>NC_056734.1:824904823-825517323 GCF_019279795.1 Protopterus annectens
TGGACAGGTGATCCACTGTGGTGACCCCTAACTGGGAAAAAGCCAGAAGAAGAAGACTTTGAGAAGGGCGAGGGTTAGCTCGGTGGTGTCAAATGAGGGTATGGGCTTAGTATAGGGTGTTACTGTTAAGGAGGAGGAGAAGAGTAAGGCTACTCCTCCACCTTTCTTTTGGGGTCTGTCACTTCTTATAAGTTTATAGTTAGGGGGCATAATTTCGGTATCTTTATGTGTGGTTTTAGCCAGGTTTCTGTGATAGAGACAGTATCAGGTTTGTTATGAGAGATCCAGGTGTGAAAGGAAGGTATTTTATTACAAAGGCTCCTGGCATTAAGTGTGGCAAGGAGAAGAGATTTGTGGTGCAGGGGAGAGCTATGTGAATGTGGTTTAGAGGTGGAGTTATATGAAGCCCTTGGGTTAGGGTGTATGTCTCCAGAACGGAGGAGAAGGGTGATAAATTTTGAGTAGAGTATGGATAGGTATCTATTTTGTAATGGGTCATAGGTGTAGATATTGGAACCTAATGAGGTGTGTTTGGTGGGTATGGGAAGTGGTTTACTAGGGGTAAGGAAGAGCTTCCTTTGAAATAGAAAAGATTCATTATGTTTGTAGAGGTGGGGGGAGGCTTGGGTTGTAAAGGGAAAGTCTTTTCTAATGTAAATCTCAGTTGTATGAAAGGGAGGGGAGTGCTGAAACTGTTGGAGACTAGTAAGGTAGAGTAAGCAGAAGAGGATTAGGCTTAGAAATAAGGGTATTAGAGCACAAGCAGATTTTGTTTGCATGGTGGGAGACAGAGTATGAGTTGAGTGAGAAGGATGTGTAGGAAGAGAGATGGTTAATAAGTTTGAGAGGAGAGGATTAGAATGAAATGTGTGAGGGTGTATTCACAGGGATATAGAAGGGTGGAGTGGAGGGGGGAAAAGGCAGTTGTAGTAGTGAGTGGGTAAGGAGTAAGTGGGGGACAATATTTGGAGGGTTTGGCTACTGGCTATCCTGATGGGGTGCATGCACTAACCACCTAGTAGGGATAAGGTACAGTCAGTTATTCAGTAATTATTGAGGCAAGCAAGTTACATAAAAGTATACACCATCCCTCGCCGTCTAATCCAAATCAAACACCCACTGGAAAAATACAATGTCCGCTGATCTCACAAAGTACAAATAGTTGAAAAAACAGAGAATGTCAAACATCCCATTCATTAGAACATTAATTAGGCCAGACCTAGATACAAAAATGTCCTAGGTAGTAAGCTCACACAGGAATCCTAAATCTTTTTCTCCAGTAGTTTGCTTACTTTGATCCTAGAGCCTCTCATTCGAATTCCCCTTCCAAATATCTTTCCTTCTAAAGCTGGAACTTGAAAGGAGGTCTATAGGTCACATTTGTCCAAACATAAAGGAACTGTGGACAACATAGAACTTTTTTCAGAATGCATCTCCGTTTTCAATGTCAAGAATAAATGGTGACTGCAGTTATAAGTTGAAGAGATGAAAATTAACAAGAAATGGTTAAATTTGCTGATTATACACTATACAATAAAAAATAAAATGAAACAATTTGTTCCACTTTTGCCTACAGCCAGTCAACACAACACCATGAAAGGTAAACTACAATATTATATTTATAAATAATCTTTGATGTTCCCTTCTAAGAAAACATGCCTTTGCAGGTAGAGTTGTACAATAAATGACTTTAAACAGTGTATGTTAACTCTTAGCTTCCCTTTACATTAACAATCAGTACACAGTAGAAAAGCATACTTAATAATACAAATTTAAGTGTATAAAAAGAAGGCTACATTCAACCATAAACTTATTTGTTTAATGCCAAAGCATGTGAATCATCCAGTATCAAGCACACAGCTCTACTGGATGTAAATTGACCAAAAACGCTGCAATGAAAAAAAAAAAAGATGCTTGTTTAAAGTCAAAAGTTAGTAGTATAAGAGAGTACTCTGTGAGGTTAACAAACCGCACCACGATACATCCAAAACAGTCAATTTCTAAGCAACAGTAACTTAAAGAAGGAGCAGAGCTCTATGGGATAGAACAACCTCAGACCAGAAGATAATAATAAAGTAATGTTCCCACAGCCTAAACCTTGTAAGTCTCAGTTGCAAATATCAAGGTTCAAGTAGTGACTAAAGTTAATAAAATCAACTTAACAAAGCAGCTTACCAATGCGGTTCCAAAATGTGGTATATAGGCTATAAAATATAGGCTGTATGCTTGGATTTAATAATCTGGAACTCACTTATACAAAAATTGTTTTGTTAAATGAGGAACCACTCCAACCACTCTTAACGGCACAACCAAACACGGTAGTCAACAATACATACCTCTATGCTGTTTGGTAGTATAATGCTGCTTGATTCGCTGAATCTAACTCAGAAGATGTTCAATAATTCAGGCTGTTCAGCCCCACGAAAGCAAATGTGCTCGCCGTTTGCAGCACAACCAAACAAAGTGGAAAAATCACACCCCTTATGCTATTCAGCCGCTCAGTGCTATCCGGCTCACTGAATTATTCCAACAAAAGATTAATAAATTAGGCTATTTAGCCCCACGATAACAAAACAAGAGAATAAGTTCAATTATACAGTCCAAGCAGCCCCCTCTCTCTCACAGGGCTTGTAAGCAAGATCAGTCTAATTAACAATGCAAAATACAGCAAATGGAATAAGAACTGAAAGCTAGTGCTATTCAGCCGTACAGTAATGTACGGCCCAATAGGTTGTTCCAACAGATGGTTAATAAATTAGGCTATTCAGCCCCTCGATAACAGGACAAGAAAGTAAGCTCAATTGATTAGTCCAAAAGAATAAGCTCAATTCTATCCTCACTCTATGAGGTCAAGAATTTGTAGACCTTTCTCAGATATTGATGAATGTGCTGCTGGAAATTCCTGTGGTAACGGACGTCTTTTGCTCTCCAAGGACATGCTGGTTTATGCAAATATCACTTAGTACATTCTGTATGCCTCGTTTCATATTTTAGGAAAAAGAAATAGTGCTGAGCAAGTTTTAATATCTGAAATTCGTTTCTGGCCTGTTTTGTGAAGTATGCACATTACAGGGATGATTCACTCTTGTATATTCCACCAGTTCCAAGCAAGTGCCTTAAGTCATTTTAGCCATGCCGCCTCTAATACCATGCCCTTTAGATATGCCACTTCTGACACCAAGTCGCTCATCTCTGTCTCTAACATAGGTGACAAGCAGGCGGGGTATTTTGTTTAGATGCTTTAGTACATAGAAACACATCAAGATGGATAACAGCATCATAAAATATAAACAAACTGGTTAACAGACAGACCTTACATACATACATGCTTACATCTCAATGGCTTAATACAAAATGGCAATCAAGCTTACACGTGCTCAGTATTTATACACTTGTGCAAGTCCTTGGATAGCTTCTTAAAGGTATATTCACACACATTGATCTACACCTATCTACTTACTTATCCACTACTGACAATCAATGTGGTAGCTGGATGTGTGTAATCAGTTATCCATAGTGAAGTAGGAATCACCCAAAGGTGCATTTCCCAAATGCATGAGCCATTATTGGACTATAAAAGTCCTCCTCCCGTTTTCAGGCTATTATTAATAAAAGAACTGTAATAGACCTAACATGTTATTTGTTTTTTTTTCCCACTGGTATAAGCTTAGATTGTTTTAATTTCACTGTGTAAGAAAATGGGTTACTTTATTTCTGAACCCAGAGTAATTGCTACTTTCTTTAACCATTGGTAACTATTTGTATTTTAAACTTGTTGTAAAAGTGGGATTATCCATTACTTTTTGTTAGAAATAAAAAAGTATCAAAATGAAATGGAGAAAGTAATGATAATGCCATCTACCTTCTACAGACAAAAGTGAGTGGGTTCTGTAGCAATCAAATACACATTTGTCAGCAAATTATTCCAGCATTTTTACTGCTGCGTATTTCAGATGCTGTTTTGCAGCATCAAGGGTATCCACAGCGGGGCTCTGTTTTATTTTTATCGCAATGTTCTGCTAAACCCAAATTGAACATCCATTTTTTCTACGTATCAGTACGTCTTTGAAAATAGTCAGCAACTGAAACTACTAAACACACTGCAATTACTCCTTCTTTCCCTTATGTGCTTCAGGGAATAGAATTCCCAAGGTATCTCTGACCATAAACAATGTGATGTAATGCCCAAGGATAGTTTTGAGGTACGTGAACATGGGGGGGGGGTCATCTACATATCTGCAAGGTACCATTTAGAATGCAAAAGATAAATGTATAACTTACAGAGAAGCTGAATCTGGTGAATGTGCATATGAACTTTTGATATGTACTAGAGTTCTATTACTGACAAAATAAGCACTGAAAAAGCTGCAAGAAAAGCATAAATGAACATGGGCATGTGATAAGGTAGCACTTTATGTTGAAGAAAAGATGGTTAATTAGAATGCAGTTTAAATTTATCTCAGTTAACCTTTGCAGTTTATTATATCTCACTTGTATGCAGCAACATTTGTAATTTTGTTACATATGGGGCAAGCAAAAGAGCGTGGGACACATTTGTTTTTTCACTTCCTGGGAGGACTGTTTTGTAGCAATGAACTGTAGTGGAACCTTATGCCAAATATAGCTTCTGCTTGGCTGAAGCTCACAGAGGAAATACTTTAAAGTTTTTTTTTTCTTTAACTCTCTTTTTTTTCTTTCCTTCTTCCCACATTTCCAAGCACGTCATATATTCTTTGTGATTCATACTTAAACAGAATTACAAATGCATGATCACAAACACACACACACACACACACACACACACACACACACACACACACACACACACACACACACACACACACACACACACGCACGCACGCACACACATACACACATACACACACACACACACACACGCACACACGAATGCACGCACGCACACACACACACACACACACACACACACACACACACACACACACGCACATTCTGAAGGAATATAGAAATCCTACTCCCCCAGATATGAACAGAGTCCATTATGAGTGGCTTGTAACAAAACATACACATACAGCACATGCCTTGTTTATAGCAATGTGACAAAGCATCTGTAAGTTCTAAACCATGAGTTGCAGTTTTTGTGGTTGTTGACTTGGACTCTGATCTTGACTGCATGAGTAAGAGTAGTGAGACTGAACACTAAATGTGACATTTCTTTTGGGGTTGTCAGAAAACAGTTTTCACTGAAATAGAAGTGACATTAAATTCATGACATGATATGACTGAACTATGAACCTGAAAGCCAAAACAATGAATGCAAAGTTATGAGTAATTTAAGGAAAATTGATCAACAGCAATCATTTTGGCATTTGTTAATCATTTTAGCAAAATGCTAGTATATTCATCACGTTTATTTGTCTCATGTTGAAGACAAATAAAACAAGTTAGAATTAGTTGCAAAGCCCAAAAATATTTCCAGAAGTCATACCAGCTGACTGAAGAATCTCAAAGAAAAAAAGAAAGACCTGAGACATAAAAGAACAAACTGATACAAGGTAAGGCAAAGAAGATTTTGTTCCATGCAGACATTTTTCCAGGACATTGGAGACATTTACAGTCCAAGTTCTCATGGCGCTGCTCCTCTGTAGTCCTTATATTCCTAATGGGAAAAGCAAATATTCTAACCAAGTGGAAGTAACCATTTCCCGAAAGGAGTCCAGTGTGACAGACACCGCTATTACATTTTTCCCTCAGCACCATGGGTAAGAATATCTTGCTAATCCTCCTACAAGTAAAAAAAAAAATAACATCTCTCACGAAGTGAGCAATGAGCAACAAAACTGCAGAACCAGATGGCCTACTAAGGCTAGAGGTGAGACAGAAGCACTGAAGCTCCAAATCTGCTCCAGGTTTGGAACACTGAGCATAGTTTTGTCTCATTACACTATATCTACTGCAATGAGAAAATTCCAGAATGACACTAGTCAGCAATGGATTGGGTGGAAATTATTTAGATATATTTTACTCTGCACTGCAAGGAAAATCTTTACTCATATTCACCTGTATTCTTTTAAACTACTTCTTTCATAATGCTGAAGAAAGACTGCTAGAGTTCTAATGGTGGTTCAGACTACCTTGCAAGACAACTGATATTTGCATTGGAAGCCAGAACCAAGAAATGTAACGGAAATTACACCAGGACCAGTATATAGCTCCCACTAACTTGACAGAGACCTTTGACCCTGGATACTGTTACGTCTTGTGGAAGTGCTATTCATATTTGGCAGTCCTACCAAATTCATCATGCTTCGTAGTTGTTTGCAACGCCAGATGATAGCCAGTATTCTTTGCATGGGTTCAAAGACAGACCCATTCAACACCTGAGGTAAGGTCTTGTAAAGTTGTTTCACTATCCCAGGCTTCTTCTCTGTCACCTGAGCTGTTTTGCTAAATCCTCAACAATAACCAGCTTCTCACTAAAACTGACTTAAATGGAGAATGCTTGGAGAGCTTTGCACTGACTGTATTCAAATACCAAAGTGTTCAAGGTATCTTTATGCAACTGATTCTCAGTATTCTGATGATAACTGCTGTTTTTCTCACACCAACAAAGACCTCTAGGATGCATTGCATACATTCCTTTTTTTAGAAACTTATACAAATCTAAGACTCTCAATCAGCCGCTGGAAAAACAGGATGGTTTCTTAGTCTGCTCAAGACCTTATGAATGACTCTGCACTACTCACCATCAAAGGAAAGAACTTGGAGACTTTTGAGGACTTTTTATACCTCAATAGGAACCTTTGCCTAACAGTGGTCATTGACCATGATATCCAGCATATGATCCAGTGTGATGGTGTTTCCTTTGGGTATCTGCTTTGATCTGCAAAATGACACCAAGATGCAGATATACACTTTGATTATTATTGCTACCTTCATTGTGAATTTGAAACCTGGATGCTTACCAACATCATCTAGAGAGCTTGGAGATGTACTGCTGTCATTGTCATTGAAACAATCATCTGTATCAAGGAGGTTGCTCGATGCACTAACACCAGTCTTCTTGCTGAGAGTCATTATCATTGGTATTGGACAGTGACTCTGAGACATCTATGCTGCTAGATGAGCCACTGTGTCTGAAAGCCTGATTCCCTTAATGGATTCTGTTTTCCCAGATGGCTAGAAATCATTGTGATAATCAAAGTAAGCATTATAAAGGCACATATCATGAACACAGGTGCAGACACCAAAAGCTGTGAAACACAGTGGTCACCAAACAATTTCAATGATAGAAAAGGAGAAACTTCAGCCAATGGAGAGCTTTTTCCACATGGAAACATCTGCACTTTTCTGGACAAACATGTGAAATGTAGATTAGGTTATTAAATCATCAGAGAATTGATGAGTAAACTATGATAGAGGCAATTTTCAGACTAAATGATTACCAGTAATAGAAGACTATGACAGAAGTAATAACATGTCCTAGAAGATAGGGTGTATGCAGTATGATAAAGCTGTAATTATGAAAATGGGTATACATGATATGATGGAACATTATCATCCATATATGGAAAGATGGGTTGAGGTATAAAGAGTAAGCTTGAGACATCAATATGTACATTATGGCTAGAGGGTGGGATATACTGGACATGAAAGGGGTATCTATATGTACAACCTGTGTGCTTAATTTTTAACATGTTCTTCTAGTATAACTATATCTATTCACCCTAAAATCCCAGGCCAGTGCTTTAGTTGAATGTTTCTTTCTATTAACATCCACTTTGAACTATTGTTGCTAGTGGTACAATCCCCTAAACCTCCCTTATACCCTCAGAATTAGATAAGATAACATCTAGTATTTTATCTGCCCTCCTGCTATCCTGCAGTAGATGAATGAGATTTTCCTGGTTCAGTCATCTCAAGCACTGCATCATCTTTCTTTGTCACATCTGGAACAGGGAATCTCCTATTTAGCTCTAGGCAGATTACAGTAGGCTAAAGAAAAAAAAAAGAGCAATGAACTAGTAGCTGTTTTGGAGTGTAAAGAACAAATATACCACATCATACCTATATGTTAACAGCTGTACCTCTAAGCAAACTGGTACAAGACAGTACTCATAATTCACTTATAGATGCAGTAATGAAAGAGCAAGCGCTTTACAATAAAGATTGTATAGATTCATAGATTAGATTCATAGATTTGTGTTTATAAGGCCATGCTACCATAGCATGAGAAACAAGGAATATAGAGTGAAACAGAGAAGAAGATTCTTACACAGGCAGCAGAAAACAAAATAATTGTGACTACTCAGTGGAAAGGGGAATATTTGAAATACTGACAACACAAAAACTGTCTGAAGAAATGTTGGAATTAATAAGTAGATAGAATAAAATTGTGCTAACACTCAAAGGATGTGTAGTAATGCTTAAGCAAGAAGTTAACCAAAAGGCAGACACTGTATTTCCATAGGGAAGAAGAAGACATAAAACTGTAGCAAATAAAATGAGAACAGAAGGCAGTTTAAGGGGAGGTGAGATGCCTCAAATGTTATAGAGTATTCAGATATTTAGCACTCTTTATATTGGTCTTAGAATGTGGAGAATGAATGAAGTGAGCAAGGAAGAAAGTGGGGAGGGGTGGTATAGAGGAGTAGGGCAACAATGCAGAAAGATGAGAACAAGGAGAGGGGGTTGTTACAGATGTAAAAGTGTATATACTGTATATTAGTGGGAAAGGCATTCATGATGCACTGCAAACCTGAAGTGTATTAAGTGGGTAACTGAAGAATAAATTAATGAATGAAAGAAAGAAAGCATGAATGAATAAATGAATGAAAGAATGAATGAATGAATGAATGAATGAATGAATGAATACTGAATGGTTCTCAGCTGGCAAAGGGGAAGTAGGGGAAAGGGGAAATGGAAATGTTATTAAAATAATATAGGTACTTTGTAATGCCTGTGATTTACTTGCAGTGATGGGAGATGTAACACAGAAAGAAAATGTAAAGAAATAGTAAGACGTGGATGAGTGTTGATATACATCCATTTAGGATAGTAGTAATGAAAGCATTAACAGAGTTCCGGATCTAACACACTAGGCCCAATAAATCATAACAGGAAGGTTGGGAAAACAAAAGAGCACAAAGTGACATTTCTGGGTACTACCGTGAATGTGAAAAATGGTCAGACTGGTTGGGGTATACAGCTACATTCTGTTAACAATATTTGTGCTTCTGTACCTATTCTACCTGAGTATAAGACTTTAGTAAAAGTGCAAAATGGACTTGAGTCATGGGTTTGGAAGAGAAAAGTGGATTAGAATATCAAATGAGAAAACTTAAAGTCCTGAAAAGATTGGGAACATGGGGGCTTCTACACCTTCCTAGTTATGCACTATCATTTGCTAGGGTGCCTTCTGTGTGGAGTCTGCATGCCCTCCCTGTGTTTGCGTGAGTTTCCTCTGGTGCTCCAGTTTACCACCACTTTCCAAAGACATGCAGTAGGTGGACTGGACACTCCAAATTGGACATAGGTGTGAGTGTTCGGGTTTGTGTGTGGTGTGGAAGAATTACCGTGGCAAGGCTAGCTACCTGGCGGTGTAAACCTTGTCTCTAGATGATTGTGATTACTGAAGTGAGACCCCGATCCCATGTGCAAAAATGGGAAAAGGGTTGTGGAAAGATTTAATTTAAGTCATTTGATTACAGAATACGTGGCTAATGAAGGAAATTGGTCAATAACTTCCAGACAACCTAATGATGAGTGTGCCACCTCATCACACTTAGATTCAAATAAAGTAGGAGGAATAAAACTAGTGAGGTATGGCAGAATAGTTTTTGGGAGTAAAATAAAAAAAAAACTATGATGAACTGAAACATTATGAGATAAGGGGCATTTCCAGTGAAACCTAGCTAGGACAATTTGAAATAACTAATATTATAGGGAAAAAGAGATAAAGAAATTTGGGAAAACATGAGTCTACTGGAAGACAGGAAACTACTGATTGCTAATAGGGGAGGAAGTTGCAATTTAGGTCCTTCCAGAAATTTAGAGAAATTAAGGATTCTACCAGCCACAGAATGTTGACAGTTAAACTCATTTGGGGAAATAGGAATTCTCAGTGATAAATCTGAGGGAAAACGTTGATGAGTATGGCAAGGTATTAAAAAGATAAGAAGAAGCAGAATTACCACTGATATCATGTGCAAAGTAAACAAGAGTGAGTTGTGTTTTGCAAAAAGAGATAGGAATCAGAGGAGGGCTTAGCAGAGTCTGTGGACAGCAGATTCTTCAAGGAGATGTAGAATCCAATGAGATTACAAATGAGAGTCCTTCAAAGATGTTTTTATTCATGACAGACTGTTAAAGGAAATAGGTTAGCTAATATGAAACATATATAATCACAAACTGTCCCAATGTAATGAGCAACAGGAGGCAAAACACGGATATACAAATGTATAAATTCAAAATAAGACCACTAAATGAGGCAAAATAAAACGAAATATATGATATTTAATTCGGTAAGCACTTTCAAACTTCTTCTTCAGACCGTTAAAACAAGATTAAAAACAAACTACCATTTATATACTAGTCATGTGATATTAAACAGATTAATCAATTAACGCTTAAAGCCATACTGTTTTCTATGCAGTATTGTATAATATATTTCTAAAATAAAGTTCATAAGAAAGAGTGAAAATATTTATGAAAACTTGATAATCTATTATAACTTCCATATATATTGACAGTAGAAACAACAATCTTTATACATTCATACTGAACTTATAAAATACTGCTATCATGCTCCGTCTCTAAACGCTGATAGCATTCTATCATAGCACCTAAAAACTACTGCTCTTTTGGGACATTAATGAATGTCCACTGCATTTCCGTAATAAAATATCATCATTTATAGTCAATAAAAACTATTTCCTATCTTCATAGCTACAAAATGCACATATATTAAGCTATCATATATTAAGCGCAACTTGAATTTTCACTAAAAACAATTAACAAATTTTAATCAATACAATTTACTTACAAAATCCCTATTTCAACCAAATATGTGCACAAAACTTTCATTTTATCATAGCTTGATAATGAATTATATGCTTGGAGTTTATTATTTAGTTAACCTAAACAAATAATGGTCCTACTAAGAGCAAATTAAACCTGAAGGACTAGGTCAAGATTTTCAATTTTACAGAAACAAAATAAAGAAATGAAAAAATGTGCTTGGAACATCTTTTTATTAACATGTTCTAGGCATACAATATTTAATATGCCAACTAATGAAGAAACGTAAAATAAACTCAGCAAACGTAAATGAGACCAACAGGTAATCCAAGCAAGCTAGAGTCCAAGTCAAGAGAAATCTGCTGAACGCAAGTTTATTTTAGCCAAAATAAAATAAACCTAAATAAAATAAAATAAACTTGCGTTCAGCAGATTTCTCTTGACTTGGACTCTAGCCTGCTTGGATTACCTGTTGGTCTAATTTACAATAGTTAATATGCCATATATTTTATATATATATATATATATATATATATATATATATATATATATATATACTAAAAAACTTATTATCCACCTTACCATAACTCTAATTTAACTATAATATTACGTAAACTCTATACTTCCTGACCGCACTGGACTAACTTTATTTCACTCATTTGATACGTCTATTTCTAAGAACTGTTTTAATAGATACTTTTTCATTGAGGCCTTTGCCTCTGTCTGCATGCAATCGTATAATCCAATGCATCTCCTTATTTTCCATCTTATTCCTTATATTACCGTCCTTATAGGTGGATTCATTAACATCAATAACCATGAACTTAAAAATATGTTCTATTCCACATTTTTCAATGTGTTTTGCTAAAGCATTATGTTCATACTTTACTCTGATGGCATACGTGTTCCCTTATTCTCTCTCGAAAGCATCTGTCAGTTTTTCCTATATAAAATGAAAAACATAGCTGACACTGTGCTGAATATATCACATGTTTAGTACTGCAATCTGCATTAATCTTAAAATAATAAGTTTTCGCAGTTTGCGGGTGTATAAATAAATCTGTAGTCAAAATGTACTGACAGTAATTAAATGTTCCACAGGATCTCATCCCATGAAATGCTTCAGCAACATTCGATTTATTAAAATTACATAATATTCTTTTTAAATTGGATTTATTCTTAAACAAGTAGGTAGGTTTGTCCCCTACTATAGTTCTAAGTTCTTCATCCAATGTCAACATACGCCAATGTTGCTGTACAATGTTCATAACTTCTTGGTTATCTATAGTATAGTACATGGGAATCTTTAATGTTTGGTTACAATGCTGACTATTGTTGGTAATCTTACTTTCATGGGAAAAGAATGCCGCTGCTCTACCTGATCTAAGTAAATTGAGATCTTGCAGGGTATTTTCTATTTCTCTTGTTTTATAGCCACGTTGAATCAATCTATTTTTAAAGATACTAATCTCATTCTCAAATCCTACCTGCGTGGCATTAAGCCTTGAGATTCTCATACCGTGACCTTTGATGATGTTGTGGAGGGTGTACCTTGGATGCATGCTTGTTCTATGAAGAAAAGTATTTTTGTAGCAATTCTTTCTATAGACTCCAGTATTTATTGATGTTTGCATCACCCTTTCTACATATACATCTAGATATTCAATTTTATGTTTAGAGAAGTTTAAAGTAAACTTCAAACATTCAGTTAATTGATTCATCAAACAGATACTTTCCTTCAAAATTCTTTCCTCCCCTCACCAAAGAATAAATATATCGTCGACAAAACGACGATAAAACAAGACATGTGTCTCAAACCAATTTTCCTTGAAAAGGTATTTCTCTTCCCATTGGGCTAGAAACGTGTTGGCGTAGCTGTTGGCACATGAAGTACCCATAGCTACGCCATCACAGGTCTCAATTGCTTTTCCATGAATAAAGAGAACGGTTGAGTACTCCACCCATTCCCCGATGAAATGCCTCAGGGGGACGCATGTAATGTAACTCATGGTAATCCAAATCAGACTGAAGGTTCCATAAAGGAAACTATGAAAGGAATTTTCCATCAGAAAACAGGCAATTCAGATTTAGTGGTGCGCCCTAAAAATAATGCATTGATTGAAGTTGCATCCAAGGGTAGCAACACCAATAAAGATGGCCCCATGGGTTTTCAAGGATTCCCCCTTCCCATCAATATGGAGAAGGGGGTGAGAGGGAACCGTTCCAACAGTCGGGGGCGTCAAAAACGTAAATTATCGAGAGAGAGAGAGTCCAATCAAACTCTCAAAAGAATGTGGAATCAAACGAAAATGACTTAATATGGAACATTTCCAGTAGAATATTTGATCAGTTTGAAGTAAATGTTTTGAATAAGGGCTTAACTTTTATTCCTACAGCCACTAATAAACTCACTGATGTCATCATTGATATCAAAATGTTTGCTAGAAATGTGATGCTCAAATATTTGTTTAAAGGAATTGTAGAAGGTTACCATAATGATTTTAAAAAACGCAGTGAGTTTATACCAGTTAACCATCCTTTAGTAGAAGCATTTTCTAATTTAGTTGAAGAGAATGTACATGAGTTATTTAACAAGAGGCAGTACCATTCCAAAAGAAAGAAGTCCAATTTGAGTTATTCAGAAAGACAGGCTCTTAACAGGCTACACTCTGATGCACAGTTAGTCTTTAGACCAGCAGATAAGGGCGGTCCTTTAGTCATTATGGATAGGTCAGTTTACGTTACTAAAATGCAGAACCTGCTCAGTGACATTAAACATTATAGAGTCATTAATGAGGAAGATGTGATTAGGATAAAATATACAATAAATAGAGTTATAGATGATTTATTGAAAGAATATTTAATCACCAAGGAATTGGCTCTATTTTTGAAAATAGAACATCCGTATATACCATCCATTCAAGGCATTCCTAAAGTACATAAGGATGCTTATGATCCCCATATGAGACCTGTAGTCTCAGGGAATGGGTGGAGTACTCAACCATTCTCTTTATTCATGGAAAAGCAATTGAGACCTGTAATAGATAAAAATCCAGTGATACTTAGGGACACCAAGCAGTTTCTAAAGGACTTATATGAGTTCAGTAACGTGAATTCTATAGGAATGGATTTTATATTTGTAACACTAGACATACAATCGTTGTTTACCACTATACCCAATTATATGGGAATCGAATATGTTAAGGAATACTTGAATACACATAGTGACTATAACCTGTCTAAAACAGAATTAATATGCATGTTCTTAGAAATTATTCTTGAAAACAACATCTTTGAATTTGCAGGGAAGTTTTATATCCAATGTGATGGCGTAGCTATGGGTACTTCATGTGCCAACAGCTACGCCAACATGTTTCTAGCCCAATGGGAAGAGAAATACCTTTTCAAGGAAAATTGGTTTGAGACACATGTCTTGTTTTATCGTCGTTTTGTCGACGATATATTTATTCTTTGGCAAGGGGAGGAAAGAATTTTGAAGGAAAGTATCTGTTTGATGAATCAATTAACTGAATGTTTGAAGTTTACTTTAAACTTCTCTAAACATAAAATTGAATATCTAGATGTATATGTAGAAAGGGTGATGCAAACATCAATAAATACTGGAGTCTATAGAAAGAATTGCTACAAAAATACTTTTCTTCATAGAACAAGCATGCATCCAAGGTACACCCTCCACGTCATCAAAGGTCATGGTATGAGAATCTCAAGGCTTAATGCCACGCAGGTAGGATTTGAGAATGAGATTAGTATCTTTAATAATAGATTGATTCAACGTGGCTATAAAACAAGAGAAATAGAAAATACCCTGCAAGATCTCAATTTACTTAGATCAGGTAGAGCAGCGCCATTCTTTTCCCATGAAAGTAAGATTACCAACAATAGTCAGCATTGTAACCAAACATTAAAGATTCCCATGTACTATACTATAGATAACCAAGAAGTTATGGACATTATACAGCAACACTGGCATATGTTGACATTGGATGAAGAACTTAGAACTATAGTAGGGGACAAACCTACCTACTTGTTTAAGAATAAACCCAATTTAAAAAGAATATTATGTAATTTTAATAAATCGAATGTTGCTGAAGCATTTCATGGGACGAGATCCAGTGGAACATGTAATTACTGTCAGTACATTTTGACTACAGATTTACTTATACACCTGCAAACTGTGAAAACTTATTATTTTAAGGTTAATGCAGATTGCAGTACTAAACATGTGATATATTTAGCACAGTGTCAGCTATGTTTTTCATTTTATATAGGAAAAACTGACAGATGTTTTTGAGAGAGAATAAGGGAACACATGTATGCCATCAGAGTAAAGCATGAATATAATGCTTTATCAAAACACATTGAAAAATGTGGAACAGAACATATATTTAAGTTCATGGTTATTGATGTTAATTAACCCACCAATAAGGAGGGTAATATAAGGAATAAGACGGAAAATAAGGAGATGCATTGGATTATAAGATTGCGTGCAGACAGAGGCAAAGGCCTCAATGAAAAAGTATCTATTAAAACAGTTCTTAGAAATGGACGTATCAAATGAGTGAAATAAAGTTAGTCCAGTACGGTCAGGAAGTATAGAGTTTATGTAATATTATAGTTAAATTAGAGTTATGGTAAGGTGGATAATAAGGTTTTTAGTATATATATATATATATATATATATATATATATATATATAAAACATATGGTATATTAAATATTGTATGCCTAGAACATGTTAATAAAAAGATGTTCCAGGCACATTTTTTCATTTCTTTATTTTGTTTCTGTAAAATTGAAAATCTTGACCTAGTCCTTCAGGTTTAATTTGCTCTAAGTAGGACCATTATTTGTTTAGGTTAACTAAATAATAAACTCCAAGCATATAATTCATTATCAAGCTATGATAAAATGAAAGTTTTGTGCACATATTTGGTTGAAATAGGGATTTTGTAAGTAAATTGTATTGATTAAAATTTGTTAATTGTTTTTAGTGAAAATTCAAGTTGCGCTTAATATATGATAGTTTAATATATACGCATTTTGTAGCTATGAAGATAGGAAATAGTTTTTATTGACTTTAAATTATGTTATTTTATTACGGAAATGCACTGGACATTCATTAATGTCCCAAAAGAGCAGTAGTTTTTAGGTGCTATGATAGAATGCCATCAGCGTTTAGAGACGGAGCATGATAGTAGTATTTTATAAGTTCAGTATGAATGTATAAAGATTGTTGTTTCTACTGTCAATATATATGAAAGTTATAACAGATTATCAAGTTTTCATAAATATTTTCAGTCTTTCTTATAAACTTCATTTTAGAAATATATTATACAATACTGCATAGAAAACAGTATGGTTTTAAGCGTTAATTGATTAATCTGTTTAATATCACCTGACTAGTATATAAATGGTAGTTTGTTTTTAATCTTGTTTTAACGGTCTGAAGAAGAAGTTTGAAAGCGCTTACTGAATTAAATATCATATATTTCATTTTATTTTGCCTCATTTAGTGGTCTTATTTTGAATTTATACATTTGTATATCCGTGTTTTGCCTCCTGTTGCTTATTACACTGGGACAGTTTGTGATTATATATTTATTTTTTAAGCACGGAGGCATTCACTCTGTCGGGCGTGATTATCTACATTTTTTTCGTTAATATCAAACATATGTTTAGGGACTGTTCATGGGCAAAACAAAATTGATGGTTAGGTGTGAACATATTGGGAGAGATTTTTAGAAATGATATTATACCCAGCTGGAAATTTTATATGTAGGGAATATTGGATGACAATTCTGGATTGGCAGAGAAAGAAATACTTACCATCAGAGTCCTTTTCTTGGGAGTAAACCTGCATTGTTAGGAACTGGAAGCGGAACAAGAGAGTGTGAGAAATGTATATGGACTTTTTTAACGTGTTGAAAAGGGTATCGAAGTTGTAAAAGCTTGCAAGAACACTGGAGAGGATAACACTTGATTGGATGGAAGTGTTAACTTTCTATAGAACAGGAGGGGGCTGACATACCATCAGTCTGGTTTGATAATTTTCATCTTTTCAGGTTGATCATTTCTAACATTGCATGATGTCTGCTAGGCTGCAGATCATTAATGTATATAAACACTCTTGTTTACATTTTACAGTCACACTTTGATGGAATTAGCCGCTGATATCTGGATTTGTTTTGAAAGTTTTGCTATGCTTATTTTCTTGGTGCATACAATATACATATTTTAATCTCATTTTATAAAATAAAAATAAATATAAACCGTGCTTCAATGCAAACATACAATTGCATATATATATATATATATATATATATATATATATATATATATATATATATTGTAATTTTCTTAAAATGAATGCAGCTGTCACCACCCAGAATGCCATGGCACATAGAAGCAACAGTTCAAGCAGACAAAGTTATTTGCAGTGCAAAAGATCAGGGGGATAAGCAGAGAATATCATTTTGTAATTGTGTGCTGTTATTGCTTCCCCCGAAAATCATATTTCCTTTGAAAAATGGAAATATTTCCCTCAGTTAATAAATGTTTGCATCACTTTACCTTTAAAAACATTAAAGAGTTATTTTTCTATCTATTAATCTCTTATTGGAAGCATTAATTTAGACTGTTGAGGACATAGTATTGGTCTCTCTAAGTAATGTATAGAAACTTGTACTCAGCAGAGTACAAAGAGTATGCCTATCTACACCCTTGCAAAAGATACACACCTCTAAATGTTGGGACACATGGCAGTTTTAAGGTTAGTTATTTTGCTACTTCATTAAAGGCAGGTCAGTTCACAAAACAACAAAATATTTTTCCTGTATTTTACTGTCCTAACACTGTATTCTTCGATAAACATGATTTTCTAAATTTCAGAGTCTTCCTGGGCTGCATACCTTTGGGGGTGGAGATATGACACAGTACCTCTCCAGTTCTTTCATCACCCGTAATCACTTAGTAGCAAAGTAGAATAATATGTGGAAGAATTTGTGTGCTCTTTTGTAAAACCTTTCATTGGGAACTGAACCCCATTTAATAATTTAAGGTTTTAGCTGCCTTGCAATTGCTGGGAAAGAGTTCTGTTGCTTTTGTCCTATTGCTAATAGAACTTCCAAGACAAAGGTACAGTTGTTATAAGGAGCATGCCCAGAGCCAGATCTTTTCAGAGAGAGGGTGGGCAGAAAGCTGATGTTTATTCCTAGAATCACACAAGAAAAACAAAAGGTTGGCAGTATAGAAAGCACAGAGGATGTGAATCTGGCAAAAAACACTCTTTCTCTTTCCAAGGTTACAGTGTAATTTCAAGTAACTATTCTCTGATAAAGCACTGTTTAAAATTCAGAGGCACTGTTCAGCAGATTACAGAGAGCTAACCGTGATCCATTGACTCAGCTCATTCCTCTCAGAAACATTGTGGGAGCAGGACAATCAGAAGGAGCCTCTGTTGTGAGCACACAAACAAGCCCTTTTGTTAAGGTTCTCAGCATTTCTTCCACTGTGTAGGAAGGGGCCGTGTGCTTGGCACTACCAGGCTCCATAACTGACAAACTGCCTCAGAATTATGTGTGTGTGTGTGTGTGTGTGTGTGTGTGTGTGTGTGTGTGTGTGTGTGTGTGTGTGTGTGTGTGTGTGTGTGTGAGTGTGTGCGTGCATGTGCCTGTATGTCTCCCCACAGAATGTGATTTTAAAGTGGTATTTTCTGTGCTACTAAGAACTCAGCTAACTGAGTATATACTGACAGGTTTCAACTATAGGATTGTGTATTATTAATAAAGTACAACCTTTAATGAACTGTGAAATCAATGCAATGGTACAGTGAAGGGATCTCTGTACTCCTGATAAAGAACTGCACATTCCAAGAGCTGCAGTTTTCCTCATGAGAGTTTATTCTGAATATATTAGCATTAGTTGTTGTGGTGGGAAGAGCAGTGCATTGTCTGGTAAATTCTGAGCATCTCTTTGTCCCGCCTCATATGTCGCAGCACAGACATGTCATGGCTAATTACTGCAGTAACAGTCAATTTAACAAGAGATGCATGGTTTCATTCACACTGAACATTGACTGTGTCACTGTCACAGAAATGTAAATTCTGGGGACAGATAAAGGTGGCAGGTTAATATCATACTGCTCATTTAGTTTATGGGTTACACTGCCTGTGTGCCAAACTACAGATTTTAATGGACTCCAAGTTTTTTCTCACCCCCTCAAAAGACTTCCCTGGCATTTAAGGTTTTATTTCACTGCTTTTGACGCTACTCACTGTTAGAAAAAGCTGCTACTTTCTGAGGAAAAGGAGATACTTTTTGTTCTTCAAACTATGTCCTCCTCAAGTCAAATGAGGAGACTGAAACACACAAAGTCAGGGAGTGGGGGGAGTGGGTTGGGGGGTAGTGGTGGTTAGTTCTTCTTTTCAGGGAGTTGAAGACCACAGGTGTTATGTGAATCCTGGCTCACCACAGGGGTACTACATCAAATGTTTCAAGGTTTCGCTGTGTTACACATGCACAGTCGCTAAGTCAGCACTGTAACATAATTCACTTCCCTTTAAAAGTATAGATAAAATTCACTCTATTATGTTGTGTTACTATGCCCCATAGCATATTACATTATATTGTATCCCAGTATTAATTAATACATTTATTTGTTTGACTTTTGATTACTGAAAATATCCCACTGGGACAGAAGGTTCCAATCTGAGTTCAGAATAAATGGCAGGAAATCTTTGAAAATCCAGATTGTGGTACATAATATACATGCCACACAATTAAAAAGTGGGTAAGGAAGACATAGGGTTAAGAATGCAAATAATGGCTGTAACAGTAACATGCAAAGAAGTTAAATGCAATAAGCAGAATTCAAGGGTTATTGTGAGTAATAAAGACAGCATTGCTAGTTTGAGAAGAGAAGGAAATGTGTAAGCAGGGATGAAGCAAAATAAAAAACGAACCTACTTAGGCTGAAATAACTTCATATAGTTAGTAACAAAAGGGTACCTCACTTGTGTTCTGAGATGCCACTTGCAAGTGGCAGCAGAAAACAAAGTCCTCCATATTTCAAGTGACTTGTCATAAAATGTATATAGATACAGACTGCTAGACAGACAATTAAATATATGCTTTCTTGTGAGCACGTTTGTTGTCAGTCCTTTGAACACATAAAAGCATGACTTATATTCATGTTTATGAATGTTCAGTAGGTGAACTGTCTGTATATTACATCAAAGAAACATATAATCAAAGAGGAAATATATTCTTAGTTTTCATGTCAAGACTGTAAAGCTTAACGTTTGTTTGCTAACCTATTTTATACTGTCATCATATTGTATGACCCTTTGCTTCATAAGCATAACACACTTTTGCAAGACCCTTGCTGTTATATTTTATACTATACTGGCACCTACAAAAACTCTACATTTTTTTACTGATGCCTGCCTAGTATGGCAAGTTATTATAATTATAGCAGTTACCTTTCTTCAGCAGTTATATATATATATCATTGGTTAGTTTGATATAACAGACAGAACATACTACTATCTGTTGCAAAATTATTTTTGGTATAGCCATTTGTTATGAATTTTTCTAACCCCCCCCCCCCCCAGCTTTGTGCCATCTGCCACGTCCCACAGCTTTTCCTAAGTCTTTTGCAGCCAATGTCACTGTTACATGACTGGCTTGCTCCTGCACTGAGGCTTCATTATTTTTATTTATTGTAATGTATTATCTGGGCACCAGCTGAGCAAACAACAGTACAGCACATTGCTGACAACATTAAAGTGCAGTACACAAGGGATCAACTACATGGGCTCAAGACACACACCTTTGCTACTACTGGCTAATTTCAGTAAATGCACTAAAACCCACTATCTCATGTCTCTAAGTAAACATCCCTCCCAAAACATAATCCTTTCTAGGCCTACCAGATCTGCTCCTAACCCTACAACTTCCACCATTCCCTAAACCTAATACAGTAAAATACAGGGACTTTAGTTATGCATTCAAAGAGGAGGAGGTTTACAGGAAAGCAAACACAGTAGTGAGAATTACTAAACACTGAAACAGGTCTACTCATACCTCTCAGCCTCTTATCACAAAAAATCTGAACAAAGTCAAAAATAATGGGGGGGGAACAAAGCCCCAAAATAGAGACAATTTTGAAATATTGCTCTTATAAACTTAGAAAGTTGATAGAATAAAATGTATTCTATTACCATACATTTTTTGAATGATACAAAGTGTGAAACTCAAATGCCTGCCATTATTTAGTGAATTTATTCCTCACACTGATTTGCCACAAAAATCTAGAAAACCACAAATTTTATGAGGAATAGACCAAAACTATGAGGCAAAAATCTGGACATTCTGTGAAAATCTGGACAGTTGAGAGGCATGGGTCTACTACATGTGCTTGAGACACACACATATCCTTGCTGCGACTCACTCATTTCAGAAAGTGCTCTTATCTCTCACTAACTCGCGTCCTGTAACTAAGTGTCCATCCCAAATTTCAATCCTTTCTAGCCCTACCAGAACCCTGATCCTAATCCTAAAAAGTCCCATCCAGTCCCTAAAGCTAAGATCGCTCCATAAACATAAAATCCCCCTCCCTTTCCTAAACCTAATCTACTAATCACTCCCTGAACCTAAAAACCCCTCCCCAAACCTAATGTACTGATCTCTCCCTAATTAAACCCCCCCATCCCTAAACCTGATCTACCAATCACTCTCTGAACCTAAAACTCCCTCTCCCAAACCTAATGTAGCGATTGCTCACTAAACTTAAAATCCCCCTCCCCTCCCTAAACCTAATTTACCAGTCACCCCCAAAACTTAAAATCTTCCTGCCTTCCCTAAACCAAATGTACAGAGCACTCTCTAAACCTAAAATCCCCCTCTCCGCCCTAAACCTATGTATGGATCATTCCCTAAACCTCAAATCCTCTTCCCCTCCCTAAAACTAAATTACCCTTCCCCATTTCACTCCCCAACTAATGTAGCCTATAAACACTTGCCGACTCCCTTCCCTAGTTTGAGAACAATAGTGTGTAGCAGCTGCTTGGCTGAACTCATATTTGAGTTTGAGTGAGAGAAGCTACTCACACTGGCTAGGAGCTGCTCGAGTCCCTGGCTGCAAGGTAGTAGAATTCAAGCACCTGGGACTTGAGCAGCTACAGAACATGGACTGAAACAGTTCATATTATACTTTGCAAAATTACCCTGTCAAGATATGAATGAAGGAATAAATTATGGTTATCCATAAGATTCATGGTGAAATAGATAAGAGCTATTGGAAGTATTAAGAGGGTAGGTACTTAAGGAGACAGGAGTTACAGTCACTGAATTAAGACATTTCTGTTAAAGTCTCTAGTGTGGAAATGACAACAATGTCCCCTGAAAAAATGCTAGATTAGGATAAAGATGGGATCTGTTAATAGCTCCAGCTGTTAGAATGACAAATTTCAATAATTATTGGCAACAGAATTTGAAACTGCACATACTGAAACAAATATATTTTTTTTGTAGTGACACTTTTATTGTATAACTGTCCATATGAACTGTTTGCATTGTTTATGAAATGCAGTATTTTACATGTAAATAATGTCTTGCTTATGAAGGTTAAATATTTTTCTCATGCTGTATTTTGCAAGGCATTTTTGAAAAAATAGGAATTTTTTTTTTGTGTAGCATTTAAATGAATTGTTACTGTTTTTCATGAAATGTATTTAAAAAGTGAATAAGTATCCCCACATGAAGACTGGAAGCTCTACCCCTGTACTCCATGTCTTGCAGACTACTCAGGGATGAACTATGCCTTGTGTAGTATGTCATTAGAGACATTTTGGCCTTCAACCTCTTACTATCTCACAAGCTAAATAGCTTAGAAAATGCATCGGGATGCAAAGCTTGTTGCTCATTTAACTTTTTATGTGGATTAAAGTAATATTTCAAAAGACTTCCTGATGTCATTTAGTGTTCTCCCTTGTTTTGTCCAGAAGTCTCAGCATGGCTTCATACGTTATGGGCCACCAGTACAGTAAGTCAATAATGTCAGGCATTACAGTTTCCTACTTCTGAATAAGCATTTTGCTGCTGCAACACCTGTGTTCTATTAAGTTTAAGTGGATTGCGGTATTATTCAAGAACATTTCTGCTGTCTAGTGCCCCCCACATCTTTCATAGTCAAAAACCTATTGTTCTATTAATGTTTCCAGTACATACAAATAATAAAAGTTTCCCTATTGTTTAGTCCCCTCACCCCATGTTGCATCCACTGTTCGTTAGTTTAGGGGGAACTTAGAGGAGAGAACCACTCCACCTTTACACACACACACACACACACACACACACACACACACACACACACACACACACACACACACACACACACACATAACACTCCTACCAAAGCTATCTCATAACTAACCCCCTACTGAGACCACCCAGGCAGACACAAAAACAGACACATACTAACATCTGACACCCACTTACACCTCTACATACACTCACACATGCAGCCATACACATGCATACACTCACACTGTGCAAACTACCTATCCACGCAACTCCCTGGCACTTACCTCTAATACAATCTCATCCACTGAAAATAAAGGATGAATGTGAGCTTTTGGACAAGTTAATTTCCATGGCTGATATTAAGAATTAACTGAGTGGTTCTGAGTGGTTCTGTGAATCACTCTGCTGCATAAAGGATTTACCACAGAAATTTCCCGAGGAAGAACACATGGCTAATTACCATGTTCCACTCCCCTGAATGCCTGTTTTGTATTAGCTGTAGGTCAGCAAGTAAGCCCACTGCAGTGCTACATGTCTTTGAGGTAAGCAGTAGTGTTGCCTAAGAATCAGATCTGGTTACTGCCAGTGGTAAAAGGGCTTGCCACTGTAGGTAACCTTTCTAAATCCCAACCTCAGTTACAGGGATGGCCCTGACAGAAAAGCTCTGTATTACAAATCTAGGGACAATTGTTTTTGAAGAGCACATGGTCAACCTGTAAAAATGTGCATATTTTTAGGGAATCATATCACACAGTGAAACAAGGAGGGCATGCAGACTTGGTGCACACAGCATTAGGGCCAGGTTCAGATCTTAGATGCTGAGTGTCAGAGTCAGAACAGAAGCACTTATCAGTGGGTCTTCATGTTCCTAATATTTCTTTAATGCTTAGTTTGAAGAATATGCATTTTATCTTCTGCAGGTATAAACTAAACAATTGATTTAGAATTATGCCATAAACAAAGAGAGAGACTACATATATTACATAATTTCCTGCCAGGGAGAAGCAAATAAATGCTTTAAATTATTTGAGTGGGAGAATCCTAGTTAAAATAAGAGATTTTCAGCCCCGTATATTTTGTCTTGCAATCATAGAAATATGGAATTGTAACAATGATCATAACAAAATCTCCCACAGTACGGAACATTTTATATTGGCCAGCATTCATAAACTAGTTGTGTAGTACACAATGCATACTTGTGCCAAAATCAACAACATGCAGACAGGCACAGGCTAGTGCAACTTCTTAAGTCACATGATGAGCTCTAGGGCAGTAAGCCCAAAAGTGCAATGCAGTATACACATTTATATCAATTTGCATAATAACATGCAAATGAAATGGGGTACTAAAATGCGGTACTTGTGATGCTGAAAAGTATGTAAGGCGAATATAGCCTCATTTCATACATATCTGCAGAAAAACTAGAGCAGATGTTTGTTCCAATATAAATAGGCAAAACATAGCAATAATTTTGTTGTTGCATGTAGTGGTTATGCTCAGAATGGCAGGCAGCCATTAAACAGCAGCATGCTCTATATCTGGGTGCCGCTGGTATGTTTAGCGTGCCAGTTGGCACCAATGTAAATAGTACAATCAGCATTTCACTGATCAAGGAATTATTGATCATTTAGACTAGATTGGGCAGTGTAAGGCTTTTGGTTGGCATGTGCTTGTCCACACACATAATCTGTAGCAATGTGTGACTTTCCATACCTGTGGAGACCAAGATATTCGTAACTTTTTTCATAATAGCTATAGGGGCCATTTAGAGACCATTTGGGGGTGTGCTGAGTATTTCACAAGCCTCCGCCTCTAGAATACTTACCAAGTTCATCAATATAACACCTCTGCATGAGAAGGATTATATGTGGTTTCTAGCACCATGCATGCCAACATTGACATTGTTCCAACTTCCTGAGGCACTGGGTGCTACTGATTAAATGCATGTAGCAATAAAGACACCACCTGGCCTACAGCCACAAGGGCTTGTGCTAAGGAAGACTTACCATTACATGAACTGCCAGGTAATGTGTGACCCTCATGGAAGTATAATCAAAGTGTCCACATAGTAGCCAGGCATGATTCAACATATATGGCAGACATCTCAGCTGTATTCCCACTTCTTGCATAATGAAATTCCATCAAGTTGGTAAGTGCAGGCATCCTGGCTAATGCTGAAGTATGCAGCTACATATTTAGAGTGTTTGTATATCTATATATATGTATAGGTGTACCAGTAACAAATTAAAGCACTCATTGTCGACTGGCATAAACAGCCTTAGCGCATGCAATCTTTAACTTTTAAAAAACTACAATAAAGGATCCCTGCTAATTATATAAACTAATGCCCAGCCTGTACAAACATGGGGAAAGGGTAAATTTCCAAAATTCCCTGGATTTGTGGGATCTCACACACCTGTCAGTCAGCTGCCTACTTGACCTTATGCAGTTGACTAGGCAGCTGTTGACCTAACATACATTTGACCAAGTCACTAGCATCTGTGAAGCAGTGGGAGTCCCACTATTTGACCATATCCTGATATGGAGGTGGGCATTCCAAGCTAAAGGGTATTCTGTGTCATGCATTGCATCCTCGTGTGATGCTATTATGGTGTAATAACCATCATCTACTGCCACTGTCCTGGCTTGTTGCACTTATCAACAGATGCATTTCACTCAGAGAAGTCTGATTTCAGAACTATAACCTAATAACAAAAACAAAAGTGCCCACAAATTACCACATAGGTGGTAATCCATTAAGTACAGAAGAAGTAATTAGGGACCTGGGGACCCAAGTTGATAGCAATCTCTCATTTGACAACCACGTGGCCAAAGTGGTTAGAAAAACATTTTATATAGCCCACCTAATCATGAAGGGATTCACATCTAGATTAGGGGAGGTCATCGTGCCTCTTTACTCATCCCTCATCAGGCCCATAATCGAGTACAATGCCCCTTTTGGGATGTACCTTACCAAACACCTGCAGCAACTGGAAAGACCCCAAAAGTACCTCACCAAGAGGATCAAAGGGCTCAAACAGATGCCATATGCTGCCCGGTTAAAGAAACTCCAGCTCTACTCAGTGGCATACCGCCTGCTCAGAGGCGACCTGTGCCTGACGTATAAAGCCATGTCCAACCCGGAATTAAGAGACATGCTGCACCTCAAAAAATCCAAATCCCGTCAAGCTACACGCTCGAGAGACTTGAACCTCAGCACTGAAATAAATAGGACATGCTGGAGGGACAGATTCATAACCCAGAGGCTCCCTTCACTCTGGAATAAAATCCCAGTCCAGGTTAGGCAGAGTCCCTCATTGACTCTCTTTAAGAGGAATCTTGATGAGTGGATGGGAGATCGTAGGTTTACCCCGGGTATCACTTCTGTGTCACTGTTAGACAGAGGCACAGTATACTAACCTCGAAAAAGGGCATAGCAAAATTAATTTAAAATGGGTGGCGAAAGCCAAACATACTCTGGCTAGGCTTATAAATGCCCTAGGGCAGATAGCCTAGTATGAACCTATGAACATATAAACTCTTAAACTAAATAACAGCCATGGAGTTTCCCAATACTCAGTCTATGTTGCAAAACTATAGAATTAAATTCCTCTGATCACAAAACAGAAACAAACCTGAAGCCTTTCTTACAAAAATTAAAAAAAATCTAGCTATTACATGGATATGCTTCTATCTGAACTCTGCACAGTGCTTAGGAAAACAAGTCACCTAATTTAACTTGAATGCCTTTAACACATTCTACAGCACAATTCATGTACATCTACATGTAAATTCTCCTTGTCTCTCTTCCCTTCTTCTTTAAATTTTCCTAATTATCTCTTCATAACTCAACTTACCTTCCAACATTACAGTTTTTATCTCACACCTTCCACTCTTTAGTCTATCTATATTTTCATATTACTTCTACTCAAAAGGAATAAAATATAAGTATGTTGATATTACTATCTATCTATATATATATATATATATATATATATATATATATATATATATATATATATGGGTCTACCTGAGATGGTCGACAAGCCATTTGATCGACTTTCATTTGGTCGACAATTCATTTGGTCGACAGGCAGATTTGCCCCCCTCCCCAATGTTGTGCGACCCTGGAGTTGATATATATAGTTAGGGGGGGTGTGGGGGTCACAGCCCCCCACATTGGGGGGTGTGGCAGGTGAAGCTCCCCACATAAAACTGCTTGTCGACCAAATGAACTGTCGACCAAATGAGTGCAAAACTGCCTTTGGCCGAACTGAAATTACAAATGCCACAATGTCGAACCTTACAATAGCGAGCATTCACTGTTGTAAGGTTTGACATTGTGGTGCAGATCGCACTATAGTGGGGATTGGGAAATGTACCCTTTCCCCTCACTGTAGTGCGATCTCAGAGGTTGTATATATAAGTAGGGGAGGTGTGGGGGGTACAGTCCCCCACATGGGGGGTGCAGGGGGGCTTGCCCCCCTGGAAAAGTGTTTGTTAATATTGAGCGGAAGTGCAGCATTTCACTAAAGTCAACATTTTCGAAATGTTGACTTTACTAAAATGCTGCCTTCGACATTTTTTGTGTTTGGTGTTGAGATTTCCGAACATGTGATTTGGACATCTTTACACTCGAATGAAGTAGATTCGAGTATGTGATAGTAAACCATATATATATATATATATATATATATATATATATATATATATATATATATATGTTTTATAACATTTTCCTTGATGGCTATTTGTATTCTTTTGTGTGATAATTCTAAACATATGAATAATGTGACTATATACTTTATATTTGTTACTTTGAAACATTTCTTCCTGTGTTTCAAAAGAGGCTACAAGCTCAGTCAGATTAACACAGTTAACAAATGTATACAGCCAACCAAATGAATTAGTAAACAAACAAATAAAAGGAAAAAACAAGCATATTCTAGTGTGGTAGAAGAGGCCACACATTTGGTCTGTGTTGAGGGTGCATCCACACCCTGAATGAAGATGGACAATGCCACTGTATCATTAGACTGTGACTAAGTTATCTGTATCTTACCATCATGATGAGCCCCAGCAGGAGTCCCAGCATCAGCTTGTTGTTGTTGCCAAGACTCTGCAGGTGTCACTGTGCCAATGCTGTACTCTGTGGATACACAATAGAAGACACTCTGGCATGTGAATGGGTACGTGTGCCACAACCATGCCCCCTGACATACATGCTAATGGTGTCCAAGCAATATATTCCATGCAAACCAAATTTGTGTCTGTCACCAACCTTACAGGGCTAGATAACTGATGTACCTAAAACAATTAAAAGCCAATCATTGCCGTGGGGAGCGTTAAGTGTCTGTGCAGTGTAGCTTTACAGAAATCTGGTGTAAGTGGTACTAATCTAGTGCATCATCCACGAGACACAGGGGATGGTATCCACACCTTCAGGGATAATACCAAAACCACTGTCCACCTTCAGGGACACAGAAGCTCCTCTATGTCTGCCATGCTGTCATTGCTAGGTGGACCCCCTCACCATGAATGGCTTTTCAGCTACTATGGAACATGCCTTTGCTTTAGCATACCATACCATTTCAGTGAGGCATTCATGACACTGCTGTAGTGTATGACTGAATGCTATCATGGCACTTATGTTATGATCTATGGTCTACCACATCTGTTCATGTAATGGGTGGTCAGCACCCTCTCAACCCAGAAAGCACTATCCACTTGTCCTTACTGTTCATAGCAAGACATTATTTTCATAGATTCATAGGTTCATAGGTAGGTAGTAGGCTTTTGGCCCTAGGACCTATATAAGCCTAGCCAAATGGTACCCTGGCTTTTGCCACCCAAGAAAATTATTTTCCTGTGCCCCTGTCAAGCAGAGCCACAGAAGTGATCCCCGGGGTGAATTTCCTATCTCCCATCCAATCATTAAGATTTTTCTTGAAGAGTGCTAATGAGGAGCTTTGTTTGAAATAGATAGGTAGTTTATTCCAGAGTATGGGAAGTCTCTGGGACAGGAATCTATCCCTCCAGCATGTTCTGTTTATTGTGGTGACAAGGTTTAGGTCCCTAGAGTGTGTAGCTTGGAGGAATTGGGATTTCTTTAAGTGGAGAATGTCCAACAGCTCTGGGTTTGACATAGCTTTGTATGTTATGCAGAGATCACCTCTGAGTAGGCGATATGCAACAGAGTAAAGCTGGAGTTTTTTGAGACGGTCTCCGTAGGGCATCTGTTTGAGGCCAGTAATCCTCTTTGTGAGGTATTTCTGTGGCCTTTCCAGTTGTTGTAGATGTCTTGTGAGGTACATACCAAAAGAGGCGTTGCTCTATAATGGGTCTAATGAGTGATGAGTAGAGGGGAACAATGACCTCTTTTTTTCTGGATGAGAAACCTTTTGTGATGAGGTGTGTCACGTAGAAGGATTTCCTGACTACTGCGGCAATGTGATTATCAAAGGAGAGACTACTGTCCACCTGTGTCCCAAGGTCTCATCACACTTTCAGTGTTAAGTAGACTACCGCCTATGTGGTAGTTCATGGGTACAGAGTTTTTACATAAAGGGATGACAATGCACTTTTTGGCATTGAGCTTGAGGCCATGGCTTTGACACCAGGCATCTGTCTCAGTGAGGCCCTTTTGTAGGATGTCCACATCGTTAGGAGTATTGGTTATGGCTTCTAGTTTGCAGTCATCTGCAAACTTTGTTAGCCAAAGACCTTCTGTGTTAGCCTGTACTTCAGAGAAGCAGATACCAAACAGGAGAGGACCTAGGACTGAACCCTGTAGTACTCCACTTGTCACTGGTCTGAAGTTGGATTTAGAGTCATAGGTTCATAGGTTCATAGGTTCATAGATTCATAGGTAGTTGCTAGGCTATCGGCCCAAGGGCCTACATAAGCTTAGCCAACAAGATTCCCTGGCTTATGCCACCCGAGAAAGTTATTTTCCTGTGCCACTGTCGAGCAGAGACACAGAAGTGATCTCTGGGGTGTATTTCCTGTTTCCCATCCACTAATCAAGATTTTTCTTGAAGAGTGCTAATGAAGAACTTTGCTTGATATAGATGGGTAGCCTGTTCCAGAGTATGGGAAGTCTCTGGGACAGGAATCTATCCCTCCAGCATGTCCTGCTTATTTTGGTAACAAGGTTTAGGTCCCTAGAGCGTGTAGCTCAGAAGTATTGGGATTTCTTTAAATATAGTATGTCCAACAGCTCTGGGTTTGATATAGCATTATATGTTAGGCTATCAGAGTGGAAATTGTCCAGCCTTTGATGTCTACCTGGTTCCATACCTCTCAAAGAAAAAGAAATCTGGACAAAGCCATGAAAAAGTGGTACAAATAGGGACAATTTTTAAATATTGTTCTTACAAACTTAGAAAGTTGATAGAATAACAGGTTTTGCATTAGCATGAATTTTCTGAAGGGTATGAAGTCTAAAACTCAAATATCTGTCATTATTTTCTAACTTCAATCTTTAATGATTTGCCACTAATTTGCCAGAAAGCCACAATTTTATGAAAAATGGACCAAAAATATAAGGCAAAAATCTGGACATTCTGCGAAAATCTGTACAGTTGAGAGGTATGCCTGGTTCTCTAGATATGCATACCTGTGAACATGGGGCACAGAGCCGTAAACTGTATACCACTGGGATAGGGATACTGTACTTGTACCATACTATAGTTGAAGAGACAGCTATGGGGATATGCCATATGAGAGTTGCTGGTCACAGAGACAGATATGGCAATTCAGACAACAGGTGTGTGTGTGTGTGTGTGTGTGTGTGTGTGTGTGTGTGTGTGTGTGTGTGTGTGTGTGTGTGTGTGTGTGTGTGTGTGTGTGTGTGTGTGTGTGTGTGTGTGTGTGTGTGTGAACACTTATGTATGGGGTAGGCAGGCATCCCTGTTACAAAAAGTGTGGGTCATATAGGAAAGCGCCAGTTCTATAACACTACTATTGCATGGTGGTGGTGGTGAGGGGTTAGACACACATGATGTACTCACCACTATACGCCAACACATAACTTGGATAGGCCATAACAGTGATGTATAAATGACAGGCACGCACAGAGACAGGTTACTCTGATATTGTTGTTTGCATTTTTACTGGGTCCTTTTACAAACATGAAACACATGCAGGATGGCATATTCTTATTGCTAGCCCTTCGAATTATGAATTGAAGTGGAATTCTGCTCATCCTTAGGAAGGCATAGAAAACATAACTTACCACACAGACTTTCTTAGTCCTACGTACCTGTTTGGACAGGCAAATAGTTCCAAAAATGTTGTTTCTCCCAGTAATACTGGCCAATTATGCAGTCCAGGGCTGTTGAGTCACAGCCAATTCCTATAGAACTCCATGAATGACCACATGATCCTCAGAATTTACTAGGCAAGTAGGGGATAGAAGTAGAGTGTCCGAACTTTCTTGTATATCACACACACATACACACACACACACACACACACACACACACACACACACACACACACACACACACACACACACACTGGACTAAGACATTGGCAACCTTCAAACACTGGACCCCACCCAGTTTGGGTTTGTGAAGGGCCGATCTTGTCTCCTGAACCTGATTGACTTCTTCAAATCAGTCTCCAGAGCTGTGGACGAGGGCAAGTCGGTCAACATAGTCTATCTGGACCTTGCCAAGGCCTTTGACACCAGCCCCCACTCTGGAATCATAGATAAACTTACTAAGCTGGGCATTAATCCCTACGTCACTCGATGGGTTGCCAATTGGCTTACTGACAGAACCCACAGTGTAAAAGTAGCTGACTCCAAATCCATCTCCAGACAAGTGACAAGTGGAGTACCTCAGGGTTCAGTCCTGGGACCGCTCTTGTTTGGCATCTACTTCTCTGAAGTACAGGACAACACTAAGGGACTCTGGCTAACAAAGTTTGCAGATGACTGCAAACTGGGAGCCATTATTGAATCCCCAAATGATGTGGATATTCTACAAAAGGCCCTTACAGAAACAGAGCCATGGGCTCAAGCTCAATGCCAAGAAATGTATAGTTATCCTCTTTGGGAAAAAAACATGTACCCATGAATTACCACATAGGTGGCAGTACGCTAAACACTGAAAGTGTGATAAGAGACTTAGGGACACAGGTGGACGGTGGTCTCACCTTCGATAACCACATTGCCACAACAGTAAGAAAATCCTTCTATGTGGCACACCTCATCACTAAGGGCTTTTCATCCAGAAAAAAAGGAGGTCATTGTCCCACCGTACTCATCCATCATTAGACCCATTATAGAATACAATGCCCCGTTTGGTACGTACCTCTCAAGACATCTGCAACAACTGGAAAGGCTGCAGAAATACCTCACTAAAAGAATCACAGGCCTAAAGCAGGTGCCCTATGCTGACCATCTAAAAAAACTCCAGCTATACTCTGTTGCATATCATCTACTCAGAGCTGCTCTCTGCTTAACATACAAGGCCATGTCAAACCCAGAGCTGTGGACATGCTACACTTAAAGAAATTCCAATCCTTCACAGCCACATGCTCCAGGGATCTAAACCTTGTCATCACAATGAACAAAACATGTTGGAGGAATAGGTTCCTGACCCAGAGACTCCCCAGACTCTGGAATAGACTGCCCATACATGTCAAGCAGAGTGCCTCTTTGGCCCTCTTCAAAAGGAACCTTGACGATTGGATGGGTGATAGGAAATTCACCCCGGGGATCATGTCAGTCGCCCTGTTAGACAGGGGTACAGGGAAGTAAATATTGTGGGAAGAAAAAGCCAGGGAATTCTTATGGCTAGACTTGTATAGGTCCTAGGGCCGATAGCCTAGTACCAACCTATGAACCTATAAACCACACAGTCTGTATACACACATATGCTCAGTTTAGAGTTGCCAGTCTCCCTACCATATATCTTTAGGATGTGAATGGAAATTGGAGAGAACACCTCATCTGCTCATACCCCACCCTGTCCCAAGCCATTTGTGCTCCATTCCACTGGCGTCACACTCTATACCCTGTATAGTGTCCTATCTTCCTGTTCACTATTTGTTTACCTTCTGTTTGTCTCAGTTCCACCATCTCCCCATTTTAATGTGTGCACTTTCATCCTATTTGTCTGTGCTGCTATGTATTTGTCTGACCCTGTACACTATCCAATTCCCACTTCTTAATCCCCACTTCCCTTTCACCTTTTCCCATCTTCCCTTCTGTCTACAGAAAAAGAAGAGGAAAAAGAAAAAAAATGGGCTATTATCCCCAGGAAAAGAGTTTCCTTTCTCTACCCATCCTACATACCCAATATGTTGCTGTTGTGTGTGCCCATCTGTTTGTTCTAACCCTTTCCTTTTATCAGTTCAACAGGTGTCCATATATCTGGACACCACAGCAGATCAACTGCATGTAATATATACTTATTTAGCTATATGAGGCAGTTTGTGCAGTCCTGCCCAGGAATGTGGTGACATGTGTAACCTAGTTGCTGTAACTGAATTACAATGATCTGAGTTTAAGCTCTCTGTTCTCATGAGATCATGCTGTGGATTATTTTGCATCTTTTAATTCAAGTTCTCTATATTTTTTGTCCGCCTGCACTGTTGCAGTGTTGCAAGGTCCAGTTGTACACTGCATGCTTGCTGCTTAGGTCATTTACTTATCCCTCAATGTAGCTAGATCTGAGAGGATAGATTTCAGATGTAGACACTGATACTGGAGTTCAGAGTGCAGTGCTAGTCAGAGAAACCATGCCCAGGATACTTACAGGCAAGGAGGTCATGCTGATGGTGCTTCCAGGCAGATCATTGTTGCCAGTGAGGGAAGTATTGCCCAGAGTACTGATGAGCAGGGAAGTCATGCCAGTAGTACATTCAAGCAAGGAAAGCATATTCACATTATGGAGAAGCAGTGGAGTCTTGCCTATAATACTGTCTGGCAGGGAGGTCATGTTACTGGTAGTGCCACTCAGGGAAGACATGCTGATAGCACTGACAAACAGTGAATAATAATACAGACTGAGAAGGGAAACCATTCTCACAGTGTATCCAGCTAAAGGAGTCATGGTCATGGTATGCACCAGCTTACTTACCTGGTTAACATTTTTTAAGTAAATAAATAAATAGATAAAAGGTTGTGTGAGTCATAAAAGCCATCATGGTATTTCCAAGCAGGGAATCCATGCTGATGGTACTGGGATGCAGGCAAGCCAGGATCATGCCAGTACCAAACAGGGGAACCATGCCCACAGTACTGCCAGGCAAGGAATAGTTATAGTTATGTCAGTCAGGGAAGGTATGCTGATGGTACAGACATAGAGAGCAGCCATACTCATGCCAGGCGATGAAGCTATGACTATGGTATAGCAAGGCAGGAAATCCAGGCTCACAGTACTGCCAGAAAAGAAGTCAAGCCCGTGATATTTTAGGCAGGGGAATTATACTCACAGAACTGCAAAGCAGTAAACTCATGCCCATGGTATTTATAGTAGGGAAGTCATAGCTGTGGTATTGCAAAGCAAATACAGCACATGGAAGAACTGCTTTGGGGGAATGACATTATTCACTTGTTTGGCAACTAGTGCAATGGATGATGGTATAATTTAACAGTATATTATACATGCTAGTGATGTGGCACTACTGTAGTGACTGGAGACACAGTGAAGATGATAGCAGAGTATGAATGTGCTGGTATATGGCTGCTTTACTAGAACATGTCATTGATGACAACATACTGCCCTGTGTTTCTTCTATCTGGGTAGTTTGCTGACCCAGGTAATCACATTCTTTAATCCATTCGAAGGTAGATTTTTGGCCTTGTTTCCTGCACAGCATTTACAAGGGGACACATTATGGTATCTTAGGTGGATTTGTGATTGCACTTGCATCCTTTACAGTAAACCATATCTGGTGACAGTCAGTCATACACTGCTGTATCCTTTGACAGGGCAAGCTATCTGACCTGTGCACTTATTGTCAGGCTGTGGCTTGGCACCAGTGACATGAAATCATATACTTCCTTTTGTTATGATGCAGCACTGCTGAGAAAGCGCTGACCTGATTGTGATCCCTGTTGCAGGACATAGCTTGGTGTCATAAATGGCTCATGCTACCACACTCATCTTTATGAAACCTGAGCTGGTGACATAGTTACAGTATGTTGCCATAAGCATGATAAATAGCACATGGCTTAGTGATACTGGCAGCCTACTATTCTATATGCCTATTTGTCAGGAAATGCTTTAGTGACATTCATCTCTTCTACATGTCCTGTTCATCAGAGCAAAATGCAGAGTGTTCTTTAAGAAAAAAATAACCACCACATCAATGATATACTTTGTAAATGTTGTGATAGCACAGCTGGCAAAGCATTGCCAACTACACCCTCTTTCACAGACTTTGACTTTGTGGTGCAAAATACCACATGCTATTACACAGCATTTCTTAGGCTATATCTTGATACCAGGAGGCAGCTTGCTATTCTGCACCACTTCCTAAGATGTTTCATGGAGAGTGGGAGATTAACCAAAGTTACTCATAGTTACCCATGGCATGCCTTTGGAACATAGATGATGACACTCCATCTTGTACCTTTACTAGGTCCATATCATTTGCATGACTTACATTCCAACAAATACGAAAGACTGAAAGAGTATGTACCCAAAACCTAATTTGCTTAATACTGTTTTGTCAACAATGTAATTGTATGAAATAGTCTGTCATAGATAAGTACAGTAATTTAACATGCATGAAGAATTTTAGGTGTTTATTGCAGAGGGGCTGCATCCTCATGCTTCCCCCAATATGGGGATTGCACCCCAAATCCCTGCTTACTACATATGTGCATTTAAAAGCAGATCAACTAGAACACAGGAAGCATAACTACACTTTATTTTTTACCAAGTAAGTAGGCTGGTCATGACAATGAGTATGCGAATGTAGATGATGCAGCTCAACAGTGCATTGCAGGGAGCATGCTTTTATATGCTTGTATGCATTCCCAGGATACGGCAAAGCAGTACACTATGGGAGGGGTGTAAATAATTTTCAAGGATACAGCTTAGACGTTTATCACAGGAGGCCTGTCATTCCCCAGGATACAGCTCAATAGCACGCTAACTATAGACAGGATTGTTCTTCCCAGGATACACTTTAGAAATGCAGAGCAGTGGTCATGATATTGCACAGGATAATAGCAGACAACATGCTATTTCCTAGGATGCCCATAGTGGACATTTTATTCCCCAGAGTACAACTCAGCAGTGAAAACCTGCAGGGGGCATACAATTTCCCAGGATATATCTTAGCAGCATGCCACAAATGGTATGCTATTGCTCACATACAGCTCTGCAGTGCATTTCAGTGGGCAAGCCATTGCCTGGGTAATATCTTAGCACTGCAAAGCTGCAGGGAATTGCATCCCCTGGGTTACAGCTCAGAAATCATGGATATTGACACAGATTTGCAAGGGGGTTTTATAACATACTGGCATGTTTCAGTGCTTAGGGCACTATGTCATGGCACATATGAACACATTCAAGTAAACACTTTACCGAAGGACACAATTCAGAGGGGTATATCACCAAGATATGTCACCACATGCTGCTGCATCTTATTTATGGGAGAACTATATTGTGCCGGTATCACTGCATGCTGAAGGGTCTCTCTCAGACAAACATATGATGGTGACTTACTCCTAAAATTTGATCCTGCTTTTCCTACCTGCATTTCAGGGTTCTCATTGTACCTTGGTAAAGCAGGGCTGTCATTAATTTTTCGCTAACTTCCTGTTCTCATTGCCCTGCATTTAATGGAGGACGCCACTTGTGTAAGTGTGCTGGCTATAGGTGATCATTGTACAAGGTTTGGTTGGCTCCTACATTGCTTCTCTTTTTGTGTCCTTGAACATTTACTACCTCAGTTATTTCATCAATGTTGTGTTTTTACATGAACACACGAAAGTGATGTTATAAATGTTCCCATTCTCAGCACTTCTGAAGCACGCATGGGTACTGAATGTCATACTACATATAATGATTTATTTAACTGTTCATTGCTATATTGTTGTATTTGCTTGTCAAAAGACACTACGTCCCACTCCTTATAAGCTGATTGCCAGCTTCCCTGTATTACTTACAGGACAGGAGGGTCCCTAAGATATCCTTGAAACTGGGAACTCCTCATCTGAGTACACCTGTTAAAACATGCCCACATAAATAAGTGACCACATCAGGCATCACCTCTGTACACTTCTTCATTCATGCTTTTTATAAGGCATTGCTTAGTGATACCCATAACAACTCATAATAAATATACAGCTCTTTTTAAACTAGCTAACTGCACACTTTTTTACACATAATACTGTTTGGTGTCTATGCAGGTTAATAAATATCATGTCCTGTTTCCTTTCTCACAGTGTGATGAAATAGGCTGGACAGATTCTGCTGCTCCAGTGGACGTAACAGAATGGCCAGGTCACACCATATCTCTCAACCTCTTAGCGCAAGAAATCTGGACAAAAAAACAATAAAATGGTCCAAAAACAGGGACATATTTTAAATATTGCACTTATAAACTTGGAAAGTTGATGGAGTCACAAAGTTTGTTTTAACATACATTTGCTAAAGGATTTGAAGTCTAAAACTCAAATGTATGTCATTATTCCGTGATACCAATCCTCATATCATCCCAGTGATTTGCTAGAAAACCACAAATTTTATGAGGAACAGACCAAAAATATGGGCTGAAAATCTGGACAGTTGAGAGTCACACATATCTCCTGTTTATAATCATTATCCAACATCTGTCTGAGAGTCAGATGGCCAAAGATTCAAACCTGTTGGCTTACATTTTCCAGTTTTCAGCTTCCTGATACTTTTTCTATAATGAGTGGGTTTCATGTCATCAGTTAACAGAGTTCTCTTTGGCAGAATATATCTTGGTAACACAGATGACTGTCTGCCTAGCATTAACATCCTCCTAAATAAAATTAGGCTGCTTGGTAGTGGTGAGAGTACAGTGCCATCACTGTTCAGTGCACGCAATTTTCTGCTGTATGTAACTGTATAATGCTGTATCGTGTAAGTACATATTGCTGTATCATGTAACTACATATTGCTGTATTACGTAACCACATATTGCTGTATCATGTGACCACATAATGCTGTATCATGTGACCACATAATGCTGTATCACATAACCACATATTGCTGTATCATGTAACTACATATTGCTGTATCATGTAACTATATATTGCTGTATCACGTGACCACATATTGCTGTACCATGTAACTACATATTGCTGTATCATGTAAGTACATACGGTTGCACCTCTTCCTCATAAGAGGCACAAACTTGTTTTTTTGCGAAGTGAAATCAGTCTACAGTAATAAAACCAAAATAACATATTACAAGTACCTGGAATAATGAACCCATGCTAGGAGGTCAGCTACAAAACAAATCTGCTGGCTTATCAGGTGGACCCCTACTTATCCCACCTTCAGTCACAGTTACTTTTTTTATTCTCAGTAATTGTATGCCCCCCTCCCAAAATATGTGCAAAAGCAAGGTATAGAATGCCTCAGAAATAGAGGAAAGGAGTTGAGTATGGAGGGTGGCCCTTTTGAGACCTCAGGAGCATGTAGAATAGAAAGTGGAGCAAAAAAGGGAGAGAGAAGTAAGGAGAGTTTGACTTCCTGCTTGTAGCAGCATTGTTAACGTTTTATACACCTGCTATAACAGTAGTTTTCTTAAACATCGAGAAGATCTACTATTTTAGACATGCCGGGATATTCACATCTTACATTAAACATGCAGTTTTTTGGTGAAGTGAACCCACCCTTCCTCCTTATCGCACCTGAAACTTTTTGTCTCCTCCCACTTTTCTTCACTGGCTGACAGCTTCCAAGTACATTTTGACAATTGTGGGTATGCCAGTTTTAAACTTACAGTTTGAACATGCTCTCCATGGCCTTGATCTGCTTGCGGCTGAACTCCTTGAACTCCGTGTAAGGGTTGAAGACCTTCACCTGCTTGGTCTGTGTTGTGCCGTCATTGATGCTCAGCCTGCGGGTCAGCTTTTCATACAGCTCTTGGTCTGCATTGGCAGTTGCCTCCTTTTCCTGCTCTTGACAGTCCCTACTTGGTTCATCGGCACTGCCAGGTACTTCACCTTGACTGTCTTGTTCTTCGATGGCCAGCCTGCGCTGCAGTTTCTTCTGCAGCTCCTCAGATGCCATTGACTAGTAGCTTCTGTGGCTGAACAGATCCAAACTTTTGTAGTGGCTTCAACAAAGAAGGACTAGGACAGCTGCAATATGCTAGAAATGATTAGCAGAAGTTGATAGTTTGCTGCCCCAAACAACAAGATCCTGCCTGTTTTTAAGCTGAAAGTTGTGAATTACGGTTTCCTCTGACTTGATGCTGAGGGATAACTCTCAAAGCAAGTGGCTGGCGTTAGTGTACAGGAGAAGGGAGGGGCAGAGAACCTCATTAAGGAGGTTCCAGAGAGTCTGCAGCTGGGACTGCAGACAAACCAACAACAGTCTGTTTTTCCAGTACTCAATACTAGGACTTAAAAAGTACAGTCAAAAGAAATCAAACTATAATGTAAAGTAACACGTTCTGGTATATGAGAAAGTTACTGAGAATTGAGTGATAAAATGAAAGGGCAGTGGAAAAACAGTTCAGCATTAAATAAAGCTGGGTCCCACTGAGGGACGACTGCTTCTGTTTTGTGTCTTTCTGAAGTCACTAAGTGTCGACCCTCATGGGCCTCCCTAAAGAAAAGAAAAATACTTTGAAATGCCCAGAGGGAGGGACAGGGAAGGCTGGACGTTTTCAAGAGTTTATTCTAAAATAACTTGTGGACTGCCTAAAATCTGAAGAAAAGTTGCACCAAACTCTTTTTAAGTGGAGAGCTGTTTGTAACCATACTTGGGAACTGATGCAGGAAGGAAAGTTTGCTATTAATATATCTGGTGGGTTTGAATCAAGTGCTAAAACTGTTAAGCTGTTTTTATATGGATGATGCCAAGAAAATGTTTCTGATCTCACTTGAGAGAATGGATTTGAAAAAAATGTGAACATCATGTGCGACACTCCCACCAGCTGGTTATATGTTTGCTTGGGTTAACATTTTGTTTTTATTCAGGTCATTGCTGTAAAATAATAATCACACAAGTCACCAAAAGTTCAGAGGCAGTGCTTCCCAAACATACATGGTAGCACAGGATAGCTTGTATTTTAAATTTGGTACGTAGCACGGTTTTAGTAGGTACTACATCTTCCAGGGTATAGCTGTTTTATATGTTTATGACTACAGAGAATGTACCAGAAACACAGACTACTCCATTGTCCCAGAAGTCTGAGAATTAAACTTAAGAATGCAGCTTTTAAGGTTTATTTACTTTTATTCATTTTATTTATTTATGCATGCTGGATCTTAACTGAAAAGTTGCACTCAGAATTTGAGTGCTTTCTTTTTCAGGTTTCTGGAGTGAAAATAAGTGGTAAAATGAATCAAAAGTAAAAGCATAAATTATAAAAAACTACATTTCAGTATTGCAAGTGGAATATAAGCAGAACCACAGGATAGAAGGGTCAAACATTAAAATGTCACATAAAAAAAGAACTAAGGTTGTACAGTAAACAGTGATTTGAATGCTGCTGACTGTGAAAACCATGCTGAAATACTGTCCCGTTTTCAGGGACACACCAGACTACAAGCATTACTCACTGGAGAGCATAAAGTGGCTGTTATCTTGTAACAAGAGAAAAGGGGATTGTTACTAATTAACAGCTGGAAGATGATCGTCAAAATTTCAAACAAAAAAGTGTGATGTTAATTAAAAACATTGAATGGTGAAAATCACCATAATTACATGTGAAGTGTTTTCCACACTTCTGCTGCACGTATATGTCCAATTGTCCACACACACACACACACACACACACACACACACACACACACACACACATATATATATATATATATATATATATATATATATATATATATATATATATACAAATAAATACATACATACACACACACATATCTATATATATATATATATATATATATATATATATATATATATATATATATGGGAGCCCTTCATTTGTTTGAACTTTCAAATGTTCGAAACTCATATGGCCAACATCATATGAGCGAACGTTTGAAAAGCCGACAAATGATAGCGGAGATCCCACTACAATGTGGGATTGGAAAATTCCCCTTTCCTGCACTGTAGTGCAATCTCGGAGTGAGAATATTTAAGTAGCAGGGGGTGTGAGGGGCACAGGGGGGCTTGCCCCCCCTGCAGAACACAGTTTTACTGTGTTGTTACAGGTAGATAAATGGTGCTATTTCAGTATGTCAGTCGTTCGGAATGTCGATCATATGGTGTCGGCCATATGAAAGTCAGCATTCTGAATGGTCGACATTCTGAAGTAGACCCATATATATATATATATATATATATATATATATATACATATATATATATATATATATATATATATATATATATATATATATATATATATATATATATATATATATATATATATATGTATATATATATATTTATCTATCTATATATATGGGTCTACTTCAGTAGACCAACAGCTCACTTACACCAAAAGCGACAAGATCGACACTTTCAGAAGACCGACATCCAGAAGACCGACGTTTCACGTGAGGTAAGTAACCGCATGGCCAGCCTGTTGAACTTTGCCCCTTACCCCTGCGGTAGTGTGTTCTCGGAGTTGATATATTTAGTTAGGGGGCTGTGGTTCTGTTTATATTCCACTTGCAAAGCCTCCCACATTAATGGGTTTAGTTTTACTTGCTTCAGTTAATTTTATCGGGATGGCCAAGTGGTTACTTACCTCATGTGAAACGTCGGTCTTCCAGATGTCGGTCTTCTGAAGGTGTCGGTCTTGTCATCTGGGGCACCTGGGTGTCAGGTAAGTGAGCGGTCAGTCTACTGAAGTAGACGTATATATATATATATATATATATCTATATATATATATATATATATATATATATATATATATATATATATTATATATATGTATATATAGATAGACAGATAGATAGATATGACTGTATTATCAAACATGGACTTGCAGAAACATCAACACTCATTTACTTGACTTCTGCAAGTCAAAATTTACTTAACTGAACAAAAGAAATGACCAAAACACAACCGACTGCAAAAGAAAATACTTTCTGTTTGCAATCAGTACACTAAAAAGAAAATAAGCAAAACTCCTAACAACAACAGACAGATTTATTTTGTAGTAGTGATACTGTTAAGGAAAAGATTTTTTTTAAGGAAAGCTACAAACGCTTATGTCCCAAGTGCTCAAAATACACTTTCTCGAAACCAGGGATTTGAGCACCTTGTTGATTGTGTAGGCATCTGCTTGAGATCACACTCAAATATGAATTCAGGCAAGCAGCCATGGGGAAGGAGTGAAAGGGGGATTTTATGGTTAGGGAGTGGGAGGGAGATTTTAGGGTTAGGGAGTGAGAGGAGAGTTTTTGGTTAGGGAGCAACTGGGGAATATAGATTTAGGTAGGCGGATTGGAGTTTTAGGTTTAGGGAGAGAAGACTTGTGTTGGGAATTGAATCGGAGTTTTAGGGTTAGATTTTAGGCTCTGGTAGGGCTATACAGTTTGATATGGTTGAGTGTTTGGAGGGATACACAGAAACAGGAGTTCGAGCTACTGGGAGTTCAAGCACTTGCATTTGTGAGCAAGTGTTCTGTGAGTTACTAGCATGTGAGCTCCTGTAATTGACACTTTGTGTTAGGCTGGGGTTAGGGACAGGATTATGGTTAGCACCCAATGCAACTCTGCCTTACACATTACCTTACAAAGATCCCTTTTCCTAACAATGTCACTACACATGACAGACAGGCACATTTCCTGTACAGAACATGTGCACTACACTAAAACTGTTCCCTTACCTAGCTCTTACTCTAACCCTAACCTGCAATCAGTTACACACACACACACACACGCACACACACACACACACACACACACACACACACACACACACACACACACACACACATTCCCAATGCCAAAATGTGCATTATATCCAAAAGTTTTGACTTAATACACAGCCTTAACCGAAAGCTCAGTCCATACATGACACAAAAAATTAACATTATTGCATTTGGAGAATGCTGCACTTGACAAAACACTCAAAAGAAAGAACTGCAATCATATTCATATGCATATTTGTATATATATATATATATATATATATATATATATATATATATATATATATATATGTAGGTCCACTTTTAAATCTCAAAATACCAAAATCGTGAGTTTTGAGATACCAAGCTCAAAACATTGAGATTTTGGTATCTCGAAATTTAAAAGTGGATAAAAAAAAAAATAATCCACAGCTAACATAATGTGCTTGCAGGGGGGGCAAGCCCCCATGCCCCCCACACACCCCCTACTTAAATATACCAACTCTGAGATTGCGCTACAGTGAAGAGAACGGTAAGGCTCCTGTTGCAATTATCGTTCTCTTCACAGTAGCGCAATCTCGGAGTTGGTATATTTAAGTAGGGCGTGTGTGAGGGGTGAAGTCGGGCTTGCCCCCCTGCAAACACATTATTTTAGGGTTTTTTTTTTGGTCCACTTTTAAGTTTCGAGATACCGAAATCTCAATGTTTTGTGTTTGGTATCTCAAAACTCGAGATGTTGGTATTTCGGGATTTAAAAGTGGACCTATATATATATATATATATATATATATATATATATATATATATATATATATATATATATATATACACACACAACTACTGTTATTAATTCAAAACAAACACTTCCCTGTAGTTACAAGATATGCTACTACTGCACAAATCTCACAGCTACTGCTATTAATTCAAACCAAACACTTCCCTGTAGTTACAAGATACACTACTACTGCACAACTCTCACAATTACTGCTATTAATTCAAGACAATCACTTCCCTAGAGTTACAAGATACAGTACTACTGCACAACTCTCACAACTACTCCTATTAATTCAAAACAAACACTTCCCTATAGTTATACACTACTACTACTGCACAACTCTCACAACTACTGCTATTAATTCAAAACAAACACTTCCCTATAGTTATGAGATACACTACTACTACACAACTTTCACAACTGCTGCTATTAATTCAAAACAAACACTTCTGTGTAGTTACAAGATACACTACTACTGCACAATTCTCACAACTACTGCTATTAATTCAAAACAAACACTTTCCTATAGTTACAAGATAATTTAACCATAACAAATCTGAGTGGCTTACCAAGGAGATGAAAACACTAATCTAAGTATGGGATGAGGCATGGAAGAGCTGAAAGTCACACCCTACCACCATCAATAGAGACCTTCACATCTCCTTTAGAATCAACACCAAGGAAGCTATCCATAGGTATAAAGTTACCTATCTCAAAGCAAAACAGGCTTCTCTCAGGCAGCCTCCAAACAGTTCTGGAATGAAATAAATATCCTGTCTAGAAGAGGTCCTCCAAACGATCTAACCTCAGTAGGATATATTCCTATCCTAAAGGGCAACTTTCCTCCATAAGACTTTTTGTTAGAATTCACCAGCATCCCAATGGAACACTCCCTTTCATCTGAAACAGTCATAAATCCTACCCCCCACCCCTGCCCAAGTACATTCCACCATTTAACTTCAAAGATCACAAAAGACATTTTACTTTTGCTTGAACATAACTTTCTGGACAATCTCTGCCCCTGGTTTATCTACTACTAAAAAGACTATATACTCAAACAACTAAAACACTTCTATAATGTAAGCCTCACCCACAATGCAGAAATTAGGATTTGTAAGACCTGTTCCATAGGTTCATAGGTTCATAGGTGGGTACTAGCCTATCTGCCCGAAGGCATTTATAAGCCTAGCCAGAATGTGTTGGCTTTCACTGTCCCCTTAGATTAGTTCCCTGTGCCTCTGCCCAGCAGAGCCACTGAAGTGATCCCCAATGTAAACTTTCTGTTTCCCATCCACTCGTCAAGGTTTCTTTTGAAGAGTGTTAGTGAGGAGCTCTGCCTAATGTAGATTGGGATCTTGTTCCAAAGCATGGGAAGTCTCTGGGACAGGAATCTGTCTCTCCAGCACATCCTATTTATTGTTGTGGTAAGGTTTAGATCCCTAGAGCATGTGGCTCGAGGGGATAAGGTTTTCTTTAGGTGGAGCATGTCCATCAATTCTGGGTTGGACATGGCCTTGTATGTCAGGCAGAGATCACATCTGAGTAGGCGGTATGCAACCGAGTACAACTGAAGTTTCTTCAGTCGAGCTGCATAGGGCATCTGTTTGAGGCCATTGATCCTCTTGGTGAGGTACTTCTGTGGTCTTTCCAGCTGTTGCAGGTGTCTTGTAAGGTACATCCCAAATGGGGCATTGTACTCTAAGATGGGTCTGTTGAGTAGAGGGGCACAATGACATCATTTGATCTGGATGCAAACCCTTTTGTGATTAGGTGGGCCGCGTAGAAGGATTTTCTAACCACTTTGGCAATGTGATTACCAAAGGTGAGATTACTATCTACTTGGGTCCCCAGATCCCTTATTACGTCTTCCGTATTTAGGGGACTGCCACCTATGTGGTAGTTTGTGGGTACTTTGTTTTTTCCAAAGGGGATGACTATGCACTTTTTGGCATTTAGCTTGAGGCCATGATTTTGACACCAGGTATCTGTCTCAGTGAGTCCCTTTTGGAGGATGTCTGTGTCAGCCAGAGAGTCAATTATAGCCCCTAGTTTACAGTCGTCTGCGAACTTGGTTAGCCATAGTCCTCCTGTGCTTGCCTGTACCTCTGAGAAGTATATGCCGAATAGGAGGGGTCCCAGGACCGAGCCCTGAGGAACACCACTTGTAACCAGTTTAGAGACAGACCTAGCTCCTGCAACTGTCACCATGTGGGTTCTGTCCGTGAGTCAGTTGGCAACCCATCTTGTGGCACAGGGGTTTGTGTTCAGGCTGGTGAGCTTGTCTATAATACCAGAATGGGGAATGGTGTTGAAGGCCTTAGCGAGGTCTAGGTAGGCTGTGTGTACCACCTTTCTCTCATCTATAGCCTTGGTAACTGTCTCAAAGAAGTCCACCAGGTTTAGGAGGCATGATCTGCCCTTAACAAAGCCACACTGGGTAGGGTCCAGTGTTTGGAGGTTCCTAATGTCTCTGTTAATGAGTTCCATGATGATGATGCTCTCCATAGCCTTGCAGACCAAGCTAGTCAGGCTTATAGGGTGATAGTTCCCAGGGTCTGTTGTGGATCCACCTTTGTGGAGCTGAATAACCGTTGCTGTGCGCCACTCTATGGGTATGTAGCCTGTGGAGAGGCTGAGGTTGAACAGTGTGTTTAGGTGAGGGGTTAGTTCATCTTTGAGCTCGTGGAGGATGCAGCCTGGGACACTGTCCGGTCCCATTGATGCTGAGTTTTTGGCTTCGGAGAGGGCTGTGTCTGTGATTTCAGGGAATCTACATTCTTCTGGTATGGTTATGGGTCCTTTTGGGGGTGAGATGGGGGTGAAGTTTGCTCTGAACCTGTCTGCCAGGATGTTGGCAATATCGGTCATTTCAGTGTATTTTGTGCCATTCTGCACTAACTCCGAGCAGATCTGAGCATTGTCACTTAGATTTTTGACATAGCTAAAGAATGTCTTGTGGTTATCTTTGGAGTCCTTGGCAATTTTTCTTTCAAAGCTCGCCTTGGATGATTTTTATGAGGGATCATAGTTTCTTGCTGATACTGATCAGTGATGTCTTCCATTCTAGGGATTTTACTCTTTTCTGTACTAGTTTCCTCCTTCTATTGTATAGCTTGCTTATGCAGGAGTCCACCAGACTGGTTTCCTTTTCTTGGAGGAGTGAGTCTTGGTTTTGCTTGGGATGGCACAATCCATGCATTCTTGTAGCTGCCTGTAGAATGCATTAGTAAAGGATTTTGCAGCTTGGACAGTGTTATCCTTCAGCATGGGGGCTTTGAAACTTTCCACCTCGGTCTTAAGTAACGTGAAGTTTGCTTTTGAAAAGTTTTTCATGGTGGCTTTCTTGTCCTGGTTTGGGGGCGGAATATGGATATCCAAAATGATTTGTTTATGGTCAGATCTAACCAGCAAAGGGTTGACCTCTGGTGTGGAACACCGATCACCCATGTTGGTGATGACCAGGTCCAATATGTTGTCACTTCTGGTGGGAGTGTTGACCAGTTGAACCAGGGTGTTTGAGTTTATAAATTCTAGGAAAAGTTGGGTAAGGGAGTTAGTACTTGAGTAGTTCTCCCAGTTAATGTTTGGGTAATTGAAATCACCCAATATTACAGTATTTGGAAGGACCTTTATGTTTCCCAGTGTTTCCAGAAATGCGGAATGGGGGTCCTGGGACATGGTGGGTGATCTATAGCAAGCTACAATTTGAATTGCAGTTTTGCCCATTGTTAGTTGCACGTGGATGATCTGTGACGCATCGTGCTGTGCCACTAACCTGGAGGTGTGGGTATCCTTGATGAATATGGATACGCCCCCACCTTTTGTATTTCGGTTTGGTTTCTGTGGCTGAAATGTATGGTATGAGTTGTAACCTGGTAGTGCTGGTGTGCTCTCTGTTGCCTTAAACCAGATTTCTGTTACTGCACATATATCGATTTTCTCCATACTGAGGAGTGCCTCGAGTGCGTACATTTTGAGGTTTAGACTTCTGGCATTGAGTAGCATTACCCTCAGTTTTTTGTTACTTGTGCTATTTATGGCGGTGGGTTTGTCTTTTGAGCCTTGCCTAAAAAAGGCACTATGGGGGTGACAAGAGCCTTGGCAAGTTTTCGAAAGCCTAAGGGTGTCTAAGCCTTCTTCTACCAGCAGCTTCTGACATATCTACATTCTTCCCAGTCTGGGCAAAATACCAGAAGAAACTGATCTGCAGCCAACTCACGACATACTTACATAAATACCACCTTCTCTCAAACAATTGACATGCTCTCTGGGCTGGAAGGAACCCATTGACAGCTCTCTCTCTTGACTTTAACACATGGCATATACACTAACATGGACAAAGGACACCTAAATGAAGCCATATGCATAGATTTAACCTATGTCTTTAGCACCCAATCTTACTAAATCACTTGCTAGATATTGATGTAAGTAATGTTGCCAATAACTGGTTTAAAACCTTCATTCCAAACAGTACATTCAGTGTAAAAATTGGCACCTCTGTGTTGGAAAATATCCATACATATGCCAAGGTCTGACAAGGGTCACCTCTGGCTCCTCTGCTTTTTTCCATTTTCATAAACAAATTATCCCTTGACTTATCCCAATATCAGCTTCTCCTATATGTAGATGACATGATGATGACAGGGTCCTGATGGAAAATGAGGTCCTGATGGAGGGATGAAATATTCAGCAAGCAAAGGAGCATAGTAGTGCTGAAATTAAATTCATCCTCAAGTCTTGGTGAGTACTTTTGCGAGGTGGACCCTGTTTTTACAAAATCTCACCAAGGCGATGCTGATATATAGACTGTATTTATATAGCATATATCATGGACAGAAGTAAATCAAAAATGAAAAAAGATAACTGGGGGCACAAGACCCAGGATAAAAAAGTGCCCAATCCAGGTAGGCACACTGGTGCTAGAACTGGAAAAAATGACAGTGTATAATCCTCAAAATGTGGAAATATTCCTACAATGGGGCCAGGCCAGGCTCAGGAGGAGGATGGCCCCCCTGTTGTAGAAGGAAGCAGCAGTCCACAAAAAGGACAAAAACTGATTGGCCAAAAAAGAGCCATAAAGATGATACAATGGACTATTGAGGATAAGAAAGAAATTATGTATTGTTATTATTATGCAAGAAGCCAAGAATTTCCAGATACAAGATATACAAAATGATTAAGAGAGAAATTAGAAGAAAGAAAAATACTTTCGCAGGAAAAACTGTCAGAAGTTTCAGATAAAAATTTGTGTTCATTAATACAACATATTTTTGAAAAACAATATATAGATCAAGAAACTTTGATCTCTTTGGAAAAAGAAGCCTTTGAGGAAGTAGAAAAATATAAACAACAAAACTTAGAGATATTTGAAAAAGCTAAAAAAAGAGATATGGACATGGGAAAGAAAGAGAGATTTGATATGGTGCAATATTTATGCAAAGGAGAAAGCTAAGTTAACTAATATAAAGAAGGCAGTCTGAAAAGTATTCGAAGAGAAATACAGGCAAAGGCATCCAGATATGGAAAATTTCACAATAAAACGATTAATAACACAAAACACAATGTAGAAAAGACGATTAGTAAAGTAAAGGTTAAAGAAATAGAAGCTGAAGTTATGGAGTGCCTGCAAAGTGAAGGATTTATTGTAGAAGGTCTAAGACAGACTACATCACAGTATGCTGGAGTATGTCCCCAGAATAAGGAAAAGCAAGAAGACCAGGAGACATGTGAAGAAGAAATATGGACAGGGGAAAGGAAAACAGAATTAATATGGTGTAATATTTATGCAAAGGAGAAAGCAAAATTAATTAATGCAAAAAGAGCTGCACCAAAGATATTTGAAGAAAAATATAGGCAAAGGAATCTGGATATGGAAAACTTTACAATGCAAAAAATAAGAAGACTAAGAGGAAAAGTAGAAAAAGAGATGAGTAATGGAGAAGTCAAAGAAATAGAAACTGAAGTAATGGAACAGCTGCAAAGAGAAGGATTCAGTGTAGAAAATCAAATGTAGAAAGCACCACAACAGGATTGAGCAATGGATATCCAAATTAAGGGGAAACCAGTGGAACAGGAAGCAATTGGTCAGGTGTCATATCAAGATATTTTGGAGCCTTCCACAAGAAACCAGTATAAACATTCATTTGAAGCTAGACAGCAAGGAAAGAAACAGGAAACTGTGCAAACTCTGATGCAGTCAATGTTTAGGAGTGATAGGCCAGTGAGTTCCCATATGACAGAACAACAGAAGACACAGGATGACACTGAAGAGAATGTGCCACAGGAAGATGCTATAGAACTTTCTATAGAATGCCCACAGGAAGTGGAAAACAAGGGATGTACCCTCAGTATGGAAGAAAAGGAGTTAAGAGAAGAGTTGCTTGATTTAATAGACAAAGATAGATATATCAAGATCAATGAGAGAAATAGACTGCAGAAGGTTAATAAAATCCCAAAAGTCAGAAGCTTGATAAAACAAATGAACACAGTAATTACTACTGTCCATAGAGACCCATGCGATATAACAGAAGTAAACAGAATATATTACTGTGCTGCTAAATTAATAACAAATAAAGTTCTACCACAGGAACATAGGGTAGCAAGGGAAAAGAGGGGCAACAACGAATACCATCATGGAAATATCAAACAGAGAAAACTATAAAGCAGCTAAGACAAGAAGTATCATTGTTAGAAGATTATAGAAGAGGGAATAGATCAATGAAAATATTAAGAACGATAGATGTGATAAAAGCAATGAGTGGTATTAGAACAGATCAGGATCTATTATGCACTATTGGAGCTAACAAACTAAAAATTGCAAAACAGGCGGAAAGACTTACAAGATACAAAGATAAATATAAGGGGAAAACACAAAATAAACAAATTATTGATGACCCAAAAAAAGTTTTATAGAGAACTGGGAAATAAGGTAAAAGGAATAGATAGACCCCAAAAAAGAGGAAGTAGATACATTTTGGAGAAGTATCTATGAAGATCCTGTGGAACATAACAAAGATTCTAAATGGATAAAAGAAGTAAAAGAGAGAATAAGAAGTTTAAAGGTATGGGATATGAAATTGGATGAAATAACAACTAGAGAGATTGAAATAAAGTTGAGAAAAGCCTCTAACTGGAAAACTCCAGGCCCAGATGCAGTACCTAACTTTTGGCTTAAAGTATTAACTTCTTTGCACGATGATTTAGCCATGAGTAAGAACTATTTATATATGCACCCTGAACACACACTGCACTGGTTAACAACAGGAAAAACAATGCTCTTAAGAGTTAACCTGCAAGCTACCCTAAAAATTATAGATTAATAAATTGTCTTCCGACAACATACAAACTATACACGGGAATTGATGCTGACAGAGTTTATAGCCATTTAGCAGAAAACTCAATTATGGCAGTAGAACAAAAGGGCAATAAAAGAAAGTCATATGGAACAAAGAACCATTTGTTGTTAAACAAAGTTATAGTGGAGAATTGTAAGAAGGGGAAGAACTTAAGTATGGCATGGGTTGACTACAAAAAAGCATTTGATAGTATCCCACATTCATGGATAAAAGAGTGCTTAAAAATGTATAAGATACACCCTACACTGATTGATTACATTACAGTAACCATGAAACAGTGGCAGACCACTTTGCAATTAAGCCATGATAAAGGACAGATTATTATCCCAGGGATAAAAATTCAAAGGGGGATATTCCAGGGCAACTCTCTGTTACCCTTGTTATTCTGTCTTGCCATTAACCCATTAAGCTGCTGACTTAGCCTAGGCCATGGCTACAATTTGGCTTCTAGAAAACAACAAAGTCTAATGACTTCTCATCTTCTCTTTGTTGATGATTTAAAATTGTATAGTTCATCAGATGAGGAACTGAAAGCACAGCTGCAGGTATTCAAAACTTTTTCAGATGATATCGGAATGTCATTTGGTCTTGATAAATGTGCAAAAGCAACCTTTAAAAAAGGAAAATTGCAGCACCAGGAAAACATCAGTTTGGGACAAGAATGTGATATAAAAGAACTTGAGCAAGAGGGGGTATATAAATACTTGTGAATTGATGAAGGATCAGCAATAAAACACGAACAAATGCGAATAAGGCTTAGTAAGAAGTACTTTAGAAGACTTAAATTAATCCTGAAAACAGCATTGACACCTAGGAACAAGATCCAAGCTATAAATCAATTTGCTCTTCCTGTCCTAACTTATAGTTTTGGAGTGATTGACTGGCCCCAAAAAGTGTTGGATAGATAGGATATCAAAACAAGAAGGATGCTTCATGCTCACCAAATAATTTATAAAAATCAGTGTATACCAAGATTATATATCCCCCGTTCTGAAGGAAGGATTGGCCTACTTGAAATTGATTGCATGCATAGATCTGCAATTGTGGGACTCCACACATATCTATTGACCTCACAAGATCCAAATGTGGTGAAAGTTTTGAAACATGAGGAGAATAAATCTAAGATGACTTCAGGGCTTAATTTAGCAGAAGCATATCAACGTCAAGCAGGAATGGAAATCAAACCAGAAGTGGATAAAAACCAGGCAGCAACTGAATGTGCTAAAAAAGAAAAGAAAGAATATAAGGTGAAGGATCAGATGAGAAGTCAAGAAATGTGGAAAAAACATAAATATAGTTGCAAGTATAAAAAACTTCTGGAAGAGCCTTGTTGATCAAGAACGAATGCAGGAATGGTTAAGGAGAGGTGAATTTACATCAAAAAATGAAAGGTTAATATTGGCAGCCCAAGATAGTGGGCTGCGTACACACTGGTTTACTAAGTCCATTGAACATGTGGGAGAAACATACATATGTAGGTTTTGTGGAACTGAGTTGGAAACAGTTACACACCTTATTGCTGGTTGCAATGCTCTAATGGTAGAAGGACTGTATACTGAAAGGCATAATAATGTGGCGAGATTGTTACACTGGCGATTGTGCAAACATTATAGTATCGAAGTGGCCGAAAAACATTGGAAAGATGAGCCACAGAGAATCATAGAAAATGATGAAGTTTACATCACATGGGATCACCCAATACCAACACTCCAAAAGACAGATGCTAGAAAACTGGACATAGCGATCCAAGAAAAGAAGACAAAAGTAGCATTGATCATTGAAATTGCCACAACTAGTGACTGTAGTGTCTTGCATACAGGGAGACACAAAGTCATAAAATACCTTGATCTGCAGGCAGAAATGAGAGCCATGTGGAAGAAAGATACCCAGACAGTTCCAATAGTAGTAGGAACAACTGGTCTTATAAAAAAGAATTTACAATCATGTTTAGATATGTTACCAATTCATGTAACACTGTATGAATTGTAGAAGGAGTTATTGCTGGGCACATTGCGGGTACTGCGAAGAGCACTTTTGGCTAACATCAAAGAGTGAAATAATACTAATTTCATGAACTTTATTCATACTCTGACTTAGGAATGGGGTCCATTCCTGTCATGGTATTAGAAACCCAAAAGACTTGGAGAAATCAAAAATAGATGATATGATTATCTATATATAAGTCCACAACACCAAATCATACAAAATCAACTCCAAATAGATCTACTGCTACCTAGCATTTGGCATATCTACAGAAAAATACTTTTCAACACCCCAAAAAATAAGTTTCTGCTCTTTGGCACCACGAATAGCCTTGCTAAAGTCTTATCCTAACTGAGTCTCACTGGCATTCAAAACAGTAATGCATAGATTATACTTTCTGTCAGATACCTAGGGATCTGGCTAGACCAATTTCACAACTTTCAGGAGGACATCTAAGAACTCAGAAACAAAATTGACTATCTACTCTTCTGGACCCTATCGAATCACACTTCCTTTGTAACTCAGCCAAAGATGGCAAGGGCATCTTACTTGAACAACTTGAATATGGACTTCTTTTATTTGCTACCACGTCAAGTAACAATACTACAATTTTACAAACACAATCTAACAAAATATACTGACTTATCACTAATTCCCCTCATACTGAACATCACTGCGTCCCATTATCCAAAGGAAAATGGCTGCCAGTTCAAGTCACAGCCAACCTACTACTTACTTGGTTCTTGTCTATTCAGACTGCTAAGAAGACTCACCCTCTCCCCTGACAATGAAATCTATAGCCTCAAACCCAAGCTACAACCTCATTAGGGTCTACACTCCTGCAACTGAGCTACATAGCACCGATAATAGTTTCTTGGTATTTACTCCTAATCTATTGCAATTCCTGCCCCAAACAATCACTGACATCACTAACTACATTGTTTTCAGACATGAATTTAAGTGGCATCTAACTATCACTACAGCTGCAAATGTGGTAATACAGGCTATATTACTTAACAACCAAAAGTGTTGCTAGAAACAAAGCCCTACCCCCCTCATCTACCATCACATAGCTATATATATACTGATCACATATGACCAAATATAGAAAGCCTCCGGTATATATGTAAACATTTACCCCATTCTCCACTCCCTGTGTCATTATTACACTTAAATGTTGAATGCCCTTATCTTCACTCTGTGACACTATTGTTATTTAATAATATGCTAGCAATACTAAATTCTCTATCTTCTTACTATCTCACTAACCACCTTCACCCTTTTTAGGCCATCTCAACCTTCATCTTTCTTGTTATATAATCTACAGATCCACTCAGTGAAACTTTATGATTCTCTACTATTCGCACTTGTACATAGTCTCATATTATAACTATGTTGACACAACTACTATTTATGTTACTGTTATTTGTATATTCATGTACTATAAAATTTGTTTTAGCAATTTCCATGTGCTGTTATGACATTTGGATTACTCCATCTTCAGTAATATTGCAGGCCTTATTATAAACTCATAAATACAAATGAACATGTTCATAATATAACATTTTTACATCCAATGACAAATCACCAAACCAAAAAAATATATCTGTATTTATCTATATATCTATATCTATCTATTTTACATATCTCTCTCTCTCTCTCTCTATATATATATATATATATATCTATAATATGTATCAATATATCTATATATGTAAAATGCAGCTGGATTTTCTTTTCTGATTTTACTTAACACTTCCTAACAGAGGAGTTTACCAGTTTTAATTACCTAATAAAAATATAAATATAATTATTTAGTATACTTTTTCAGCGTGATGCTGATGCAAGCAGTCATTACAAAATTAATCACACTTTTTTCCCCTGCATATTGTCCAGGTTAGCCAACTGCCAACATATTTCTCTTTCTGCTCTCTCTCAATTCTGTTTTATCCATCAGTAGACTAACTTTTATCCCTGTCGGTGTCTCCCTAAAGTTTCATTTTCTATTTACTGTATTTTTCTGCTAACATAGCAAGTCAAATTACCTGTTCCATTTTATTGCATTGTATTTCATTATCATTGCCTAACAAGATACAATTCCTCATTATTTGGATTTACTGCCACGGCCTCCTCCTGATAATATCTGATCTAAATTCATCTTTAAAATTTGTTAACCTGGAACAGGATCAAAACATACGTTCCCATGTACTTAATGCCCCACATTACATCACTATCAATCTGCTTGCACATTGAAAACTTCCTCCTTTGTACCGTGTAAAAATATTTGAAAACTTTGCCATGACTTTGTAGTATACAAGTCAATAAGTGTTGTCCCACAGCTTTATCACCAAATCCTCAACCAAAAGGTGTTTCTATTATATCTACAGGTTATCCTCATCTTCATGGCTTAATCTTCTTAGTGCTTTATATGCTTTGTTCACTGAACTTTTTGTATAATGGTACTTCCTCCTAGCCAATATCAATAATAACAGTATCGACAGAGGTTTCTGACAAAAAAGCATTGTCTCACACTAACTGCTGTATTAATTATTCTTTCAAATTCTATGTACATAATGTCCAGAAGTCCACACTTCTCGAGTATTTGAGCCGAAGAAGCTCACACCCCCTTGTACTTCAGTTGTTCCCAATATATAAGAGTTAGACCTCTTTCCCGAGATATTCCTAAACTATTTTCATCTGTGGGAATGCCATAAGTAATCTGTCTATGATGAATCTCTTATCTCTTAGCAAGCTTCTCATAGATTCTCATAAAGGCTAGGGCATTTTTACTGCATTAGTTAACTCTTCCTTGCAAGTACTCAGTCCCCATATTATATACCCATCAAATTTATCTTCATTTCCTGTCATTAGCTTCATGATAATTTCCCATTTTCTTTCATATTTCTGAAGAGAAAGAAGGTGCAACATCTTTATCTGTACCAAATCATAATATAACCCTGTATCACTTATGTGTTAATCTGCAAATGTTTTTGGTAATATTAATTTATTTCATCCCACTCTAGATATACTTACATTCTATATATTTCCTGCATCTTATTCCTAACTGACTTTAGAAAATTCCCTAGTAACTCTGCTGGAACACATATAACAGGAAGTGCAACACAAATAAATGTACTGCTTCCACTCTTTGTTCCAACTCCTGACCTGTCATATTCCATCTGTAAATATAATGTTTAAAAACCATTGTTTAACTTTTATATGTTTTCTTAATAGACCCATCCCCTGTGGATCATAATTAATCCCCACAGCCCAAGATTCTTCTTTTATTTGACATACAACTAGACACTTTGCTATATTTATCCATCTGAAAAAACTTATGAATATCTGTGTTCAGGTGAGTGAAATATATCAATACATCATCCACAAATAATAATAGTTTAAATTTTTCTCCAAGCAATTTATACTCTTCCAAATCTGATTACCTTAGTTATGCAGGTAAGAGTTCCAAGTACAATGTGAATAACAATGATGACAATAGGCACCATTTCTAATTCCTCTCTATATTCTTAAATGTAGAGACATACCTGCATACATTTTAACCCTGACCCTTGGCTTATCATGTACTGCCTTGAATACCTACAAAAATGATTCCATAAATCTGAAGGCTAATAAAATTTGCATCAATTAATACCACTCAACCCTGTCAAATGCCTTTTCATTGTAAAGGTTCACTGCTGCTACTAAAGGGCCCTTCTTTTGCTGTGCCCTTCCCAACAGCAACACAGTCTTCAGTATATTATCAAAACTCTATGTGCAACAAATCCTCACTGTCACACTCTATTAAATTCATTACCAGACTAGCTACTCTTTTTGCCTATGTGCCATGAGGAACTCATAATCATGGCTGAATGCTAATATTCCTAGACATGACAAAGGTAGACTCCACTCTTCCCCTTCTTTAGGAATCACTTTAATGATATATTCTTTCCATGACTCTGGTATGTGCCTAGTCTCAAATGTAAAAGTAAATAAAAATAACAACTTAGACCTTATCTCTTCTGATGGCAGACTTTTAAACTCAATTGCCAAGTCATCATTACCTAGATGTTTCACCCAATCCTGTCCTTTAAAGACATCTGTTAACTCTGTAGAAGTTGCAGGTTCCATTAAATTGTGAGCTTATTTTCTCATATGCCTTGGGAGTTTGTTGGAGAAAACTCTTTATTTCATAATCAACTCCTCACCTTTTTTAAGTTTATACAATTTTTCATAATATTGCCTGTAATACTCAGTTGTCAACATTAGAGCCCTACTAGTGTGCTCTCCATCTTCACGCCTCATATTTACTATGATCATTAACACTGTCTACTAAGTCAAATTGTCAATGCTTTTTGACAGTATGGAGAATTAGAAAAATATTATCCCATACAAATGGATGTAAAATTCATACTTCTTATATAACAGCTCCTCAAAATGACATTTTTCCTTTCTACTTCATCTTTAATGGAATCTTTGCCTTTCAACAACCTGCTTTGCAGCTTCCAATTTATTCTCCAAGCACATCATTTTTCCTTATATCCTTACACATTTTAATCATCTAGTCCATGTGAGAGCATTCTTCCATTTTTCAACTCTGCCTTAAGTTGATTAATTTCTATAAATATTTGATGATTATGGTCATTCATACTTATTTTTTTCCTTTTTTATATCTGGGAACAATTACAAAAAGTTTTAATTTTAGAAAGCTTCTTGGAAGCTTCCAATGTCTCTTCAAAAAGGAAAGCAACACCCTTACAGAAAGATCTGATATTATGGTTGTTTGTACCTTAACTTTATTCACTAGGTACACATACTCAGTTGTCATTTACATTTTATCTATGTAACACCCTACCCTAAACCTGTTTGAATAATATGTACACAGCACCCTGGACACTTTAATATCAGATACAGAATTAAGACCTATTACCCTCAGGCATTCGAAAGACATGCGTAAATGGGCGTGCCTTCGTTGAAGGTTGAACGTCAAGCTGGCACCTTGGCATTCATCAAAATCTACTGCCAATCATTAGCGGACCGGAGTTCTGTTGTGGCGACCCCTAACCGGGAAACGCCGAAAGACAACAACAACAACAACCCTCATATACTTTACCACATAGCTCCCTGTTCTTGGATCATAGCTCATTTATGGGCTTTCTTTTACATCCTTACCTCTGTAGTGCAGGTAACTAAAATGTAATTGTTTCACTCATCTTCTTTCAAACAATTCTGCTTGTTGAGTCCTCACTGGCATATACTCAACAAAATAAAGCCTGCATTGTTACATCTAAATAACCCTTCATTCATATATAACATTCACTAGTGTCTACTATTAGATTTGTTTTGCCACAGGACAAGCAATTAGCAGCTAAACTTTGATGACAGATTTGTCTACAGGACATGCTATTTGACCATGAGAGTAACTAAGCACTCTGGATTGCATTTCTTCCTGTATTCTCCTATTTCTTTATACAAGACTATTTGAGAAGTCCTCAGTGATCTCTCATAAATGTATTGAAATGCTACTTGTAGTCCCTGGAAACAAGTTAATTCCCAAATTTTCAGTGGTAGATCATGTTAGGACTGTATATAAACCTGTAACTGTTTTTAGCAAGAATGCACAGACCTGTAAAATGTGCAAGCCTATATAACACTTGCAATTTAATTTTTCTGTAAAACACAGGAGATATGTAAAACACAAAATCTGGAAAGAAACTATGTGATTTAGACTACAAGACAGGTAATTGTTTATTGCCATTTTCATTTAGTCAGCAAAGGGTGACTTTTGTTTGCCTCAGGACTGCTTCTCCTTTCTTTGTTACTGTGTCTGTTAAATTTTGTATTTCTTAGACAGGCTTAACAATTCTTTCAGCTAGATTTTTTGACAGACGATATGTAGCTGGTCATTTAATAATTTTACATGCCATCTCTCTTTTGAGACATTTATTTTATATTTTCTATGTGCAAAACTGTACATTGTCTAAATATTTCATTTTTCAGTCTGTATTACTCAATTTTGTTTTATATAAGAATTATATTTAATCAATTTTAAAGGCTTATGGCTGTTTATTTATTGACATAAGGGGTATACTGCTGTCTGATAACTAGCTGTTGATACCTGTCCCTAAATGAGCCACCCTTTTTATTGTATATTACTACTGTTATTTTATTTAGCTTATTTTTAAGAGTGGAGTGGTAACTGAAGTTTGCCAGTCTTACTTTGGCTGGTGGCAGTTCTATTATAATGTATCTGTTTCTTAACACTGGACAATATTACTAGCCTGTCCCGTAAACCAGGAAATTATTCTATGCATGAGTGAATGCAATAGTTTGCTCACATCACAGTTACTGTGGATAATCTAGCACTGTAAGACAATGAATTCAGAGAGTAATTGGTGAAGGGTCTGGGAGACCAGGGCCTATAACCCTGTTTTGTTGAGTTTTCATGAGAAGCCTATTTAGGTTCATAGATTCATAGGTTCATACTAGGTTGTTGATCAGATATATAATTTGTAGCTTAGCCTCATGATCCCATTTCATCAGTACCCTTCAACATGAAGTGACTACTACCTCATTTCTTCCCCTTTCATTGAAGGTTTGAGGGGCAAGACCAGGAGTGAAGTTACACTTTCCCATCCATTTTTTTGAGTTTGGATTTGAAAAGATCTAGGGACCTAGTTTGTTTTATATTTAAGGGAAATGTAGTCCATAAAAAAGTGATTCTTTAAGAGAGAGAGAGAGAAATATCTATCTCACCAGCAGGTCTTGTTTCTGCAGTGGTGGATGTTTAGTTCCTTCAAATGGGTGTTTAAATTATTGTTTGCTTTACAGATGTGTAGGAGTTCACATAGGGCTGGATTCTTTGAGGCTACAGATGTGTAGGAGGTCACAAAGGGCTGGATTCTTTGAGGCTTCATAGGTGATTCAAAGACCACCTCTCAAAAGTCAGTAAGAAACAGAGAAGAGCGAATGCTTTAAGGTACCCCATGTAGCACATGGAAGTCATGCACTTTATTTTATTTGTGAGGAATTGCTGCAGTCTTTTGAGTTGTGTCACATGTGTAGACAAATACATACCAAAAGGGCATTATATTCTATTATGGTCAGATAAGGGAGGAGTAGAGAGGGGTAATAACTTTCCTTTATACAGAAGACATTCCCATGATAATCAATATGGATAGATATGGATTTCCTATTGACAGTAGGTAATGATGGTTATAAGATACTTCATTGTAAATGAAAGTGCCCAGGTCCCTGATAACCTTATCAGTTTTCAAAGGGGCATCATCTATGTGGTAAATACTTAGATGCCCATGTTTGCCACAGGACATTATACTACATTACTTAGCATTTAGCTTAATGCCTTGGTCCTGGCAACATTTATTTGTAGATGTTAGTCTCTCCTGTAGAATCTGTGAGTCAGTTGGAGAGCTAAAGATAGATCTGAGTTTGCAGCCATTTGCAAATGTGGTCATCTGTAGTCCCTTGATATCAGATGTGGCATCAGATAAGTAAATATTGAAGAGAAGCAGCCCAAGGACTGATCCCTTGGGGTACCACAGGTAATAACCCTTTTTGATGACAGCATGCCTCCTACACTAATAGATTGGGGTCTGTGAGTAATCCATTTTGCTATCCAGTGAGTTACATAAGGGTTTATATTTAATTTGATTAGCTTGTCAATAATGCCTGAATATGGGATGGTGTCAGAGGCCTTCAGCAGGTTGAAGTAAGCAGTGTGCATTGATTTGCCTTCACCCCGTGCATCAGTGAATTGTTCAAAGAAGTCTGCTAAGTTTATGAAACAGGCTCTACATTTAATGAACTCAGACTGATTTTGGGTCAAGGAACTGTAGACTGCTGAAGTCCTTGTTAAGATCTATGCTCTATTGTATCACTGATAAAGCTGGCTAGGCTTATAGGTCTGTACTTATCATGGTTAGTGGTGGGTCCTGGTAGAATAGGATGACTACTTTGCTTTTGTGAGCCTATGGCAACATGCATAATTTCTACATGCTCTTAAGGGCAAACCTGATTTATGTTTTACTTTATTCATATGTATTTATATTTATATTTTATTCTTTTTGCTGTTGTTTACCATGGAGCTGATCAAAGGACTTCTCCTATCGCTGACATTATTAATGTCAGTGATGTGGCTTATGAGACCGTAGTCCTGGTGGCCTATCATATATTAGTGACAGTGGTGGCTATCACGTATTGGTTGAGCTTGTGCCAACGCATAATTTGGTTTGCAGTGTAATACTGTAACTGGTCTTATTAGCCTGCAAAACAGGTTTGTCACGGAATGTGTGTGTACTCTTGCAGTCACAAATTAAATATGAAGAGGTATTTATTGTGCAGCAATTATTTACTTTTTTTAGCAGTGTAGTTAGGGGGACAGGCAAAAGCACTGATCTCTGCATAACATAAAAACATCAGCATCATAACTGATTAAAGAGTATAAGCCAAAAAGAATCCAACTTGCTGGAATGACCAAAGATGAGAAGAAACACTTTGGGTGAAACTAGCACTCAGTCCACTGAACCTAGAGACAACCTGGCTGGGGCTGTAGTTATGAAACATGCAGAAAAGGGGCCATTCCGTCCATCTTCAGTAAACCTTAAAATATACTTTCAACTGAAAAAAAAAATTAGAGATAGAGATGAAACGTCTGGAGACCAATGCAGCTGAGAGAATTAAACAGTTCAAGGTGCAGAATAAATGAGAACAGTGGGAGTCTGATGCTGCAGAGAAAGAAAGAAGGAATGGAGGAGAAGAAAGAGAAATGTAGAGGCAGTATGAGATGCAACTGCTGGCCCTTCTTCAAAGGTACATAGATAAATATAATGCACCTTTGGGCATGTATTTATCTAAACATATAACACAACTTGAGAGACCTCAGTGATTCATAACTAAAAAGATCAGTGGTCTCAAAAATCTTAGTTATCAGGACAAACTGGCAGCCTTTTCTCTGTACTCAGTCTCTTGTAGACTCTTTGGTGGAGATCTGTGTCTAGCCTTTCATGCCATGAAAAATCCAACCTTATTTGATGCCCTATTCCTTCGCAGAACTAATGGTACATCAAGTACTTGGTTAAAAGACCTAGATCTTCATCAGCAGATAAATAAGGCACATTGGCAAGCAGATTCATATCCCAACATATCCCTCACCTCTAGAACAAACTTCCACTACATCTCTGAGTAGCACCTTGCAACCTTGAAGGTAAACTTAGATAATTGGTTGGGCAGCCTCAAATTCTCTCCTGGTCTATCTTGCCTTACTCTCCTTGAAGTTAGAGGGAAATTTTAAATAGGGTTTTTTGGCTAGGTTTGAAATGGTCTGCAGACCGATTGCCTCATACTTACCTATGAACCCATAAACCTAAGCAATAGAGTAAAAAGTGAGGCATGGACACCGAGGTCAGAGGGAGATGTTTTTGACAGTTTTCATCAGGCATTTGAAAGTGTGTGTGATCATGATCAAATAAACCAAGGACAGAGAGAGAAGCTTTTAAGCCCTCTCCTCACAGGCAGGGCTTTGCATGCTGTGAACAACCCAAGTTGTTGTGTCTTTCGGCTTTTCCCGGTTAGGGGTCACCACAGCAGAACTCCAGTCCGCCAATGATTGGTAGTTGATTTTTACATGCCGAGTTACCAGCCTGACGCACAACCTTCAATGAAGGTACGCCCATTCACGCATGTCTCCACGCAGAAGACGCTCTAGCTGAGAATCGAACCGGACAGCGTCTTACTGTGAGGCGACAACGCTACTGCAGCACCACGCTGTGAACAACCTAAGTAAGGATGATTATATAAATTATAGGAAAGGAAACATGCTTTGTCTGAATGCTATACATTGAAATCTGAAGCTTACAGAAAAAAAGAGAACATAGAAGAAAAGCAGAAGACAGTATTTGTGAATTCATTGTAAAACTAACTACTTTGACAGATTGAACGTTATGCCACTAGTTTTGAAATCTGGAAGAACTTATGCTAAGGGAGCAAATGAGGGTATGAAAATCTGACTGACAAACCAGAAAGGTACAAATGCTAAGGAGATGGATAGCAAAGGTGACTAATGGACATGAAGGGAATACCAAGCATTACGCATGGGAGAACTCATGGGATGTAATCCATTCCATTATAGCAGGTTCCGCAGGTAAAGGGGGAACAACTTTTCCTAGTGGATTCTACAGTCTTATGCTAAATGTCTTCAGTGCAACTAAATCGGACATGCATAGCACAGGTATTTACAATCACAAGGTGAGGAACAAAACTCATGTGAGACAGCAAACAGAGGTGATACAACAGTGATGTTGGTTTGTCTTGAGATGTCCACTGTCTCAAACTATCATAAGGGTCTGTAATCTGATTCTGGTGGAGGGGAAATAGATCACTGATAAGAGGGATAGAGCATCTGACATAACTTACGTATACAGTAGTTGAAAAGGAGCAATAGATGCATGGACTGTTCATTCCACTTGGGCTTTGGGAGGAGCACCAATTAAAATTACATTGACTCGAATTTACTTGGATTGAGAAGGTGGCAAGCAGGAAAGCAGATAGAAATGCTTGGTAATATCCCAGCTTACAGTTTTCTGATTTTGATGAGGCAGAACCATATGTACGTGTGATTACATACAGCCACACAAAGAGACATTAAGGGAAGCACATGGGGATGGCAGTAGTGGGAGAAAACAAGACGGTGCTCACACATCTAACACTGGCTGGTGATTTGACTATTTCAGGGGAAAAGCTGGGAAGTAACAGCAAGTCTGCGCTATAACTGTCAAACAATATCAAAATTCCTTTGGAAAGTAAACTGGAGAGGACCTTAAAGAAAGTTAACACAGGCTTAGCTCTCAGATCTTACCTTAAAGAACTTCAGGGGGGAGGAAGCTCCTGAGTCTCAAGGGCAGAGAAGTCCATATACTGGAATAGTGGGTTATTATTTAAGAATGGACTGATGAAGGAAAGCTAGAGGGAGAAGCTGATACAGCAGCTGGTAGCACAGAAGACCAAAGAATGGTCAGTTCTGACCACAGCCCAATATATTACTTTTTTCAGACCCTGTGGACATAAATTATGCAAAAAGAAGGCTTATGCAGAAATTTTATTTGCTGAATCCTACAAAACGTATGACAGGTTACTGCAACTAGTATGAACCCTTTGACAAGGCAAGAACTGCATCTATATCTGCTTTGGTGACTTTGCTGTTGTTGATGAATCATTTCAGTGGGTAGCTGTGGTTAGTGTGGGACATCTTACTACTCTAAGGGCCACAGGTAAGAAGTATATCTTAAAGATGGTGGACTGTTCTATTAGGTACTAAGGTGGTTGCTCCATCCTCTGAAGGTAGCAAATAGTCTGTAAGAAACTTTCAACAGGGTCAGTAGTCCCTGGGAAGTATTGACATGAATGAAAATTTCACGTCAGGCCTGATGACTCATTTGTTAAAGCATTGCTGGGTAAAGCATTTAGAACCTACTACCTACCATAACTCTCAGCCTCTCAGCACAAGAATCTTGGACAAAACCAGAAATAATTGGGAGTTTTCAAAGGCTCAAAAATAGGAACAATTTTAAGTACTGCTGTTATAAACGTAGACAGTTAATAGGATAACAGTTTTATATTAGCATGCATTTTTAAAAGGTATTAAGTCTGATACTCAAATATCTGTCATTATTTAATGACTTCAGTCCTCCATGATTTGCCAAAAAAACACAACTTTTATGAGGAAAAGACTAAAAAATATGAGGCAAAAGTCTGGACAGTTGAGCGGTATGCTACCTATTCTCCACAGACAATGGACTGGTGCGAGGTTTAACTATTCTTACGGTTCCACTTCAAATCATCGAATTATCATTTCATCGAATTGCAAATCATGGAGACCAAATCGTTGAAAACTCATAACATTGAATCTCAAAGCATTGAAAACTGTAAAGCAGCTAGAAATAACATCCCAGACACTGTTTACTATGTTTATGCAGGGGAGCAAGCCCCCCTGCATCCCCCACATGGGGGGCTCCACCCCCACACCCCCATAAATTAAATATACCAACTCCAAGATCACACTACAGTGGGGTAGGAAATTACTTTTCCCCCCACTGTAGTGTGTCCTTGGAGTTGGTGTATTTAATGTACGGGGGTGTGGGGGTGAAGCCCCCCACATGGGGGGTGCAGGGGGCCATGCCCCCCTGCATAAATGTAGTAAAAACTCTGCGGGATGTTATTTCTAGCTGCTTTATAGTTTTCAGTGATTTGAGATTCGATGTTATGAGTTTTCGACGATTTGGTCTCGAAGATTTGCAATTCGATGAAATGATAATTTGATGATATGAAGTGGAACCATTCTTACTCATTTACAGGTGAATTCAAGTAAGAGTGGAATATGAACTTATCTTATCTCCTCTTTGCATAGAGAATTGTCCCACAAATCCTGAGGATTTCACCCTGTGAATTGTTTTATGGTCCATTTTGCTCCCAGGCAATGCAGTTGGCACAGAGGGTTAAGGTGTGAACTGTAGTTCCTGTGGTGCAGGGTTTGATACTATCAGTCCTGAGTTGCCTAATGTGTGACCTTGAGCAAGTCCCATAACCAGACATTGCTGCCAGGTTGCCCTGCAAAAGGGATTGTGTGTCCAGTGGGTCTACCTGGTTAACAGTTTGGTATTATTATAATTATCAATATTGTTATTTTAGGTTGTTTTTTCAGAAAATGTTTTGAAATGCAATAATGTATGTAGGCTGCTAGAGGTGTGACATTTCACACCACATAGGTATTAATGAGATAAGGGTAGAGACAGAATTTACACTCCTATTGTGGGCTGGAATATTTAGTACAAATATTGCCAAAGAGTCAAGTCAGTCTTATGGCAGAGCTCTGGTTTTAAGTTATAATACAGACACCAATAATATTCACAGTACTATTACCAAGAATTGGAATGCATTTTCCCATTTTGATAACTGCTTTTTTTACTGCTTGGATTTCTAAAACCTCTGTAGGAAATAGTACCCCATCCGATGAGATGTCTGACTGAGCATCACTGAGAAGGTTTACTATAACATCCACCTCTGTTTCCTCTTGGAGCCCTGTTCAGTAACTAAGTTCCATTGTCCCTCTATTATAGTAAATTTTTGTCTTTTTAACACAGTAGGCTTTGCTTTTCTGCCTCCTGCCCTGCAGCACTTCAATGTAGTCAGTATTACTTACCTGTCTTGCTATAGTGAAAGGAGCCTCCTATGCCATCTGTAACTTATTCTGTTGAACAGTAAGAGGTTGTATCACCTTCCTTCCAACAGTATGATCTTGGACTCTGGCTGTCCTTTCATGCCAGACCATTTTGGTGCATTTATGCTTGTGCTAGATACTCTTCTGCCATTCCCAAGAGCTCCCTTAGCCTTCTGAAATTCAGGACATCTTGTCTCATAACAGACCACTTGTATGAATCATAGTCAACCTCCCACTCATCAAGCATTAAATGCAGGGCCTTTCCTCACCCTTTGCTGTTCCCAGGAGATTTTCTTGTAGGTTCAAAGGGTTGGTATATATAAGTGTGTGCTCAGGTTGTAATGCCTTTTATGTGGGCATGACAACTAGGTGTTTGGAAAAAAAATTAAAGAACACGTGTTTTATCAAAACAAAAGATGAGAAAAATGCATTATTTAAGCTTTCTAAAGAATGTCAGAAATATAAAATGTTCTTATTTTCTGTTTTGGAACAAGTTCTTATAGACTATGAGGTGGCAACTATAAAAACAAGGTGGAAAAAAAGAAACCATCTGGCAAGTTAAATTAGGGGCTGACAAATTTCCTGGTCTAAATGATGTGATACATATCGTGTTTTTTGAAAAACAAAAGATTAAAAACATATAAGTAAATCTATTACATAATTGTTTATATTTATATGTATATTTTATGTGTATATTATTTAACTAAGTTTCAGAAGAAGTTTTAAGAGGTGGGTGTGTCAATCATCTAATTAAGTGCTTAATTGTTTCTTATCTGTTATTGGATGTTGTAACTGTATATAAAGTTATGGTTTTAGAATTGTTTTTATTTCTGATGAAGTCTTATTGGTGAAAGCTGTGAATAAAGGAGTGTTATGCTAATTTCGTTGATATCTCTGCAGCGCTTTTCAGTGTTTTTTTTTTTTTGTTTTTTATTAGCGTTATTTCTACCACAGTCAGTTTTGTTTTGTTTTAGGTGTTAAAATATAATCTTTATTGAAAATCTTTGCATGATCACATAACAATAACAATAATATGAAAACATTAAATCTTGTAAATTATAGAGCTTTTAAATGTTAAACATTCATATAAGAACTGAAAATTTGAAAACAACTAAAGTTATTTTGTTGCAGCTATTCAGCACAAAGTTATTTGTACACACTCATTCCAATGAGGCATATCTAACTGATTATTTGAATACCTTGCTGATCTTTTACAAAACTGTAAGAAAGAAAATGAACCAGATGGAAATGGTTTCCAAAACTTAAAAACTGTAGTCAGCAGAGCATCTATCTCCCATTTCTCTTCTCCAGCAGTACATGATTGGTTTGAAAAATTCACATTTGTCTTATTGTGCTTGAAAGTCAGTCTGCTTACCTCTGTAGGATGACGTTAAGATGTTTAAAATGCATGTCATCGTTCTCTTCTGTAATGATGATGATGTCATCTAGCAAGCACTGTATGCCAAAATACCCTTGTGGTACTTGAACCATGGACTTTACCCAAAGTGCTGGTGCTGATTTTACTTCAAAAACAAGTCAGTTGTACCAGAAAAGTCCCTTGAGAGAAACACATTGGAAGCTTCCTCAGTTTTCATCAGCAAGTTGGCCTCTACCATATCAGCTTTACTGAAATGCTGTGTCCAGGGAAGGTTGCAAATTTATTCTTAGTCTTCAGCAATGGGTAGGGTTCAACCTCTAACATTGGGCTAAGGAACACATTGAAATTATTACATAACTAAACAGTTCCTTCTTTCTTGGTTACAGTAACCAACAGAGTCACACATGGACACCAGTTAAATTAAGACAGATTTCTAGCAGCTTCCATCCTACCAGCTCCACTTCTACCTTCTTGAAGATAACATGGAGTGATGGGCTGAGCCTTATGGAATTCACCTATATCTTCCTGTTCCATGGCTATCTTGCCCTTTATGTGCACAAGTGTGCCAATTCCATCTTAGAATACAGGTACTGCATCATCCAACACCTTTTGTAGCCTGGTATCTATGGCAACATGAGGAGGGTGTGGTATACAGACTATAAGGAGGCCCCCAATACAACTTCAGTGCTCCTAGCCATTCACAACCACACTGGATCACCAGCTTACACAACATACAAATCCAACATTTCTTTGTGATTTTTTACATTTCATTGTCACTGACGAGTTCTCTACTGAAACAGCCCTCTGTGTGGTATACATCTTAAGCTCCATCTCTGAAGGTAGTATTTTAGCTTGCCGAAAATGCTGTCTAAGCTCTGGATGAGACATGATGGACACGGCAGAGTCATTATCCAGTTCAATAGTCAACATTGTCCATTCCATTTTGGTGTGAGATGTTATGACATGCCTTGTGCTTTTTTACACTTGGTAGAATTTCAGACTTGCCAATTCTGTGTCAGTTTCATAGGATTTCTGCTTTACCATGTGCCCACCTATGCTTTACCTTTTGCTGTTGGTCCTTATTTCTCATACACTGTTTATTCCTTTTAAAGAGACAACTCTGAATGTGTTCCATCTTCTTAAATTTCTTACAGATTTCAGTCTTAAACCCATATTGAGGCTCACTCACAGAGGTAACATGGCTGCTTATACCCAGTATTCCTCAGTTTGCATGTGGCTGCCAGCTTATGCATGCCAGCCTTTAATCCTGCCTACAGTACTGTCATATCTGGCAGCTGCTTCCTTTGAAACAGCAAATTCATGCGACCTTTTGAATATAAGGTCAGCTTCGATTAAATGTTGTTTCTCAATCCCTTTATCCAGGTTTCTATTGATCAGATGATCTTGGATTACCTAATTTAGACTACTCAAAAACTGACAGTATTCAGATAAAGTCTTTATCCCAACCATATATGCTACCAGTATTTGCTCCTTACAGAGCTTGGCTCCAAATGGAGAAATGATAAAGTCAGCAAGAAAAAGAGAGTAATATTGCAGGAACTGAATTCATCCTCAAGTCTTGGTCAGTATGATTTGTGATGTATAATGCTTGCAACTAACATTATGTCTATATGTTTTGCTTTCATTTATATAAATATATGATTGCCTATGTCATAAGTGATAATTTAATAAAGATGTTTCTTGTTTAAAAAAAAAGATGATGCTGATATATAGACTCTACTTTATATAGGATATATCATAGACAGAGGTAAGTTAAAAAATAAAAAGGACAGCTGGGTAAAAATAGTCCCCAATCCTGGTAGGCACGCTGGTGTCAGGGCTATACAAAATGACACTGTACAATCCCCAAGACATTGTACATTCCTACAATGGGGTTAGACTAGGCTCAGGTGGAGGAAGAGCCCCCCCCCCCCCGTGTAAAATGAAGTAGTAGTCTACACAAAACACAAAAACTGACAGGCCAAAAAAGAGCCATAAAGGTAAAAGAGCCGACTACTCAGGATAAGACAGAAATAAATTATGTATTGTTGCTACTATGCACGATACCCAGAATTCCCAGGCAGAGGATATTCAAAGAGATTAAGAGAGAAATTAGTGGCAAGAAAAATACTTGCACAAGAAAAACTGTTAAAAGCTGCAGATTCAAATGTGTGTACATTAATACAACAGATCCATGAAAAAACATTAGATAGACAAAGAAACCTTGGGCCACTTGGAAAAAGAAGGGACAGAGGAAGTGTGAAAGTATAAAGAACAAAACCTACAAATTTTTGAAAGGTATAAAAAAGAAACACAGATATGGGAAAGAAAAAGAGATCTGATACTGTGCAAGCTTTATACAAAGCTGAAAGCCAAACTAATCAAATATCTTTGGAGCTACATTTTTGTATTGAAGAGAAATACATGCAAAGGCACCCTGATATGGAAAATTTCACAATACAAAAAATAAGATCACAAAGAGAACATAGATCAGAAGATTACTAATGTAGAAGTTAAACAAATAGAAGCTGAAGTTATGGAATGCCTTCGAAGTGAAGGATTTAGTGTAGAAAGTCTAACAGAGGTTATGTAATAGCACGATGGAACAAGGAGTTCCCAAATTAAGAAAAAAGAAGAAATATGGACATGGGAAAGAAAGAGATTTAATATGGTGCAAATATTTATGCAAAAAAGAAAGCTAAACTAATCAATACAGAAAGGCAGTAAAAAGATATTTGAAGAGAAATACAGGCAAAGGTATATGGATATGGAAAATTTCACAATACAAAAAATAAGAAAACAAAGGGGAATTAGAAAAGAGGATTAGTAATGGAGAAGTTAAAGAAATAGAAACTGAAGATGTTATGTAGTCCTATCTCACCTCCATTATTACGCGTGGGTTCGGAGCCGATTCTCGGCTCCAACTCGGCCGCTTTTTGAAAGCCTGAAAACTTCTGATTGGCTCGTGGCTAGGAGGTATCCCATGGTGCATGAGCACAATCCCCAGATCCTGTTTGTCATGTCTTCAGTCGGAAGATTCTTTTGGTTGGCCATGGCTAAGTGATTCCATTTTATTATTATATTGCTTATTAGGAGTTTCTTGCTTCTAGTGAAGTTTTTTCTGTCATTGTCTATTGCTGACAGTCTTATTGTAATTACTGATTTGTGTCTTTAACCAGATTTGACATATTGCTGTTTAAAATTTACTTGGGCCTGTTGGCCGTTTGTGTGTGGTATCCCGTGAGTGTGTGTTTTTGGCTAAACCGTTTAACTTAGAGGTTTCTAGTTTGTCCCTTTTTCCTTTCTTGCACTAGGTTCATTTAAGTTAGAGAACCTAGTAACCCCCTTTATTTTTTGTGGGTGATAGGGCTAGATTTGCTTAAGTTAGAGAATCTAGTTCCTTTCTTGTCGTGCGAGTGTATTGGTTTTCTCTACTGCCATTATGTCTAAGGAACCTAAGGAACACAAGCAGTCAGGTTTTAAAAAATGTGTTAAATGTTCACAAAAAATGTCCATCAGCGATAGACATAGCGTCTGTGTGTACTGCTTAGGGGCTATACATCTACAAGAAACTTGTCTCTTTTGTCATTCTTTTAGCCCTAGAGTACTCCAGGAATGGAAGAATAAGCTGATTTTGAAGGGCATGTTAAAGTCTTCCTTCGAGGAAGACATAGCCATTTCTTCCTCCTCTGCTAGGTCACATTCATCTAGGAAGGATAAGGGCAAGACCTCTAAATGGCCTTCTACGGCCTCAACTTCTGCCTCTGAACCTCCACAGAAGTTACCTAAATCGGAGTTGGTCTCTGTCTCTTCGGCTCCACAGTCTTCGAGGCCAATTGAGATTTTGGATATAGACCCTGCAGTATCGACACCAAGTGTTTCGGCGCCGATCACTAGCAGTCCTTTTCGGAGCCGGTCATCGGACATTCCACCGGTCTCCCCAACTCTAAAATCACCTATATTGCAGAGAACAAGGTCTCCCACACTTTCCTCCAGATCCTCCAGGAGCCTATCTGAAGAAGACATCGAGAGAGTGGTACTTAGACTCCTCAAGTCATCGGCATTGCCATTCGGTCTCGGAGCCGATGCCTGCCACCGATCCTGCTCTCTTTCCTCCTCCTCCAACCCAGATTGGGCCTTTGGAGCCAATATTGCTGGTACCAACTATAGTGGTGTCCTCGGCTCCAGCACCCCGTGTGGTTGTCTCAGAGCCGAGTTCTACTCCAACACTATCGGTGCCATCCGAAGTGTCTAGGGTCCGAAGCTCTTCGGTCGGCCCTGAGGGGGACACTTGGAACCGAACTTCTTCGGTGTCGAGCCTCCTTCTTGGTGCGCTGGCCTGAGTGAGCTTGGACCCTACATCCCATGGTGCAATGACCCATGATCTCAGAGCCGATCCCTTTGGAGCCATCGGCACCTACGCTCTCTTCGGAGCCGGGGTGTCATTCGGAGCTGGAGGAATCGGTCTTCATGAGGATGAGGAGCATGTTGGATAGTTCATCCGCCCCATGTAGGAGTACTGATGCTATACTCCCTCAAGCGCCAACTACAGTCTCAGCATCTTATCTCCCCTGATATGGCAGAGACCCACAGCCTCAGGACCCCCATTTGGGTGGCCCCTGATCTTCCGAGACCTCCCCAGAGGACCCTGCTGAGGAGCCCCCTCAGAAGAGATCATGTAAGAGGAAGCATGTGGACTCCCCTGATGAGTCTCTCACATCTGACACTGACCTCAATGAGTCGGAGGGGTTCCCTACTTCATCCTCTGAAGATGTCTCCTTTGCAGACATTTTAGAGATCCTCAGGCAGAGAGGCGGCTGGCCCACCATTACCCCATCTGATGAGGATTCAGTGTACCTGAAGGCTTTTGGGTCTCAACCCTCAGCTTCATGGGTGTCTCCTCCATTTCATGAATTACTGGATCTTGTGAGTCAGAAAGCATGGCAGACTCCTGATGCCATGGAACCGGTCCCCAGGAGGCCAAATAAATTTCTTTCCATCCCTAAAGACAAAGATTTTTATCCAAGGGTTTACCTGTTGATGCCATGGTGGTGGCGGCGGCCACTAAGAAGGAGCTAGCAGAGACTTCTTCTTCTATCCATCTGCCCAATAAGGAATCCCGAACGATGAATAGGTACGGGAAGTGTATCTTCTCTTCAGCAGCTTTTACACTCCATTCGCTGAACTATCTATCACATTTTACGAGACTTCAGAGAGATCTCCTAAAGGAATTAGGAGATACTCTTCAGGGTACCTCTACTGAAGCAGTCCCATCTACAGTGTCTACTTAGTTGGCTACTCTCACATCCATTGTTAACTCCTTCATGCGGCTAAGCTCGTACACAGCCGATGGTGTGAGTAGGGCGGCGGGTTCAGGAGTCTCCTTAAGAAGACATTCCTGGATGCGTCTATGCAACTTTGCTGAGCCTTTCAGGTCTACATTCACTAATGCTCCCGTGGACGGATCCTCTTTTTTTGGACCCAAAGTGAAAGATACCCTCACCAGGTGTGAACAGGAAGGAAAGACTCTCTCTGCCATGGGAGTCTGTTTTACCGTTCCTTCTAGAACTTACCCTAAAGGTCAGAAGAGCTGTAAAATGTGGTTCAAGAAATCACAGAGACCTTTCCAGGATGCACAGGGTGATTTCTCCTTCAGAGGCAGGGGAGGAAGAACTATTGGTAGACGTCACCCTAGAGGCAAGGGAGGCCCACAAAATCAGGGAGGTCGCGATTCCTTTCGTGATTGTCCCTATCAGCATTCCTGATGTGGAACCCGACTGTGCGTCTCTGGAGCCGGTTGGGGGTTGCCTGTCCTTGTATCCAGAAGCCTGGCTAAATCTCACTCGAGACAAGTGGGTACAAGACATTATCACCAGAAGTTACTCTTTACTCTTTTCCCTTCCACCACGTCCTCCCAAAAGGATCCCAGATGTACCACCCAATCACAGGGATCAAGCGACTATAGAGATAGAAAAACTGCTATTAAAAAGAGTCATCCAAAAGGTCCCAGTAGACCAGACAGGATTCGGAACATACTCCAGGTTCTTTTTAGTTTCAAAAAGAACAGGAGACTGGAGACCCATCTTAGACCTCATCAGGTTAAACGAGTATGTAAAGAAGTCCAAGTTCCGAATGGTCACTCTACAATCCATACTCCCTCTGTTAGGGAAAGACAGCTGGATGTGCTCAATAGATCTCCAGGATGCCTACTACCACATTATGATGGACAAAGCATCAAGGAGTTACCTACACTTCCGGCTGGGAGCCAATCATTACCAGTTTCAGGCGCTGCCCTTTGGTCTCACCACAGCCCCCCGGGTGTTTACCAAATGCATGGCAGTAGTGACAGCTCATTTGAGGTGTCAGGGAATCCAAGTCTTTCCATATCTGGACGATTGGCTCCTGACCGCCACCTCCAGGCATCATCTAATTCAATCCAGAGATTCCACAATCAAGCTCTGTTCCCAGTTGGCAATCTCTATAAACTGGGAAAAATCCTCAACTTTGCCCACTCAATCTATAACCTTTATAGGAGCAAACATAGACACGGTTTCTATGATAGCCAGACTACCTACAGACAGAATACAGAATCTTGCACACAAATTTACAGGATACTTCCCCTTTGAAGAGTCAAAGCGAAGGTGGTGTTGCAGCTTCTTGGAACAATGGCGTCGACCATAACCTTGGTACCATTAGCAAGACTACATATGAGGATACTCCAGTGGCTTCTGTCATCCCAGTGGTCCTTTCAGCAGTTGCCTCTGCATCACCAGATACTGATCACAGATTCATGCAAAAAAGATCTCCGCTGGTGGATTCAGCCAGGTCTTCTTATTACAGGGACTCCCTTTGTACCGCATCAACCCATTGCACTGTGACCACGGATGCCTCCCAGATAGGTTGCGGGGGCATTATCTAGGCAGGACTGTCCAAGGCACATGGCAAGAACAAGAGGCCCATCTGCATATCAATGTCCTAGAGAGGAGAGCGGTGCTTCTAGCGTTGCAAGCACTTCACGACTTTCTCCCTCTAGGGACGATAGCTATCCAGACAGACAACATGTCGGTGGTTTGGTATCTAAGTAAACAAGGGGGAACCAGATCATACCCTTTATGTCGAGAGGCCCTGTGAGTTTGGAACTGGGCAATTTCTTCCCAATGCTTTCTCATTGCAACGCACATCCCGGGGACATCCAATGTGATAGCGGACAAGCTAAGCAAGGCAATATTGTTACCTCACGAATGGTTTTTATAACCAGAAAGTAGCCCGTCTGATCTTCCACAAGTGGGGACAACCCTGCTGCGAACTCTTTGCCAGCACCATCAACACCAAATGCAGCACCTATTTCTCCTTCATTCCCCCTCTGGGAGAGTCTCCAAGAGATGCACTCATCCACGATTGGCCCCCGGGACTCCTATATGCTTTTCCTCCTTTTCCACTCATTTCCAAGGTCATACAGAAAGCAATGCTGTTGGGAAGCAAGATGATCCTCATCACTTCTTACTGGCCTTATCAGATTTGGTTTCCTTTTCTCGAGCCTCACCTGTTAGGCTACCCATGGACTCTGGACCCAGTGCCAGACCTCTTGACACACATGTCAGGTTCTCTTCACCCCAGACTCCACACCCTCAAACTGACAGCATGGCTGCTCCAGTTCCATCACTAGTCAGGCTTCATGATCTTTCTCCAGCTGTTACCCATATTATTACCTGTTCTCACAAGCCTTTGACTAGAAAATTGTATCACAGCAAATGGAAGAGATTTTCTATATGGGCACGTAACACAGAAGTTGATCCATTTACAGCTCCCATTACTATTGTTTTAGAGTTCCTTTCAGAACTCTTTCACCAGGGTTCAGCAGCTGCTACACTCCGAGTTCAGCTAACAGCAATATCCAATTTTCATGTGGGGATTAATGATTCCAGTCTTATGTCTCACAAGCTGTGCAAATCCTTCCTTAAGGGTTCCGTGATGTTAAGACCTCCTGTTCAAGACCTCATTCCTCCCTGGGATCTGAATCTAGACTTACCTTGCCACCCTTTGAACCAGCCAATAGTTGTCAGTTAAAATTCCTGTCTTGGAAGACTCTTTTTCTGATAGCAATAACCTCAGCCAGACGAGTTTCTGAACTACAAGCCCTATCAGTTAAAACCTCCACATTTAATTTTTCACAAAGATAGGTTTTCTCTCCGGACCAGTCCTTCTTTTATCCCTAAAGTCTGTTCTCATTTTCACTTAAGCCAAACAATCGAATTGCCAGTGTTCTTCCTTAATCACACCAATAAAGCAGAGTATAGATTTCATCAGTTGGATGTGCATAGGCAACTGCGTTTCTAAATCCACAGAACCAAAGGCTTTAGAAAATCAGAACAGTTATTCATTTCTTTTGCTGAGACAAGAATGGGCTTGCCAGTTTCTAAGGTCACACTGTCGAACTGGATCTCTAATTGTATTTCGTTCATTTACACTTCTCAGGGAAAAGAGTTACCCATTAAAGTCAAAGTGCATTCTACCAGGTCTTTTTCTACTTCTGCTGCCTTCCAAGCCAGGATGACTATTGATAATATATGTGCAGCAGCAACATGGGCTACCCCTCATACCTTCATTTCCCACTATAAATTGGATTTAACTTCCAGGGGTAGAGCCTCATTTGGTTCCACAGTACTCAGGAGTATTTTGCAGTGAGCCACCCATTCAAAATGCTAGGGATGCTGTCCCACGCGTAATAATGGAGGCGAGATAGGACTACATAACATAAAGAAGTTATGTACTCCCCATAACATTCCATGTATGTAGTCCATCTCGCCGAACATTATTACAAACCCGCCCACCAGCCCCCTTCCTGGAGGATCTGAAAACCGTTTTTCCTTTTTTCTAGAGTGGTGTATACCATAAAGGGCACCTTTATTACAGTTTACTCTTCCGGACCTTTGTCCTTTTTCTGTTTATCCTGATAGACTAGTAGCAAACAAGATCTGGGGAATGTGCCCATGCACCATGGGATACCTCCTAGCCACGAGCCAATCAGAAGTTTTCAGGCTTTCTAAAAGCGGCTGAGTTGGAACCAGGGATTGGCTCCGAACCCACACGTAATAATGTTCGGCAAGATGGACTACATACATGGAAGGTTATGATGAGTATGTAACTTATTTTTATGGATTACCTGTGAAGTGAGCAATTTAATGCAGAAAATCCAACCTACGAAACGTCACAACATGATGGAACAATGAGTCCCCAAATTAAGGAGAGACAGGTGGAATGGCAAGTATCTGATTATTTCCCACATGACGATGCTTCGGGGCCTTCAGTAAGAAACCAGTACAAAAGTCCAGTAGAGTTGCACAGCAAGGGAAGGAACAGAAAGCAGTGCCAATTCTGATGCAGTCAGTGTTGTAGAGTGATAGGCCAGTGAGTTCCCATATGAAAGCGCAACAGATGATGCAGGATGCAACTGAAGAGAATATGTCACAGCAAAATGTTCTGGAACTTTCTGTAGAATACCCACAGGAAACAGAGAACAAAGAATGTGCCCTTAATTTAGAAGAAAATTATCTAAGGGAAGAGTTGCTTGATTTAATAGAAATGTATAGAAATATTAAGATTGATGAAAAAGTACATTATGGAATATAAATAAGACCCAAAATGTTAGAAGTCTGATAAAACAGATGAGCACAGTTATCAAGACTATTAACAGAAATCCACGCAATATAACAGAAGTAAACAGGATATATTACTGTGCAGCTAAATTAATAACAGATAAAGTCTTATCAGGAAAAACACAGAGCAATAAGGGAAAGAAAAGGAAGGGAAAAAATCAAGTGCCATCATGGAAACATTGAATAGAGAAAACTATAAAGCAATTAAGATAAGAAGTGTCACTGTTAGAAGAGTATAGAAGAGGGAACAGATCAACACAAATACCCAGAACGATAGACCCGATAAAAGAAAGTATCAGAACAGACCAGGATCTATCTTACAGTATCGCAAATAATAAACTAAAGATATTTTATTTATTTATTATTTATTTACATTTGTTTACCGGGAAAGTCCGACTGAATACAGGTCCATTTTCAGCAGAGGCCCAGGGAGAAAAGCTCCACAGTACAATAGAATGCAATACATGAGAGAACAAAATATAGAATATACAATTGATTTTAATACATTAATACAGTTTTAGTTACTATAGTAGACAGTCATTGAGGTACATAGTAAAAACATTGAGGTACATAGTCAAAAACTAAAAAAATAATTTTTTTTTTTTTTTTACTAGTATCTGGGTTTACAAGCTTTTTAGGGCAAATCTGTTTATACTTATCTGAACATGTGACACAATTAGATTGGTATGGATTAACCTGGTGTGTAACATGAGCATAGCCAGTTAGTTAAGTAGTGGGTTTTAAGGAGTTTTTTGAAATGATTGAAGGAGGTGCTAGAAGTTATATGGATTGGTAGCGTGTTCCAGGTTTTGGCAATGATGCTGGCAAAGAGTGATTTACCAGCGTTGTTTTTATGTTGGATGACAGTTAGGTTCTGGCTGTTAGATCGTAGGGCTCTAGTGGGAATGTGGGGCTGTATTAAATGCTGAAGTGCTGGGGTTGGGGTATCAGCACAGGCAGAAAAACTTCAAAGATCAAAAGTAAAAGTACAAAATAAGCAATTCATTGTTGACCAAAAAAAGTTTTATAGAGAACTGGGAAACAATGGAAAAGGAATAGAAACACCTCCAAAAAGAAGAAAAGGACACATTTTAGAGAAATATCTATGAAGACCCTGTGGAATATAACAAAGATGATGAATGGATAGAAAACGTAAAAGAAAAAGTACGAAGTTCAAATGTACAGGATATGAAATTGGATGAAGTATCAGCCAGAGAGACTGAAATAAAATTAAGAAAAGCTAAAACTCCAGGCCCAGATGCTGTACTTAACTTCTGGCTAAAGGTATTAACATCTTTACTCAAAGATTTAGCCCTGAGTAAGAACTACTTATATGAGCATCCTGAACAGACACTGACCTAGTTAACAGAAACAAAGATACTTTTCCTTTAGAGTGAACCTGCAAGCTACCCTAAAAACTATAGACCAATTACTTGCCTTCCAATGATGTATAAACTATATACTGGAATTTATGCTGACAGAGTTATAGTCATTTAGAAGACAACTCAGTCATGGCACTAGAGAAAAAGGATAACAAAAGAAAGTCATATGGAGCAAAGGATCATTTGTTGTTAAATAACGTCATAATGGTGAATTGTAAAAAGGGAAAGAATCTAAGCATGGTATGGCTAGATTACATAAAAGCATTTGACAGCATCCTATGTTCTTGGATAAAGGGATGCTTACAGATGTATAAGATATACCCTGCGTTGATCAGTTATGTTACAGTGACTATGAAACAATAACAAACCACTTTGCAGCTAAGCCATGATAAAGTTTAAATTATTATTCCAGGGATAAAAATTCAAAGGGGGATATTCCAGGGTGGCTCTTTGCCACTAATGCTCTTTTGTCTTGCCCTTAAACCCATTAAGCTGTCCACTTAACAGATTAGGTGATGGCTACAATTTTGCTCCCAGAAAACAACCAAATGTGATGATGTCTCATCTTCTTATTTGAAGATGATTTAAAACCATATAGATCATCAGATGAGGAGCTGAAAGAACAACTGCAAGTGGTTAAAATATTCTCAGATGGTATAAGAATGCCATTTGCTCTTGATAAATGTGCAAAAACAACATTTAAAGCAGGAAAGCTGCAGCACCAAGAAAATATCAGTCTGGGAGAGGAATGTGATTATAAAGGAACTTGAGCAGGGGGGAGTGTATAAATATTTGGGAATTGATGAAAGATCTACAATAAAAGATGAACAAATGTGAACAAAACTCAGTACGGAATATTTTCAAAGACTAAAATTAATACTGAAAACAACCCTGGCATATAGGAAAAAAGTCCAAGCTATAAACCAATTTGTTCTTTCTGTTCAAGCTTACACTTTTGGAGTAATTGATTGGCCCCAAAAGGTATTGCATCAGTTGGACAAGAGAAATGCTTCATGTTTATCAAATATAAATAAAAATAGGTGTATACCCAGATTATATATTCCTCATTCTAATGGAGATATGGGCCTCCTTGAAACTGATTACATATATACATCTGCAATTGTAGGGCTGCATAGATATCTGCTTGCTTCACCAGATCCAAACAATGGCATTTTTAAAACATGAGGCGAAGAATTTTAAGATGACTTCCCTGCTTAATTTAGCAGAAGCATAGCAGTGTCAAACGGTAATGGATCTCAAACCAGAAGCAGACAAAAATAAGACAGCAACTGAATGTGACAAAAGCAAAGAAAGAAATTAATATAAGGTGAAGGATCAGATGAGAAGGCAAGAAATGTGGAAAGCTGCAAGTACATAAAACTCCTGGAATAACCACATGTCGATCAGGATCTGAGGCAGGAAAGGTTAAGGAGAGGTAAATTTAAACCAAGAAATGAAAGGTTAATATTGGCAGCCCAGGGTTGTGGACTATATAGACACTGGTTTACAAAATCCTTTGAACATGTGGGAGAAACTGACAAATACAGGTTCTATAAAACAGAACTTGAAACAGTCGCATAGCTTGTTGCTGTGATGTGATATACTAATGGCAGACTGGTATGCTGAAAGGCATAACAATTTGGGAGGACTGCTGCATTGGGGGTTATGCAAACATTACAATATTGAAATAGCTGAGAAGCATTGGAAACATGAAACATAAAGCATTATAGAGAATCATGAAGTTTATATCACATGGGGTCACCAATTACCAACAGTTCACAAAATAGATGCAGGAAAACAGATATAGTAGTCTATGAAAAGAAGATAAATTTAGCATTGACCATTAAAATTGCTACACTCAGTGATTATAATGTCTTAAGTAGAGAGAAACACAAAGTCATAAAATACCAGGATTTGTAGGCAGAAATGAGGGCAATGTAGAAGAAGGATACCCAGACAGTAGCAGAAGCAATGGGTCTCATAAAAAAGTATTTACAGTCAGATTTAGATATGCTACTGATACATTTAACTCTGTATGAATTACAGAAGGAGGAGTCAATTCTAGGCGCATTGCAGATGCTGCAAAGAACACTTCTGTCTAACATCAAAGAGTGAAACAATATTAATTTAATGAACTTTGATCAAACTTTGACATAGGAATGAGGTCCATTCCCATTATGGTACTAGAAACCCAAAAACACTTGGAGAAATTAAACTAGGAGAAACTTGGTGTCAGATGTTCCCACATTATTGTTATTTATTCAGTGAAATAAAATTTGAGGTCTTCAATAGTCATTTTGGCTCCCAGGCATGTAAAAAAGAAGGTGTCCACTTCTGTACTACAATATTAGTTGCCTGGAAATACTGATCAGTTGTTTCAGGATACATTCGCTAGTCATTTCTTTGCAAGGTAAGATACATTAATCATTCCTAAACAGCCATCTATTGGCATAGTAATTTATTCTTTTTATCACTGTAGTGTTTTTCCCAGTCTACTGCACCACAACAGGCATTTTGCATTTTTTCGCGTATATATACACACACACACACACACACACACACACACACACACACACACACACACACACACACACACACACACACGTATGTAATGTTGTAAATTGTCTTTCAGATAAGACACATACATATCAAAACTCCTTTCTTATCAGCTGTGTCAGTAAGCTTTTTCATTTTTTCTTATGTGTAGTATAGTCAGAGCCAGATCCAGCACTAGGCGACCTATGCTGTTGCCTATGGCCCGGTGGCTCGGAGTGGCCCCCTAGCTGGGAGTGCTGCCACAACATTTACTTTTTAATTAAAAAACATTACTTTTACATTAAAAAATACACATCTTCTTTAAGGGTGCTCTTCTTTAAGAATGCCTTCTGTGTCTGTATGTGCATCAACTTTCACCTGCTGTTGGTTTTTCAGGATGCTCTTGCATGTTTTGATGCACGTTACTGCTTCTTCAAGACATTTCTTTCATTTTTGCTCTCAGAATTTAAACACACAAGGCATTCTGCACAGTAAAAGACAGGCAAACATTCCACTGGTTAGTTATGTGTGTGTGTGTGTGTGTGTGTGTGTGTGTGTGTGTGTGTGTGTGTGTGCGTGTGTGCGTGTGTGCGTGTGTGTGTGTGTGTGTGTGTGTGTAATGCCCTTGTTAGGGATGGCAGGTTAGTTAATTTACAAACGCTCAAACCCTGTACCTCAGTTACAGAAGACAAGAGCCTGAATCCTCTACACCAACTACCAGGCAACTGAAAAAATATGAGTTTCAGTGCATTTTCAAGGAATTGTGAGCTTCAGTGCATTTTCAACTGTACAATTATGCAACAACAAAAACATTTCTTAACTCAGTCCCTTCCGTGCAGCACTGGACATTTGCACTTTAACGCCCAATGGGCAGACCTTAAATAAGCCCTCACATTTCCAACAAATTTTAATATCTCTGAGACCACTGTGTTGCGTTGAAAGTAATGTAAATGGCAAACTCTTCAGCCAAAATATATTTTATTGTGGTAGTATTCCATAGGTTGTAGGTCTTGAACTGGATTTTATAAGTAATATTTTATGAAAAAAAATGACAATATCTCAACAGCAATTCAAGTCACACACTTACTGTCAGCAGCATTTTCTTCAAGGTGACAGCTTCAAAATGAGGGTAATTATTTTTGCCTGTTCAAATGGGTTGTTGTGTGGGTTACAATATGTGAAAATTAAGACAATATACATAAGTATATTAACAACTATCTTTATCATATCTACTATGACCTCGTATTAGCCTGTCGCATCCCCTAGCTTCATTTTCCATAATGTTAGTCGAACTCATTCTAGCATGGGCTCCTCTTCTTTCATCGTAGGCTGTCTCTGCAGTAGTACAGCTTCTATGGGTTGCCTTTATTCAGAAGCTGTTGTTAGTACTCCTTGCATCTGTCTTAAATGTCCTGTGGACTACTGAGCATGTTGTTGCTGTCATGTCTTAGGGAGGATGTCTGACTATCCTATATCTTTATATATCTGCCTTTTCACCTGATAGCGTTTCTTTGTGCCATTTACTGAGACACTTTCCAGAAGTTGGTATAGTGCCTCTGATGCCTTTTTCTTTGCTAAGGCAACTTCTCTATTAGCCTTATCACTAGCCAAGCAGTATTTCTTCCTAGCCTGGTCTGTCTTTTATGTCTTCCACTTTTTCTTTACACTTTCTTTCTTTTGATAACTTCATGGACTTCTGCATTCTACCACCAACTTTATATAACTTATTTCCATACTTGGCTCAGCCTGATATTATCCAGTGAAAGTGTCTGACAGTGTGTATAGTTAGAATACATGCATAAAACTCACCTCTTGTACCTTTAAAGTCAGTGTAAGATGTGTTGGGAAAGCTGGGATGGATTGCAACCACTCTGTAGGATGGCAGAATCCATCTGTTCCCACAACCAAAGGGATGCCAGACCCATAAACAAACTGTCTGTAGGCCATATACTGTATGAGATTACAAGAAAGACATGACATGGAGTATAAGTGACTTACTAAAGCCTGGTAAAATCAGTACATTCATTGTGGGTGATAAAGGGTAAAGAGTAGGTGAACTCAAGGCTGGAACAATGACAAATGATGCCCGGTATGACTTTGCTGTATAACTGAAATACTTTTAATGTAACACTACCAAGCACTGCTTGCAATGACTTTTGTGGGACTGAGGCATGCTAACAGGACACATCAGTGGAATGGTATTGAGTAATGTGGGGATATATGTAATACTAACTCAGACATGACAGATTATTTATGTAGACTACTTTGATACCTCTGCAGTCGTGTGGCCCAAACTTTAAACCAAATGGAAACTGTGGTGAGTGATAAATATGGTTCTGTATATTGTACGAGGATCGCCTCAATCTTGGCTTACAAAAATATTTGGTCACTGATGTACACAAGAACTAACATTTGATGTGTGGAAAGAGACACTTAACTTGTTCATAGGCTCTTCATCTCCCACAGGTCCATTCTCATAATGATAACATTAACACATCCTTCTCTAGATATATATTCTGAAAGCCTCACAGGTCAGTGGCACACTCTACAGACTGTGAGTTCGCAGACTTCTCCAAGACAATCTTGTAGTATCAACAGCAGTGATTCTCAGCAGCTGTTGCCATCATCTCAGTTTCGCATCGACACCTGCCATTGTGAAAGCATCAAGTTGAATATCAGGACATGAACAGGTGTATGACTTGTATGTAGGAGAAACCAGAATCAAGACCCACCAAAGCACCACAATGGGCAATGCTGTGATTAACATTAACAAGTTGCCTCTGTAACTCAGTTTCGATAATGGAGCTTGGCAGAGTCACAGTAGTGTGCTCCCCCCTTCATTTTTCACCTGAAGGCCAAACTTGCCTATTGTTCCACTTGGGCTTTAACAAATGGCCTCAGCACTCCAAATGCCTATAGCCACGGTGGTGCAGCGGTTGCGTTGTTGCCTCACAGCAAGAGGTTCTCCCATTCGATTCTCGGCTGGAGTGCGGGGAGTGCCTTCTGTGTGGAGTCTGCATGTCCTCCCCTCAGTTGGGTGGGCGTTCAAAAGACATGCGTAAATGGGCATCCCTTTGCTGAAGGTTGAACTTCGAGCTGGCACCTCAGCGTTCATGAAAATCTACTGCCAATCATTAGCAGACCGGAGTTCCGCTGTGGCGACCCCTAACCAGGAAAAGCCAAAAGACAACAACAACAACTCCAAATGCCTATGATGAATGTAATATCTTCTTTGTTGTTATCCATAGAAGGGACTGAAAAGCTTCAAGATACTCTGAAGCATGAGTGTTTTGATAGTAAACTGCAAAGTTTAACTGTTTGCCTTGGATACTATAACATCTCAGCTGATATGGTACATATTTATGAAGGCTATGCTAAGTCTTATAATGATATCTATGTTTTGTTGCACTAGGATGAAAATTATGGATGTTGATTTAAATGAATTGCTAAGATCATATACATCACATACATAATAACTACTTTTATCTTATTCTCTATAATCAGACATGCCAGAGTATTTCACTTACAACCTTCCTTATTATTATTTCTTCAGTAGCCTTTTAGATAAATGCATTTCCCTTTTTCTTCAGTGATTTACTTCACAAACCCTGCATCATCAGCTTCACCTTTTTTTACATTTTAAATGTAATTATGTTGCATTCAGCAGTAAGATGCTCTACTGAAGATATGGTGTATGTATGTGTGTGTGTGTGTGTGTGTGTGTGTGTGTGTGTGTGTGTGTGTGTGTGTGTGTGTGTGTGTGTGTGTGTTTGTGTGTGTGTGTGTGTGTGTGTATAAATAGCACTGTGCTTGACAAAACAAATGCATATTAAATGTAGATATACATAGGCTCATAGGTTCATAGCTGTATACTAGGCTGATGACCACCTGGATCTTTACAAGCCTAGTCCTGTAACCCAACCCAATTTTGGTTCCCGAATTCCTTGGACACCTATATGGTGGGGTACATTAGTAAAGAGGTAGCTATGGGTTATGGGGGGATGTTAGTTGGGGATTAATTTACTTACTGTTGACGTATTTCCCATCCAATGATCAAGGTTTCTTTTGAATAGGGTCATGGTTGTACTCTGCTTTATGTAGATCGTTAGCTTATTCCACAGTGCAGGGATCCTTTGAGACACATATTGGTCCCTCCAACATGGTCTATTTGTTGCATGCAAAGTTCAGGCCCTTGGACCTACTGTTTTGTTGCTGTTTGTCTTGCAGACGTGTAAGAAATCTATCAGAGCTTGCTCTGAGGATGCTTTATATGCTAGGCATAGATCGCCTATCAGTAAGCAAAATTATTCTGGGTGAGAGATAGGACCTTAAGGTGATTAGTGTAGGACAGGGTATTCGTACCCTGGATTCTGCTGGTAAGGAGACTTTGAGGGTGTTTCACCTGGTGCAAGTGCCTGTTTAGGTGCATATCAAAGGGTGCATTGCACTCAATGATGGGTCTGATAAGGGCTGAGCAGAATGGTACTATGACTTCCTTGGATATGGATGCCATACCCATGCTAATGAGTTGGGTAAGATAGAATGATTTTCTTACTATTTGGCTATATGTTGGCTGAATGACAGATTACTGTCTACATAAGTTATATTATTATGTGTGAATTCTGACTCTCTGCTGTGATTTTGAGGATCCCTGTTATGATTTTAAGAGGCTGAGATATACGGAGGAAAGTGCACCTAAAAATCAGTTACAGAAGTGCATACCTGTTGCACTTAAACAGTTGTCTTGGAGGTGCCGCTTATTGAATGCGTCTAAAATAAATGATATACAAGACCTTCTCTATTTAAGTATAGCCAAGAGTGTATCCTTAACTATAAACCACTGTGCTGCTGGGGGGGGGGGATCTTCATCAGCCCATAGGACTGTATATAGAAGTCACAAAATAATTTTTGGATGTCCATCAGTCAGCAGATGAACAAATGTCACCAGTACTGCTCTGAAAAACATCAGGAGAAGTGTTTTTAATAAAACACATACTGCTCACTACAGCTTCACAATATTTATCCTCAGTCAAACTGACTTTTCATTTTTTTAATTGATGCTAACTGATGATGGCTTATTATCTTTCAAATAAAGACAGTCATTATAAGTATACCCTTGATTGTTATCATTCCCACTCTGGGCTGGTAATCAAGGAGCCTCAATCCTCACCACTGACACTGGAGAGGGACGTTCACTTGGAATACAAATGGATACACTCAGTATTTTCACATGCAGACTTCTCTGCATCAAGCACAATTTCCCTTAAGAGCATACAAGGTACACACTCAGCCCGAGGTCTGGATTTCTATATCTGTCTCCCTCCAGGTCCCCAGTAAGATTTCCCACTAGCAGAAATACAGAGTTAAGTCCTCAGCTGACTGCCCAAGCCAAGTGCAACCAGTGCTTTGTGCCCCTGCTCCAAGTAGCTGAGACACATACACTTTGAGATTGGATTTGTACATGCACACACACACACACACACACACACACACACACACACACACACACACACACACACACACACGCACACACACACACATATATACACACAAACACACCTGAGAAAGGCTGTCACAGGTTTACTAGCTATTCCCCCTTCTGCCCAGACTATAAGGTACCCAGTTATACTGAGTGAAATTAATATTAATAGAAATGATAATGTTGACCAAACAGCAGGGCCCTCGGGAGAGGCCAGAGGTATCACCAAATAAATATATGCAAATCCTCTCAAAACCTAAATATTTTTCTAAAAGGACCAGCCACAATGAGAAGTTTAAATATATATGCTAATAAATAATAACAGAACATGAAAATTCTAAATATCTATTTACAGTAAACACCAGAGTTTTAACACAGGAAATATTGAAAATAACACAGCTGGAAAGAGTCACACAGTTACAGAAAAACAATACTTAACTATTCTCACTATATTTTCCTGCCTGATCTAGAGAATTACTGTTTCCACTTACTGAATAGAGCAAGGTAAGATGATGTGGGTGATTGGTCCTTGTTGTCAGATCCAAGACAGAATACAAATTACTGAGAGCAATCCCCTACTAATATCTAAATATTATTTCTGGCTTATAGAATGACATCACACACATCTGGTCATCTGACTCTGTTTCCTGCACTATCCCCCATCACTAGAAGCTGTCAGGTTTTTAGCACCTATGTGTTACCATACACACAGACAGAACTTTGCTCAGATCTGCTGCAGCTGTTGGAAGTCATAAAACAATTTCAACCATCTACCCTTCCAGAGTAGCAATTATCACCTTGCTTGAGACAATAAAGGAGGCTTCCTAATACTTGGTTTCCCAGACATTGTATCTCTGGCTGCAACCAGAACTGTAAGATACAATCTTTATGGTCTAATTTAATTTCAACTATTTCTCAGTTTGCTGCAGTTGGATTGTGATGAACTTCTTCTCTTCCAGTATCCTCTATTAAAACCTATACATTGAATTCAGTTGCAATAATGCATCCACATTTCTTTTCTTTCCAGCAGGACATACTGATGATACATTTTCAACCCAAGCAACGTTACAAATACATTTTTAAACATAAGCATCTGTACAAATCAGTTTGACACACAAATGACATATAGTTCTTTACAAAATTCCAGCTAGCTGTGGTGGCAAATGTTACACATCCACTGTCTGACTTCTCCTGGCATAGGTGACAGTACCTCCTATCACCACACAAAGAATTCAGATGTAAAAAATTACCAGTGACCCACTTTGTACACTGTTTCCCCAATCCCCTCCACAACTGTCTCTCCCTCCCTAAACTGTACATGACAAGAATCTTCCTCAGAATAATCCCTGTTAGAAGACATGGCAAGACTTGGAAAAGCACTGAATTTATTATGTATTGTCTGAAGCTAAAAAATAGCTGAACAAGCAGCAAACATGAATCAGGGAAGAAGCTTCCTGCTTCCCTTCATGCCAATCCAATCATTGATGTCAATGTGCAAATGAGACTTTCTGTTTGGCAGCTGAGAGGTTACAGGAAGTGTCTGTGGTGTGGTGCAATATTTTAAACTTATTATTTGGCAGTATATAGGAATCATAGGAAATTAGGACTATTCAAACAACACTATGGGCATGATAAGTGTGAATGGCAGAGGAAAACAGCTTTTTTTGTGATGGCGAAAAGTGGTTTGAATTTGCTCTTTAAAATCAGTACAGGACACAGAGCAGTGTTAAGTCAGCAAGTTAGTTTTTTTCAGCTGCTCAACACATGAAAAGCATCCCTAAAAAAAAAAAAAAAAAAAAAAAAAAAACAGGCAGAAGAAAGCAACTAAAGATGTACGTACACACAGGAGGCTTCATCAGTCAACAGAAGCAAGATATTACTACACTACGCATAAGAAAAAATGGAAAAGCTTACTGACACAGCTGATAAGAGAGGAGTTTTTATATGAATGTGACTTATATGAAAGGCAATTTATGCTACTGTGAGAAAATGTGATTCAGAGATAGCTGTGACTGCAATGATGAGGATGTCATTATCATCTCATTAATATATCTCTGAATCACCATTTTTAAAATTAGTGTTGTCAGACTTGTGATGGCAGTTGTATTTACCCTGGCAAACCATGTATTGTGGTGGCAAAATTACCCCCTGCGCACAGGCGCGTGCGCGCACACACACAGACACACACACACACACACACACACACACACACACACACACACACACACACACACACACACACACACACACACACAAACACTCATAATCCCAGTCATTCACATGGATCCACTCAACATCACACAAGCCTCCTCCCACAGTTGATCACACTTATGGAAGCAGTCACTCATTCACATACATGCACATTGCAACCCCCCCCATACATATGTACATTCTTGATTTTCCACTTAACCTTCCAAGTGTAACCACCCAGGCAGACAGACAGACACACACACACACACACACACACACACACACACACACACACACACACACACACACACACACACACACACACACATACACACACACACACACACACACACACGCACACACACATTTCTAAGCACATACCTAGATTAACACCTCCCTTACCCCCATTCTTTGCTGAACATACCTGCACCACAGCTGCTTTCATTGGAGTGAATGTGTGACCAACATCTTTTGATGATATTAAGTTTTCCCCCACTTGTAGAAATTTATGCAGTGGAGTGATTCTCTGCATTAATCAGCTGGCTAAATTTGGAGCCACAGGCATTTCCAGAGAAAGCACATAGCTAAAGAGCATTAGCAAGTTCTTCAGATTGTCTCATAACCATCAGTTTGGCCAGTGGGACCATCCTCTGTGCTGATGCTCCTGCTAGCAGGAAACCTCAGAAGTAGGACAGTTATCTAAGGGTTACCTTGAGTTGGAAACCCTCATGTTAAGGCTTTCCACTCAGGATAATCTTTCCTACGTACCAGGGGTGATTCAAAATCTACCATGAAAATAGGGCTTTATAGCAATAATGCATGTTCAGAAATGGTTACACAAACAGGAGTATCACAATAATTAGTTGTTGGCCCTTTGCTTTTCTCTCTTTGTCCTCATAAACAATTTACCTATCAATTTTCCTCAGCGCAATATAACTATGTATGCAAATGAGTTTCTCCTTTTGATACCAACAGTTCCTTTTATCAAATACAAGAGTCACTGCAAAATAGCTTTACATCACTATGCAACTGGATGTAGAAAAATATAAAGGTCCAGCGTCATGCTGTTTGCTGCCTCGCAAAAAGTACATTCCTCAACTCAACTTATACTCAATATGCCACAACAAAAATACTGAGGCATCACAGTAGATCCCCTCCTATCCTTATCAAATCACACAGATAGATCAGTAAGCAAGGTGAAAGCCCAATTAATACTTTGCCATACTATCATTCATCCCCTAGCTCCAAATATGAGGAGGGGTATATATAGATGGAAACATTTTAATTCCTAAGCTTCAATATGTTCACCCCCATTAGCAGCACTAATTCACATCAATTACAACTAGCAAAAAACAAAATTGTCTGCTTTGTAATACTAGTTCATAACTGTATGCATCATTGTAACCTACTGCAAGGCTTTCAATGACTGCCATTGCAGAGCTATAGTTCTACTCAGCACTCAGCTCCACAAAAGTGTACTACTTTGTCAATGACTCCTCAAAGAATGTTCTCTCAATAAAGGAACAAACATCCTTCCTTAGAAGTAACATAGGTAATAACTTCACCCTTTCAGGCAGCGGTTCAGCTCTGCAATAGGAGAAAGAGCTTTTAGCAAACTTGCCCAACCACCAGGAATTTTCTCCCTCCTGACATTAGAGAAGAACCAGCTTTCAAAGCTTTTCAAAAGAAAGGTGAAAGAACATGTTCAGAAGAATGTTAAGTGTACTTTTTTCAAGACAAAGATTAGAATAATGTATAACTACTATTACGTTACCCAATATGTAATTCTGCACTTTCCTATGATAATTTATATAGTTATAATGAGCAAAGAATATGTTTTATTTCTAACTATCTGTGCTTATGTCCTCATTCTGCATTGTTAAACTCTGTCACATTCTTTTCACTGCATATTTGCTTCCTTCTTGTGCACTCTAATATAAGTCGATTTATCCTTATTTGAAATAATGCTATATCAGTTCTGATTGTACTGACCCTGAGTCATGGCTGAAAAGGGAAAGGATCTATAGAACAATTCACTTACCCAATTATCAAATTTAATGTAATCCACATAATGGCCTGCTGTCATCCACACATCGCCTCCCCCTCCAAGGGAAATAGGAGAATGTGGACACTCTTCATTCCTTCACCCCTTGCCAGCTTCAGCAAGTGGCAGGAACTGACTGTATTGATAACTGAACATGTGTCTCATAGGTGTCAGAGCTTTATCTCTCTGCACTATGAAGCTGGCTGTCATTAATAATGATGTGATTTATGAGCCTTCCTTGCAGCTGAGGTTCACTGAGTATGCATGAGGTTGGTATAATGATTAGGGTATTTACCTTACAGACACAAGGTGCAGGCTTTGATTTTAAACAGGGTAAGTGGCTACGTTTAAAATGGACCACAAGGGCAATTAGCCTAGTACTAATCTGTGAACCTATAAAGAAAAAAAAACATGGCATAGTGATAATATTTGCATGCCACTGTTCTTGAAAGACATCTGTGCCAATCATAACAGCTGCAGTAAATGCAAACCTAAACAGTGGCTGTGCATAGTTTTCTAAACCATGACAACATGATATACTGCTGGCTTTTGGTATTATGTGAATATTTGTTTGCTCTGCCTAGCATTATTGTGTTACAAGAATATTTTGCATTAAAATTTGCAGCTCATTTTTGTGCTTATTACACTACATGTATCTGTATTAGTGTTCGTACAACCTGGAGTTTTGTATATGGATTATGATGATCTCACATTGATGTCTGTAATATTCTGTATATATAATAGTTGTGTACCATTTTATTGTGAGATGTCTTTACCTGGCCATTATTTCAGACATAATAATTTCAAAGCTGGGGAGAAGGTTATCTTTAACGAGACACTTGGACACAGTGTGGTGACCGACAGCAAAAGGATAAGTTCTGGAGGGTCTATATTACATCAACGAACACGTAAATGTTCAAATCTGTAAAGGTCGACCATTATAGATCAAACATTTACGTGTTCGAAAATCTTTAAAAAAAAAACAAAAAACTAAGTAATAAATACATAAACCAAAGGGTGTAGGCAGGGGGGCAAGAAAACAAAAATTAAGAAAAAGGTTTTAGCAGGGGGTCAAGCCCCCTGCACCCCTACTTAAATATACCAACTCCAAGATCGCGTTACAGTGTAGTGAAGGGAAAATTTCCCATTTCCGCACTATAGTGCACTGATGTGCGATCTCGGAGTTGGTATATTTAAGTAGCAGGTGGGTGTAGGGGGTGCAGCGGGGCTTGCCCACCTGCTAAAACCCTTTTCTTAATTTTTGTTTTCTTTATTTTGTTTTTATTACATTTTCGAACATTTAAATGTTCGATCTCTAAAGGTCGACCTTTGGAGATTCGAACATTTAAATGTTCGTTGATGTAATATAGACCCTCTGGAGGGTCTATATTAGATCAACGAACACGTAAATGTTCAAATCTGTAAAGGTCGACCGTTATAGATTGAACATTTACGTGTTCGAAAATCTTTAAAAATAAAAAAAAAAAAAGTAATAAATACATAAACCAAAGGGTGTTGGCAGGGGGGCAAGCTCCCCTGCACCCCTCACATCCCCCTACTTAAATATACCAACTCCAAGATTGCGCTACAGTGTAGTGAAGGGGAAATTTCCCGTTTCCGCACTGTAGTGCACTGATGTGCGATCTCAGAGTTGGTATATTTAAGTAGCGGGGGGTGCGGGGGGGCTTGCCCCCTTGCTAAAACCTTTTTCTTAATTTTTGTTTTCTTTATTTTGTTTTTATTACTTTTTCTAACATTTCAATGTTCGATCTCTAAAGGTCTACTTTTAGAGATTCGAACATTTAAATGTTCGTTGATGTAATATATACCCGTTCTGGAAAGGTGCCTTTTGCATGAATGCTGACTGTGCAAGCCTGTTGCTGACATGTCACAAGCATATGTGACCGTTCATATCCACAGGAAGGGAGATGCTGCTGTTTACTGGGTTATTGAGACAGGTCATCACCTACCTCCTCATGGAAGCAGGCATTTCTGGCTTCACTGGGCAGTCATGACCCCAAACAGACCAGATGGTGATATAAAATTTGGCATTTCTACTCCATTCCCAGGTATGTTAACTGTTTCTTGTTGACATTAGAACCACAACAAACAGAAAAGTTAAATTGGATGTGCAGTTCTATGGCCTATATTTATATAATCACAGCTGCAGTTCAGTTGTCATTCCCACTGCCCACTGCTGAAACTACAGAGCCAGTGTTATTGTGCATTGTGTCATTAAGAAACCGTATTCTCGTACAGATGTTTGTTCCCTTTCTCTGCTGTTATGTTTTAAGCTGAGGCTTTATTCTTCAAAGGTATTGACTGTTTTCAAATATGTACTCCAAGCAGAGAAAGAACACATGTTTTTGAGGGGAAATGTTGCGTCTTCAGTACTGATAACTAATACTAAATGTTAAGAAGGAATCTGTCAAAACACTATGCAAAAGAAACCTTAGTATACAGGAGAAAAATAATGTATATTGGCATTTAAAGAAAAACAGCAGACTTTTGATTAGCATTGTGTATTTACATCCATGCAGCAGTAAAATATTCATGACTTCTTATTTTCAAGATAGAAAAAGAAATAAAGCTCACACTTTCAAAAAAGAAATAATTCTGATACACAAATGATATGAATGATGTTTTCATTAATTTTCTTTAAAATGAAAAGTAAAGTTTAATCTGCACAACAGGAAAAATACTGTGATTTATAGTGATTTGTTTTAGAAATTTACAGAAGTAGCAGAGACATTTCATAAAACTAAGAATGTCACAAAAATCTAGAATGCATTTATGATTAGAACTGGAGGAAGCTGGGTGGAACTCATAGTCAGGTGGGTGTAATGGCATTTGTTCATTGTAGCTGTTATATGATTAATTGAAAACATGCATCTCGCTTGCAGAAGTTGTTATTGTTCAGTGGTTATGGTCAAGTGGGAGTCATCTGACAAGCTGTAAAAATACTTTTTCCTGCATCATTAAATTTTGATACCTCACGTTCATGAAAGTACTGAGAAAGAGTGCACATGTGAAGCTTGTCAAAATATTAAGCATATATAAAGCTCGGATGCTGCCAACTCATAACATTGTTGTGTTTCAGTATTTCATAATCTGTTTTTTATGTGTGGCTGTCATCAGGAAAACATTTTGTGATTCACATCTCCATGCGTGGCTGTCATCAGAAAAGCATTTAGTGTCTCACATCTTTCTCTCAGCAGGGAAAGCTGCATGGCCGATACATTTTGTCAGAATGTGAGGAATGACCAACACCCATTCACAAGATGTCGAAAAAATATTTTTTACTTTTGAGAAAGTGCACGTTTAGTTTGATATTTTGTATTTTAGGGTTTTGCCATGATTTCCACAATCTACTTTTATGTTTACTTCATAACTAGCACTATGTAATTTTCTACTCATAAATGGTGAGGGATTTTAGACAGTATTTACGGCATTAACTCTTTAGAGCTTAGCTCTAGTTTTGCCTTGATCCCTCAGAAGGTTCCTTGAATATTTATACCTATTTTTTTATGGGCACTGAAATACTGTGACATCAGAAACTCAGTTGAAATGCACTGTAGCACTAATCTGGATTTGTGTCTCACTGCTGAAGAAAGAAAGAACGAGCCTGTTTCCACTCTGATTCAGTATGAGGATACTGGATTTGAGGATAACATGCAAAAAGTAACATTGATCAGTTTCTGTCTTAGATGAGAAAGTTGGCAAAAAAGAGGAAAGGACAAAGGAAAAAGAAGATGGCATGTATAGCAGTTGGATGAGAGATAATTTAAGAGTAATATCATAGTGTCATCCTTATCATAAATCCAGTGTCGTTCCTACCATAACCATAGCTCACCTGTGTTGTACTGACAAAGAAATTCCTACCATAACCCGAGTGCTATATCTACCATTAACCATGGTGACTTTTCTACCATAATTCTGGCACTGCCCCTATCATAACTCAAGAGCTATCTGTATTATAACCCTGGAGTCATCCTTAACATAACACCAGTGTCATCTCTACGCTAGCCACAGTGACATCCTTGATACAACCTTTAGGTCATCTCTACCATAACCCTAATGTCACGTTTTTTATCTTAACCTCAATGCTATCCTTTCCATAAATGCAGTGTTAGCCATGCCACACTATAACTTACTTTTTTAATAAATTAATTCCAGTGTCACTCATACTGTAACTCCAGTATCATCCCTGCTATAACCTGACTTGTATAAGGTATATTAAATAAGTATGTAGTTCAGTGACATTCAATTTCAGTTAAAGTACAAATGAAAACAACTCGAATTAAAGACTTGGGTTCTAGTGCAGGGCAAGCCCCACCCCCATTTCATGCAGCAGACTTCAGCCTCTGAGCCTCTTTACTTAATATAGCATTACAATTAAGTCATGCAATGTCTGTTCTTCTTAGAGAGTTTTGATGAAGTGTAACATCGCTGAAACAGGTCTCAAATTATTGTAGAAATGCCACCTTAATGACCTCCCCACTATAACTACAGGTGCAATTCCTGATATAACTCCTCTGTCACCTCTACCTCAAATACAGTGACATTACCACCCTACCATAACCTCAGTGTTAACTGTAACATAATCCCAGTGGCATTCCTACTGTATTCCCAGCAACATTCCTAGCTTGACCATATTGGTATTTGTACCACAACCAGAGTAACTTTCCAACCATAATTCTTACATCATCTCTGTCATAACCACAGTGACAACCCTACATAACCTCACTGTTACCACTATCATAACCATAGTGACATCACTACATAATCCCATTGTTACCGCTATCATACCCATAGTGACATTTCTACTATAACTCCTGTGCCATCCTTACTGTATCTTCACCATCATTTGTACTTTATTTCCATGCCTTCCTTACCATAACGCCAGTGTCATCCCTATTATATTCTTAATATAATTCATACCATAGACACACTACAGTCCAGTCAGAATACCACTGCCATAAGTAATAGAAATTCACTGTCAAAGCAACCCTAATATCATCCCATGATCACTCATATGACATCCTTACCATAACCACAGTAACATTCCCATCATAGTTCCCGGATTGCCTTTGGCATAAATTGAGTGCCATTTCCATTATAATTCCAATGTGATCTCAGCCATAACACTAATTTCATCCATGCCATAACCTCACTACCCTCTACACTGTTACTCCATCATTCCTAATCCTAATGCAGTACCATCCTCACTTTATAAATGATATTCTTACCATAACCTTAGTGATATTTGTACCATAACACCATTGCCATTTCTGCCATAACCCACTCGATTCATTAATGGTCCAAACTCAAAAAAACATAGTCACTACATCAACCAGAGCATTCTGTCCATGGGAACTTTAAACAAATCAGGCACATTATAGCACAGCTGCTTACCATCATATTTAACAGGCATTATAAGAAGAGTAAAATGTCATAATCTATAAACAACATCAAAATAATTCAGGTGACCACATTAGGAAAAAAATATATATATATCTATATCTATAACTATATCTATATATGGTTCCCTATCAGAATCCTGAAACACTATAAGCCTGAAAGTCAAAATCCTGAAAACTAATGACTGAAAATGCAAAATCTCGAAAATGCTAAATCCTGAAAGTCAAAATCCTGAAAACACAAAATGGACATACTGACGTCATTGTGGCTTTGCTATTGTTAGCCCTGTGGTGTTCGGTCATGCGTTGGGTCCAGGTAAGTGTGCGGTTGGTTTTATGTTAGGGTTAGGGGCGGTATAAGTGAGTTAGGGTTAGGGCGCAGGTTAGGCATGTATGCAATAGTGACAAATATTGGGGTTAGGGGTGGTTTAAGTGAGTTAGGGTTAGGGCGCGGGTCAGGTGAGTGTGCGATAGTGACAGACCTTAGGGTTAGGGTTAGGGTCAGGGTCAGTTGGTAGATATTAGTGTCTTTATAGTGACATATTAGCATTATTTGTGTTTTCAGGATTTTGACTTTCAGGATTTTGCATTTTCGAGATTTTGCATTTTCAGTCATTAGTTTTCAGGATTTTGACTTTCAGGCTTATAGTGTTTCAGGATTCTGATAGGGAACCCTATATATACATATGCAACAACTGCATTGCACATGGTGATACCTTACTAAAAGGATACAAGGCTTAAACAACATGTCCTGCTTGGACCAACTCCAGCAGGGCAAAATTACCTGAAAACGCTGTTGGAATTCTCAGTAATAAATGCAACATGCACATGTTACTATAAGTAACAAATGGAAAATTCCACTGAAACACAAAACCATACAATTCAGATTTTGCTATGACTGATTCTGAAGATTTTAACTGTCATCAGTAAGCCAATGGCACTATGTTTAAGACAGAAAAACAAAACAAAATGCAGAACTGGCCATAAAGCAACTAAAGAATATATGCATGTTCAAAAGCTTTGTAACAAGCAGAGCCAAGAAACATGGCAAAAGTAAGACTTTTTTCAATGCTCTAAACAGAAAATACCCCAAAACTTTAGTCATAGTACCAGCGGAATAATTAGCAGGAGTGTGATGGGAGCTACTGAGCTGGATTTACTATGTGCTGATCAAAGCATCTGATCATTTGGGCTTTCTTCTGAGGATCAGACTTCAGTCTGGAGTATCTACCTTGATAAGCCTCACTACTGCTCTAGATTCTTGCTGTAATACAATATGTAACAGTACCATACTGCAGTGTGCTACCAAAGGCAAGCATCCAGTCTGGTGGACCCCAGCCATAAACAAACTCTACAACAAAAGGGGACTACACTACTACAAAGAGAAAAAAAAAAAAAAAAGGACCTTGATCTTGATCACTAAAAAAAAAACTAAGAGCTCTCATAAAAAATCAAAAAAAATTTCGAAGAAAAAAAAATAAAGACTCAAAAGACAATCATAAAGGCCTTCTTTAGCTATGTTAGTTAACCTGGGAGAAACTCCTCCCAGATATGCTCAAACTAGTTCAAAATGATGTGAAGATTACTGTACACATTGCCAACATACTGGCAACATACTGGCTGACAAACTGTGAGGTCTCCCCCCCCCCCAAAAGAGAGAGATCTATACCAGCCAAACATGGCCAGCCGCCCCAAAGCCCAGAACTTGAGAACTGCTCAAAAAAAGCAAAAACACAGCCCTGATGGTGTCTGACAGCCCCAGCTCCATGAACTCAATGAGAATTAATTAATTAAACCCACAGCTAGAAAGGACAGCTCTTTAATCACTGGATTACCATCAGGAGGCGGCCCCTGTGGCGCACTGCAACTGTGGTAAAAGTCTTGCCTCACCCTAATTACCGTCCCTGCGGCCCATTAGCTTGATTAAGCGCTTTCCCATTAGCCGCAAAGCCTTGATCAGGATCATAATGGTAAATAAATACATAGGGAATTTGCAGACTTTGGAATTTGATTGCTTTGGCTTGCAGTTTGGCAAACTTGGCTTTTAAACTTTTTTGCTTTTTTTAGCAGTCAATTGATGAAGGCAGTCCATAAAGCATTGATGGGAAGCTCATCTAAATACAGCCTACCTGGACCCCGCATTCGCCTTGATACAAAACTCCATTCGGGTAAAATGAAAACTCATCAGCACAAATGCTTATTTACTACAAACTGACTCAAAGTTTACCACAACTGGCTGCTGTGAGGCTGCTGGCAGGGTCAGAGCCAAGTCAAAGCCCAGTCAGACTCAAAGTCTGTGGGATGACGTCCCTGGCAGCATCTTGGTTTCCACTTGCTTTCACAACACACTACTTTTCGAGTTGAAGTACAAGCAAACACAGGAGGGTTACAACTGACAAAGATGACACCTGAACAAGCGATATAGACATCCTTAAGACATCCACCATAGAAACAGTAACAGGGTCTGCAGAAGCACGGCCACTCCCACACCGGGAAAACTGAATTAAATGCCAAACAGGTCATATGCCAACAAATGCATAGAAGCTACAAAACTGGATAGCCCAGGATGACAGGAGCAATCCACTGAGCACAGAAGAGCTTTTCAAAGAACCTAGGGACCCATTCTGATAGTAGAGCTCATCATAGAGCACCCATGTAGCTAAAGTAGTTTCTAGTTACTCTTCACTTGTCGACCATATCAGGATCAATTCAGATTCGGATTAGAGACTACTCATCTTCCCTCAGATTGCATCAGTGCCCCAATCTGAAATCAGATGCCCGACATGAAAGGATCACACAAAGTTCCATTGCAGCAGGAAAGGAAGCCACAAAAGATCCTCAGAAATTGCTTAACAAAGGAATCTGCAAGAAAAAATATTGCTGCCAGTGTCAATTAAGAGAGCTCTATTCTTTGCACCAACATAAGCTAGATCAGGAAACTGATGACACATGCAAATTAAACCTCCAAATCAGATTCCCAAAATATGCTGAGACTCAAAACCTTAAATCGGCTAAGAGCACAGAGGCACGGAGACTTAAACTCATCACCGCTCAAGAGGGGGCGACCTGGCTGGATAATAAGATCCCACAAGAGACTCCTGTGCTCTGTTACCTCGAATCCTTACATGTGAGGCTTGCAGATGGGCTGGAGATACAGAACCCCATGGATGGGACCTGTGTCACAGCCGCAGATATATACCTAGTTAAATAATGTGTCTGGGTCCATTCTAACAGAAAATAATGAAAATAGCCCCCCATGAACCAGGGTAAAAGGGCCCACAAAGCGATGGGCTAGGCTGGTATAGAACAATGTAATATAGTAGAGCACATTATAATATATGGCAGTGCAGAATACTGCCAGCAGAAACCTAGTACAAATTCACAAAACATTTTTCAAATGGAAGAGATAAGGTATTAGTGCATTCTTACCCTAAGAATGGAATGCATTTCCATTTAAACTTAGATTCGTTGACAAACCCTCTCTACACTTTTAAACATTCCTGCAAAGTCCACCTTACAAGAACATTAACACACCACAATTGCAAAGTAATTTAACAGAAACTCACTAATATGATTCATTTCTACTAATACTATATAACTTTTTCTTATTGTCTTTCTTATTCTTAGTAGTTCATAATCTTTCAGTAGGCGCAGCATAGCATCATTGGATATTATTTATATTTTTATAAGCTATTTTTCTACATGTGCTTTAAATTGTTTTTTGATTCCTTTGGTTCCCTCAGAAAATGAGCTTTGCCCAGTAGGGCCAACCTAGTCAACAAAATGTAAAATAAAAATAAAATAAAATAAAATGTTAACACATCTTACAGTAACTGAAGAGTGATATTTATGTGATAGTAGTAGAACCAGGCCTGCCAGGCTTTGATGTTTTAGGCCTTCCACATTTTATTTAGTTTAGTTGCATGTTCATACATAAAAGCATCTCATGTCACAACTCAAAATTTTTAACTGCCCCTCTTTTGCAGATCATTGTAGTTTTCTGCATTTTGTACTCTGCGACATTCAATATTTTATGTGTGTTCCAGATGACATATGACTATATTTTATTGTGTGAAGTGTTCCTGAATGGAAACAGCTACAAATCAGCAAATGAAAGGGCAAAGCTATTGTCCCTGCAAAACAAATTACATTATGAAAGGACTGTCTACCATCCATGTGATGACCAGCATCATAGTAGTACTCCTGTATAGTTCATGGAATTTTTCAAAGAAACAGCATCTTTCATGTCAGGAAATGACTAATTATCTAAACTTACTTACTGCAGTACACAGGATGAGTACATATAAACAAAGTCCTAGTTCAGAATCTTAGCAGTTCTCCATATGATACATCTCAGTTTTCAGTAAACGGCAGCTATTGGTCCAGGAGTTCTAGCAGAACTTGTGTCACAGGTGGGAAGAGGAGTTTGAAATTCATAACAGTGAGGCATTACAGCTGGTAGTCTGGCATGTGTTGCCTGAAAGTATTATTCAAAAGTAAGGAGAAAAATAGTTTCCCTGCTTATCCCCAATGGAACCATCTAATGCCTAAAACACTTTCTGCTGTTTATGCAAAGTACTGTATAATTGTTAGTCTCAAACTTTTGTGAATTGTTTTGCTTTATGCAAACATGTATCTTGTACTACTAAAATAATGTAGGTTTTGTAACTGATACAAAAAGCTGCTATCTTCTTGTCTGTTGATCTGGTACTGCATTGGAAGGTATGTCAATAGGCAAATGCCTTTGAATAACTAGCATATTACTGTATAAAGTGAACAGTTGTTTTTGAGGGATTCATACATAGATATTCTGAATGTTTATGCTGAGTTATGCTGGCTGTTTTACACTTAGTTAATAATGGTGAGCTGTATAGACAGAGAAGAGACCAGTCTATCATAAACAGCATTTCTTATATGCAAATAAAATATTGTGTGTGTGTGTGTGTGTGTGTGTGTGTGTGTGTGTGCGCGCCCACGCACGCATGTGTATGTGTGTGTGTGTGTGTGTGTGTGTGTGTGTGTACGCGTGTGTATTTATTATATATACCCACACACATGTATGTTTATATAATATGCAGGGGTTTGTTGTATGATAAATAAAATGTCTATGGGCAAAGCATTTTCCCAGATTTGTGGTTAGAAGGCAAGCTGAAAAATGTATTCCAGTTTTACACTTAGTACTGAAAGCACACAAACCACTACCGCCCCATTAGCCTGATGAGCCTGATCTTGCAAGGCTATGGAACGTATCATCATGGAACTTATAAACAATGACATTGGTAATCTCCAAACTCTGGATCCTACCCAGTTCAAGTTTGTAAAAGGCAGATCATGTCTCTTAAACCTGATAGACTTCTTTGAAGTGGTCACCAAAGCCGTAGATGAGGGTAAGGTGGTTCACACAGCCTATCTAGATCTCGCCAAGGCTTTCGACACCATCCCCCACTCTGGAATTATAGATAAACTCACTAAACTAGGTATAAATCCCTATGTTACAAGATGGGTTGCCAACTGGCTCACTGACAGAACCCACACTGTGAAAGTAACAGTCTCCAAATCCAACTTCAGACCAGTGACAAGTGGAGTACCACAGGGTTCAGTCCTGGGTCCTCTCCTGTTTAGTATCTACTTCTTTGAAGTACAGGCTAATACAGAATGTCTTTGGCTAATGAAGTTTGTAGATTACTGCAAACTAGGAGCCATAATCAAAACTCCTAACGATGTGGACATCCTACAAAAGGGCCTCACTGAGACAGATCCCTGGTGTCAAAGCCATGGCCTCAAGCTCAGTGCCAAAAAGTGTATTGTCATCCCTTTTTGTAAAAACTCTGTACCCATGAACTACACATAGGAACTAGTCTACTTAACATCGAAAGTGTGATAAGAGACCTTGTGACACAGGTGGACAGTAGTGATGTGATAATCACATCACCACAGTAGTCAGGAAATCCTTCTACATGGCACACCTCATCACAAAAGGTTTCCCATCCAGGAAAAAAGAGGTCATTGTTGCCCTCTACTCATCACTCATTAGACCCATTATAGAGTACAACGCCCCTTTTGGTATGTACCTCACAAGACATCTACAACAACTGGAAAGGCCACAGAAATACCTCACAAAGAGGATCACCAGCCTCAAACAGATGCCCTACGCAGACCATCTCAAAAAACTCCAGCTTTACTCCATTGCATATCGCCTACTCAGAGGTGATCTCTGCCTAACATACAAAGCTATGTCAAACTCAGAGCTGTTGGACATACTCCACTTTAAAGAAATCCCAATCCTTCCGAGCTACACGCTCTAGGGACCTAAACCTTGTCACCACAATAAACAGAACATGCTGGAGGGATAGATTCCTGTCCCAGAGACTTCCCATACTCTGGAACAAACTACCTATCTATATCAAACAAAGCTCCTCATTAGCATTCTTCAAGAAAAATCTTGATGATTGGATGGGAGATAGGAAATTCACTCTGGGGATCACTTCTGTGGCTCTGCTTGACAGGGGCACAGGAATATAATTTTCTTGGGTGGCAAAAGCCAGAGTACCATTTGGCTAGGCTTATATAGGCCCTAGGGCCAATAGCCTAGTATCTACCTATGAACCTATGAACCTATGAGCTTCCATCCACAGAAAAGCCATTTTTAGGAAATGTTAAGAAAACAAGCCATAGAAACAGCCCCCTAACTATTCAAAGGAACATGGGTCTTATTTGTGTCTCTTGATAATATGCGCTAAAGGAGGTACATGGAGCTTAAGTATGGATCTCTCAAACTTCAAGAGGTATTCAAAAGTATATAAATTCAGAATGGGAGTTCTTCAGATGAATACAGTGTAAGAAACTTCTCTGTGTGTAAGTTTTTCATTTCCTGTATGTCTAGTTAATCAGTATATATTAAACAGCAGAAAAAAATCAGAAACTGGTAGTAGAAGCAATGAAGTTAAAAATGTCCTAAATCAAAAAATAAAAACTTATTTTGAAATATTATTAATATTATACATAATTATTAACTCTATTAGGTATTCAGAAGTAATCCAAGCAAGGTAGACCAAATTCTTCGGATCCTAATTTCCCTGATGTTTTCACTGTCTTAGCTGCCACTAGCCAACTCTCTGGTAGACATCTGTTATTGTGGTATTTATCCATAAAGTAACTATTCAGTGTACAAACACATGCACACACACACATACATACAATCAATGGGCAGGATTCAGGCAAATGGCTCTCCCAGTAACATAAGGGCCAAACAGTTCATTGGAAGTAGCACAATGTATCCCAATACTGATTAACTATACAGTGGGACATCAAAGAAAAAGCAAGTGTTTATGGCTGACCAAGTCTGCAGAAGACTGTCAACTTGATGCCATCATAAACTCCCCAGTGGACACCAAATTCCACCAAGATGGCCTTTCCCATATTTATTTTATTTATTTATTTATCATTTTTTGACCGGGAAAGTCCGACTAGGTTCCACAGAGCCTGTTTTCAGCGGAGGCCCGGGGAGAAATGCTCCAGATGCATGTCTTTGGAATGTGGGAGGAAACCGGAGTACCCAGAGGATACCCACGCGAACACAGGGAGAACATGCAAACTCCACACAGAAGGCACCCGAGTTGAGAATCGAACCAGAGAACCTCTTGCTGTGAGGTGACAATGTTAACCACTGCACCACTGTGCCGCCCATACAAACAGCTAGTGTCAAAACTGCTGCATATCTCGTGTATTCAAATGAGACACTGAGGCTGGGTATGCGTTCACATCGTTTATTATACTTGCACACATCAGGGGCTGTAACTTGTACATATACGTCATACTTCATATGCTTACTGACTAACTTGTTACTTCTAACACACTCACATATGCATCTCCATTCAAGCTTACACTCACAATGACTGACTACACAAAATGGCACTGATCTCGCATGTGCTCAATAACTTATATGTACATGCTGTCTAGCTACAGTGGCTGACTAGGTTCAGTATACACAATGATATACATCCTCCCTCTTTTATTTTGTTTGACATTGCAAAATACAGGAACAAAGGCATATTTAAGAGCTAGACATTATTTCAACATTTCAACGAAACATGGCTGACTTCAAGTCCAAGTCACTGTATATTTGGGTTTGGGTTTTCAAATTTTACCCGATCTAGTTACATAGAAATTCTGATTGGGTTTAGCAACAGGGACAGTCTGTGGGGTTTCATTCAGTACTGGAACATCTGGGTTTACATCAAGGTTGCTTGAAGAGAGCACACCGTCCTTTTGAATTCGAACAGTTGATGAGTCACTTTGGAAATTAGAGTCATTGACCAGGCAGTTTGCTGTGGCACTGGTTCTGAGACAGGTAACACATGTCTATGATTCTTTCTGTAATCCATTCATTCAGATTGTATGATATAAGTTCTCTCTTCCTCACAAATGTCCTTCACGATTGCTACACGATCATGGCCTTTGGATGTTTGCATTCTTATAACTTCTCCTTGTAACCATGGTCAAAGTGATTTACTGGTTTTGTCATTGTACAACTTTTGTGACTGACATTTTCTCGAAAGTTGAGCCTTGACCACTCTATTGTTCTTTGTATTTGGTACTAACAATTGTTTGCTGATTGGAAGAGTTGCTTGTGTTTGTCTGGACATCAATCTTTGAGCACCAAATGGTGTACTGAATGTAGTTAACAATGAACATTTGTGATTCAGCAAAATTTGCAAAAAGGAATTTGCATCTAAGACTGATAAAACAGTGGAATTTGGCATTACCTCTTCTACTGTATGCATTGTATGATGAAGACGCTTAAATGCTTTGTGTAAGTCTCTTGGATCAATACATATTCAAATATCATCTGAGCTCTTCTTATGAGTTACGACAATGGAGGATACCTATTTGGTTGGTTCTTCTACTGGAGTAAGGACACCTAAATTCACCATTTTGTCTTGTTCTGCTTTTACTTTACAATGCTTTGCTACTGGAATCTTCTGTGCTGGTCTAACAACTAGACTTACTTCAAGATTTAACTTCATTGAATATGTAACTGGAAGTTTACCAAGCTCATTTATCAGCATATTCACTAAAAATACTCTGTGTAAAACTGTTGTTGTTGTTATTCATACTTATATGGTGAACCTTTTTATGAAATGAAATCACTCCCATTTTCAGACTGTCTTTGAGGCCTAACAGTGACTGCATGTATCTTTTGACTACATAAAACTGCAAGTCATAGCTGTTTCCAGCAGACTGGCATGAAAGGACTTGCACCATCAGTCTGAATCTCTTCACCACCATAAGCAAGTTTTGCACACATGGCTGAATCAAGTTTCTCACCAGCTTTTACTTCAGCAAACATTTGTGCTGATATAACATTACACTTAGATCCATTGTCTACTTAAAGCTCTACTGGTTTCCCATTAATTTGTACAATACAAAATATTTCACTCTTTGCTGACTAATAATTTACTGTATTAACTGTTTCTTCAATCACAGAGACACCATCAACAGAAAGTTTGCTTACAGCTTTCGGAGTTTGCTTCAGTCTCTATATGATCTACTTGCTTCTTTAGATACTCTCTTTTAACATAAGTTTGTGATACTTTAGACTTGCAAACTCTTTTTAAATGATTCCACTTTTTACATTTATGACATAGCTGACCAAAAGCTAAGCACTTTTCCCATTTAGGTTCATGACTGTCTCCACAATTGCGACAGTTAACAATGAAGTTGAGTGTGGCACTGCCTCTCGGTTTATATTCATTTTTCATCTTAACTTTCTGCTGCACACTATAAATATTCACAGTGGCAAATACTGCAAGCATGCTTTTCTAATTTGTAAGCATATTTGCATGCTTGTCTATAATTTCACGTCTTTGGCAAATCTCAATGGCTTTGCTCAATATTAATTCACAGTCTTGAAGCAAAGTCTTTCCACTTCATCATTATTAACACCACATACAAGATGGTCTTTATCAACTCATCTCATAGATCACCAGATCTGCATGTTTTTGCTTTATTTCTTAAGTTGGTAATATATGCTGCAATAGTTTCACCAGGCTTTTGATTTCTTGCGTAAAATTTGTACCCTTCCATTGTAATATTCATAAGAGGGTTACAGATTTCTCTAAATTTACATTTTAAGCACTCAGGGTCTTCCCGCATTTCAGTCTGTATCACAATATGGTGATTATCCCCCTCCCCTGCATAAGCAGCAGGTGCATACACAATTGAACGTTTTCACTCAATGGTTTCTGATCCTGCTAAATTGAGATGTAGAAATGCTCTTGTACATGAGTCTTTATCAGAAAATGCAGCTTGTATGGATATCATATTCTTGCTCAAACACTCGCCAGTTCTCTGCAATATTATCATCAAACAGCAGTGGTTCAGAACTGCGGAATCCCTCTATCATAACAACAAAGTTCTTTTAAACATAAGTGTAGACCTGGTACGTGTAATTTTGCTCAAGTGCACAACAATCACTCTGAAAATGCTTTATTTTAACACTGTAAATACCTCGAGCACTCCAGACACTTCATAGTTTCATAGTTTCATAGTATAGTACTAGGCTAGCTGCCCTGGGGCATTTGTAAGCCTAGCCATAGTGATGTGGCTTTTGCCACCCCATGAAGTGGTACAAAAAATGTACAGAATAAATTTAGAATACTGTGCCTCTGTCTAGTAGTGACACAATGAAGGTCCCCTTATATAATAGAATTAGTTTACTGTGCCCCTGTCTAGCAGTGACACAGATGTGACCCCCGGGGTAAGCTTACGATCTCCCATCCACTCATCAAGATTTCTCTTGAAAAGAGTCAGTGAGGGGCTCTGCCTAATATGAACTGGGATCTTGTTCCAAAGCATGGGAAGCCTCTGGGTTATGAATCTATCCCTCCAGCATGTCCTATTCATACTTGTGCCGAGGTTTAGGTCTTTAGCTCTCGTGGTCCTGGTGGATTTGGATTTTTTGAGGTGGAGCATGTCCATCAGATCCTGATTGGACATGGCCTTGTACGTGAGGCAGAGATCACCTCTGAGCAGGTGGTATGCTACTGAATCGAGCTGAAGTTTCTTTAGTCTGGCAGAATAAGACATATGTTGGAGACCCTTGATCCTTTTGGTGAGGTACTTTTGTGGTCTCTCCAGCTGTTGCAAATGCTGGGTGAGGTACATACCAAATGGGGCATTGTACTCAATCATGGGTCTGATGAGGGAGGAATATAGGGGTACAATGACATCCTTGGATCCGGATGTGAATCCCTTCATGATGTGGTGTGCAAGGTAGAATGTTTTTCTAACCACTTTGGCAACGTGGGTGTCAAATGAGAGGTCGCTGTTGACTTGGGTCCCTAGGTCTCTGATTACTTTTTCCATACTCAGTGGGTTGCTGTCTATGTGATAATTTGTGGGTACTTTGTTTTTCCCAAAGGGGATGACTATACATTTTTTGGCATTTAGTTTAAGGCCGTGACTCCGGCACCAGTTGTCCGTTTCTGTGAGGCCTTTTTGTAGGATGTGTGTGTCTGCTGCTGTATCGACTATGGCACCTAGTTTGCAGTCATCTGCGAACTTTGTCAGCCACAGCCCTCCCATGTTTGCTTTAACATCTGAGAAATAAATGCCGAACAAGAGGGGTCCCAGGACAGATCCTTGTGGGACACCACTTGTGACTGGCTTTGAGTCTGACATTGCTCCAGTGATTTTAACTTTATGGGTTCTGTCCTTAAGCCAGTTTGCAACCCATCTAGTGACATAAGGGTTTATTTTTAAGCTGTTAAGCTTATCTATGATGCCTGAGTGGGGTATTGTGTCGAAGGCCTTAGCCAAGTCCAGGTATGCTGTATGGACTGCTTTGCCCTCATCAATGGCTCTAGTGACTGTTTTGAAAAAGTCAACCAGGTTTAAAAGGCAGGATCTGCCCTTTACAAAGCCGAACTGGGTGGGGTCAAGTGTCTGTAGGTCCCCTATGTCTCTGTTTATGAGTTCCATAATGATTATTTCCATAGCTTTGCAGACCAGGCTGGTTAAGCTTATGGGTCGGTAGTTTCCAGGGTCTGTAGAGGCACCCCCCTTGTGGAGTGGGACCACTGTTGCTGTACGCCAGTGTTCAGGTACATATCCCGAAGTAAGGCTAAGGTTAAATAGCATTTTTATGTGTGGGTTTAGCTCCTCTTGGAGTTCACATAATATAACCGGGATACCGTCAGGTCCCATTGATGCTGTGTTTTGCTTTGTTTAGGCGGTTCTCACTTGGACATCTGAGATGACAGGGAGATTACATTCAGCTGGGATAAGTATTTCTTCTTTTGGGGGTGAAGGAGTGGAGAAATTTGCACTGAACCTGTTAGCCAGAATGTTGGCAATATCTGTGGGTTCAGTGTATTTTATGTTGTTGTGAACCAACTCTGAGCATATCTGAGGGTTTCCACCCAGATTTCTAACATAGCTGAAGAAGGCTTTGTGGTTATCTTTAGTGTCCTTAGCGATTTTTCTCTCAAAGTTGGCCTTGGATGTTTTTATGAGAGAACGTAGTTTTCTGCTAATGTTGATCAGAGATGTCTTCCCTTCATGGGATTTTGCTCTGATGTGCAGTAGCTTCCTTCTTTTGTTATACAATTTGTTTATGGCTGAGGTCCACCAGACAGGACACTTACCTTTGGTGGAGAGGGACTTGGATTTGTTTGGGATTGCATGATCCATGCATTCTTGGAGATGTCCATAGAAAGCATTTGTGAAGGATTGGTCATTGTGGGATGTGGTATCCACTGGCACAGTGGGCTTAAAGGATACCATCTCAGTCTTAAGAAGAGTGAAGTCTGCTTTTGAGAAGTTTTTCACTGTGGTCTTTTGTGCTGGGGGTGGAGGTGGGATATGTATATCCAGGGTGATTAGTTTGTGGTCAGATCTCACTAGTGAGGGGTATACTTCCGGTGTGGAGCATTTTGTCCCCATGTTTGTGATGATCAGGTCTAGTATATTATCTCCCCTAGTGGGAGAGGTGACTAGTTGTTCCAGTGCATTTGAATTTATGAATTCCAGGAACCTTTGGGCTAGGGTATTAGGGCTAGAATAATGTACCCAATCTATGTTTGGGTAGTTGAAGTCTCCCAGTATGATGGTATTTTGTGATACATTCATATCCTCCAATGTCTTCAGGAAGGCTGAGTGGGGTTCTTGAGATTGGGAGGGTGGTCTGTAACATGCTACCAGTTGTATAGCAGTTTTGCCTATGGTTAGTTGCACCTGTATGGTCTCTGATGCTTCATGCATGTGTTGCTACTAACCTGGAGGTGTGGGTGTCCTTGATGAATATGGACACTCCCCCTCCCTTTGTGGTTCGGCCCGGGTTTTGGGGCCGAAAAGCATGATACGAGGTATAGCCTGGTAGCGCTGGGGTGCTCTCTGGAGCCTTGAACCAGGTTTCAGTTACTGCACAGACGTCGATGTTCTTCATGCTGAGGAGTGCATCAAGTGCCTGCATCTTGAGATTTAGACTTCTGGCATTGAGCTGCATTACCCTTAGTTTTTTTCCATTTTTGTTTTCTAAGGAGGTGGGTTTGTCTTTTGAGCCTTGCCTAAAAAAGGCACTATGGGGTGGCAAGAGCCTTAGCCAATATCCGGAAGCCCAGTGGTGACAGGTGTAAGCCATCCCTTGCGAAGCAGCGTGGCTTGTCCAACATGTCATCCCAGGAAGACAGACATTGGATCCCCTTAGAATGACACCAGTACTTGAGCCAATTGTTAAAGCTGATCATCTTGTCTTTGTATTGTGGTATCATTCTTGGTGAGGGCAGGATGCTGCTCAGGGTCAGGGTCATACCAGCCTGGGCTACATAATCGGAGAGCTCCTCTATGTCTCTTTTCATGTAGTCCAGGGAGGTACGTCTCAGGTCATTCACACCAGCATAGACAATGACGGAGTCATATTTGTTCTTGCTTTGGAGTGACTTGAGTGCGTGTGTTATATGGCGGATCCTAGCTCCCGATAGACAGCTCACAGTCACCTTCTCCTTGTTCAGCCTGGTCAGCGGGACATCAGTGTGTCTGACTATAGAGTCACCTATTACTAGTGTATCAGGCAAGGTGTTTGGCCTTAAGGGCTGTGATTGGTTGACAGACTGATTTATTGAAGTATGTGTTGCATGTGTTTTGTTTTGAGGTGGTGGATTTTTGGATGTCTGCTTTGGGAGCCTCTGTTGTTTTGGTAAGTTTTTTATTAGAGCCTCCGAGTATGTCTTTGTGTTTTTATGTGTTTGGTTTGCAGTTGTGGTAGGTATATGTGGGACTGGGATTGTTGTGTGTGTGGTTGCCATCTCCTCCTGTCTGGTCATGCCAGCCCTGAGTTGAGAGAGTTCAGCCTCCAGTTTGGCTATATAGTTGCATCTCTCACATGTATTTGTGTTTGTTGGGAGGAGGAGATGGTTGTCTGTGTACGAGACAATTGTAGCATACCAGATTGACCAGCTGAATTGGAGATGACGCCAGTAATCTACCACTCTACATGCTCGAACAGTATAAGGGAGTGCTGTACCTTTAAGGGAAGTGGATATTCACAGGGGTAGTAAGTAGATGTAGTGCTTTACTTAGTACGAGAGTGCTTACTTAGTAGAGAAGTATTGAGAACAAGTGCTAGGCTTATAATATAGTGAGTAGTCTGGTTATACTAAGAGTAGAGCTTCCTTAAGGGAAAATTTGAAGAGCAGACTTGGCGGAGCCAGAAAAAGTTTAACCTTGGTTAACTGGCGCTGCGCTATGCGCACAACTGCGCAAAGCCGTGCAAACGCAGATTTTAAACAGTGAACTACAAAAGCGCTATTAATGGTCCAAAACAACCAATTACTACAGCTTTGTGTGCTGAGGTCACTTCCTACAGGGACAGGTAGGCTGCTCAAGGCTCCCCACTCCCACTGGTGAGCAAAGAAACTTCCTTCTATCCAAGTAAGGTAATGGACAACACAGGAACTACACCACAGCCCAGAATACAGCAATGCCTGTAAACTGGTCTAAACTAGTCGAGGAGAGGTGGGAAAACAAGGATTATTTTTGTTTTTGGTAGAAACACACAGAAAATGCAGAAACAGTGATAAATTAGTTACACAGGCTAGCACACTTTAGTGGGCAGCCTCCACAGTTAAATTAAACAAACAAACAACAAACTTTCGATCAAATTCGACTAAAATGTAACTTTAAGTGCAGATTTTAAAATAATGCAGCAAACAGTTAAAAAACAGTTCAAGCTAGTTCAGGGTAAGCTACAGAAGCTATTCCAAATGAAAAAAAAAGCAAAGATACTTAAATCCAGAAAGTAGTCGCTTTTCTGAGTTCCCTGCTGCTAGGACCACTCTGCAGACCCACGAGGAGCTTGTCTGAGCAGTATAGCCAGAAAAAAACGCCCAGAGGCGGATTTTAAACAGTGAACTACAAAAGAGCTAGAAATGGTCCAAAACAACCAATTACTACAGCTTCTTGTGCTGAGGTCACTTCCTACAGGGACAGGTAGGCTGCTCAAGGCTCCCCTCTCTCACTGGTGAGCAAAGAAACTTCCTTCTATCCAAGTAAGGTAATGGACAACACAGGAACTACACCACAGCCCAGAATACAGCAATGCCTGTAAACTGGTCTAAACTAGTCGAGGAGAGGCGGGAAAACAAGGATTATTTTTTTGTTTTTTTGGTTTTTTTGGTAGAAACACACAGAAAATGCAGAAACAGTCATAAATTAGTTACACCGGCTAGCACACTTTAGTGGGCAGCCTCCACAGTTAAATTAAACAAACAAACAACAAACGTTCGATCAAATTCAGATTTTGAAAAAATCTTAGTTACTGTGAAAAATTCGGACATTGAGAAAAATTCGGACATTTTAGGCTTTTTGAACATTTTAAACACTTTGGAGATTATTTCAAACACTTTAAATGCCACTATCTCAGACATTTTGAACATCTCAGAAATTATTTTGAACACTTTAAATGCTATACCACATATTTGTTGACTGAAAATCCTTTGAAATGAATTTAAGTAACTTTGAATAACCACTCCTAGATATTGCTTCACTTCTAACTGTGTGCCTTATAGTTTGTGAACTACTTTAACTTCAGATCCCATTTTGACACGTCGCATATCTCATGTATTCAGATAAGACAATGAGGCTGAATATGCATTCAAGTCATTTATTATACATACACACATCAGGAGCTGTAACTTGTACATATATTTCATACTTCATATGCTTACTGACTAACTTGTTACTTCTAACACACTCACATATGCATCTCCAGTCAAGCTTACACTCACAATAACTGACTACACAAAATGGCACTGATCTCGCATGTGCTCAGTAACTTATATGTACATGCTGTCTAGCTACAGTGGCTGACTAGGTTCAATATACACACTGATCTAAAAAAACTATGGACTGAAACAAAACACAAAAAATGTAAAGTTGTATCCATTGACAAGCATGACTTCTCTTATAACTATTACACTGTCAACACACCCCTGAAAACTGATCCAGTAGTCAGGGTTCTGGGAACCTATGCTATCAATGAACTGTCCTTCGATCACTATGTATCACTTTGTAACAAAGCTCTTCTTCATTGCACAGCTGATATCTAAAGGTATGGTGTCCAGGTCCAGGAAGGAATCACTGTACTCAGCTGTCATGAGGTTGATCTTTGACTATAATGCCTTATTCAGTATGTACCTGTCCTAACATTTGTCACAAATAGGGTGATCATAATGCTTTCTCTAAAAATAAATCAAGGGCCTGCATCATGAAAACTAAGCAGACTATCTCAAAGCCTTATTCCTTTTCTCAGTATCATACAGGCTACTAAGAGACTAAGTCTGCCTAATGTATAGAGCATTGGCAGACCCTACCCTGTCAGACGTATTACACATTCACAAGTTCAATGGTAGCAAGAACACTCACTCAAGGTATCTTAATCTCTTTCTCAACAGAGTACCAGTGTGACAGGTACATGCCCCTCCAACATATGTCAGAGAATATCTCTTGTATGGAACCTTCTTCCATTCCACATAAAGTGAAGTACTTCTCTTACTCTATTCAGATGTAATTTGGATGAATGGATAGGAAACCACAAATTCATTCCCAGTTTAGTACCGATGTCCCTCATGGATAGGGGAACATGTAAATGCCCCAAAATATCATTATTCTGCCTGCCGCTAGGTTATTGGTATGCAAAATATAATAGTTAAAAACTTCTATGGGAATATAAGACTGGCTTTTTAAGATCTTCACAGATCAATAGTTTAGTAAGTATCTATAAAGTAATGTTGTACAACAGGGAATAACTAAGCAATTTTCTGGTGAAAACACAATAGTTAGTAATATCTATAAAGTAATGTTGTACAACAGGGAATAACTAGGCAATTTTTTGGTGAAAACACAATTAGCTGAGAAACCACCAGGATAACACTAAGGTCATCATGTGACGCCATGAGCCCTATATTATTCATGTAGCCTATTCCTAATGAAGTTCTTTCAAGTCCACATTAAAGCCTCCCTAGAAGCATAGCTGAGAGCCTAGCTAATGGCTACACAGCAAACGCCCTACTATTAATATATTATAACAAGCCAAAAAGAGAGAGGAACACACAGAAGGGCAAGGGGAAGGAAGAGTGGCATGAGGGTGGGGAGGCAACAGTATTTTTGGGAATACAGATACCCATGCTTAATATTTTCAAGAAAGGTAGAGAGGAATGGTAGCATAGCGAAGGTGTGTGTAGGAAAAGTGTATCGGGATGGCAGTATGAACAGGCAAAGACCTACAGGAGTTATACTGACACAAATGGGGAGAGGAAATCAAAGAGGTGAGACAAGCAGAAAGAGGGAGGACAGTTGGTGATATGGAGGACTGGATACATAAAGAAGGGGAACAACACAATGGGGGAAGGAGATATGAATAATGGCTGATTGCCATGCTGCACCCACTCTAAAGTCAGACAAGTCTGTAGCCTTTGTGACCACCCTCATGGCTGGACCCAGCTATCGGTTATCCTGCTGTTAGGGCTAGCTGTATAGATCTGCTAGTCATACAAGTATGTGCTTCAGGCTGCTAATAAGTGTCCAAAGTAGATGATGACAATTGGGATGGTAGTGGAGCACCCACTGTCATCCCACTCTACAACACCATGTAGAGAAACAAACCTGTGCATTGCTAAAGGTAAGCCAACAAAAAAGAACTGTAAAAGCAAAAGATTGTGGACGTACCACCACATATTGTAAAACTTGTTGAAGTAAAAACTTCCTTTTATTAAAATGACAAAAAAAGTATTTAATCTCCTTGAGCAAACAAAGCAAACAAAATGAATTAGCTCTTTCGGCAGTAGCCTTCCTCAGATCCATTTTGTTACACCAATCATTTTACTCTTACAAAACATATATTGACCAGTCCTGGCTCATAGTCAAGCCAAATCCCCCCCTGTCCTCCAATCAGCTATCCATCCAATCTTCAAAGGATTTCGGTCAAGACTCTTTCTTCTGATTCTAGCTGATTGGAGGAGAGGGAAGGAGTTGGCTTGATTATGAGCCAGGATTGGTCAATATCTCTTTTATAGAGTAAAATGATTAATGTAACAAACAGGATCTGAAGAAGGCTACAGAGAAAAGCGCTAATCCATTTCATTTGCTTTGTTTGCTCAAGGAGATTAAATACATTTTTTTGTCATTTTAATAAAAGTAAGTTTTTACTTAGACATGTTTTACAGTCCCTGGTCCACAATCTTTATCTTTTACACTCTACAACACCGTCCTACTGGTGGGAATGTCCGGTGGTAGGATGGGCAGTGGAACAGTTCAGCCTGCAATAATAAGGTATGTGATACATAAAGTAAAGCTGTTAGCAATGCTTAAAACAATTAGCAGCAATGCAAGCATGGGAAATGATGCAGGTGCCTAACATATGTGCAGCTATAACATCAGTGCCATGTATGCACCCCAATGCAGTGACAGTCTTACTTGCCACTTCTGACACATCCAGCCAGGTGCTGAAAAAAAGGAAACCAAAAAGAAACATATCCATGAACCACAAGAACATATATAGCTGAACAAGAATGTCTAACCTCCTCTTCCAATTGGCAAAGAAGGTCATGGTGTTACCTCTGTAGGTCACTATAATGATGGTGCATTGCTCACCAGATCAGATGATGCCTATGGTATCAGTCTATTCCATGCCATAGCAGCACTAGGCATCACATTTTACTGAGGGATTTCTCTGGAGTCCACAGTAGGCACTTTCATAGTCCCAGTGCAAGGGGAAAGAAATATTTTAGTCTTTTTCCTACACCACACAGGAGCCCTTCATAATTCCTAGGTTCCTAGGTTCCTAGGTTGGTACTAGGCTATCGGCCCTAGGGCCTATACAAGCCTAGCCATAACAATTCTCTGGATATTTCTTCCCACAGTATTTACTTCCCTGGACCCCTGTCTAGCAGGGTGACTGACATGATCCCTGGGGTGAATTTCCTATCTCCCATCCAATCGCCAATGTTCCTTTTGAAGAGGGCCAAGGAAGCACTCTGCTTGACATGTATGAGCAATCTATTCCAGAGTATGGGGAGTCTCTGGGTCGGGAACCTATCCCTCCAGCATGTTTTTTTCATTGTGATGACAAGGTTTAAATCCCTGGAGCGTGTGGCTCTGAGGGATTGAGATTTCTTTAAGTGGAGTATGTCCAACAGCACAGGGTTTGACATGGCCTTGTATGTTAAGCAGAGATCGCCTCTGAGTAGACAATATCCCACAGAGTATAGCTGGAGTTTTTTTAGATGGTCAGCATAGGACATCTGCTTTAGGCCTGTGATTCATTTAGTGAGGTATTTCTGCGGCCTTTCCAGCTGTTGCAGATATCTTGTGAGGTACATACCAAAGGGGGGGGGGGGGTTGTACTCTATAATGGGTTTAATGAGGGATAAGTACAGCGGGACAATGACCTCCTTTTTTTTTTTAGATGAAAAGCCCTTAGTGATGAGGTGTGCCACATAGAAGGATTTCCTGACTGCTGTGGCGAAGTGGTTATCGAAGGTGAGACCACTGTCCACCTGTGTCCCTAAGTCTTTCATCACACTTTCAGTGTTTATTGTACTGCCACCTATGTGGTAATTCATGGGCACATGTTTTTTCCCAAAGGGGATAACTATACATTTCTTGGGATTAAGCTAGAGCCCATGGCTCTAGCACCAAGCATCTATTTCTGTAAGGCCCTTTTGTAGAATATCTACATCATTTGGGGATTCAATAATGGCTCCCAGTTTGCAGTCATCTGCAAACTTTGTTAGCCAGAGTCCCTTAGTGTTGGTCTGTACTTCAGAGAAGTAGATGCCAAACAAGAGCGGTCCCAGGACTGAACCCTGAGGTACTCCGCTTGTCACTTGTTTGGAGCTGGATTTGGAGTCGGCTACTTTTACAGTCTGGGTTCTGTCAGTAAGCCAGTTGGCAACCCATCGAGTGATGTAGGATTTATGCCCAGCTTAGTAAGTTTATCTATGATTCCAGAGGGGGGGATGGTGTCAAAGGCCTTGGCGAGGTCCAGATAGGCTGTGTGGACTGCCTTACCCTTGTCTACAGCTCTGGAGACTGATTCGAAGAAGTCAATCAGGTTCAGGAGACAAGATCAGCCCTTCGCGAACCCAAAGTGGGTGGGAACCAGTGTTTGAAGGTTGCCAATGTCTTTGTTTATAAGTTCCATGATAATGTATTCCATGCCCTTGCAGATCAGGCTCATCAGACTGATGGGACGGTAGTTCCCAGGATCCAAGGTGGATCCTCCCTTGTGGAGTGGGATAACTGTAGCTGTGCGCCACTCAGTGGGCATGAAGCCTGAAGTGAGGCTATGATTAAACATGACACTTAGGTGAGGTGCCAGTTCATTTTGTAGTTCATGTAGTACACAGCCCAGGATGTCATCTGGTCCCATGAAATCTGTATTCTTAGCTTTGGAAAGTGTGGTTTCTACCCATGTGGCCGTGATTACTGGAATTTGGCAATCTTTTGGTATTGAGATGGGCTCTTTAGGGGGTGAGGGGGGGTTGAAGTTGGCACTAAATCGATCTGCCAGGATATTGGCAATATCCTTGGGATCAGTATATTTAATGCCATTCTGTTGTAGCTTAGAGCAGATCTGAGCATTGCCAATTAGAATATTGACATAACTATATAATGCCTTGTGGTTGCCTTTGGAATCTTTGGCAATTTTACTTTTGTAACTAGCTTTGGAGGATTTTATGAGGGATCTCAGCTTCTTACTGAGGCTGGTAAGGGAGTTTTTTGCATCCTGGGATTTTCCTCTTTTCTGCAACAGCTTTTTCCTTTTGTTGTATAGTTTGTTTATGGCAGGGGACCACCAGATTGGCTTCCTTTTTTTTTGGAGGAAAGCATCTTGGTCCTATTTGGGATGGCACGATTCATGCACGAGTGGATGTGCTCGTACAGTGCCTTAGTGAAGGATTCAGCAGTTGAACTTTCAGATCCCATCTGCATGGGTGTCATGACGTTTGTCACTTCTGACTTGAGTAGCATGAAGTTGGCTTTGGAGAAGTTTTTTACGAAGGTTTCCTTACTGGGGGGTGGGGGTGGGATGAGGATGTCAAGGTGATTTGCTTATGGTCAGACCTGACCAATGAGGGGGTGACCACTGATGTGGAGCATCTAGCTCCCATGTTGGTAATGACCAGGTCTAGGATATTGGAGCCCCCTGGTGGGACAATGGATTAGTTGATACAGGGCATTGGAATTCATGAATTTCAAGAACCGTTAGGAAAAGGTGTTGTTACCCGAGTAGTTTTCCCAGTTAATGGCAGGGTAGTTGAAATCACCCAGTATTAGGGTGTTTGGTTGTATCTTAATATTTTCCAGTATGTTTAGAAAAGTGTGGTGAGAATCTTGGGGCATGGTGGGGGATCTGTAGCAAGCTACAATTTGGATTGCAGTCTTACCTAGTGTTAGTTGCACCTGGAGAATTTCAGATGCATTGTGTTGGGCAACTAGCCTGGAGGTGTGAATGTCCTTGGTAAATAGGGACACTCCTCCACCTTTAGTGTTTCGGTCTTGGTTTGGTGGCTGAAAAGTGTGGTAAGAGTTATAGCCTGGTATTGCAGGGGTGCTCTCTGGAGCCTTGAACCAGGTCTCAGTTACTACACAGATATCAATGTCCTCCATTTTTAGGAGTGCCTTGAGAGAGTGCATTTTGAGTTTTAGACTTCTAGCATTGAGTAGCATTACTTTCAGATTTTGCATGCTTGTATCTGTTACGGTGGTGGTTTTGTCCTTTGAACCTTGCCTAAAAAGGCACTATAGGGATGGCAAGAACTTTAGCCAGTAACCTGAATCCCAAGGGTGACAGGTGCAGACCATCTCTGGCAAAGAATTGTGGTTTGTCGATCATGTCTTCCCAGGCAGACAGATACTGGATCCCCTTTGAATGACACCAGAAGCTTAGCCAATTGTTGAAGTCAATCATTTTGTCCTTATACTGTGGTGTCATTCTGGGTGAAGGCAGGATGTTACTCAGGGCTAGGGTCATACCTGCCTGGGCCACATGATCCGAGAGCTCTTCCATGTCTCTTTTCATGTAGTACAGGGAGGTACGTTTCAAGTCATTCACTCCAACATGGACAATGACAGAGTCGTATTTGTACTTGTTGTGGAGTGACTTGAGTGCATGCATTATGTGGTGGATCCTTGCACCCAACAGGCAGCTGACTGTAATTTTCTCCTTGTTCAGCCTGGTGAGTGGGACATCAGTGTGCCTGACTATAGAGTCACCTATGACTAACGTGTTGGGTACATTGTCTTACCTTAGGGGCTGTTGTTGGGTGGCAAACTGGTGTTGTGAGCTATGTGTCACTTTGGTTGTGACTGGTATTTGCTTGCTTTTCAGCTTCGGAGGTCCTTTTTGCTTGGGCAGGTTAATGTTAAGGGCCTCCGCGTATGTGGGTTTAGTGTTGCTATGTGTGGGTGTTGATGGTGTGGGTTTTGAAGGGCTATGTGTTGCTTGAGGTGTAGTGCAGGTGTTAACCTTTTCCTCTTGTCTGTCTAGCACAATCTTGGCTGGAGAGAGCTTTGCTTCCAGTTTAGCTATATAAGTGCATTTCTTGCAGGTTGTAGTGTTGGGTGGTAGGAGGAGAGGGTTGTCTGTGGACATGAGGCAGTTGCTGCATTGCCCCAGTATGCCCAGATTCACCACGTGGACAGGAGAAATCACTGGAAGCTGACCCTTGGACATGCCTGTTTAGGTGCTTTTTGTAAAGTACAAGAGCTGTTTTCCCTTACCTTTGTAAGGTAATTTGCAATTATAGGCTGTTTAGTGCCTACGATTAATTTCTCCTTATTGACAAGGAGAGTTGAGTGCTTGTATCAGTTTAAGGCTTCCTAGTGCTTTCCAGCAGGTTCTAGAGCAAGTGCTAGTCACAGGGTTCAGATTTTAATGCTACTACTGAGAAACCAGCTAGTTCTAAGGGGAAAATTTGAAGGGCAGACTTTCTAGCATCTGGAATAGTTTAACCGTAGCCCCGCGGTTCTGCACGATGCGAAAAATGTGCAAACACATGCGCTTTTAAGCCAGAAAGTTGAAAGGGATAGAAATCAGCCCAAAAAGGCTAATAAAATTACAATTTCAGAGCTGGAAACCACTCCTCTAGTGTTAGATAGGCTGTACAATGCTCACCACTCCCACTGGTAAGCAGTAGGACTTCCCTCTACCACAGCAAGGTCTGGATAGCTCTGAACACAAAAATAAAGTCCTGAGACAAGCAAAGCCTGGGATCTGGACTATACTAGCTAGGAAAGGTGGGAAACGAGCAAACAAGATAGTAGTTTTTTTTTTTTTGGTTAAAACAGGCTAAACAATGCAATAATACAGTAAATAAGCACAGAAAAGGCTAACGCACTTGAGTGTGTAGCCCTAAACAATACATGCAATTAAAACTCTACAAAATTAACAATTTAAAACTTTTTAAATGAAGCAAGGCAAGTGCACAACTGAAAAATGATTTAAGAGGCAGTAATAGAGTAGAATAAGTAGCTAGTCTACATATACAGAGAAGTCTATATAACAGAATAGCAGCTAAAACACACACAAACAATTCAGATGCAGTGCAACCTAGAGCACTTGAGTTGTAGCAATATTAAGCAAATACAGTTTTAATAAATGCACTAAAATATACCCTATATTTCCAAAATGTTTGAGAAACAAAGTCAGAACACAAGAAGATTCAGGCATTTTTTTTTTTAAAGAAAGGGAGAAAGGAGGAACAGAAGGAAAGAAACTAAGTGAGTTGGCCTTCTCAGATGTTCTCTCTGTATTAGGTAGAATGAGCTAATGATGCTAGACTGGGAGGAGTGTCCCAGATCAAATTTACAGTAGGGGCGGGCAACTGCAAAGCCACCAAGTATAACAACAAGACACCATCAGGGAGGGTGGAGAACAATACTAAAGCTATTAGCCTACACTCTTTTAGACAGTAAGCACTACAGAAATCTTTATCACAGCAGTGAGCCACAAAATTAAAGTTTTGAAACAGATAAAGGAGCAAGAAGACTCTACAGAATGCTTTTAACTGCAAACAAATCAGTTACCCGTGCAGATTAGTTAATAGCAATAAAATACAGTAAAAAGTATGCAGCAGGCAATAAAAAGTGTTATATATAAATTGCTAGAAGCAATAACCAGTATAAATAAGCCAAAAAACCAGGATACTTATTGTTATATATCTGGCCGTTTAGACGCCATGGCACCTTTACAAGTAGCTATGCAGAAGAAAATGGTAGCATCAACACACATTGTGGGGTTTATGTGGCATGCATCGTAGCAGAAAAGTGTGGCATGGATCAGTGTCACCATAGATTTGTGTGTCACCAACCCCCTGCCTCTGAGGATAGGGGAAATGTGTTGAACAGAATATGTTGGCCCTCTACACACCATGTTAATATCTATCGTTGTGAACCAGGGCACCTAGGAGCCACGAGAGGGGTTAAAAAGCCCATGACCATTTGGAAGTTATGGACATACATGCACAGATCATTTAGTAGTCTTTAGCACTTGTGCATTTGCAGGTACAATCCTCATTACACAGTCTAGGGATAATACCCACTGCTTTAAATTTGTGATTTAGAGACATTTACCTTAGATTACAGCATAATAACCATGCTACAAGCCTCAAAACCACATTATAGGAACAGATTACACCATTGCAGTGCTCATCTTGCTATATTTTTTTCAGAAATAGAGACTAGCTCATACTAAAGATATTTATATTACTTTACAGAGTGGGAAGGACTGATCTACATTAATGGTTGTAAGGATACACAAGCCAGTGGCAAGTGGGAAGAGTGACTTGATAACTGTAAGAATCTTCATTTGCCCCATAGATACCTGCCAACAGGAGGGTGGGGTGCAGATGGAGAGCTGCAATGATGAATGAGAGGACAGGACTCAGGTACAGGCAGAGGTAGCTCATCAAATCTAATGCTGTGAGCCTGTGATGTGTCCTGTGTCTCCTGGTAGACACCTCAGACAGAGAGGACTGTGTTGTGATGCACAGAATCTTCATCCATGGTCATGTATGGAGGATAGTGGATGGGGAAGTGTGGGGAAGGCACACTGGATAACCAATATGGGGCAGGGGTGAATATGTGGAGGACACAATGGCTGCATTTTATCAAGTATAGGTACATGTGAGTTGCCAACTGGGTGATTATTACAACACAGTATGTACTAATGCTTCCATATTAGAGGACTATGGGTAGCTGCACTGTGGTACTTGAGTATTATAGGCATGGCAACTTATGGTGGTTCAGTCACAACATGAATGTATAATCAGTATAGATGATGCTGAGTAGGCAAAAAATTGCATGCTGACAATAGTGTATACACATATTTACATGTAGCCATATGGTGCCTAATGAGTGGAATCACTTTCAGTTTTCCCAGGTAGAGAACAATTTACTGGTGTTGGTTTTACACAGGTTGGGTGGCAGATGCTGGGCATGGACAACAGTGACTGGGCCTTTCATGAAAGTGTATGTAGTATAAGCTGATGACAGATGTTAATGTAATCAGTGGCCACAACAAGGCAGCCATCCCATTAGATCCACCACTAGGTTACCAAAGTGATCCTGAATGCCTGAAACAAGCCCCATGCCACTCCACAAGATAGCTGGGGGAGGGCTACTGTTGCAGACCACCCTCATCACCCTGGAGGATTTCCTGTTGTCGCTATCTGGGGAGACTAAAAGGATACTGATATGTGGTAGAGCCTTGAATTCGGGAATTGAAATGGATACCCCATTATATGTCTCTGCTGAGGATGAACCAGGTTGGTATTTCCTTAACTCGGTAATCTATTTTAGTGGCATGCCTTTTCAGTTCAGGGATTGTCAACACTGCCACATGTCTTTTACAGACAGATCTGAGATGCATGCAAAAAAACATACCACAGAAAGTATATCTGTTAACATTCTTTGCATAGCTGTTATCAGTACCACTGATGCATTACAGGGCAGTGGGTTTGTCCCTATTAGTAGTGTTAGACATAGGTGTTTATTTGTATGATTTTACAGGTGCTGCAATTAAGGGCTCCTTGCCAAGGAAAAGGGCATGCCAGTTGTATGTATTGCATTCAACACCAACAGTGATAGTGACTTTACAGTAGCACAGTCTGATGAAACAGTGGCATTGTGATAACAATGACTGAGGAGGGGATTTAACCACCCAAGTCTCGTGATATACTATATTAGCTGTGGAACCAGTCACCACCTGTCCAAATCCCGTGGAAAGACAGGTTATGCCCCTTTCATCCTCTGCTCATGCGTCTACAGTAAGCAGTGTTGCTTCCACAGAGAGTGGGAACAGGGGAGTGAATTTGCAGTTCAGTGGCTGTCAAAATCATGACTCCCACTGATTACCTGAAATAGGTGTCACAACAGGCATTACTCAACAGATGTGCAGGGCTGCCATCCAGGCACAGTCAGATGCCACCAGTGCCATGACAGATGTGATAGGTGTACTGCATGGCCTGCATGACAACATACATGATGATATTGTCTAACTGAGTAGACGCACATGGGTGTCCTCACTGTCATCATAGGATGGTCTGCCTCTATAAGCCAGAGCCAATACCATTCCTATGTCCACCACTCATTTGTCTCCACTGTAGGCACTCTTTACAGGGTAGGAGGGTCAAGGTCATGTACTGCTACCTTCTCCATAACACTCACATGTGTTGTGCTTATTGTGATGTGGTGCTACCTCCTTTGCAGCTGTAGCTTATGTGGTGGTCAGGCACATAACATAACTACAGTGATATAAAACGTGTGCACACCCCTGTTAAAAAGGTTTTTGTGATATAAAAACATGAGACCACAGTAAATCATTTCAGAACTTTTCCCACCTTTAATGTGACCTATAACCTGTACAATTCAATTGAAAAACAAACAAATGTGTTAGGGGAAAAGATATAAAAAATAAAAAATGTACAATAAGCTTGTTGCATAAATGTGCACACTCTTAAACTAATACTTTGTTGAAGCACCTTTTATAGGTTCATAGGTTGGTACTAGGCTATTGGCCCTAGGGCCTATACAAGCCTAGCCATAAAAATTCCCTGGCTATTTCTTCCCACAATATTTACTTCCCTGGATCCCTGTCTAGCAGGGTGACTGACGAGATCCCTGGGGTGAATTTCCTATCTCCCATCCAATCATCATGGTTCCTTTTGAAGAGGGCCAAAAAGGCATTCAGTCTTCTTGGGTAGGAGTCTATCAGCATGGCACATCTTGACTTGATGATATTTGCCCACTCTTCCTTGCAAAAGCACTCCAAATCTGTTGGATTGCGAGGGCATCTCTTGTGCACTGCCCTCTTCAGATCACCCTGAAAATTGTCTATTGAATTTAGGTCTGGGCTCTGGTGGAGCCATTCCAAAACTTTAATTTTCTTCTGGTGAAGCCATTCTTTTTTTGATTTGGATGTATGCTTAGAGTCATTGTCGTGCTGAAAGGTGACATTCCTCTTTATCTTCATCTTTTTAGCAGAAGCCAGAAGATTTTGGGCCAAAAGTGACTGGTATTTGGAACTGTTCATAATTCCCTCCACCTTGGCTAAAGCCCCAGTTCCAGCTGAAGAAAAGCAACCCCAAAGCATGATACTGCCACCACCATGCTTCACCATGGGGATGGTGTTCTTTTAGTGATGCGAAGTGTTGTTTTTGAGCCAAACGTATCTTTCAGAATTGTGGCCAAAAAGTTCAACCTTGGTCTCATCAGACCATAACACATTTTACCACATTTTGGGATACTTGATGTATTGTTTTGCAAATTTTAGCTGGCCTGGATGTTTGTCTGTGTAAGAAAAGGCTTCTGTCTTGCAACCCTACCCCATAGTCCAGACGTATAGAGAATACGGCAGATTGTTGTCACATGTAGTACACAACCAGTATTTTCCTAGAAATTCCTGCAGCTCCATCAGTGTTGCTGTAGGTCTCTTGGCAGCCTCTCTGACCAGTTTTCATCTAGTCTTTTTATCAATTTTGGAGGGGCATCCAGTTCTTTGCCATGTTGTCCCATATTTTCTCCAGTTTTTGATGACTGTCTTCACTGTGTTCCATGGTATATCCAATGCCGTGGAAATTTTTTTGTACCCTTCTCCTGACTGATCCCATTCAACAATGAGATCCCTTTGATGCTTTGTAAGCTCTCTGGGAACCATGGCTTTTGCTGTAGTAGGCAACTGAGTAAATGTTGGGAAAATCCTGCTAGGACAGCTAAACTTTATTTGGGGTTAATCAGAGTCTCTTTAATTGATGGCAGGTGTGTACTCGAAGAATGAATGTTGTAAATAAATCAAAGGGTGCTTCAATAAAGTATTAGTTTAAGTGTGTGCACACTTATGCAACCAGCTAATTGCACGTTTTTTATTTTTTATATTTTTTCACTAACAGATGTGTTTGTTTTTCAATTGAATTGTACAGGTTATAGGTCACATTAAAGGTGGGAAAAGTTTTGAAATGATTTATTGTGGACTCATTTTTTCATAACACAAAAACCTGGCATTTTAACAGGAGTGTGTACACTTTTCATATCCACTGTAAGTCATCATAGTCTTTCAGTTTGCTTTTGTCCTTGCTGGGAGTGCTGGTGTTAGTCCTATTCCTCAAGGGTGCACATTTGTCAAGAGATGTTCATGGTCTTCATCTTTCATATTTGAGGTCCCACAACACCATATATATCAGTGCAACCATATCTGCAGAGATGTGTCCCCTTTAACCCATCCTGAGCATGTACCCACTACACCTGGACACATTTCTCCCAGGAAGCACTACCCACTCATTACACAGTATTCCCAGCTTCCCCCAATATCTTATCCATGTCAAACACACTACCTTCCATATCCTCTCACCACTGTGCCCATTGCTGATCTATGCCACCGTGCCTCTCCTATTTATATAATGTAAACTCTGCTTGTTGTCACTGCTGTTATATGGGAAGGTGATGCATAATACACAGAGTAGCCACTCAATGCACTGAACAGCATAGCCTGGGTATAAAACTGTATGCATCACTTTTAATCTTTGTTTTGTACATTCTGGCCTATAGTTATAAACCAGATGCCACATCTTGCCAGTGTCACTGCATATTGCACCCTACTGTACCTTGCATGGCCTTCCTCTGCAGTCAGTTCCTTCAACAACTCCTCAATTAGCACCTCCTCTGCCTCTGGCTCTGGCCTGTCTGGCCCTTCAATGGCAAACCCCTGCTCTAGTTGTCTGCATGGTACAATGTTGTGCAGAATTACACAGACAACAATTATTTTGCTACAGGTCTTTAGAGCAGACAGCAGAGTGCCACTAGAGGAATACTGGCAGAAGAAATGGACCTTCATTAATCTCAACCCATGCTTGGCAGTGTTGTGGGTCTGTGACAGTGTAGTGCTGTATTGAATTTTGGCTATGATCCATGGGTTATGTATTGTTGTCATGAGACATGGTTTCAGGGCATATCCAAAACTGCCAAGAAGACGTTCCTTTGGGAATGGCCCACTCAAATTGCTAGTATAGGTCACATGTGTGCCAGATGTTGGAATTGTGGGAACTGTCCCAATGGCACATGGACACTTAGCATTTAATACCCTATATGTTGCACAGGGCAGTTGATGTAGTGGAAACCCTTCCCTTTGATGTACCATTGTCTGTGTGACTAGGTTGTGCCCTGATTCTCATATTTGTGCAACTGATGGCTCCTAGAACCCCAGGAAAATGGCCATCTGCATAGATTACCCACATAGTATAGTCTCTGTCCTCTCTAGTTTTTGGGAACTTCATATGCCCTGCCACATGCTGTTGCATTACCTCAAAAAACTGTTGCAGTATTCATGAGGTGGATGCCTCTGATACACTTTCCATGTCCCATGATGGTCAATGGAAGATCCCTGTAGCACGAACTGTCAAAAATACATAGATTAATATCCACAGGAATCAGTTTTTAGACATCCCATTGGATTTTATGTGAGGACTACACAGGTATATCAGCTACTAGATGATGCCTCTGTCCACAAAATATAATTCAGCTGTGTTCCTGTTGTGGAGGTGATTGTATGCTAAACAAAGGCAGATTCTTTTGTAATGAAGAGTGTGATGAAATAGAGCATTATGAACACTGGCTACAGCAGCAACCTCTACCACTAATAGGGCTGCTACTACTAGCATTGTAGTGTGGTTTGTTTGTCTGTCCTCCAAGAACTCATGGTGTACAAACTCGATGGTGACTGCAGCTGACAGTACATTTTTTATGTTTTTCTGAATCACTCTGCCATGTTGTTCACCTTCATTTGCATTCACAGCTGGGGTTATTACTGTAATGTGGCACATTTCCATGCTATTATACAGTCATTAGCATATTATGCAGAATGTGCATTTTTTCAGATTGTGCAATAACCCTACCTGGCCCTACCTCTGACTCTAAATCAGCTGAACCCTGTACAACACTGCTCAGTGAGTAGTTCAGCTTAACTTGCACTTTTATAGGTTTATAGGCTGATAGATATACACTAGGCTGATGACCTATAAGCCTTTATAAGCCTAGCCGTGCAACCCAACCCAGTTGGGTTAATTGGGGGGTATGTTTATAAGTAGAGGTATGTTAGTTAGGAGGGTGCTAAAAAGTTGTTTGTCGGGGTATGTTAGTTAAGGAATGTTTACTGTCAGCCTCAGTTTATAAGAGATAAGGGGCCAGCCCGGGAATGAATTTAAGATTATCCATCCAGTATAAGTTAAGGAATGTTTATTGTCACCTTCTGTCTATAAGAGATATGGGAGCCAGCCCAGGGATGAATTTACAATTTTCCATCCAGTGGTTAAGGTTACATTTAAATGGGGTTAAGGATGGACTCTGCTTCACGTGTATGGGGAGTCTATTCCAGAGCATGGGGATCCTTTAAGTCACATATCTGTCTTGCATGTTCTATTTATGGTACAAGCAAAGTTCAGGTCCCTGGTTCTAGTGTTTCTAGTGCTGCTCAATTTGTGGATGTGCAAAAGCACCATCAGGACTGGATCAAAGGATGCTTTATATGCCAGACACAGATCACCTTTCAAAAACCTGTAGGAGACCACATATACAGTCAGAGCTCTAAGGTGATCTGTATAGGAGAGGGTTTTGATACCTTGGTTTATCTTGTTGAGTAACCTTTGTGGATGTTCCAACTGCTGCATATGCCTAGTCAGGTACATGCCGCAGGGGGCATTGTACTCAATGATGGGTCTGATAAGGGATGAGTAGAGTGGAACTATAACTTCCTTGAACCTGGATGTCATACCCTTACTTATAAGTTGGGCAACATAGAATGATTTTCTTACTACCTTGGCTATGTGTTGGTCAAAAGCCAGATTACTGTCTACATATATTCCCAGATCACTAAATACTTGGTCATTGGGGTATCTTGTAAATGGAATAATTGCCTGTGTAGACATTCCCAAAAAGGCACTATAATGCACTTTTTTGCATTGAGTTTTTATCTGTGACTTTGGCACCAGTCATTTTTCTGTGTTAGACACTCTTGCAGGATGTTAGTGTCATGGGGGTATTTATGATAGCTCCCAATTTGCAGTTGTCTGCAAGCTTGGTGAGCCAGAGGTCCTTGACATTTACCTTGAATTCTGAGAAGTAAATGCCAAACAAGAGTGGACCCAGCATGGAGCCCTGTGGTATTCTACTGGTGACCTGCCTGTTGATAGAGGTGATTTCACCAGTCCTGCCTTCTTGGGTCCTATCTGTGAGCCAGCTGGGAATCCAGTGAGTTGTATAGAAATGTATATCTAATTCAGTGAGTTTGTCCACAATATCTGGGTTGGGTATTGTTTCAAATCCTTATCAAGGTCTAGGTAGGCAGTATGTACCATTTCCCTTCATCCATTAACTTGGGTACCTTCTCAAAGAAGTCAACCAGATTAAGTAGGCATGACCTTCCTTTGACTAAACCAAAGTGGGATTGTTCCAGTGTCTGTAGGTTGCCATTGTCTTTGTCGATCATTTCCATGATTATTCATTCCATAGCTTTGCCTATTAGACTAGACAGGCTAATGGGTCTAGTTTCCAGGGTCAGTTGATTGTCCACCCTTTTCAAGGGGTATAACTGTTGCCATCCTCCATTCTCTTGTACATAGCTTGTTTTGAAGCTGAAATTGAAGAATGCCTCAAGTGATCCTGATAGGTCATGTGTCAGGCTATTTAGGAGGCAACTCTGTGATTTTTGCCTTAGTGAGCATTGCCATGACCAGCAGGTAGTTGGGAGGTGTTACACTGTTAGGGATTTCACAACGGGTGGCAGAGGGAGTTGGGTTTAAAAGTATGAACTAAATTTGTTGGCCAGCAAGTTCGCTATGTCACTCTGTTCAGGGAAGGTGGTACAATTTACTAACAGTTCAGCACACTGTTGCATATTACCTTTGAAGTTTTGGACATAGCTGCAGAGGGCCTTGTGATTGTTTTTAGTCTGAGATGCTATCTTGGCCTTGTAACTGGCCTTGTTGGATTTAATTAGTCATCTTAGTTTCCTGTTTAGTTTATGAGCTCTTTTCATTATGAGAGCTGCTCCTTCGGGGGGCAAAGCCTGAATGGCAAACTGAAAGCAGCAGAACTTTAGAGCTCCATAAACTAGTAAAATTAAACTGAAATTTTCTTTTCTTTTTTAGAGAAATAATAACAAAACTTATAGATAAACAGTTAAACTATATAAATAGTAATTTTGGTGGACTTTCATTAAAATTTTCCTGTCAGAATACTTGGAGATTATTTCAGTTTCTGAAAATGAGCAACTCAAGGAATTCATATCTTGATGCAGCCTTAAGAAAGGAAATCCAAATGATGACAACCACCTTACAGGTATTATCTTTGAAGATGGATACTTTAAAGAAAACCAAGAGAATCTCAAAACAAACTGCCAGAAACAGACTGATACTTTTAAGAAATTTCTACAACAGCATCAATCAAAAGTAATGAACACTGAAACTTCCCTAAATGACATTGAACTGAGACTCAAAGAAGAAGAAACTCAAAAAAGAATATCTTCTGAAACAAAATACTTGGCTGCTAAACAAAATAGATGGCTTAGAAAATAGAGAAAGAAGAAACAACATTAAAATTTTCGGGTTACCAGAGAACATAGAAGGTGAGGATATCATTTCATTCTTAACTACTTGGCTTCCTGATTTCTTAGACCTAAAAGAAGGCCTTTCCTTTGGCATGGAGAGAGAGTCACAGAGCTTTGAGGAAATCTGCTTCTTCATCAGCAAATACCCCTCCCAGACCAATAGTTATAAAATTCCTTTCATATTTGGACAAAGAATTAACTTTAAGATCTGCATGGAGGAAAGCACCTTTAAAGTATAACCAGAACTTGATAAGGTTTGACAATGATTACTCCACCAGAGTAACAGAGCAAAGAAAAACAGTATGGCCAATGATAAAATTAGTAAAGCAAAACAATATCAAAGTACAACTTGCCTTCCCAGCTAAAATAAAAGTTCAGTATGCCAACGAGATGAGAACCTTTAATGATCTATTAAAAACTTCCTCATTTATCAAAAATAATAATGTGATTTCTATGCCAGAAGATATGGAATGGATGTCCCCATCTCTCAAAAGAATGAAAGAAACAAGTGCTTGGACTGATGTCAGAAAGAAAAATCAAAAGACTGATCCTAAATCAACTGCTGCAAAAAAAATAACTGCTTGTTTATTCTAATGTCTCAAAGAATCAACTATGGGATGAATTGTCATCAGAAACTAATTAAAATGAAAATGTATTTTTTCTTTAATGCTTAAAACAAAAGATAAATAATCAAACTGCAAGCTTTGATGATTAATTTTTTGGGTAATTGATGAATTAAATGGTTTTACAAAAGTGAAGGTAGGTCAACATAAACTAACTTACTCCACTAGTGAATTAACCCCCATGTTTCATTTACCATAAACGTCTATAGTATACAAACATACATAGCTATTTTGCTGTGGTTCGTGATTGTTCTCACTTCTAGATTGTATTTTGTCTCTATTTATTGAATTTACTTAAATAATCTGATCTGATTAAATGAGGCACTTTTTAATTTATTTTACTTGGCTTAGTTTTATTAAAATTATAATATTCTTTGTGATATTTAAATATATCTATTTCTACTGGATAGTGTTTGCTTATTCTTGCCAGCTTATATAACAAAAATTGTACTACATTGGCTTGTTGTAGTTGCTTTTATGCTGAGTTATGCTTGAACAGCTTCCTGATAAGCATATACCTGTTATTATTCAAAGATGTGATCTTGTACTGATAACTGCTATATTCAAATATTTGGTGATTGGTATGAAAAAGAAGTTATGTCTTACCATAACATTCCATCTGTGTTGTAGATCTTTGTTCATTCATTACCATTAGTACGTCGGTTCTGTCCTCAGAACCGATACGGCTGTTTCCAAGCTAGCGCCAGCCAAAAACTCTCAGCTAAGACCTTCCCATAATGCCCCTCTCCTAGTTACTTCAGATCGAGTTTGCCCGCCCTTAGATAATAGATGTAGTAATAGAAAAAAAATAGGAGGAGGCTCTGTCTGAGCAAATACCCTAACCAGGAGTTCCTAAAGTCCACCAGGAGTCCAGGCAGGGGGAAGGAGGGTGGGAACTAATGAATGAACAAAGATCTACAACACAGATGGAAAATTATGGTAAGACATAACTTCTTTATCTGATGTTGTAAATCTTTGTTTATTCATTACCATTAGGACCGAGTCCCCAGCTACTTGAGTCCTGGGTGGTCCTAAGGAAGGATATTCCTGAGCACCACAGAACCAAAAGATGCCCATCCTTTGGAGGCCAAATCCAATTTGAAATGAGATATAAAGGTATGAGGTCTTCCCCAAGTGGCTGCTGTGCAGATATCATCCATAGAGGCTCTGGAATGAAATGCTATAGAAGTAGCCATATATCTGGTAGAATGATCCTTTATTCTGGAAGGTAAGGATAGCTTATTCTGCTGGTAGATAAAGGTAATGATGTTTCTAAGCCAGGAGGATAAAGTCACTTTGGAAACAGGTTTACACAATCTGGGTCTTGCAAAGGCCACAAACAATTGATCTGTTTTCCTGAAAGATTTAGTCCTGTCCAAATAACAGTGAAGCTGCTGATGCACATCAAGGGTGTGCGAAAGGTACTCCCCTCTGTTAGAATGCTGAGGGAAGAAAACCGGCAGGTCAATAGATTGGTTAATGGAAAAGCCAGAAATGACCTTGGGCAAGAAAGAAGGGTCAGGATGAAGGAACACCCTATCCATGTGGAAGATCAAGTAAGGACTCTTGACACTCAAAGCCTGCAGCTCAGATACTCTTCCTGCTGAAGTAAGTGCTACTAGAAGTAAGGTTTTCCATGACAAAAATGGCAAATCACATGAATCAAAAGGCTCGAAAGGAGAACTTGTGAGAGACTGAAGTACCAAAGTCAAGTCCCAGGGTTCTAAGGGAGGCTTGACCGGAGGTTTAACATGTAGTACTCCTTTCAAAAAGGTCTTGCATAGGTGGTGTGACATAACTGAAGAATTATCAAGATCATTATAAAAACTGAGGATAGCTGCTAAATGTACAGTGATCGTTGAAGCTTAGGCTCCTGCATGAAAAACAGTAGTCAGGTATTGTAGGATCTTTTGAATAGGCATAGAGAAAGGGTCTAAGTTCTTATCTTTGGCCCAAATAGAGAACCTAGTCCATTTACTAGAATAAACTTTCCTAGTGGAAGGTTTGTGTGAAGCCAGAAGAATTTCACGAACAGGAGATGGGATGTCAGGTAGCCTGGCAATCATTGAAAGTGAAGGAACCAAACTGTGAGCTTGAGACTATGCAGGTTCAGATGAATTAGTCCCTGAGGATGAGATAATAGGTCTTGGGAATGATCCAGGATCCATGGACTGTGAATCAGATGAGGCCATAGGGAAGACCCGGTGGCCAATCGTGCATTAGAGCATGCCTCGGTGGTTCCCCCTGAGGGGAGATCAGGGCAAAGTAGCTTCTGCATTTGTAGTTTAGGAGGGAAGCAAACAGGTCTCAGCAAGGCTTGCCCCAGCGTTGGAAGATCCGATCCGCTGTTGCAGGGTTGAGGGACCACTCATGAGGCATCAGGATTTTCCTGTTCAGATTGTCCACAATATGGTTGGAATTCCTGGGAATGTGTGTTGCTATAAGGAAGCGGTTGGAAGCTATCGCCCAGTGCCAAATCATCATGACTTCCAGACATAGGGGATAAGACCTGGTTCCACCTTGCTTATTGATATACCAGACGACTGACATGTTGTCTGACTGAATTGCAATGGTCCCAGAGGGTAGGGATGGATGGAATACTTGCAATGCTAGGAGAACTGCCCTCAGTTCCAGGACATTTATGTGCAAATTGGCTCCATGGGGGACAAGGTGCCTTGGACAGTCTTTCCCTGGAAATGCCCCTCCACCCTAACAGGGAAGCATCTGTGGTCACTGTAGCCATGGGTTGGGGAAGACAGAACGGTCGACACCAAAGCTTCATTTGTGGGTTCATCCACCATAACATTTCTTCCTTGCAACGGTTTGAAAGACGTAACATGTGATCAAGTGGGTAAATTAGCAATGACCATTGTGTGGAAAGGAGCCACTGTAGGATTCTCATGTGCAGTCTCGCCAGTGGTACCAATGTAATGGCAGCCACCATGGAGCCTAAGAGTTGCAGTACAAGACATGCTGGTACATAATTCTGAGGAAGAAGGTCTTGGATTTGGTGTGTTATGTTCGAAAACCTGTCAGGTGGGAGAGAAGCTTGACAGGATGTAGTGTTGAAGACTGCTTCAATGAATACCAGTGTCTTCGTTGGAGACATTGGGATTTGTCCTTGTTGATTGTAATCCCCAAGCGGAGAGCGAGACCTTGAGTGTAAGAAGATTCCTGGTCGGAGCGGTAAGGAGCCAATTGTCTAGATAGGGAAACACCTGATATCCTTGTAGTCAAAGATGAGCTACCGCAACTGCCATACATTTGGTGAACACTCAAGGGGCTGTCGAGAGACTGAATGGCAGTGCCTTGAACTGGTAGTGATTGGCTGCCAGTCGGGAGTGGAGAAACCTCCAGGAGCAGTGATCCATCTTTATGTGGTAGTACGCATCCTGGAGGTCTATGGAGCACATCCAGTTATCCCTCCCCAGGAAGGGAAGAATGGACTGTATCATGACCATCTGGAAATTTTGAAGTCTGATAAATTTTTCAATAGGCTGAGATCCAGGTCTCCAGTTCCCTGTCCTTTTTGGCACTAAAAAGAACCTCGAGTCAAAACTGGATCCTGTCTGTTCTGGTGGTACTGGTTGGATAACTCTTTTCCTTAGCAGCTTTTCTATTTCTAAGGCTGCTAATTCCCTCTGATTGGGTGGTACATTAGGGATTGGGAGTTAAATCGAATGGTATTTGGTAGCCTCTGGATATTATTCTCTGCAGCCAAACATCGGTAGTAATAAGATGCCAGGCTGGTAGATGCAGAGAAAAATGACTCCCGACTGCTTCCAGAGGAAAGCAATCGGGCTGCTGCTCAGGAGCACTGGTAGGGTCTGCAGGAGAAAGAATCTCTAGCGCCCTGGTTACACGGACCCCCTTTACCCCAAAAGAGTCATCTTCCATATGAGTTGCCCCCTCTGCCCCAGGGGGATTGTTCACCACGAATGTCACAAAAAGGTCCTTGGGATTTCTTGAACCACATTTTTCCTCCCTTCTGGTTCCTGGAGTAAGACTTCTGGGGGTTGGAAAGCCATATGCCCACAGCAGACAAGGTCTTTCCTTCTTTCTTACTATGTGTAAGTATGTCTAGTACTTTAGGCCCAAAAAGTGCAGATTCGTTGACAGGTGCATTGATGAAGGAAGATTTAAAGGGGTCTGCGAAGTCACACATCTGCATCGAAGCATTACTTCTCATGACAATGCCTGATGCGACAGCTTGAGCTGCCCCCTCAGTGGAGTGAGCTATCAAACGCATCAAGGAATTTGAGATGGATTCAAAGGTAGCTAGCTGTGAGGTGACAGTATCAAGCACCTCATCAGGCAGTACCCCACCAAAGAGGGAGACATTTCAGAAATTAGGTCTCTTTGGAGGCGAGTAAAGTGTGCCAAAATGTACAGCAACCGAATGGCGAATGGCGCTGAAGCATAGGTCCATTTCCCTAGTCTGTCTATGGTCCAGGACTCTCTGTTTGGAGGATGGACGGTGGAACTATCTTTTGCCAGTTCCCTCTTGCTGGCCGCTGCCATGACCGTAGAATTAACTGTCAACTGCTAGGACCAGTGGGGCTGGTCTTCAGGTGTAGATAAAATTTTTTGTCTGGCCTCTGAGGGACAGGTTTTACATTGTCCTGGGCCTTCCAGGCATGCTGCACAATGATTTTAACAAGGTCATCTGCTGGTGGAGTCACCCAGGAAGTAGATGGCTGGGCACAGAAAGCCTGCAGGAACACCGATTCCTCAGAAGAAGGGTTATAGGACTTCCAGTCTCCCCACTGCTTGAGGATTTCGGGAATGTCTCTGAATGAAATGTCATCTGGCAAGGTGCTTCTTCTTGCACCATTTCTTCTGGAGTGGCTCCCTAGTGGGATCTTCTGAGGAGGACTCCGGAGAAGGGGTTCCCTTCAAAGAGGATTCTTGTGACTCCCGTGCTCATGGTCCCGAAACAGGGGGTTGGGAGAGGTGCATGCTAGGGGAGGGTTCTGGTACTGATGTCATTGGTGCTGACTGTGAGTCCACTACCTGTACAGCAGGCCCACCTGAGGAGGGATGGGAGTCCGGAACCAAGAGGGACAACCTCGGGACTGGGGTCACACCTCGCTGTGAGGAGCCCACCTCCAGGTGAAGAGCTCTGAGAGAACTTGAAACCCTCGGAGCTGTGGGCATAGACGGCACCAGCAAGAAAATATGCGCTGGGCTAGGTACCAAGGTACGGATGGTCCAAGCACTGCTTTGGGAGAGCATCAGTTCCACTGGAGCTGATGCAGCAAGGGTGGACAGAGCCGACAGGGAAAACACTGTTGTCGGAACCGAGACAGTATGCACCGGAGTCGGAGTATCTTTTCCTTGGCTGGTATTTGTGTTTTGCAGCTGATAGAGCCGAATAAACTGTCGACACCATAGCTGGGGATGGTGCAGAAGCAGGTACAATCATTGGAGCCGATGTCGGATCCAAGGACGGCACTGAAGTCAGTGGTGCCGAGGTCAGAACTGAAATAGGGGTGAATATCATGGACAGCACAGAGGGAGAAAACACAGATCCTTATGCCGAAGAGGTCTACGCTGAGGGCCCCGGTGAAGCATGGAGCCGACTCGGTTCTGTAACTGATGGAGATGCAGGAACTGAGTGACTCCATTTGTCCTTATGTTTTTTGGAGGGGGTGAGACCTCTGACCCAGATAGAGCCTCCAAAAAAGGTGTCCTGAGTAATCTGTTTTTCTTTATGTTTTTTGGTCTTTGGAGGGGGTGAGACCTCAAACCCAGATAGAGCCTCTGAAAAAGGTGTCTTGAGAAATCCATTTTTCCTTAAGTTTTTTGGTCTTTGTAGGGGGTGAGACCTCCAACCCAGATAGAGCCTCTGAAAAAGGTGTCTTGTGTAATCCTTTTAAAATAAGTTTATTTCTATGTTCTGCTAGTGTACAATTACTAAAACTAGCACAAATGTCACAGTCAGCTTTAATATGATCCACGCCCAAACAGTAGACACAGAGAACATGTGTATCTGAGTTAGGCATCTTACGTCCACACTTGTCACACTGTTTAAATCCCAACTTAGCTTTGTCTGACATAGTAAGGCAACAAGGCTATCCTATAGAAAAATTAAGGGAGAAAATACAAATGATGTTATTTAAAAAAAAATACCATTAGTAAAAAGGAAAGGCCTGTCAAAGACAGGAGAGAGGGACAGTACCAATAAAGGTAAAAAATTAAATTACCAAGGAAAAGGGTAGGAAATAGGCCTAGGATATAGGCGACAGTAAGAAAAGGCTAACTTGACTAAAAATTAAATAATTTTGAAGAGAAACTGTCTTAAATTTAACAAATTTCTACTTAGCTTTGAGAGAGATGGCTAGCACATCTGACTAGGAACACAGCAAATGAGATCTGAAGTAACTAGGAGAGGGGCATTATGGGTAGGTCAAAGCTGAGAGTGTTTGGCTGGTGTGAGCTTGGAAACGGCTGTATTGGTTCTGAAGACGTAGCCGAGGTCCTAATGGTAACGAATAAACAAAGATTTACAACATCAGATCATTTATTACATTGACTATGTTCGGGGATGTGTTTTGGCAGCTATTTGAGTGATTTTTGCAGTGGATGCTGCGAATGCTAAAAAAAAAAAAAAAAAAAAAACGGTAAGGCACAGTAGCCATTATGAGGCTTGCTTTCTTGAATAGTCTCTGCTGTGTTCTTGGTTCACTTGGGGTGACATAGTGTGGGAATTAATGTTTTGGTTGTTGAGTGAATGGTGACTTTGCCATTATATTCATGGACCTAATGCTTGTGGTTTGGGATGACCGTTAGTGTTTTTTCTTTGATTTGTAACTATCTAGATCTTGGATTGCTTCCCCTTTGTTTTTCTACTTATTTAACTGAGGAAAAAAAAGGAGGGAAAGATCATTCATTTGGGAGGCAGAAGTGAAACTTTTGTATATCTAAGCCTCACAGGTGCTTCAGTCTGCTTCCCTTGAATCCCGAGCTGTTTTCACATCATTTAGGTTTCTATGACAATGGAAAACATTGACGTCACAGCTAAATGGCTCTTGCGAAGCTTCTGAGATGATTCTCGGCAGGCTCAGCCATACTAAATATAGTAAAATAGTTATTTGTGATTTCTCTAAGCATCTATCAATGAAAATAGGATATATAAGCCAGAAAACGAGTTATGAATATGGAAATCCATGAATATCACATCTTAAGCTTGCAAAAATAAAAAAAACACCCTAACATAGCTTTAAAGCTACTTCTGTATAAGGTTATGTAGTGAACATCCTTAATACTGGATTGATTTAAAGGAAAGTATACTGTTGCAAGTCAGATTTATCACAGCACTAGTGATTTGAAATGGACATATGTGATGTCCTGGATAGGATATACAGATTTTGCTATGGCAACTGCAGTATTGGTTAAGCATAATGAACATCTTATTGATAATGTGTTATTTAATCTTCTAACAGCTTTAATATAATTATTAATACTGCTAACTGACTTAGTGAAATGCACAAAACAGCCTTCCTTATGGATGCCAACTTCTGAATTACCATAAAATTTAATATAAAAAGAAATGTGAATCTACTTGAAATATCTATAGTAGATGACTACTAGACAAATTATCCTTACAATTATAATTGTTTTATTAACTTCTTAAACAAGTAATAATGGGCAAGTTTAACATGAAAGTTGGTAAAAAGAAACATGTATGTGTTGTTGCCCTGATATAATTGGTAGATTACATAATAATATACGTTATTTGTTTAGACTGATTTCTTGTTCTAGAAACCTATCCGGGTTATGTCTAGCAATATGACATTACTTTAGATTAAATGCACTTCAAGCCGACATTAAAATAAGAATATGTAGAAAGTCAGCATGAATGTGACATCTAGAGAATGTAATTTGTTACAACCTGGAGAAAATAATTTATAATATAATTATAAACAATATTTCAGACCTTCTTAGCTTCCAGGGAAATGTATAACTTTGAAATTGAATATATCTCAGCCTATTATTTCAGACCTTGTCTCTGCATGACAGTTAAAAGTTAATAGTGATTTGATATAATGCTTTTAGCTGTGAACTGTATATCTCCAATGACTGGACTAGCATGATTTGTGATATCTGAGTAGGAGTCTATAGAAGTTAATTGCAGATATTAGTAAAACTTTAGTTAATTACACATTAACCGATATGTTATGATGTATAGTTTCTCACATGAGTAATACCATTGGTGCTGCATCACAAGCAACACAATCATATTTATTAAGGAGAATATTTTGAGGACCATAACAAGCTCGCTTTTTCACATCATATAAACTTTAATTGTTAAGTGGGTATAACTACCATTAATGCTTTTATCATAATTTATGGACAGGAGGACATTATAAGGTTATCAAATTGAGGCATATTTCCTTTTTTCACTATTTATTTATCATTAATATTATTCATAGAATATAGACATTTTATTTCTTTTACATTAATAACTTCTTTGAGACTGCGGTGGTGGTGCTGTGGTAGCATTGTCACCTTACAGTTAGACATTGCCCGTTCGATTCTCAGTTAGACCGTCTTTGGTGTGGCGACATGTGTGAATGGGCGTTCCTTCATTGAAGGTTGTGCGTTAGGCCCGGCAAGCCAGCATGTAAAAATCTGCTGCCAATCATTAGCGGACCGGAGTTCCGCTGTGGTGACCCCTAACCAGGAAAAGCCGAAAGCCACAACAACATTAATAACTTCTTTGAAGGTAAATATACTTATCATCTGAGAATTCCATATAAGTGATTATATACTAGAAACTTTCTAATGTAATAAAAGTGTTGGTTATAACCTTAAAGTTATTTTTTTTCTTTTTTTAAATATAAAAATCATTTTAGTTTCATATTCTCTTAACAAACTGGTAAGCCATGGTGGTGCAGCAGTAGCATTGTTGCCTCACAGCAAGAGGTTCTCCTGTTTGATTCTTGGCTGGAGCACCCTCTGTGTGGAGTCTGCATGTCCTCCCCGTGGTCGAGTGGCATTCAAAAGACATGCGTGGAATGGGCGTGCCTTCGCTGAAGGTTGGACATCGAGCTGGCACCTCGGCACCTGTAAAAAAAATTACTGCCAGTCATTAGCGGACCGGAGTTACGCTGTGGCGACCCCTAACTGGGAAAATCCGAAAGAAGAACAAAGAAGAACATTCTCTTAACAAACTATTCTCCATATATTAGTTTTGTTTAAGGAGCTCAGAGGTCTTTATGTCTGTTAAAGGTATGAGCGATAATCTAATAGACTTATTTTTATATATTAGATTAGGAATGATTTTCATTCCATGTTTAGAGTGGAATTCAGTTATATCATTTGTTATGTTCACCTTGATATTATATAAAAATGTATTTTAAGCCTGACAAAAATAATATTTTATTGATATTTATAATAGAGAAACGTTTAACAATCTGCCTTAAATACGTACACATAAAAACAAAATTTGCTGTTATCAGAGGAATATGTCAAATAGTCAAAAAAAAAAAAAAGAAAAGAAAAGGAAAAATAGAGAAAAGGAATAAAAACTTATTTTTCTGACAATAAACTGATATGGATTTAACCTTACTATCCTTGAATACTAATGGTTTAAATAACCCAAGTAAAAGATCAAACTTATTGAAATATTTAAAAGTATACAAAGCAAAGGTAGTCTTCCTTCAAGAGACACATTTCAAAATAAATGATAGTTATTCTTGGAATCCTAAGGATTATTTGATCTTAGCTCAGTCTACCCACAAGACTAAGACAAAAGGTGCAACAATCTTATGGAAAAAGAATATTAAAATGCCAGAAATCACTTATAAACATGAAGACAAAGAAGGTCTCATGGCCTTTGTATTAGTCAAATTTAAAAACAGAATATGGACTTTGGTAAATCTATACTGGTTTCCTGGTATTGGAGTAGGAAAAATGAAAAAAAAAAACACTTAGATTTTATCTCTAATAATTATAAGGGTAATTTAAGAATGGGAGGAAATTTCAACTGCATTTTAGATTCTTTTGAAACTACTAATAAGAGACCCCTTTGGACTTCTTCCATTTCAAAATTAAAAAAAAGTAGATTGAATAATTTAATTTATTAGATACATTTAATATGAAAGATGATAAATCGTTATTGTTTTCCCACAAAGACTGTAGATTTGGCACTCAAACTAGAATAGATAAAATATTAATTGTTCATAATCTGCATTTAAAAATCACTAATTTCTCAATTATTCCATGCCCCTTTTCAGACCATGATTATTTGATTTCAAAAATCCAAACTGATTTCAAACCTTTAATCCTCTCCTCTAGAATTCCATTATATATAACACAAATTAAAAAATTTAAACCTTGGCTGTTAGCAGAATTACATTTTTTCTAGATACTAATTATACAATAGAAATCAATAAAGTAACGATATGGGACTCATTAAAAGCTTATATATTTGGTAAAACTCTTAGTTGGTACAAAAATAAAATAAAAGAATGGGATACGAAATTATTCGATGCACAATCCAAACTTATGTCAATTAAAACTGAAAAAAAAACAAGACTCTACACAAATTAGAAAGAAAGTAGAGGAGTTAAATAAAAATATAATGAAATATTAACACATAAAACTAGTTTAGCTTTAGAAAATTTAAAAGTAAACTCCTTAGCCACCTCTCCCAAATATCTACACAACTTATCCACAAGAATCAAAATACAAGCCAAAGCTAATAACATTAATAACATGCATCATGAAATGAAAGAAAGTATCAAATATAGGAGATATTCTTGATGCATTCATATATCACTGCATGGAGCACTTTAAAAAAAGAGAACTCTCATACTGACCAACTAAACTTGGATACTAATTCTATTAATATTAAAAAAATGCCAAAAGAAGTAAAATTAGATTTACAAAAGCCTATCTCCCATAGGGAAATTATTGACAGAATTAAAGAAGGTAAGACTAACAAAGCACCAGGAATAGACGGTATCACCATGGAATTATATAAACTATTCCCTCCAATGATAATCTCCTTTCTCCATAAAACTTTAATAGAAGTTCAGTCAAATGCAATAATACCACCCTCTTGGAAATATTCTTTAATTACTCCGATTCTAAAAGAGGATAAAACACCAAATTTATGTACCTCATATAGGCCCATATCATTACTGAATAATGATTACAAGATATTTATGTCAATTTTAGCTACTAGAATCAAGATACCATTATCCAAAACAATAAATAATGACCAAACAGGATTTATATACAATAGACACACACACGACAATATCAAAAGGATACTTACTTTTATAGATTACGTAAATAAAGAAAATAAAGAGACACTTATAGTAGGTTTGGATATAGAGCCTTTGACTCTCTAAATAAGGATTATCTATTTAGAATACTAACACTATTCGATTTCCCCCTTGTTTCATTTACTTATTAAAAAATATATATATAAACAATTTAGCCTATGTTAAATTAGGCCCATTCACACTGGAATCTGTTTATATAACAAAGGGCACTAAACAAGGCTGTCCTCTGTCGCCTATTCTTTTTGCTTTAGCCATTGAAGTATTTGCAGAAACAATACGCAATAATCTAAAAATAAAAGCATTCGAAGTATATAATCAATATAATACTAAAATAATGCTTTTTACCAATGACATATTGTTAACCTTAATTAATTCTAAAGAGTCCTTAGAGGAGCTGGATGCAATGATTGAGAAATTTTATTTGATTTCAGGTCTTCACTTCAATAGATCAGAATCTAAATTTTTATTCTTAAATAAAAAAAAAGAAGCACATGTTAAAGAAAACCATATTATAGGGAAACAAGAATCTACACTAAAGTACTTTGGAATAGTGTTATGTAAAGATCTAAATGAGATAACATCAATAAATTACAACAATATCATTACTGCAATGAATATTTGTATTGATAGAATAAAATACTATTAACTTTTGAAGACAGACTACAATTAATAAAAATGGTTTTACTACCCAAGATTTTGTATATGGCTGTAGCTATTCAGTTGTTTCCTGAAAGATGTGTTTTCAAAGAAATTAATTCATCTTTATTAAAATTTTTTCCGTTCCTAGGAGAAATAGGATTGCCTTAACCCATCATATTAGACCATGGAAGCTAGGAGGATTAAATTTTCCAGATATAGAAACATATATAAAGGCATCCATATCCAAAACTATTATAGACTGGATGAATCCCAATCACTTTACCAATGGGAAGGAACTACTAACTGATATATCAATAAATGAGTTTATTCTTTTAAACAAGTTTCCAATATTAGAAAAAACTAATAAACCTTGGTACCTACTTAGCATCTGCATGCAATACAATATAGCAAAACCTACTGAAGCACACTTGATTAATTACTACATTGATTCATTTAGGAAACGTATAAATGCTAATATGGACTTAAAGCTTTGGATTGATCTTTTAGTACCTTTCACCCTAACACGGGACTATCCCCATAACATATATAGAGAAGTAATCATTTCTTCAGAACAAAATACATTTTTCTGTTGGTTACAATACACTAAAGAGTTAAAAGTTTTAAACATACAAGAGATAAAAATTACTTATAAAATCCAATCACAAGATTGATTGACTCTACAAAGCATTCTAATGTATACCCAAGATTTATGTAAAATAATTAATAGCTCATCTTGTAAAGCTATACCGAAACTCATTAATCACTTATATGGAACTATATATAATGATCATAACAAAAAACCCAGTATATCCTATTTATATAAAGAACTAATAAACTATAAAACAACTCCTAAAGCTTCTTATTGGCAAAACATTTCAAAAGGTCATTCATTACAACTAAATGAAGAAACCAAAGTAAACATTTTGCTATCAGTTAAATACACTTCGCATACACAATATTGGAAAATCATTAATTGGAAATATATGCACAGAGCTTTTTTAACCCCAGATAAAATTACTAAGTTCAGTTCCTCCACAAACGGAATATGTTGGATATGTAAACAGACACATAGAGCAGATTGGAATCATATTTTTTATGATTGTTCTAAAATTAAACCATATTGGAATGGAATTAATACATTTTTAGAAGCTTTGTCTAATGATTCCTTTATCTTATCTAAAGCACTGATCCTTTTGAATGTGAATGAAGGTCCACATCTGAACAAAACAAATATGTACCTGTTATGGACAATACTTGCAATTTCAAGGAAATGTATAACCAGAAGATGGAATTCAAACATAACCAACTTTGGAATATTTTTACAATCTACTGAAGAGCTCAATTTTGATGGAAATGAAAATTAAGGAGCTAAGGATTTTTCCAAGGCCATTGGTCAATAATCCATGGAAAATGTTTTGTTATTGATTGATACCTTACATCAATGTACTGATATTCTCTGATGAGCACATTGTTATATCCATACGTTAATTGTTTACAACTAAAACTATTATTGATGTCAGGCTGGTGTACATATTGTATATAGTTATTCAAAATGTCATTATAAAATGTTATGAAACTATATATCATTATTTGAAAATAAAAATCTTTAGAGGAGAGTTGCTCTTTCTTACTTTGGTCATGACTTTTTTTCTTTTTGTTATACACCCTGTTAAGATTAGGATGCCATCAGTGTAGTTTGTTTTGGGGGTTGTTTTTGACTTATTTCTCATAGGTACAGCAGCCTCTATGCAGCCATTTACATGCTTGCACAGTGATTCTGTGAATAATTCTGCATAGGCTGCTGTGAACTCTGAGTTGGGAAGGGTGTTGAATTTTGGCAAACTATTGCTTACTAGGATGTATTTTGCTTAAGAATAGTTTCTAACTGTAACATATATTGCTTGGTTTTCCAAGTTGATTTTTACTTTGAATGAGACAGCTTTGTGATCTGATCTCAAAAGTGAGGACATGACACATAGGGAGGAAGGGGCGCTGCAGTGCTGTCCCCCATACTGATGAGAACAAGGTCTAGTATGTTTGAAATTTTGGTTGAAGTGTGCACCGACTGATTAAAACATTTGTGTTAATAAATTGCAGGAAACACTGTGCTTGCAAGTCGGTGGCAGTGTATGTTTCCCATTCTGCAGAGGGTAGTTAAAGTCTTCCATGAATAGAATGCTTGGCCAGATGGAGAGTGCTTCCAGTAAGTCTAGATAAGAGATGTGGGATTCTTGAGACATAGATGGTGACCTATAGCTTGCTAAGATATGGTAAAGGACTATCTAAGGCAATTTACATGTGGACGAACTCTGGGGTATCATCCTGTTTAACCAACCTTGAGGTATACTTGTTGCTAATGTAGAACAAGATGTCTATATTCTCCAGAGTCAGGAGAGCTTGTTGGCTATGGAGTTTCCATATGTTCCTTTGGATTTTATTTGTAGATACGTTTATCATTTAGGCATTAACTAGAAAAGGCTTTATGGGAGTGGATACAATTTTAGCCAAAATCTGGAAAACCAGGGGAACAAGTACAGGCTATTTTAGCAAAGCAATGTAGTTTGTTCACCATGTCTTCCCAGGGTGACAGATATTGGATCCCTCTGGAATGACACCAGAAACTAAGCCAACTGTTAAAGTCAGTCATTTTTGTTCATTCTGTGGCATCATCCTTCATGAAGGTAGAATGCTGCTCAATGCAAAGCACATACCAGTCTGAGACACATATTCAGAGAGCTCCATAATGTCTCTCTTCATATACTCTAGAGATGTCTCAGGTCATTTACACCCACAAGGACTATGATAGAATCATACTGGTACCTGTGGTGCAATGACTTAAGTGTGTGTGCAAGCTGGCCTATTCTGGCTCCTGATAAGCAAGTGACCGTAATCATCTGGTTGTACAGTCTGGTAGCTGAGGCATCTGTGTGTCGTACAACAGAGTCCCTATGCCAAAAGTCCTGGGTAAACTATTTGCTTGCCTTATGGACTTTTTGTCTGGGTGTCCAATGGGTGTAGGCTTATTTACTTTGAATAGTCTTGCTTCTCGTGTATGCTTTAGAGATTGCTCAGGATAGGCATTATTGTTTGCAGGCTTAGGGGATATTGCTTTTTAGTGCCTCAGCATAATCTGGTCAGTGTGTGAGGTTGCTATGTATGGTGAATGTAGCGTGTGTGCTCTTGACAACCTTGTTTGTATGCAAGAGTTTTGCCTCCACAGAAATTGTGTATGTACATTACTTACATATTGTGTTGGTTTCTTTCAGGATTAAAAAGTGGTCAGTGAACATGAGACAATTGCTACATTATCTCAGGATGGCCATATCAACCATGCTGGCTACAGAGACATGTGGAAATTGCATATTGATGTTTTCCAGGCCAGTATTACGGTAAGTTATTAGGGTCTGAGGACTGGGTTTTACTGAGCTCTTCTAGGGGACATCTCTAGGGTTAGGGACTAGAGTTGAATAGTACTAGGATATAGTCTTAGTGCTAGGACATGGTATTAGTGCAATCTGATGCACAAGCTAGCTGATCTGAGCTTGACTTTGTACAATGCATTCATTTCTGAATCCTGCCAATATCTAACAATATAGATCCTAGCACCACTTCTCAGCTTTCTGCATTACCTCAGTGCAGGATCAGACTGACTTACCTGCTGTCATACAGATCTCATCATATTTAATGATCACATACAAAGAATCTTATCAAAACTGTGTTTGTACGCAAAAAAAGTGTTTATGTGCATCTTCATGCATGCCAACACTCTTTTGTGTAAAATGTTTTTTAAGCTTTCTCTTTCAAAACTTACTGCAATGACTGTTTCCATAACTGGAAGTCTAATGCTGCCACTCTCAGATGTCCTGTATTAATATTAATGTGCTAGTAGGGCATGTGCATATCATTGCTAGTACAAGTGTTAATTATGCTGAATTAGAATGTATAAAAAATTACAAAGCAGTTTGTAACTGCTAAATGGTCAGATTAACACTTTGTCAAAAAAATAAATAAAATAAAATAAAAATAAATGCATAAAATTCCACTTGTTAGTCTTTGCCAAAATGTAAGTTTAACAAGTTGATGGTATCATAACTGCTTTATAGTTCTTTACATGCTCGAATTAAGCCAAATTAGTACTGCCACTAACAGTGATGTGCAGTCATCCTGCTGGCACATTAATATTAATGCAGGGCATTGGGAAATGTCAGCATTAAACTTCTGCATTCAGAAGTAGCTTTTACACTGTTTACACCGATCATTAAAACAAAAGACTTTCTTTATGAATAAAGTACTGCTTGCATGAAGTTGCAAGCAAACACTAATTTATTGAAAATGACGATCTAAGAAAACACACGATCTTTAACAGTTTAGCATTTACTAAACTGTGTTTTTATCTCTGACAACATATAAATATAATCATTCCTATCCTTTCCTCTTTGCTGTGAGCAAATGACTAAGAGGATCACTCTGTTATTGCATTCATATGTTTGCTTGTTAGTTTAACTCTGATTAATTTATTTATTCTTGTACTTTGATTTATTGTAGGGCCATGCAGGGCCGCCGAGAGAAAATCCGGACCCTGGTACAAAGAAGGTGTGCAGGCCCTTATACAAAATTCTACACCCACATGTAAGTGTGTATATTATTATTTATTCCTAGCAATCGTAGATTACATTGATACATTTAGATAAGTATGTATAGGCATAAATGTAATAATAAAGAAATATATTTATAATAGTAAAAGACATTTATAATAGCATTTATTGTCTGCTGAACAAAGGTACTTTCCTGGCCTTTTTCCTAGCAAAACTCTGAATTACATAATCAAAATTAATCTGTTTTGCTAGATCAGACTCAATACTGAGTCTTGCCAAATCTACGAGTCGCGCTTGTGACATAGTGGATCTTAGAACATTTTTTACCAGCTTTAGCTTGCTGAATGAGCACTGTGCAGAGGTGACAGTTGCAGGAATTTTCAACAGAATACACAGACCGACCCATTTATTTGGAAAGAGTACTTCCAGTTTGTACTTTTTCAAGCAATTCAGCAGCTCCAAATGGGCTCAGCTGGTTCTCTCCAAAATTTGATCGATGAACAGCCTGCAGATGACTCATCTCCATTACAAGATCTTCACTGATATCAGCAAGATATTGATTTGCCAGTGAGTTTGATTTTTCTTTCAGCTCATCTGCAGGAATTGTTAGGTAGCCCGGCCATGGCTAGAAAAGGATCCTTTGTACCAGTCTGCCTACACTGTAAAGTGTTCTCAATTCTAAATAAAATGTAAATTTGAATATGCCACTACAACAGTCTTATATGGTGCCTTTGGATTTGAAGGATTTGTTGGCATGTTCAAATTTTGAAGCTTCACGGGAAGAGTTCAGATCAGGCAAGAATGTTTTCAGTTATTGATTTTCCATTTAGCCTAGCTATTACTTCCAGGGCATTTTTCTAAGTACTTTGCACATACCATAGCAGCTCTCAGTCTATGGGGTGTTTATATCATCACTTACTTAGACAAATATTAATTAATTTCATGTTCATTGAAAGGAATGTTTAGAAGCATATAACATTTGTAATTCTATTTTAAAGTCTCTGTGCCTAACTTGAAAAAAATCATGTCTCAGCCATACTATCAGAAGATAATAACTGGAGCTCTTTTCAACATGGTTTAGAGAAGATTTTCCTAACTCAAGAAAAAAATATAAGACTTATGCTTCCTGTATCAGCTAGGTTAACTAGCAGCTATTAGAATTCCATTTCAAAACATTGTGAACATCTGAAAAGCACAAGGTTTTGAGTACACCAAGTTACAGCATAACACATCTCATAAACTGTAAAAAGCTACATTTTTGCATCCCTCATTGTGAGGACTGTGCCTCAAAACCTCCAGTCTCTAAGTATACAAACTCCAATGTCATTTAAACTCAGAGAAAAGAGAAATCACAAAAATAATAACTGTTTTCCTTTGAGTAAGTTAATGTTGGATAAGCTACTTTAGCACACACAACAAAAATAACTTTGATTTACTAAGACATTGGCATTTTGATTAGCCAATATTCAATTACTAACATGAGCACTGGCAGAGTTGCAGTCAGTAATCCCTAAGGAAAAAATTTTGGGGAAAAAAAAAGTATTTTCCAGCATTCTAGGTTACAATGCCGCTAGCATCCCAATGGCCCAGAATGCCAGGCTGCAAATGAGAAAAGCTCAACATTACTTAAAGACTGTGGGGTCAATCAACAGATCCCATTGGCTGTGCGCATTCCTGTGATCCCTCTTTTCATTCTAGAATTGGACTGGTCGATAGTAGCAGTTCAGACAAAAATAAACCCAGCCCTTTTCTTTTTTCCTTTTCTGAAACTGATGATGAATACATTTGTGGAGCTCACAATTTGGTTATAGCACAATATTTATTGTCTCTTTCTTAGGGAAAAGTGTTTTTCAGTTTGAAGAAAGTCTCAGCAGTAGACCTAGCCATAATGATATTCAAGAACTCCCTAAGGCAGGATGTGCCCCAGCTGAATATTGACATGCCACAGTCATGAGGTATCAAACAATCACCGAGGGATGCATGGTTACCAGCTGTGCAGAATATTGATGCAGATGTAGAAAAGCCTGTTATCCCTGCATATCCAACTGATAGCATTTTGCCTTTCGGGGGTCATAATGTTTAGAACTGATTTTTGCAACTGAAAACTGTGACAACTTTACTCAAGAATTCTAGACAAAGACAAAAACTGTTGGGAGACAAAAGGCCATAATCAGGGACAGTTTTTACATTTTAAATATTCTAATTCTCTTAAAAAGTTAATAGCACAACACATTTTGCATCAGCATGCATTTTCCAAGCAATAAGAAATATTAAAATCTAATGTCTGGCATTATTAACTGAATGCAATCTTCAATGATTTTTTCCAGGAGGTAATGCAAAAATATGAGGCAAAAATCAGACACATTCCTCAACATTCTGGACAGTTGAGATGTATGACAGCATTACATTGCACGGGGACTGAATACCTGGTTCAGAGCAGTGTTGTAAGTATTTTATTATAGCTGCCATTTCTGTTTGTGTGGAAACTGTATTGTGGAACCATCAAGACAACACTATGCATTCATTTAAAACACTGCATTACTGGGGGACAGAATACCTGGCTGAAAGCTGTGCTGTAAGCATTATTTAATTTTAAGTAAGAAAATAAAGCCACCACTACGGTAAACGCCCTCAGTTAGAAGTAGAATAACAAGTATAGTCCAAAGAAGTCTGGTTAACTGAGGGTGAAGCAGTGAGGTGTAAATGTGATAGAGGTATCCAAGGTCTAAGGAATCTCCAAAGGATCAATCGAGAATAATAAATTTTATTTTATTTCATTCAGACAAGCGCTTTCGCTAATGGTAGCTTCATCAGGTCTATCTAATACAAATGAATTAAAAAGCTATTTTTATATAATCTAGGCAGTTCAATTAGGCATAATTTCATCACTAACTTAAAAGGGAAATGTCACTGCTTTTAAAACAAATTTGTGTATAGATAGAAAATCATGTTTCCTTCTAGCATACTTATATAATTATCTTACATCATTACAAACATAATAAAAAAATACTTATGTACATAGATATATGTATGAAAAATATATATATAAAAAATATATTTTTTAATGTGTAACAATCATGTATAAACATATGTATAAAAATGAACTAGATCCCTAGGCTTGTATGTGCATATATAATGTGTCACAAGTGCATATTATGAGTATGCTAAGTAATCTGAAAGATATATATTTGTGTGTATGCTGGTGTGATGAAATGGTATATAAAAGTGTATATATAAGAATGTATATAAATCTCTAAAATGTATATGTATATGATATGAATGTCAGCCGTCCATACTTGTGTATGCAAATACAAAGAATATATAACTATGGATATGAACAAACTTAGAAATACATATAAGAAATGTGTCTAAATCTATATAATAAATATGGCACATATCAAATATATTTAAATGAACATGTATGTCACTGGAGACATGAATGCTGGTCAGAAACTCATTGTATAAATGCTTAAAAAACTTATAAAAACTTCTATCAATATTAAATGTATAAGCTTCTATATAATTTGAAAAACTATAAATATAATAAATATAATAAATATGAAACACTTATATAATATAGGTACTCTTTAAAATACATATTCTATGTGAGCATAAATAAAACACATTTAAAAATACTAAAAAGTAATACAATCAAAGTGCATCTGTATAAGGTTATGTAGTGAACATCCTTAATACTGGATTGATTTAAAGGAAAGTATACTGTTGCAAGTCAGATTTATCACAGCACTAGTGATTTGAAATGGACATATGTGATGTCCTGGATAGGATATACAGATTTTGCTATGGCAACTGCAGTATTGGTTAAGCATAATGAACATCTTATTGATAATGTGTTATTTAATCTTCTAACAGCTTTAATATAATTATTAATACTGCTAACTGACTTAGTGAAATGCACAAAACAGCCTTCCTTATGGATGCCAACTTCTGAATTACCATAAAATTTAATATAAAAAGAAATGTGAATCTACTTGAAATATCTATAGTAGATGACTACTAGACAAATTATCCTTACAATTATAATTGTTTTATTAACTTCTTAAACAAGTAATAATGGGCAAGTTTAACATGAAAGTTGGTAAAAGAAACATGTATGTGTTGTTGCCCTGATATAATTGGTAGATTACATAATAATATACGTTATTTGTTTAGACTGATTTCTTGTTCTAGAAACCTATCCGGGTTATGTCTAGCAATATGACATTACTTTAGATTAAATGCACTTCAAGCCGACATTAAAATAAGAATATGTAGAAAGTCAGCATGAATGTGACATCTAGAGAATGTAATTTGTTACAACCTGGAGAAAATAATTTATAATATAATTATAAACAATATTTCAGACCTTCTTAGCTTCCAGGGAAATGTATAACTTTGAAATTGAATATATCTCAGCCTATTATTTCAGACCTTGTCTCTGCATGACAGTTAAAAGTTAATAGTGATTTGATATAATGCTTTTTAGCTGTGAACTGTATATCTCCAATGACTGGACTAGCATGATTTGTGATATCTGAGTAGGAGTCTATAGAAGTTAATTGCAGATATTAGTAAAACTTTAGTTAATTACACATTAACCGATATGTTATGATGTATAGTTTCTCACATGAGTAATACCATTGGTGCTGCATCACAAGCAACACAATCATATTTATTAAGGAGAATATTTTGAGGACCATAACAAGCTCGCTTTTTCACATCATATAAACTTTAATTGTTAAGTGGGTATAACTACCATTAATGCTTTTATCATAATTTATGGACAGGAGGACATTATAAGGTTATCAAATTGAGGCATATTTCCTTTTTTCACTATTTATTTATCATTAATATTATTCATAGAATATAGACATTTTATTTCTTTTACATTAATAACTTCTTTGAGACTGCGGTGGTGGTGCTGTGGTAGCATTGTCACCTTACAGTTAGACATTGCCCGTTCGATTCTCAGTTAGACCGTCTTTGGTGTGGCGACATGTGTGAATGGGCGTTCCTTCATTGAAGGTTGTGCGTTAGGCCCGGCAAGCCAGCATGTAAAAATCTGCTGCCAATCATTAGCGGACCGGAGTTTCGCTGTGGTGACCCCTAACCAGGAAAAGCCGAAAGCCACAACAACATTAATAACTTCTTTGAAGGTAAATATACTTATCATCTGAGAATTCCATATAAGTGATTATATACTAGAAACTTTCTAATGTAATAAAAGTGTTGGTTATAACCTTAAAGTTATTTTTTTTCTTTTTTTAAATATAAAAATCATTTTAGTTTCATATTCTCTTAACAAACTGGTAAGCCATGGTGGTGCAGCAGTAGCATTGTTGCCTCACAGCAAGAGGTTCTCCTGTTTGATTCTTGGCTGGAGCACCCTCTGTGTGGAGTCTGCATGTCCTCCCCGTGGTCGAGTGGCGTTCGAAAGACATGCGTGGAATGGGCGTGCCTTCGCTGAAGGTTGGACATCGAGCTGGCACCTCGGCACCTGTAAAAAAAATTACTGCCAGTCATTAGCGGACCGGAGTTACGCTGTGGCGACCCCTAACTGGGAAAATCCGAAAGAAGAACAAAGAAGAACATTCTCTTAACAAACTATTCTCCATATATTAGTTTTGTTTAAGGAGCTCAGAGGTCTTTATGTCTGTTAAAGGTATGAGCGATAATCTAATAGACTTATTTTTATATATTAGATTAGGAATGATTTTCATTCCATGTTTAGAGTGGAATTCAGTTATATCATTTGTTATGTTCACCTTGATATTATATAAAAATGTATTTTAAGCCTGACAAAATAATATTTTATTGATATTTATAATAGAGAAACGCGTTTAACAATCTGCCTTAAATACGTACACATAAAAACAAAATTTGCTGTTATCAGAGGAATATGTCAAATAGTCAAAAAAAAAAAAAAGAAAAGAAAAGGAAAAATAGAGAAAAGGAATAAAAACTTATTTTTCTGACAATAAACTGATATGGATTTAACCTTACTATCCTTGAATACTAATGGTTTAAATAACCCAAGTAAAAGATCAAACTTATTGAAATATTTAAAAGTATACAAAGCAAAGGTAGTCTTCCTTCAAGAGACACATTTCAAAATAAATGATAGTTATTCTTGGAATCCTAAGGATTATTTGATCTTAGCTCAGTCTACCCACAAGACTAAGACAAAAGGTGCAACAATCTTATGGAAAAAGAATATTAAAATGCCAGAAATCACTTATAAACATGAAGACAAAGAAGGTCTCATGGCCTTTGTATTAGTCAAATTTAAAAACAGAATATGGACTTTGGTAAATCTATACTGGTTTCCTGGTATTGGAGTAGGAAAAATGAAAAAAAAAAACACTTAGATTTTATCTCTAATAATTATAAGGGTAATTTAAGAATGGGAGGAAATTTCAACTGCATTTTAGATTCTTTTGAAACTACTAATAAGAGACCCCTTTGGACTTCTTCCATTTCAAAATTAAAAAAAAGTAGATTGAATAATTTAATTTATTAGATACATTTAATATGAAAGATGATAAATCGTTATTGTTTTCCCACAAAGACTGTAGATTTGGCACTCAAACTAGAATAGATAAAATATTAATTGTTCATAATCTGCATTTAAAAATCACTAATTTCTCAATTATTCCATGCCCCTTTTCAGACCATGATTATTTGATTTCAAAAATCCAAACTGATTTCAAACCTTTAATCCTCTCCTCTAGAATTCCATTATATATAACACAAATTAAAAAATTTAAACCTTGGCTGTTAGCAGAATTACATTTTTTCTAGATACTAATTATACAATAGAAATCAATAAAGTAACGATATGGGACTCATTAAAAGCTTATATATTTGGTAAAACTCTTAGTTGGTACAAAAATAAAATAAAAGAATGGGATACGAAATTATTCGATGCACAATCCAAACTTATGTCAATTAAAACTGAAAAAAAAACAAGACTCTACACAAATTAGAAAGAAAGTAGAGGAGTTAAATAAAAATATAATGAAATATTAACACATAAAACTAGTTTAGCTTTAGAAAATTTAAAAGTAAACTCCTTAGCCACCTCTCCCAAATATCTACACAACTTATCCACAAGAATCAAAATACAAGCCAAAGCTAATAACATTAATAACATGCATCATGAAATGAAAGAAAGTATCAAATATAGGAGATATTCTTGATGCATTCATATATCACTGCATGGAGCACTTTAAAAAAAGAGAACTCTCATACTGACCAACTAAACTTGGATACTAATTCTATTAATATTAAAAAAATGCCAAAAGAAGTAAAATTAGATTTACAAAAGCCTATCTCCCATAGGGAAATTATTGACAGAATTAAAGAAGGTAAGACTAACAAAGCACCAGGAATAGACGGTATCACCATGGAATTATATAAACTATTCCCTCCAATGATAATCTCCTTTCTCCATAAAACTTTAATAGAAGTTCAGTCAAATGCAATAATACCACCCTCTTGGAAATATTCTTTAATTACTCCGATTCTAAAAGAGGATAAAACACCAAATTTATGTACCTCATATAGGCCCATATCATTACTGAATAATGATTACAAGATATTTATGTCAATTTTAGCTACTAGAATCAAGATACCATTATCCAAAACAATAAATAATGACCAAACAGGATTTATATACAATAGACACACACGACAATATCAAAAGGATACTTACTTTTATAGATTACGTAAATAAAGAAAATAAAGAGACACTTATAGTAGGTTTGGATATAGAGCCTTTGACTCTCTAAATAAGGATTATCTATTTAGAATACTAACACTATTCGATTTCCCCCTTGTTTCATTTACTTATTAAAAAATATATATATAAACAATTTAGCCTATGTTAAATTAGGCCCATTCACACTGGAATCTGTTTATATAACAAAGGGCACTAAACAAGGCTGTCCTCTGTCGCCTATTCTTTTTGCTTTAGCCATTGAAGTATTTGCAGAAACAATACGCAATAATCTAAAAATAAAAGCATTCGAAGTATATAATCAATATAATACTAAAATAATGCTTTTACCAATGACATATTGTTAACCTTAATTAATTCTAAAGAGTCCTTAGAGGAGCTGGATGCAATGATTGAGAAATTTTATTTGATTTCAGGTCTTCACTTCAATAGATCAGAATCTAAATTTTTATTCTTAAATAAAAAAAAAGAAGCACATGTTAAAGAAAACCATATTATAGGGAAACAAGAATCTACACTAAAGTACTTTGGAATAGTGTTATGTAAAGATCTAAATGAGATAACATCAATAAATTACAACAATATCATTACTGCAATGAATATTTGTATTGATAGAATAAAATACTATTAACTTTTGAAGACAGACTACAATTAATAAAAATGGTTTTACTACCCAAGATTTTGTATATGGCTGTAGCTATTCAGTTGTTTCCTGAAAGATGTGTTTTCAAAGAAATTAATTCATCTTTATTAAAATTTTTTCCGTTCCCTAGGAGAAATAGGATTGCCTTAACCCATCATATTAGACCATGGAAGCTAGGAGGATTAAATTTTCCAGATATAGAAACATATATAAAGGCATCCATATCCAAAACTATTATAGACTGGATGAATCCCAATCACTTTACCAATGGGAAGGAACTACTAACTGATATATCAATAAACGAGTTTATTCTTTTAAACAAGTTTCCAATATTAGAAAAAACTAATAAACCTTGGTACCTACTTAGCATCTGCATGCAATACAATATAGCAAAACCTACTGAAGCACACTTGATTAATTACTACATTGATTCATTTAGGAAACGTATAAATGCTAATATGGACTTAAAGCTTTGGATTGATCTTTTAGTACCTTTCACCCTAACACGGGACTATCCCCATAACATATATAGAGAAGTAATCATTTCTTCAGAACAAAATACATTTTTCTGTTGGTTACAATGCACTAAAGAGTTAAAAGTTTTAAACATACAAGAGATAAAAATTACTTATAAAATCCAATCACAAGATTGATTGACTCTACAAAGCATTCTAATGTACACCCAAGATTTATGTAAAATAATTAATAGTTCTTCTTGTAAAGCTATACTGAAACTCAGTCACTTAAATGAAACTATATATAATGATCATAACAAAAAAACAGTATATTCTACTTATATAAAGAACTAATAAACTATAAAACAACTCCTAAAGCTTCTTATTGGCAATACATTTCAAAAGGTTGTTTATTACAACTAAATAAAGAAACCAAAGTAAACATTTTGCTATTAGTTAAATACACTTCCCATACACAATATTGGAAAATCTTTAATTGGAAATATATACACACAGCTTTATTAACCCCAGATAAAATTACTAAATTCAGTTCATCCACAAACTGAATATGTTGGAGATGCAAACAGACACAGAGCAGACTGTAATCATATTTTTTATGATTGTTCTAAAATTTAACCATATTGGAATGGAATTAATACATTTTTAGAAGCTTTGTCTAATGATTCCTTTATCTTATCTAAAGCACTGATCCTTTTGAATGTGAATGAAGGTCCACATCTGAACAAAACAAATATGTACCTGTTATGGACAATACTTGCAATTTCAAGGAAATGTATAACCAGAAGATGGAATTCAAACATAACCAACTTTGGAATATTTTTACAATCTACTGAAGAGCTCAATTTTGATGGAAATGAAAATTAAGGAGCTAAGGATTTTTCCAAGGCCATTGGTCAATAATCCATGGAAAATGTTTTGTTATTGATTGATACCTTACATCAATGTACTGATATTCTCTGATGAGCACATTGTTATATCCATACGTTAATTGTTTACAACTAAAACTATTATTGATGTCAGGCTGGTGTACATATTGTATATAGTTATTCAAAATGTCATTATAAAATGTTATGAAACTATATATCATTATTTGAAAATAAAAATCTTTAGAGGAGAGTTGCTCTTTCTTACTTTGGTCATGACTTTTTTTCTTTTTGTTATACACCCTGTTAAGATTAGGATGCCATCAGTGTAGTTTGTTTTGGGGGTTGTTTTTGACTTATTTCTCATAGGTACAGCAGCCTCTATGCAGCCATTTACATGCTTGCACAGTGATTCTGTGAATAATTCTGCATAGGCTGCTGTGAACTCTGAGTTGGGAAGGGCGTTGAATTTTGGCAAACTATTGCTTACTAGGATGTATTTTGCTTAAGAATAGTTTCTAACTGTAACATATATTGCTTGGTTTTCCAAGTTGATTTTTACTTTGAATGAGACAGCTTTGTGATCTGATCTCAAAAGTGAGGACATGACACATAGGGAGGAAGGGGCGCTGCAGTGCTGTCCCCCATACTGATGAGAACAAGGTCTAGTATGTTTGAAATTTTGGTTGAAGTGTGCACCGACTGATTAAAACATTTGTGTTAATAAATTGCAGGAAACACTGTGCTTGCAAGTCGGTGGCAGTGTATGTTTCCCATTCTGCAGAGGGTAGTTAAAGTCTTCCATGAATAGAATGCTTGGCCAGATGGAGAGTGCTTCCAGTAAGTCTAGATAAGAGATGTGGGATTCTTGAGACATAGATGGTGACCTATAGCTTGCTAAGATATGGTAAAGGACTATCTAAGGCAATTTACATGTGGACGAACTCTGGGGTATCATCCTGTTTAACCAACCTTGAGGTATACTTGTTGCTAATGTAGAACAAGATGTCTATATTCTCCAGAGTCAGGAGAGCTTGTTGGCTATGGAGTTTCCATATGTTCCTTTGGATTTTATTTGTAGATACGTTTATCATTTAGGCATTAACTAGAAAAGGCTTTATGGGAGTGGATACAATTTTAGCCAAAATCTGGAAAACCAGGGGAACAAGTACAGGCTATTTTATCAAAGCAATGTAGTTTGTTCACCATGTCTTCCCAGGGTGACAGATATTGGATCCCTCTGGAATGACACCAGAAACTAAGCCAACTGTTAAAGTCAGTCATTTTTGTTCATTCTGTGGCATCATCCTTCATGAAGGTAGAATGCTGCTCAATGCAAAGCACATACCAGTCTGAGACACATATTCAGAGAGCTCCATAATGTCTCTCTTCATATACTCTAGAGATGTCTCAGGTCATTTACACCCACAAGGACTATGATAGAATCATACTGGTACCTGTGGTGCAATGACTTAAGTGTGTGTGCAAGCTGGCCTATTCTGGCTCCTGATAAGCAAGTGACCGTAATCATCTGGTTGTACAGTCTGGTAGCTGAGGCATCTGTGTGTCGTACAACAGAGTCCCTATGCCAAAAGTCCTGGGTAAACTATTTGCTTGCCTTATGGACTTTTTGTCTGGGTGTCCAATGGGTGTAGGCTTATTTACTTTGAATAGTCTTGCTTCTCGTGTATGCTTTAGAGATTGCTCAGGATAGGCATTATTGTTTGCAGGCTTAGGGGATATTGCTTTTTAGTGCCTCAGCATAATCTGGTCAGTGTGTGAGGTTGCTATGTATGGTGAATGTAGCGTGTGTGCTCTTGACAACCTTGTTTGTATGCAAGAGTTTTGCCTCCAGGGAAATTGTGTATGTACATTACTTACATATTGTGTTGGTTTCTTTCAGGATTAAAAAGTGGTCAGTGAACATGAGACAATTGCTACATTATCTCAGGATGGCCATATCAACCATGCTGGCTACAGAGACATGTGGAAATTGCATATTGATGTTTTCCAGGCCAGTATTACGGTAAGTTATTAGGGTCTGAGGACTGGGTTTTACTGAGCTCTTCTAGGGGACATCTCTAGGGTTAGGGACTAGAGTTGAATAGTACTAGGATATAGTCTTAGTGCTAGGACATGGTATTAGTGCAATCTGATGCACAAGCTAGCTGATCTGAGCTTGACTTTGTACAATGCATTCATTTCTGAATCCTGCCAATATCTAACAATATAGATCCTAGCACCACTTCTCAGCTTTCTGCATTACCTCAGTGCAGGATCAGACTGACTTACCTGCTGTCATACAGATCTCATCATATTTAATGATCACATACAAAGAATCTTATCAAAACTGTGTTTGTACGCAAAAAAAGTGTTTATGTGCATCTTCATGCATGCCAACACTCTTTTGTGTAAAATGTTTTTTAAGCTTTCTCTTTCAAAACTTACTGCAATGACTGTTTCCATAACTGGAAGTCTAATGCTGCCACTCTCAGATGTCCTGTATTAATATTAATGTGCTAGTAGGGCATGTGTATATCATTGCTAGTACAAGTGTTAATTATGCTGAATTAGAATGTATAAAAAATTACAAAGCAGTTTGTAACTGCTAAATGGTCAGATTAACACTTTGTCAAAAAAATAAATAAAATAAAATAAAAATAAATGCATAAAATTCCACTTGTTAGTCTTTGCCAAAATGTAAGTTTAACAAGTTGATGGTATCATAACTGCTTTATAGTTCTTTACATGGTCGAATTAAGCCAAATTAGTACTGCCACTAACAGTGATGTGCAGTCATCCTGCTGGCACATTAATATTAATGCAGGGCATTGGGAAATGTCAGCATTAAACTTCTGCATTCAGAAGTAGCTTTTACACTGTTTACACCGATCATTAAAACAAAAGACTTTCTTTATGAATAAAGTACTGCTTGCATGAAGTTGCAAGCAAACACTAATTTATTGAAAATGACGATCTAAGAAAACACACGATCTTTAACAGTTTAGCATTTACTAAACTGTGTTTTTATACTCTGACAACATATAAATATAATCATTCCTATCCTTTCCTCTTTGCTGTGAGCAAATGACTAAGAGGATCACTCTGTTATTGCATTCATATGTTTGCTTGTTAGTTTAACTCTGATTAATTTATTTATTCTTGTACTTTGATTTATTGTAGGGCCATGCAGGGCCGCCGAGAGAAAATCCGGACCCCGGTACAAAGAAGGTGTGCAGGCCCTTATACAAAATTCTACACCCACATGTAAGTGTGTATATTATTATTTATTCCTAGCAATCGTAGATTACATTGATACATTTAGATAAGTATGTATAGGCATAAATGTAATAATAAAGAAATATATTTATAATAGTAAAAGACATTTATAATAGCATTTATTGTCTGCTGAACAAAGGTACTTTCCTGGCCTTTTTCCTAGCAAAACTCTGAATTACATAATCAAAATTAATCTGTTTTGCTAGATCAGACTCAATACTGAGTCTTGCCAAATCTACAGTCGCTTGTGACATAGTGGATCTTAGAACATTTTTTACCAGCTTTAGCTTGCTGAATGAGCACTGTGCAGAGGTGACAGTTGCAGGAATTTTCAACAGAATACACAGACCGACCCATTTATTTGGAAAGAGTACTTCCAGTTTGTACTTTTTCAAGCAATTCAGCAGCTCCAAATGGGCTCAGCTGGTTCTCTCCAAAATTTGATCGATGAACAGCCTGCAGATGACTCATCTCCATTACAAGATCTTCACTGATATCAGCAAGATATTGATTTGCCAGTGAGTTTGATTTTTCTTTCAGCTCATCTGCAGGAATTGTTAGGTAGCCCGCCATGGCTAGAAAAGGATCCTTTGTACCAGTCTGCCTACACTGTAAAGTGTTCTCAATTCTAAATAAAATGTAAATTTGAATATGCCACTACAACAGTCTTATATGGTGCCTTTGGATTTGAAGGATTTGTTGGCATGTTCAAATTTTGAAGCTTCACGGGAAGAGTTCAGATCAGGCAAGAATGTTTTCAGTTATTGATTTTCCATTTAGCCTAGCTATTACTTCCAGGGCATTTTTCTAAGTACTTTGCACATACCATAGCAGCTCTCAGTCTATGGGGTGTTTATATCATCACTTACTTAGACAAATATTAATTAATTTCATGTTCATTGAAAGGAATGTTTAGAAGCATATAACATTTGTAATTCTATTTTAAAGTCTCTGTGCCTAACTTGAAAAAAATCATGTCTCAGCCATACTATCAGAAGATAATAACTGGAGCTCTTTTCAACATGGTTTAGAGAAGATTTTCCTAACTCAAGAAAAAAATATAAGACTTATGCTTCCTGTATCAGCTAGGTTAACTAGCAGCTATTAGAATTCCATTTCAAAACATTGTGAACATCTGAAAAGCACAAGGTTTTGAGTACACCAAGTTACAGCATAACACATCTCATAAACTGTAAAAAGCTACATTTTGCATCCCTCATTGTGAGGACTGTGCCTCAAAACCTCCAGTCTCTAAGTATACAAACTCCAATGTCATTTAAACTCAGAGAAAAGAGAAATCACAAAAATAATAACTGTTTTCCTTTGAGTAAGTTAATGTTGGATAAGCTACTTTAGCACACACAACAAAAATAACTTTGATTTACTAAGACATTGGCATTTTGATTAGCCAATATTCAATTACTAACATGAGCACTGGCAGAGTTGCAGTCAGTAATCCCTAAGGAAAAAATTTTGGGGAAAAAAAAAGTATTTTCCAGCATTCTAGGTTACAATGCCGCTAGCATCCCAATGGCCCAGAATGCCAGGCTGCAAATGAGAAAAGCTCAACATTACTTAAAGACTGTGGGGTCAATCAACAGATCCCATTGGCTGTGCGCATTCCTGTGATCCCTCTTTTCATTCTGGAATTGGACTGGTCGATAGTAGCAGTTCAGACAAAAATAAACCCAGCCCTTTTCTTTTTTCCTTTTCTGAAACTGATGATGAATACATTTGTGGAGCTCACAATTTGGTTATAGCACAATATTTATTGTCTCTTTCTTAGGGAAAAGTGTTTTTCAGTTTGAAGAAAGTCTCAGCAGTAGACCTAGCCATAATGATATTCAAGAACTCCCTAAGGCAGGATGTGCCCCAGCTGAATATTGACATGCCACAGTCATGAGGTATCAAACAATCACCGAGGGATGCATGGTTACCAGCTGTGCAGAATATTGATGCAGATGTAGAAAAGCCTGTTATCCCTGCATATCCAACTGATAGCATTTTGCCTTTCGGGGGTCATAATGTTTAGAACTGATTTTTGCAACTGAAAACTGTGACAACTTTACTCAAGAATTCTAGACAAAGACAAAAACTGTTGGGAGACAAAAGGCCATAATCAGGGACAGTTTTTACATTTTAAATATTCTAATTCTCTTAAAAAGTTAATAGCACAACACATTTTGCATCAGCATGCATTTTCCAAGCAATAAGAAATATTAAAATCTAATGTCTGGCATTATTAACTGAATGCAATCTTCAATGATTTTTTCCAGGAGGTAATGCAAAAATATGAGGCAAAAATCAGACACATTCCTCAACATTCTGGACAGTTGAGATGTATGACAGCATTACATTGCACGGGGACTGAATACCTGGTTCAGAGCAGTGTTGTAAGTATTTTATTATAGCTGCCATTTCTGTTTGTGTGGAAACTGTATTGTGGAACCATCAAGACAACACTATGCATTCATTTAAAACACTGCATTACTGGGGGACAGAATACCTGGCTGAAAGCTGTGCTGTAAGCATTATTTAATTTTAAGTAAGAAAATAAAGCCACCACTACGGTAAACGCCCTCAGTTAGAAGTAGAATAACAAGTATAGTCCAAAGAAGTCTGGTTAACTGAGGGTGAAGCAGTGAGGTGTAAACGTGATAGAGGTATCCAAGGTCCAAGGAATCTCCAAAGGATCAATCGAGAATAATAAATTTTATTTTATTTCATTCAGACAAGCGCTTTCGCTAATGGTAGCTTCATCAGGTCTATCTAATACAAATGAATTAAAAAGCTATTTTTATATAATCTAGGCAGTTCAATTAGGCATAATTTCATCACTAACTTAAAAGGGAAATGTCACTGCTTTTAAAACAAATTTGTGTATAGATAGAAAATCATGTTTCCTTCTAGCATACTTATATAATTATCTTACATCATTACAAACATAATAAAAAAATACTTATGTACATAGATATATGTATGAAAAATATATATATAAAAAATATATTTTTTAATGTGTAACAATCATGTATAAACATATGTATAAAAATGAACTAGATCCCTAGGCTTGTATGTGCATATATAATGTGTCACAAGTGCATATTATGAGTATGCTAAGTAATCTGAAAGATATATATTTGTGTGTATGCTGGTGTGATGAAATGGTATATAAAAGTGTATATATAAGAATGTATATAAATCTCTAAAATGTATATGTATATGATATGAATGTCAGCCGTCCATACTTGTGTATGCAAATACAAAGAATATATAACTATGGATATGAACAAACTTAGAAATACATATAAGAAATGTGTCTAAATCTATATAATAAATATGGCACATATCAAATATATTTAAATGAACATGTATGTCACTGGAGACATGAATGCTGGTCAGAAACTCATTGAAGACAATTCTTCTTTACCTGTACTTGCACATTTTATATATGTTATTATTCTTGTCTAAGCAATAACTGCTTTTTGTTTTATTTTTTATTTTCACTTACAGCTGTATAAATTAGTACAATACTGTGCCAATATTCCCTAACATTTAAGAGGAAAATAATAAGTATGAAATGTGTGTGGAATATTGTTTTGAAAATAAACTTAACACTGTTTTCAGGTATAACCAATTCACAAGCACAAAATGTAGCAGTTCATTGAAGTTTGCATTTCCTTTTCTGTACAAATGTGTCTGATTTAATAGGTAATCTTAAAGTAAAAGCATTTTCTCAGTAAAGTTTGTGCTGGTCATTCAATCAGCATACCGACCCTAACCCTCCACCCCTAGCCTGCAGTCTGACAAGGGTACGGTATATGAGACTTCAGCCCTGTTGTATGTGCAGTTGGAAATACTTTTGAACAAACAACTGTGCTAGGCAATTGTTTTAGTTATAATTCTATGACCTACACAAAATTGGCTTAATGTAATGCAACTATTGTAAGTCTTTTCTTGCACTGGTAATAAATTATAAATAATGCTAATTGCACTTATTTCATTATTTTATAAATCTAGGACAAAGCTGTTTATTTATTAAACACTGAAGAAGAGTCTTTTACTCAAAAGCTTTGTTCTGCTATTTATGCTGTTTATGTCCTGAGCTATTAAAACTATTTATCAAAATGGTGGATTTGGACAGTTTTTTCCTGGAAGAAAATTATTTTCCTGTGCCCTGTCGAGCAGAGGCACAGAGGTGATCCCCGGGGTGAATTTCCTATTTCTCATCCAATCATCAAGATTTTTCTTGAAGAGTGCTAATGAGGAGCTTTGTTTGATATAGATACATAGCTTGTTCCAGAGTATGGGAAGTCTCTGGGACAGGAATCTATCCCTCCAGCATGTTCTGTTTATTGTGATGACAAGGTTTAGGACCCCAGAGTGTGTAGCTCGGATGGATTGGGATTTCTTTAAGTGGAGCATGTCCAACAGCTCTGGATTTGACATAGTTTTGTATGTTAGGCAGAGATCACCTCTGAGTAGGCGATATGTGACAGAGTAAAGCTGGAGTTTTTTTAAACGGTCTGCATAGGGCATCTGTTTGAGGCTGGTAATCCTCTTTGTGAGATATTTATGTGGCCTTTCCAGTTGTTGTAGATGTCTTGTGAGGTACATACCAAAAGGGGCGTTGTACTCTATAATGGGTTTAATGAGTGATGAGTAGAGGGGAACAATTACCTCTTTTTTCCTGGATGAGAAACCTTTTGTGATGAGGTGTGCCACGTAGAAGGATTTCCTGACTACTGTGGTGATGTGATTATCAAAGGAGAGACTACTGTCCACCTGTGTCCCAAGGTCTCTTATCACAATTTCGGTGTAAAGTAGACTACCACCTATGTGGTAGCTCATGGGTACAGAGTTTTTACCAAAGGGGATGACAGTGCACTTTTTGGCATTGAGCTTGAGGTCATGGCTTTGACACCAGGCATCTGTCTCAGTGAGGCCCTTTTGTAGGATGTCCACATCTTTAGGAATTTTGATTATGGCTCCTAGTTTACAGTCATCTGCAAACTTCATTAGCCAAAGACCTTCTGTGTTAGCCTGTACTTCAGAAAAGTAGATACCAAACAGGAGAGGACCCAGGACTGAACCCCTGTGGTACTCCACTTGTCACTGGTCTGAAGTCGGATTTGGAGTCTGCTACTTTCACAGTGTGGGTCTTGTCAGAGAGCCAGTTGGCAACTCATCTTGTGACATAGGAATTTATACCTAGTTTAATGAGTTTATTTATAATTCCAGAGTGGGAGATGTTGTCAAAAGCCTTGGCTAGATCTAGATAGGCTGTGTGAACCACCTTACCCTTGTCTATGGCTTTGGTGACTGCTTCAAAGAAGTCTATCATGTTTAGGAGACATGATCTCCCTTTTACAAACCCATACTGGGTGGGCTCTAGAGTTTGGAGATTACCAATGTCTTTGTTTATAAGTTCCATGATGATACATTCCATGGACTTGCAGACCAGGCTCGTTAGGCTAATGAGGCAGTAGTTCCCAGAGTCCGTGGTGGCTCCCCCTTTGTGGAGTGGGATAGCCATCACTGTGTGTCATTCAGTGGGCACAAAGCCTGAGGTGAGGCTATGATTGAACATGGTGCTTAGGTGGGGTGCCAGTTCATTCTGTAGTTTGTGTAGAACGCAGCCTGGGATTTTGTCAGGTCCCATGGATGCTGTGTTCTTGGCTTTGGAGAGTGTAGTTTTTACCTGTGCAGCTGTGATTACAGGAACTTTGCATTCTTCTGGTATAGAGATGGGCCCTTTAGGGGGTGAGAGGTGGGTAAAGTTAGCACTGAACCTGTCTGCCAGGATGTTGGCAATATCAGTTGGTTCTGTATATTTAGTGCCATTGTGTTGTAACTCAAAGCAGATCTGAGTGTTGCCATTAAGATTCTTGATATAGCTATAGAATGCTTTCTGGTTGTCTTTAGAATTAGTGGCGATTTTGTTTTCATAACTAGCTTTGCAGGATTTTATGAGGGATGTCAGCTTCTTACTGAGGCTGACCAGGGAGTTCCTCCAATCATGGGATTTTACTCTTTTTTGCAATAGTTTCTTTCTTCTGTTGTAGAGTTTGTTTATGGCAGGGGACCACCAGACTGGCATCTTGGTTCTGTTAGGGATAGCACGATCCATGCACTCATGTAAGTGCTTATAAAGTGCATTTGTGTAGGATTCAGCAGTCATACCTCTATTGTCCGTTTGCATGTGTGTCATGAAGTTTGACACTTCTGTCTTAAGAAGCATGAAGTTGGCTTTGGAGAAATTTTTTGCGGTGGTTTCCCTAATGGGGGGGTGGGGCAGGATATAGATGTCTAGGGTGATTAGCTTGTGGTCGGATCTGACCAATGAGGAATTGACCTCTGGTGTGGAACATTGGTTTCCCATGTTGGTAATGGCCAGGTCTAGGATATTGCTGCCCCTGGTGGGGGTGTGGATAAGTTGATCCAAGGCGCTGGAATTTATGAATTCCAGAAAATGTTTAGCAAAATAGTTGGTACATGAGTAGTTTTCCCAGTTAATGGTGGGGTAGTTGAAATTGGCCATTATTCAGATGTTGGGTTGTGCCCTAATATTTTCCAGTGTATCAAGAAATTAGGAGTGGGAATCCTGGGGCATGGTGGGGGATCTGTAGCAAGTTACAATTTGGATTGTGGTCTTGACCAGAGTTAGTTGCACTTGGATAATATCAGATGCATTATGCTGAGCAACTAGCCTGGAGGTGTGGATATACTTAATGAATATGGATACGCATCTGCCTTTAGTGTTTTGGTCCAGGTTAGGTGGCCGAAAGGTGTGGCATGAATTATAGCCTGATAATGCAGGGGTGCTCTCTCGAGCCTTGAACCAGGTCTCTATCACTGCACAGATGTCGATGTTCTCCATTTTAAGGAGTGCCTTGAGTGAATGCATTTTGAGGTTTAGACTTCTAGCATTAAACATGCTTATAATTTCCTATACATTTCATAATAGCATAACAGGTAATATTTTCAGGTACACATATCTTTCTTTTTTTCTTTGCACATATCTGTTGTTATACATAACATTTTGTATCTTTAATATGACTAATTTAAGAAACCAAATATTTTATTTTAGTTACTGTAGAACTCTGGCCTTCTTGTCACACCCTGCTCTACTCACTCGGCCAGCTGTTCAGCCCTACATTTCTGCAAGTCTTCATACCTGTGATGGCACTGCTGGCCTGAGCAGGTTATACTTGTCAGGGTTGACAGGTGGTCATCCATCTCCTGCCAAATATCAATCTTTTTCCGGGTAGTATTTCTTGTGCATAGCTCATTCTTATCAAGACATGAATCATGCAGAAGTTACACCATGATCTCCTTATCACACTAGCTAGGAGTATGGCCTTGTGCCTTCACAGGGTTTGCCATCTTTTAAAGAACCAGAGCAAGAATGAGGAAAGTATCATTCGGGATGTATTAATCAGGGTTAGAACCACTCCCTATAGGGTGTGACATCACTTCAACTAAACGCTTTTTGCTTGCATGGTCATTACAACAGTTATTGATACTATTGCTAAGTTTGGTGTAACCAAAACTGCTTTGTCACATACTGATTTTTTTCTTAAAGAAAACCACTTACCATTCCCTTCTATGATTCATAAAACAGAAATATATGATTAATAATTTTTATTGATAATGATTATTGGTAAAGTTTATTTTTTGCATGTTAACACCAGTATGTGTCATGTAGGACAGAAGATTTATTTTTTTTTGGGGGGGGGGGGGTGGGAATAACTGTCATAATGTGTGAACTTTTAACTTTATGAAGTTATGGCTTGCTTGAGGTCCTAGGGTGTGACACAGAATGTAGGATGAACAAGGATTACACTTCAGATTACTGCAAACCTGACATTCAGATAACTCCATTTTGTTTTTTAATTACATTTTGATTTTGGTTAGTCTAGGGTTTTTTGCCCATTACTGTGGAAAGCTTGGGACAACTGTGGAGTGCTGCAGACTTTGGATCCATCTGCAGTGGTCCATGTCACTCTTAAATGTGTTCATGTTACTTTACACATGCATTCTTAATAGTCTATATTATAACATCGAAGTTGCAAAACTTCGAATGTTATAATATCGAACCAACTACATCTAAGGATGAGAATAGCGAAGCCCCAGAACATTGAATTCTTACCTAGGGCAAGATTTCAGTGGGCTGTTCCGTGGCTTTGCTATTTCCTCCACTGTGTTGTGATAGTTACAGACCTTAGGGTTAGGGTGCGGGTTAAGGTAAGTGGATAGGTAGGAATGTATGTATGGTTTAGTGTAGGGTTAGAAGTAGGGTTTTGCTAAGTGTATGTGTGTGTTTTAATTAGTTTGTTTGTGTATAGTTTCGTACGAGTAAGTGCGCGATAGTTATGGACCTTAGGGTTAGGGTGCGGGTTAAGGTTAGTGGATAGATAGGAATGTATGTACGGTTTAGTGTAAGGTTAGAAGTAGGGTTTTGTTAAGTGCATGTGTACATATTTGTTTGTGTATAGTTTCGTAGGGTAAGTGTGCGATAGTTACGGATCATAGGGTTAGAGTGCAGGTTAAGGTTAGTGGATAGATAGGAATGTATGTACGGTTTAGTGTAGGGTTAGAAGTAGGGTTTTGTTAAGTGTATGTGTGTGGTTTATTTATTTTGGTGTGCTTGTGTTGTGTGTATGTTTCTCGGAACATCGAATTTTTTTCCCCCTGGGAAAAAATTTGCTATTCTGAGTGTTCGATGTTATCATATTTAGAAATTCCAAGTGTGAGCTTATGGTGTCCAATATTTTGGAATTTCAAATATATGATATAGACCCCATTCTTAATTGGTGAAATGTCAAAATTTGCTGATATACCTCAGGACATGTTTGAGTATCCCTATGATTCATAGAGATGTATATAAATTAGCCTAATTTGCATATAACATGTAAATGGTGCTGAATTTTGCCAATAAGTTGTGCATCAGCATGTTAATTGAGATATGTGGCAAATGCAGGAGGATATTGCAGACTTAACTACAATAACAAACTATTTTACAAATATATTATTATTTATTAAGAAACACTTAAAAATGATTTCATTATTGATTTAAGGTTCATTTGCAACTTAAATGTATTTTGTGCATGTTATGATAGCATTGGCTGATTAGTAAATTTCAGTCACTTTGAAGTTGCATTTCATGACAGCAGCGGTAGAAATTATTACTGATAACAGAAAATGATCATTACTCTGGTATAATTTACTGATTGTGCATACATTGGTATAAATGCAGTAATTTACTACAGAGGATTTACTGTGCTGAGGGCATGAACAGGCATATGTGATGAATTTGATTTTTTGTAGTGTCAGAGAGTAAAAAATGGCAGTATTATCAGTACACGACAATGGCAGAGGATACGGCAAGGATGCATTTTTGTGACAAATGTGATTGCATTCATAACCTGAATAAACTTTAGGTAACATATTACAATTTTCCTAGTATGTATACCATGAATGAACATTTGACAAAAAGCAATGCTACATGGATTAATATTCCTACATGGGACAGGTACCTAAGACATCAAAATAGTAATGAACAAACATTTTCAGGAGAAATATATTATAATCAAATAACATATTTAAGTGAGTATTCAGCCATGTAAACTTAAACTGCTGCCACTACCCCTCTCCCCACTGCACAAATGATAGTTTATGAAGTCAGAATTTATTTTGTATGACATCGTAAAATGAATCTGATGTGCAGTACAACAAAATAACCTCAGATGAAATGGCATATATAAAGAACCATTATATGCACTTGCAATGTGTTAAATCACAAAGCATTTTACTGTTGTCAATATTCCTTACCATTGTATAACTAAGTAATCTTTAAAGCAGAAGTTATTCATGACAGCAGGCAAAAATGTGAATTATTTTCTATTTGATGCCTTTTGACATCACTGAACAGGAATCAGTGAGCACTCAGGCATGGCAACAACATGAGTATTATTCTATCAGATAATAAAAAAAAAAATTCAGATGAGGCAGAATATCATATGAACATTGACAGCAGACCATGCATCACATAGCATAGCCCACAGATGTCACTGTCATCAATTATACTCTATGTGTGTGTGACCTGAATTTTGTGGTCCATAGATCTGGACTAGATGCTGCCTCTTTACCTATGCAGCTGCTTGCCATGCATGAGCCTGCTGCATGTGGTCCATTACTACTGCTGTTGGCTGGTCATTATTACTCATAGTGAGACTGATACTGAGAGCTGCAGTGACAACATAGGTCACTTCACCACCAGACCAGCACATGATCATGTTATGGAGAATGCAACACACAGTAGCTGGGTCATAATAAAGGGCATGCCCCAAACTCAACTAGGCACCTGAAACTGCTCTTCAGGAGGCCAAAGACCCTCTCAATAATACAGGTCTGGGACAGGGATGTGTTATATGTCTCCTCCAGCTCCACTTGGATTTCTTATTGGAGTCATGAGCCATGGGTCCAGTGGATATTCACAATCACCTGAAAAAAAGAAGGGGGAGACAAAACAGAAAAAAATAGTATTCATCAATACATTTTAATGTAAACAACTACTTAAATAGACTATAACAAAAAATTATTTTTCCATTTACCAACAAGATGACCACTGGGAATCCTACCATGCATGGATAGGTGGTAGAGTGAGCTAGTATGCCAGGTATGGGAATCATGTGCACTGGCAGGATGCCGGGCAGAGACTTTGTTGATGTACCCCCATGCATCACACACTACAGTTTATGGAATGGTAGCCATTCTTGTTGTGGTAAAACTCCCTCTGTGGACCAGGACAGGCCCTAATTGTAACATAAATGCAATCTGTCACACCAAGTACCTTAGGAAAATGTGCTGGTCCATAAAAGCAGTTATAGTCCTGACCTGGTCTTGAGGCGACACTAGTAAATAGATATTTTGATTCACACATGCCAAAAGTACATCCAGGAAATGCTGCAGTATTCTCAAGGCAGAAGTCTGTCAGATCCCAGAGTTTGTCTCTGGAGGTTCCTGTAGCAAGTATATGAGGACTATACATACTTTGGCATCGACAGGCATATGAAGTTCACACATTCCTCCACTACCCCTATGGAGGTCAAACATACCCACTAAGACCCTTATAATGTCCCTGTCTACTCTAAACATATCATGAATTTCCTGATTGTTAAAGTTATAATAAGTAATCCTGTGCTTATATTTTCACCATCTTGCTGTCAAGTGCCTCTGGGCGCAAGCAGTTTTGGTCCACCCAAGACTAGCAACTCAGACCTAGAAATAGCAAAGCTCACAGCAAGTGATAGCATTTCTGCCAGTTACAACTCTAATAGATTTGGTGAGGCTTCTCTCTATGACTGTGCATCACAAATAGTGAAAAATATACTTCATCAGTATTAGAAAATTTACATCTCTCCTCAATTCTGTCTCATTATTTCAACAGCTGCATAAGCGCATTTGAGGTCATCGCTCATTGGCAAAGCTGACCTCTATGAATCGCAGCTCAACTCATTCATGAACATCTCAGATAGCCTAAGTGTGTTCAAGTAACTGACTATGAATACTAACCTTGATATGCTTTGTCTTTATGTGCTCTTCATGATCAGTGGGAATGAAGGGTGAGGGCGCAGGAAATATGCTCACAGTAAGTTTGTTAAAAATCTGAATCAGAATTATAACAGTTTCTTTTCAACAATTACCTCTTGTAAATAGTGATATGACACTAAGCAACACTCTTTTACCCACAGAGTATTTGTTTTTATATCGCACTAGCTTTGATGTATATGATTTTCTATACCTATTCGGTTATGTTAAAGCCGCAATCCTCTTGCAATTATTTGTTAATGAAGATTTGAACAATTCTTCTCTGGGTGATTTATTAAAGAACTGTTTCTTGTCTTTCTGTAGAAACAGTTGTGAACCCAGTCAATGAATTCCTACATTATAAGAAAATAGACAAGTTAGCATATACACTTCAAAGAAAATATACACGGGGAACTATAAACGGCATGTGTTTGGTAGTTGTTGATTTTTAACTCGGTGGTTGAGTATTTGAAAGAATGGTTATATATAAAGGATTATTTTAATTCTGTGAGTTGTAATGTGGGTCAAGAAAAAACTACTACCCCTTTAGTTGGCAAAGCAAATATTAACTACTCACCTCATAGATATTATAACTGGTATAGATGAATCATACGGATTTAATTAACAACGCTTCCTCAAATAACTGTAGCACAAAAGATTTAGATCAGAAAAAAGAAGTGAAGTTGTAAAAGAAGAATGTTATGAGAGAAGTGGTGAAAAAAACAGGATAACAGAATTTATACTTCTAAGAGCAGGAAAAAAACAGGTCAAAACATAATAGGGCATAACAAATTGTTTAGGAAAATATCAAGCAAACTAAAATGAATGCATTAAAAATAGAGTTTGAGATAAATCTAATCCAGATACCTTATTTTCAGATATTATTATAGACCAGGACATACAGCAAATATTTCCATTCCTCACATATATTTTTGAAGTAATAACTGCTAACAACAGGAAACAAAAATGCACAATTACTTCAAATTCCAGTTTGAATAATGAGTTTGATAGAATAACTGAATGTTCGTTTATTAAAAGATCTTGATCATATCAAAATAAGGAAAGGTATTCAGGTAAAGCTAACACTGATGTTAGGAGTACAAAAGGAGGCATTATGTGAAATAGTAGTCTTCCACATTGTAACAATAACAGATTTTATGCAAGTATGGAAAAACAATTAAAACTAATGAAAAATGATTGAACATTACAAATCCAAAAGGACACATTACTAATGATAAAGATGCTGTCATACTAAATAATCAAAAGGAGTTTCCTGTTCTCAGTGACTAATTCCTGAAGCCATTGCAAACATCTCTGTCGATTCTTCATAAATTAAGAGTGATAGACTCCAGCCTCCTATGGGTTGAAAATAATGTAAATCTATAATTTATTGGCCAAAATAATCTTATTATGTACAGGACATAAATATGTGTAGTACATGCTGGAATATGTTATTTCACCATGTCCTGTTAGAGCATACAAAGTGAGTAACAAAACAAATTGTAGAATATCTATTGACATATACTGTTGGGGTTTCTCTAATGAGATTTTACATTCAGCGGGATTTCTGGACTCTAGCGTTACTAAGACCACATATTTTGGAAAATAAAACTGTATTACGAGATATATACATTTATTCTTGAACATTTCATTTATGCAAAAGTTGAATGGGCTAAAATATTAGGTGTATTGCATATTCAGAGCTAATTCCAGAATTTCATACACTTGGAAGGATTAACACAAATGGCTAAAAATAATACAAGGAATAGTGATCTACTAGATTTGGTCTTAACTACCAATCTCAATAGATATAATTCAGCCTTTGGGAACAACAGACAACAATTCAATTTTATTTGATATTATTTGTCATAAAAATAGTAAACTCACTAAAATTTTTGATAAAAAAAATCAATACTAACAAATTAATGGTATATATTTCTTGGAAACCATGGCATAACATATGTAGTATGGATGAAATAAAGTGACTATAAAGTTAAAGTACAATTTTAAGATCATCAGCAAAATGCCATATAGGCTGGAAAAAAAGATAAGTCTTTATATTCAAAGGAGATGAAAATTTTTATGATATATAAGAAGTACCCAACTAATGCTAGCAAGCAAAGGTTAAATATGATTTCTAGCAAGTAGCTGAATCACTGGTATGTCCTTAAAGGGTCAATTGCATATAATTCATAGGCCTCCACTACAGCAGGTGTGAGGTATTGCCAGTGAAGACTCTAGCTTTGCAGGGTCTTTCTTGTAATTTTGATTAAAAAGCTAAAGATTCTTTTGTAACTGCCAAGGCTATATATGAAAATCTAGTGGCATAAAAAAACAAAACAAAACAAAAAAAAAAACAACAATAGAAATGCATTCTATAAATATGTTAGCTAGTGTGGATGTTCATCAAATTTAATTGGGCCTCTTCTTGTTAAATGATAGTTGAGTATATGATATAGAGAAATCTTAAAAAATGTTGACAAGTATTTTTAATCTATAAATAATAACTCTTTATATGTCGACCCTGTGAATATTCAAATAATCACCATCAAAACTGCGTGTCCAATTATTGATTTGTCAACTATTAGGTTAAGTATAAAGGAATCTAAAATAGGCACTAGCATGAGGCCAGATTTAATATGTTTTACCTACAATGCTCATTGTTAGATCACTGTTGCAGTAACCTAGGACCATATGGGTTATATCCTACTGAGGATATGGCAGCTGACCAGCTTCAAACACTTTAGGGCACCTTCCACATGCTTTAACTGTTGAACAGCTTGAGGAGAGAAGTATAAAGTCAAGGGTTAGGTTAACAATCCTTTAGAACAAGTTTCGAGTGATCGACGGTCAGCTAGTGCTTCACCAAGGCTGAGCAGATAAGTATCCCTGTGGGGAAACCTTCTACTTAATAAAACTTTGTGAAAGAAATTAGCTTTTCTTTAGAAAAATTATCTAGTTAGGCTAGGACTAGTGTCTTTAATGGCTGACACTAAAAAAATTTACCTCACAATTGTTAACTTTTGTCAGGTTTCCCTGTCTGGAGAAATTGCATTTTAAAACAATTTCTTCTGTGTAAAGCATGTATATTTTATTAAAAAATAAAGACACAGGCTTGGATTTGAGGTTTTGAGGGTTGTCACTAAAAGTTTTATCACAAAACTTCAAAATTCTTGTCAAGTTGGTCATTGACTATTCAAGGCTCTCTGCTACCCGATTATTAGGTACTTTTTTCCAGCTAGAGCATGGACCATGCTTTGGGCTTTTTGGTTCTTCCCTCTCCTTCCTGCAAGCAGAAGAAAAAGAAGAAGAAAGTTTTATGGGAGCCTGATTCCCAGGGAAGAGTCTTTTGTCTTTTTTCCTGGTGGGGGGTATCCCAGCAAAATAAAACAGAAAGTTAGGCATATGTTTTTTCCTGCTTTACTTATGATGGATAGGAAGATTGACTGGGTTTCGCTAAGGGCTTATTTCAAGCTTTTCATTCAATATATTCTGATTCCATGCAGAATTTTGAAAGAAGAAGGTTTCTACCTCTTTCAGATACTGATTCCCATTCTGAAGAATAGGAATTAGACTGGGATTTTATGACTCCGGTATCTATTCCACATGATGGAAAATCTGATTCTAATGAAAACATTTCTTCAGATTCTCCCCTTGAAGAGTTATCTGAAGCTATAACCGGAATGAAAGAGTTGTTTCAGTAGGAACAGAATGAAATTCCAGTATCCCAGCAAAAATATTATGACTTATGACAGCTGGATTTCCTCATCTGCAGCTGTTCCTCTATCTTACCAGCTTACAGGATATTTCATGGCAACTGATACACCTGACAGTTTATCTCCTACCCCCCCAAAAGTATGAGTTATATAAGGTTCCTCAGACCCACAAGTTTCTATTTGCAAAGATCAAATCAGACCCTGCAGTTATTTCATTGGCAAAATCATCTTTTGCCAAACATCATATGAATGCTAACCCCATTCCTTTTGATAGATTTGGGATAAAATACATGGTCAGCTTTTGTGCGATATGAGCAGAAAGCATATTCTTTTTCTTCTTTAGCCGTCGGAAATTTGAATTGTCAGGCTCATATGCCAACATTTCTGCCTACTTCTTTTGAAAATGTGAGAAAGCTGACTCTATCCTTACTTCCCCAGAAATTAAGGCTTTTCTAAATTTTTTAATAGCCTCTGTTTCTCAGGTAACAAAACTCTCTTTGAAATGTTGTTATGACTCTGATGGTACTATATAAAGAATAGCTGTTACCAGCTCAGGAATGAGACAGTTTGCTCAATTACACTCACAAAAATTTACCAGAGGATTCCAAAACTGAGATTTTGAATGCACTGCTAGATATAGGGGTATTGTTTGGCCCTTCTTCTGCTGAGGTCCTTAAAAGATTTGATGAAAGAGTAAATTTAATTGAATGGGCCCATGTGATTTTTCAATACTCCTTGTCATAGTTTAGCAGGAACTTTCCTTCCAATTCAGCAACCTTTTATAGGAAACAGAACAGTCTCTGCAAAGTTCAGGCCAATTGAATTTCAAAAAGCCATGACATGGAGGCTCAAAAAAGAATGGGGAGGTCCCAAACCCAAGAGCAGTCTAAAATTGTAGTCTGACTATATAACCCTTCATGTGTTTCCCACTTTTCACCATGTTATCCCATTAAATCTATCCTGAAGTCTAGGTCTTCATTTTCCAATGTTGCATCAGATACCTTCAGACAACTGGAGTCTTATAGTTATTCAATAGGGCTGCATTTATGATTAGGAGTCCCTTCTTCATTTTCAGGGGATTCCTTCTCATCCTTCAAATCAAACTTCTCTGTTTCCTCCAGTCTTGGGGCAAATGCTGTCTCTAGAGCTCACAGAACTGATTCCTTAGAAAAAACAGGTAAAGAATTTTATTCAAGAGCCAAAGAAAGAACAAACTTGGAGACCAGTCCCAGATCCTTCTTTTCTAAAACTTCATATCAAAGTCCCAAAGTTCAAGATGCTGTCCCTACAGTATCCGTTACCACTCATACCACATTCCAGTTTTTTTGGTAACTCTGTGTTTAAAAGATGTTTATCATCACATCCCAGTTTTCAAAGACTTCAGATGTTATTTTCAGATTTTTTTTGTTTGTCTTACACTTTCAGCTCTCAGGGTATTAATAGCTCACTGCAGGTTGTAAGGTATTTACACTGTTCCATATTTAGATGATTGTCTTATATCTGCAGGATGTTTTACAAATTGCCAAGAATCTCTTGCTTTGGTAAAGGACCTTCTTCTCAGTCTGGGGTTTGAGGTGGACATACAGAAACTTTCTTTAATGCCTTCTCAGAGGTTAGTGTTCCTGGGATGTCTTCAGTATGTATCCCTTATGACAGCTTTTCTTCCTCAGGACAAAGTAGAACTTTACAAGGATCATTTTCTTGTTATCTCCATCTAGTTGCTGACATCAACCAGGGGATATTTCAGTATTCTGTGCTTAATAACCTCTACAACTTTCATGTTTCTTTTGGTCAGACTTCACATGAAGAAAATTCAGTGATTCCTCAATTCTGTTTGGCCCCAACACCGATACTCTACGTGTTGGGGTTTGTCAAAAGGGAGTTACATTGGTGGGTGAACCAGTTGACTCTTACCTCCGGTCTGCCCTTCTCTCTTCCTGTTCCTACTCAGTTTGTAACCACAATTCCTTCAGACTTTGCTAGTGAAAGTGTTTGCAAGAAGGTGAAAGTTCAGGTGTTGTGAAACCCTGTCAAATAAATAATGGCTCTGACAAATGCTTTCAAATTTCTAAACCATCTTTGGACTCCATGCCATCTGTTAGTAATCACAGATAACACCACAACAATGTGGTACATAAACAAATGGGAGGAACCATATCATAACTCCCTTATAAGACTAGCTATGTTAACCAGGAACCTAGCAACTCATCAGAATCTAACCCTTCAGGCTACCTTCATTGTTGAAGCAGTCCTGGAAGTTAGATGCCATCTCATTTCCTTGGATGGGAATGTTCCCATATGCCTTTATTCTCTTTTCACAGAAAACCAGGGTCATTCTAATGATTTGGATGAACTCCCCAAAGATTATTGTAGTGGCTCCCTTTTGTCCCAGGCAACAGTGGTTCTCTCTTTTTTTGAAAATAGAAAAGTACAATTTATACAAGCTTCCTCACAGAATGGACTTACTCACCCAAGACAGATGATGTTTGATACACCCCGACCTTCAAATTATTAATTTGGCCACTTGGATAATAGTTTTATTACCTTTTAGACACCTGCTTTCTGAAGACATACAGCAAGTATTAAAAGAGGCTAAGAAAGCTTCTACTAGAAAATCATATATGTGTAAACATAGGAGATTTTCTAGTTGGAGGCAAAGTAAGAACCAGGAGCATTTTAAGGCCTGGATGACTCTGGTTCTGCAATATTTGTGTGGGTTATTATCCTCTGGCCTTTCATACTGTTCTACAAGGATTCACTTGTCAGCCATTTCTGTTTGCCTGCCCATGGACTGCACCCAGCCTCAAGTCAAACAGTTTTTGAAAGGAGTTCAGCATATCTGTCTACCTAGAAAACAGGTGGCAGCTTACTGGATACTCAATTTTGTTCTAGAGAAACTCACACTTTTCCATTTGAACCAGCTCATGAAGGTGAATTCCAGATCTTCACTTGGAAAACAGTATTACTCCTTGCCCTGACTTCTGCAAGAAGAGTATCTGAGTTACAAGTTCTTACTCTGAGTCAGCTTTATCTCATTTTTCATAAAAGGTGTTTTTGAGAACAAATCCTTCTTTTATAGGTTCATAGGTTGTTATTATGCTAATGGCCACTAGGGTCTGTACAAGCCTAGCTGTACACTCCAAACAATTTGGGTCCCAAGTATCATGGGCATTTATGGGGAGGGGTACATGTTAGTAGGGGTGTAACTAAGGATTTGTAGGGGAGGTGTTAGTTAGGATAATGCTTTTCTTATAGATGCTCTTGGCCCATAAGGGACATGGGGGCCAGACCATGGGTAAATTTATGATTTTCCATCCAGCTGTCAAGGTTTCATTTGAATATGATTGAGATGAACATTATTTTACATGGATGGGGAGCCTATTCCACAGTGCAGGACTCGACTGGGACACGTGTATCTTCAGCACATTCTGTTTATGTCACAAGTGAAGTTCAGATCCCTGGATGTAGTGTTTCTGGTGCTGTTTGTTTTGCACATGCACAAAAGATCCATCAGGGCTGGATCTGGGGAAACCCTGTAAGCCAGGCAAAGATCCCCTTTCAGCAGCCTGTAGGAGACTGAATATAGAAACAGAGCCTTTAGGCAATCAGTTTAGGACAGGGTATTCATGCTCTGAATTATCCTGTTGAGAAACCTTTGTGGGTGTTCCAGCTGTTGCAAGTGTGTGGTTAGATACATGTCAAATGAAATATACAAAAAATGGAATGATAAAATCATTTCTTTGGACCTGGATGCCATACCCTTACCTATAAGTTGGGAGACATAGATGCTAAACTGCTGCAAGTCTCTGCCACATAGGTTTTTCAGACACTGTGTACAGAAATACAGAACTGTTCAGGCAATGAATACAGAAAAATAGAACTGCCACCTTGTGACAAAAGTATTGTTAAAATAGTTTTCAGCAGTACGCCAACACAAACAGGCAACTGCAACAAAAATGGCTTACTTGGGCTACTTATGCCAATAGTGGCTTCAGAGTTTACCTTGAGCCATCTTCCTGTCTTCATTCTTGATGCAAAAAATAAGGGAGGCAACTCAGATATTACATTTACAAGGCTAAAACCATCAGGAGCTTGGATCAAAACCATCAGGAGCTTGGATCAACTGTTTACTTCCTACGAAAGGAAAAAAACAGGGACTGGCAGTGTTAAAATTGACAATTTGTAAACAGTTGTTTCATACTGTTGTTTTTGCTACTCTTACCATGGTAAGTCACTACCAGGCAAAGTCACGGTACACTCTACTAGTACCCTGGCATCTTCTGTGGCTTGTTGGAAAGGGGTGGATTTTCAACTTGGTCCTCTGTGCATGCTTTTAGAAAACATTACAAATGAGTTTCCTTATCCAGACCGATAGCAGTTTCTTCTAGGACTATTCTCCAGTGTCCAATGTACTGTGACCCATTCTTTTTCTTCTTCCCGTTCTTTGTAAGCTTCCTTTCTTTCTGAGTTAAAGTAGTCTGTCTATATAGCTTGGGGTACTGCAACAACTATCATCTAATTTCCCACCCTCCTATGTTTCTTTCCCCTCTCTGCTGTCATCCTCCACTCACCCTCTAGCATCCTACCAACCATATTCTTCTTTGCTCACCCTTCAGTTCTTCAGCTTATAGTATAGCATCCACTATCAGCTGCCAGCCCTTCAATTCTCAGAACTACTTAATGTAACACATCACATAATCTCCTAGTAAATTACCCCTCCTTTTTAATTTTGCTTTTACTCTCTAAACCCCTTATGTGTATTTTTTATTACCTTCCCTCTCCAAAGCCACAAAAATGTGTTTTTAATCTAATGTCTAGTATATACTTTGTAAAAATGATCTAAATGTAAAATTATTATGTACATTCTCTACTACCTAATGTGCCTCTAAAACTATGTAATGATGTCTTTAATTTGATGATAAATTAACTGCTATTGTCTTTAAGTTACTGTTGGAGCTTTTCTCCCCAGGCCTTCTCTGAAAATGGGCTTCTGACCCAGTCAGAATTTCCTGGTCACCAAATGTCAATAAATAAATAAATAACAGTGATCTAATGATGAACATAGTAATTGTGAGTTAACTTACTATAACAGTAGATGTTCAAATCAATCACTGTTGCAGTAGAACACCCCTCTCCTTCCAGTCTGCTTTTTTGTATATGTTTTTTCCAGGAAGTGACTTTTTTTAAGTATATACCTAAAAGACCAAGTCCGAGCCTTCCTTTACTCTGAGGGAAGAAAGCTCTGAAGATTTGGTGCCGTACCCACTGATTTTATACCGCTGTCATTGAGCTGTTCATTGATTAGGGCACATGAAAGCCTAAAGCTTTGCAAGTTGACCAGTTGTCATATCCTTGGCAGGATATAGCCCATATAACTTAGGCTACTGTAACAGTAATCTGTTCGAACATTTACTGTTATGATAAGTTAGCTTACACAACAGTACTTTCTGTCAAAACACACTACTTCTGTTGATGGTTTTCCAAAAGATACATTTTGAAAGCCATTAGTTGAAATTAATAATAAAACAATTTTTTGAAGGGGGGAATCTCTTCTGAACCCATCCATATGGAGGGCTATATCCTCCATGACACCCTATATTATATATACTATCACCACAGTCACACTACAGTGGAGTAAAGAGCAAATCCCATCAAAAGTGCACTGCTGCTTTGCACTGTTCAATATATTTCAGAAAAACTTACCAGAACGTTAAATTTTTGTGATGAAGAACACCAAAGAAACAAGCAAAAATTAAGTATAGGTAAGCCATTTACTACTTAACTCATTTATACCTGGTATTAGTAGTTCATTTACTGAATACTGTTAATAATGAAGATTTTGAAATATTTTGTACAAGTGGACTGGGAATAAGCCATTATAGTATCTGTTCATGAAAACTGGAAGTAAGAAATTTGTTTAGAATTACAGACAGGTATATTTAACCTCAGTGTTGGTAAAATACTTTGAAAAAATGTATATAATTGGATGCTACACAATATGGCCTTATGAAAAATAGTTTGACCATGTTTAACTTAATTGAGTTGTACAATGCTGTTATCTTGGTGAACAGTCAGAGTTTAATGGTTGTGAACTATTTGGATCTTGCAATCTTGCAAAGGTTTTTGATGCCTTGCCTCATTCTGAAATTATTATTACCTTTGTAAATCATGACAATAACACAGTGGATATAAAAAGTGTACACACCCCTGTTAAAATGCCAGGTTTTTGTGATATTAAAAAATGAGACCGCAATAAATCATTTAAAAACTTTTCCCACTTTTAATGTGACCTATAACCTGTACAATTCAATTAAAAAACAAACAAATCGGTTAGGAGAAAAATATAAAAAATAAAAAACTTACAATAAGCTGGTTGCATAAGCGTGCACACCCTTAAACTAATACTTTGTTGAAGTACCTTTTGATTTAATTACAACATTCAGTCTTCTTGGGTAGGAGTCTATCAGCACAGCACATCTTGACTTGGCAATATTTTCCCACTCTTCCTTGCAAAAGTGCTCCAAATCTGTCAAGATTGCGGGGGCATCTGTTGTGCACAGCCCTCTTCAGGTCACCCCACAGATTTTCTATTGGATTTAGGTCTGGGCTGTGGCTGGACCATTCCAAAACTTTTATTTTCTTCTGGTGAAGCCATTCTTTTATTGATTTGGATGTATGCTTGAGGTCACTGTCATGTTGAAAGGTGAAATTCCTCTTCATCTTCAGCTTTCTAGCAGATGACTGAAGGTTTTGGGCCAAATGTGACTGGTATTTGGAACTGTTCTTAATTCTCTCCACCTTGACTAAAGCCACAGTTCCAGCTGAAGAAAAGCAACCCCAAAGCATGATACTGCCACCACCACTGATGTTCTTTTGGTGATGCGAAGTGTTGTTTTTGAGCCAAACATACCTTTGGAATTCTGGCCAGAAAGAGCAACCTTGTTCACATCAGACCATAGCACATTTTCCCACATGCTTTTGGGAGACTTGATTTATTGTTTTGCAAATTTTAGCTGGGCCTGGATGTTTTTCTGTGTAAGAAAAGGCTTCCATCTTGCAACCCTACCCCATAGCCCAGACATATGGAGAATATGGGAGATTGTTGTCACATGTAGTACACAACCTGTACTTGCCAGAAATTCCTGCAGCTCCTTCAGTGTTGATGTAGGTCTCTTGGCAGTCTCCCTGACCAGTTTTTGTCTTGTCTTTTCATTGATTTTGGAGGGACATCCAGTTCTTTGCAATGTCACCGTTGTCCCATATTTTCTCCACTTTTTGATGACTGCCTTTACCATGTTCCATGGTATATCCAATGCTGTGGAAATTTTTTTGTACCCTTCTCCTGACTGATACCTTACAACAATGAGATCCCTTTGATGCTTTGTAAGCTCTCTGTGAACTATGGCTTTTGCTGTAGCAGGCAACTAAGTGAATGTCAGGAAAATCCTACTAGGACAGCTGAACTTTATTTGGGGTTAATCAGAGTCTCTTTAATTGATGGCAGGTGTGTACCCAAGAAGACTGAATGCTGTAATTAAGTCAAAAGGTGCTTCAACAAACTATTAGTTTAAGGGTGTGCACACTTATGCAACCAGCTTATTGTACGTTTTTTAGTTTTTATATAGTTCCCCTAACAGATTTGTTTTTCAATTGAATTGTACAGGTTATAGGTCACATTAAAGGTGGGAAAAGTTTTGAAATGATTTATTGTGGTCTCATTTTTTATATCACAAAAACCTGGCATTTTAACAGGGGTGTGGACACTTTTTATATCCACTTATATTATTTGTTATGTTAAAAAATGACTAACAGAAAGCAAAAAGTTTCTGTCTCTTTGACTATGTCAAAATATAACCCTGTCTGTACGGTCAACCTCTTAGAGCAAGAAATCTGGACAAAACCTGAAATAATTGTGAGATAAAGGCTGAAAGCGAGGGACAAATTTTAAATAATTATGAATAATTAATAATTATTAATAATTAATCAATAAAGAATTCATTCATAATTAATTAATACTTAGTAATATTAATCAATACTTAATACTTAATTATATATTGCATTTTAAGTATATATTTAATTATAGAATCTGTCAAAGGGAGGAATATCTTAGGAAAAATTATGTAAAATACTATCTTTGGTATTCGCGTTTATATCACGTTATCGAAAGATGAAAATAGCGAACACTATTTCATCAGCCCCAGAATATCTAAACATGAAAATATCGAACATTCAGAACAGCGAATTTTTTCCCATGGAAAAAATTTGCTGCTCTGAAACACATACACACAACACAAGCACATCAAACAAACAGCAATCACACACAAACACTTAAATTCCTACATCTAACACTACACTAAACTAAACATACACTACTATCTACCCACTTACCTTAACCCAAACCCTAACCCTAAGGTCTGTCACTATCGCACATTCAGCTAACCCGCGCCCTAACCCTAACTCACTTAAACCGCCCCTAACCCTAAAGTCTGTCACAATCGCACACACGCCTAACCCGTGCCCTAACCCTAACTCACTTAACCCGCCCCTAACCCTAATGTACAAACAATTGCACACTTACCTGAACCCTGCCCGTAACTTTCCACCACAGTGCTAAGAATAGCGAAGCCACAGAAACAGGCAACCAAATTCTTTCGCTGTTCTGCAGCTTAGCTATTCTTAGCGTTAGCTGAATAGTGTTCGATATCAAAACATTCGAAGTTTTAATACTTCGATGTTCTAATATAAACCCTGGTATTCAGAGACATGCCTAACGCAACCACACAAGGGATTTTACAGAGAAAGAGAGTTGCACAACATGGTGCAAAGGTAATTCTCAATTTAGAAGGAAGCATTTACTACCTCAATTATTAACTTAGAAAGTTACTTATAGAAATGACAGTGTCCACAATGGAAACAGTGTTTCATGGGTGTGGATATAGAAATCTTTAGGAGCAGTAGTGTGTAGCTTGTATGCATGCTGAGTGAATGTGTGTATGCATTTCTACACTCAGCCTTGTGTCACTAAAAGAATTTTCTGCAAGCTAAAATAAGCAGCCCACAGCAGTCTCTCTATTAATTTTGCTGTATTGAAATGAGGAGGAAATGGGTGTATGGAAAGTCAGGAATAGGGATGAGTAAAGAGATGACCATACACAAGAACACAGGGAAGGAAAGTGGCGGAGTAGAGAAGAGAAGGAAGGGTATATAGATAGATGTAGCTATAGATATATGTATGTACATCGTATTGATCACTGCTGCAGTAGCCTTACCTATATGAGTTATATCCTGCCAAAGATATAATAGCCGGCCAGCTTCCAAAGCTTCAGGGCTTCCAAAGCTTCCACATGCCCAAACTTTCTGGCAACTTGAGCTGAGCTGACCAAAAGACAAGTTTGGGTGCCAAGCCATTCAGAGCTTTACTGCAGCTGAAGGATATGCTCTTCTGACGCTTTTGAAGATTGACAGTCTGTTGCCTTGTGCTGTTCCATTGCCAGGCAAATAAGTTCCTTTTGGGGCAAAAACATTCTATTCACTACTTTTTGTTTATATTAATACTTCTCTCTTCAGGAAAGTTATTTTCAAGCTAGGAGTTTGTGTTTTAATAAACATTCATAAGACTGTAAAGTACCTTTAAGTGGGAGTGTTTTCTTTTCCTGTCAGTTTAATAGTTGTTTAAAGTAATTGAAAAAAAAACATTTCTTCTGCTAAATAGTTAATTCCAATCCTATTGTTTCTGATAAGGATAGGAATATTACTGTTAAGTCGGTAAAACTTTGATTTTCAGAATTTTGAATCGTCAGGCTCATAATTTAAGGTTTGTTCTGACTAATTATGAAAGGATAAGGACTATTTTATCTGCAGTTTCTTCTTGTGAGGAAAAATCTGCTTTAAATAATTTAATTTCTTCTATTGTTCAAGTCATTGTTCATTGTATGTGTGTATGACTCTGTTTATACTTCTTCCAGGGCTATGGCCACTGGTACTCTTTTGAGGAAGTTTGCAAGGTTGTGTTCTCAGAACCTTCCAGATAATGTCAAAAATTATATTTTAAATTATGCTTTAAATAGAGATTTAGTTTTTGGCTCCTCTGCTGCAGACATGATCAAAAAGTGTGATGAAAGGGGTAAGCTAATACAGGGAACCTCTAAGATTGTTCAGCCCTCCTTTTCCAAGTTTTCCAAGCATTTCTATGGATCCATTTTTGGTAAGAAACCAAATAAGCAGCATCAGGAATATTCAGGTAAACAGCCATTTAAGAAAAAAAATAGCAAGGGGTTTCAGCAAGAATTCTGCAAACTCTGAAAACAAAGGAGAGTCCCATAAGTCATAATGACTATTTAAGGGACTTTGTTCTCCTCTCCCACCCTAACAGCCCTTTTTTTTCTTCCAGAAAAGTCCGAATCTCCACTTTTCTGTATGACAACAGATAGTTTCAGAGAGTTGGGTTCTGAAAAATCATTCATCAGAGTTACAGATGGTAGTAGGAAGAAGTTCCTCCTTCTCAGGGGATCATTCCTCATCCTCCAGAACAGACTCTTTTGTTTCGACCTGTCCTTCATCCTTTGCTGTCCCAGGGAGTGATATGACTAGTTCTCCCTTCCCAGATGTTTTTAGTGCCAAAGAAAAGAAAATGCTCGGAGACCAGTTCTGCATCTTTCTTTCCTGAACCTTTTGTGATAGTGCTCAAATACAAAATGATGTTACTTTACAACTAATTTATTTTATTTATTTCCAGTTTGATAACCGGGGATGTCCACTGGACCCGAAAGCCCGTTTTCAGTGGAGGCCCGGGGAGAAAACCTCCGAATTTACAAACACATTGCACACTTAAAGCTCCATATTACAAACACATTGCACACTAAACAATTTACAAACAAGAAAAATAAAAGTTTTTAAAAAGATTAAATTTGTAGCACAGAAAAAACTACAAAATCACAGACAACTTGTTGCCTCCTCTTCCTCATTCGGGTTTCCTTGTAACATTAGATTTAAATGATGCTTATCGTCACATTCCTATTCATCCAGGCTTTAGGTGTTTCTTAAGGTTTTGTGTGTATGGATCACATTATCAGTTCTCTGCCTTACCCTTTGGACTATCCACTGTACCCAGAGTGTTCCCAAAGTGTCTAGCTCCAGTTATAGCTCAATGCAGGCTACAGGATATCCACATTTTCCATTTAAATGACTTGTCTGTGTTTGCAGAATATTTTTCAAACTGCCATGAATCACTTTCTTGGGTGAGAGATCTCTTACATAAGGTGGGATTCCAAGAGGACATTCAAAAGCCTTTGGCTCCTTCACACAGGACTGTGTTCCTGAGGTGTCAACTAAACACCTAACTTCCAAGAGCTTTTCTTCCACATCAAAAAATAGATCTATATCTAGAGGTATTTCTAAGATTTTCAACTCAAACTTAGGTGACTATTAGCAAATACCTCAGGATTTTGGGTATCATGGCTTCTCTGATTCTCATGATACCCATGGCAAGTCTCCAAATGAGAAAGATACAGTGAGATCTGAAGTCTCCTTGGTACCAGCACCAGCATCCTTTGTCTTTTCAAACTCCAGTGCTGGGGTTGTCATAAGAGAAATCATTTGCTGTTGACAACAGATATCCTTAAATCTAGGTAATCCCTTTTCCCTCTCTGTTCCAAAGCAGTTAGTCACCACAGACACTTCAGACTTTGCTTTGGTAGCACCTTCAGGAGGGATAATAGTGCAGGGTGAGTGGGACACCAAAGATAGATGTAAGCACATAAATCTCAAAGAGCTGCTTGTCCTGAATAAGGCACTCAACTCTCTGATTCATCTTTGGTACCCCGGACCTCCTCAGGTTGTTACAGAAAATACCACAGTCATGTGGTACTTCAACCAGCAAGGGGGAACCAGGTCATACTCACTCTGCAGACTAGCCATGTTAGCTTGGGATATAGCTTCATGGCACAGTCTCACTCTGCATGCATCCTACATTCCATCAGAGCAAAACTGTGTGGCAGACGAGCTGAGCAAGACAAAGGCAGACCCCCCCCCCCATGACTGGAAACTAGATCAGCTGGTCTTCCAAGATTTGATCCATCTGTGGGGAGTTCCTCAAACAGACCTCTTTGCCTTCTCTCTGAACAATCAGCTGGCAAGATTATGCTCCAGGACTCCATGCAAGAAGGCCTGGAAGATAGATATCTTTTCTTTTCCTTAGACAGGAATGTACATATGCTTTTCCACTCTTTCCACTAAAATCCAGGGAACTTCTGAAGATTCAGAAGGAATCCCTCAAGATCACTGTGGTGACTACATTTTGGTTCAGGCAATGTTTCTCCCTTCTTTTGGAAATGGCCAAGGGCAATCACCACTAACTTCCTCACAGACTGGATCTACTCACACAAGAACAGGGGTGTTTGATACACCCCATCATCAATCATTTTCAATTAAATGCTGAATGAGAGGGTTTTAATTCCCTTTTAGGCCCCTGTTTACTGAGGATGTGCAGCAGGTACTAATGGAGGCAAGAAAGCCTGCTGTTAGGAAATCATATATTAGCAAATTAAAAAGGTTTTCTTTTGGTGACAACAACATAACCCATACTCATTCAAGTCTACTGTTTTTCTGGTTTTACAATATTTGTGTGAGTTATTATCCTATGGCCTTTCTTATTCCTCCAGCAAGGTTCATTTGTTGGTCATTTTGGCATATCTATCCATGGATCCTCCTCTTTCAATGCATTCTCATGTGAAAAGGTTTTTGAAAGGGGTTCTGTGTAAGAAGCCTCCCAGAAAACTGGTGACTCCTCTTTGGGATCTTAAGTTTGTGCTAGAGAAGCCAACAATTGCTTCATTTGAACCTGTTCATGTGGCTGACTTGAGGTTCTTAACATGGAAAACAGTTTTACTGATTGCTCAGTTGCAAGCTGTTATGGTGAGAAACCCCATCTCATTTTCCACAGGGAAAAGTTTCTTTCAGAACTAATCATTCTTTTATGCCTAAAGTGGTATCCCAGTTCACTTTAAGCCAAACTATCCATCTCCCTGTTTTCTTTCCAGAACCCAAAAATAAGAGAGAAAGGATGCTCCATACCTTGGATGTCCACAGACAACTCAGGTTCTATCTTGACATAACTAAATCTTTGAGATCATCCGATCAATTGTTAATTTCTTGTGAAGGTAAGAAGGGGCAGTCTGTGTCAAAACAGACTATTTCCAAATGATTGCTCAAGCTATTACCTTTTGTTATACTCACCATAACAAAACTATTCTAGCCAGAGTCAAGGACCATTCTACTAGGGCCTTGGTTTCATCTATGGATTTTTGCAATGGGTTGGATTCTAGACATTTTCTAGAAGCTGCTTCTTGGTCCTCTGTCCATACTTTTACAAAGCACTGTAAGCTTGATTCCTTCTCTAGGTCTAGAGCAGGCTGTGCAAGGTCTATTCTTTAGGGGCTCCTGGACTCTTCTCCTTCCATCTCCCAAATGTAGGAAGCTAGGTTACTCTACCCATATAACTAAGGCTACTGCAGCAGTGATCAATATGATGAACATAGCTCATTTGTGTAAGTAAACTTACCATAACAGTAGATGTTTGACTGCTGCGGTAGCCACTCCCTCCCATCCACCCCTTGATTTTTGGTGTGTTTTTTATGCCAGGGTGTGATTTTATTTTATTTTTTTTTGTTATTCCTAGCATTATCCTTTCAGGGCTCAACCTTCATCTCCCTTGTTGGCAGGAAAGCTCTGAAGGGCTTATCACCCAGACATGTCTTTAGCCAGCTCAGCTTGAACTACCATAGAGTTTGGGCACATGGAAGGCAGCCTGAAGCTTTGGAAGCTGGCTGGCTGTTATATCCTTGGCAGGGTATAACTCATATAGCTAAGGCTACTGCAGCAATAATCATTTTAACATTTACTGTTATGATGAATTTACTTACACAGCTATACTATTTTTGGGACAGGTGCCCAGTTTCTCTTTCTCATAAAGGGTAGATGGGGAATTATGTAAGGGGAGTTCAGGAGATGGAAAATAGGGTAGATGTATGGAAGCAGAGGCATATGAGAAAACATAAAACAGTGACAAAGTCAAACAGGAGGTGCTGACACAAAGGGGGGTTATCAATGGATATTTTAATATAGCGACAGAGGGAGGACAAGAGGTGATGTAGTGGAGTGAACAACAAACAGGGGTAAGAGAGCATACACAAGGAAGAGGAACACAATGATGGCGTATATAGTAGGGAACCAGCTCCTGATCACATTACCTTTGGTGGGACTCAGAAAGAGGCTAGTCACCACTGTGACTGCCCTCCCTGGTAGGTCCAGCTTCAGATGGTACACAAGGCAGTGTCAAGCAGCACTGCAAATTTGTAAGTTGCACAAGGATCCTGTCCAGGTGGCCAGTGCAAAGATCAAGCTACTGGTCCACAAGTTTCCCATCACTCCTCCATCTCTTGCTGGGTAATAAAGTATGACCCACTGAGGGCATCACAGAGTGAGTTATAACCCCCCCCCCCATGATCATTTGCCAAAGACCTCTGAGGACACCTCCATGTCACCTGCTTGCATGAGACCTGGCAGATGATGAGCCATCAGGAGATGGATGGGCATAATGGGGAGCAGGGATTATAGGCGCACCATAGGCCCAGCGTATCTGGTACTGCATTAAGTAGTAACATTAATGGACAGAAAAAAAAGTCCAATCCTGTCTGTCTCTGACGATCTGCCTTACAGGTATCTACAGGTTGACTAAACAGCTGATAAGTATACACTTGTGTCAGGAGCAATAATGCTAAATAGGTATAGAATGTCATATATCCTTATGGGAAGATGTCAGTACAGGGGTGCAGTAGCAGTGCTATTCTTGGGATGGAGAGTTACAACTATGTCAAGCACAAGAAGCCATAAAGGGTGTGTGTGTGGATTTCCCCTGTGGCAGTGGGCATGATATATAGGCATGTTCAGCTGGGTGAATTTGCAAATGACAAATGTGAGGAAGAGGATCCCCTGAATGTGTCCAGCTTGCAGTTGGGCTAGCATCCTGGCATATATAGGTTCATAGGTTCATAGGTTCATAATAGGCTATCTGCCCTAGGGCATTTATAAGCCTAGCCAGAGTGTGTTTGGCTTTCTCCACCCATTTTAAATTAATTTTGCTATGCCCTTTTTCGAGGTTAGTATACTGTGCCTCTGTCTAACAATGACACAGAAGTGATACCCGGGGTAAACCTATGATCTCCCATCCACTCATCAAGATTCCTCTTGAAGAGAGTCAATGAGGGACTCTGCCTAACCTGGACTGGGATTTTATTCCAGAGTGAACGGAGCCTCTGGGTTATGAATCTGTCCCTCCAGCATGTCCTATTTATTTCAGTGCTGAGGTTCAAGTCTCTCGAGCGTGTAGCTCGATGGGATTTGGATTTTCTGAGGTGCAGCATGTCCATTAATTCCGGGTTGGACATGGCTTTATACGTCAGGCACAGATCGCCTCTGAGCAAGCGGTATGTCACTGAGTAGAGCTAGAGTTTCTTTAACCGGGCAGCATATGGCATCTGTTTGAGCCCTTTGAGCCTCTTGGTGAGGTACTTTTGGGGTCTTTCCAGTCGCTGCAGGTGTCTGGTAAGGTACATCCCAAAAGGGACATTGTACTCAATTATGGGCCTGATGAGGGATGAGTAAAGAGGCACGATGACCTCCCCTGATCTAGATGTGAATCCCTTCATGATTAGGTGGGCTATATAAAATGTTTTTCTAACCACTTTGGCCACGTGGTTTTCAAATGAGAGATTGCTATCAGCTTGGGTCCCCAGGTCCCTAATTACTTCTTCCGTATTTAATGGATTACCACTTATGTGGTAATTTGTGGGCACTTTGTTTTTGCCAAAGGGGATGACTATACACTTTTTGGCATTTAGCTTGAGGCCATGGCTCTGGCACCAGTTGTCTGTTTCTATGAGGCCCTTTTCTAGGATGCTTGTGTCAGCTGGAGAGTCGATTATGGTGCCTAGTTTGCAGTCATCTGTGAACTTGGTCAGCCACAGTCCTTCCATGTTGGCCTGTACCTCCGAGAAATATATACCGAACAAGAGAGGTCCCAGGACTGAGCCTTGTGGGACGCCACTTGTAACTGGTTTGGAGTCTGACATGGCTCCAGCAATTCTAACCATGTGGGTTCTGTCCTTGAGCCAGTTTGCAACCCATCTAGTGACATAGGGGTTTATATTTAAGCTGGTGAGCTTATCTATAATGCCCGAGTGGGGTATTGTATCGAAGTTGCGAGGTCCAGATAGGCTGTGTGGACCACGTTCCCCTCGTCAATGGCCTTGGTGACTGTTTCAAAGAAATCGACCAGGTTTAAGAGGCAGGATCTGCCCTTAACAAAGCCGAACTGGATAGGATCCAGTGTCTGTAGGTCCCCAATATCTTTATATACAGAGGCTTTGTCATTTACTATGTAGTAGTGGTATATATGTGTTACAGCTATCTCTACAGACGTGCATCAGTTGGTAATATAATGCTGCTGTGATATACTGGGAACCCTCCTGAAAGTCCCCAATCAGGCACTCCCAGTGATCTCTATACACCAGGCACAGAAATATTTTGCTCTGTTTGGAGCACTACCTGGGAGCCCTGCCACCCACCAATGCCTTCAGAAGCCATGGCCATGTAGCAGGTCACACTCCAGGGAAAATGCGAGCCATCTCACATCAACACATGCTTCTATTAAAAATTGAAGTGCAATGTTGGACCCCTCATTTGCATGACAAGTCACTGTGCCAACATAGCTTACTGCAGATATATATGGAAAGGCAGGATGGTGTTAGGGTGTGAACTATGGCACATAAAGAGTGTACCAGGAGCACAGTACCTAAATATGTGTATATTTCTGTAGGCTATAATAGTACTATAGTTTTACCCACGTATCTGCTGCAGTCATTGAACTGCCCATGCATGTGCATTGAGCATTGCAGGTAGTCATGTGAGTGCACAATGTTGTACAGGCCTCATAGCACAGGCTTAGGCAGGTGCACAGAAAGTTAAAAGTGTGATTAAATAACATAGACTAATTAGCCTACTGACCACCTGTGTTATAGAAACAGTCACAGCCAAATTGTTTCTCATCATACTACGGATGTTTACTACCTAGCAACTTGTGGAGTGACTAACAGTGTTGAAGCTGAAACTCTGTCAGATATACAACCATTCAAGTGAGGTAAGTGGTTAAGGACTGCTTGTCATATATGCAGTAATTGTATATTATTGTCTGAAGTGTCTGAAAATGTGTTTGGGTGGAGAGTTAAGGAACTGGGTGTAGCTGACAACAGGTACATCATGTCTGAAGTGATGTCAACAGAGGTAGGAGAACTGTAAGATGTTGTAGTATGTGGGTGACATGGGTCCAAGGCCAAGGATTATGTATACCCACACATTATTCATATCAAAGTCTTGTGAGCTTTACTGTATGTTTACGTAATTCACATATGCTGTCCTTTATGTTGTGGTGTCCTGTAAGTGGGCAGTACTCTGTTAGACCTAGTTGGGTAGCACATTTGTTTTCTGAGAGGATTGTGACATATTAGTTGTACTTTTGTCCATTGTGGGGAGGGGGCTCTCAGCAGTGCCTCTAAGCTGCACACACAAAGTGGACCCTGTAGGCCACAGATACCCATGATGCTACCACATGACTTGTGTGCCAGCTTACCTTTTACAAATACCTCCACTGATGGCCTGCTGCTGTGGGGAGTGTGTATGTGTCTTTGTAGGTAGATGGGGAAGAGGAACTAGACTACCACTGCCTACATCTGTTGACCTGGTAATGCTTCACTGGGGTTTGCAGAAAATACAAATGTTTTGATTGCGTCATGTAGTACCATAGAAGAAGATGATCCTAAGGCCTCAAGAAGCATATATTGGTCTCCTCTTATGTGTGCCATGGGTCTGTATGTTTAGATTGTGATTTTGTGGGCCCCCAACATCTGTACCATGATGTTATATGTCTGGTTTGGGAATGTGGGGGTAGCCCCCATACATATCATGTATGAACATTTCTGTGGAGAATACTTGGGGATTGCACAGACATCTGGAGGAATATTCTGGTGTAGACCTCCGCCTACTGTTGGGCCGCACACATGAGTGCACATGCATGCATGCACGCAGGCAAACACACACAAACACACACACACACACACACACACACACACACACACACACACACACACACACACACACACACACACACACACACACACACACTCACACACACACACACACACACACAATGTTGGGTGGCTTATATACATACCTCTCAACCTCTTTGAGCAAGACATTTGAACAATGCCATAAATAAAAGTGGGACAAAGGCCCAAAAATAGGGACAATTTTTAAAGATTGCTTTTACAAACTTAGAAAGTTGATAGAATAATGGTTTTGCATAAGCATGAATTTTCTGAAGGGTAAGAGGTCTGAAACTGAAATGGTTGTCATTATTTTCTAACTTCAGTCTTTAATGATTTGCCAATAATTTGCCAGAAAACCATAATTTATGAAAAACAGACCAAAAATATGAGGCAGAAATCTGGACATTCTGCGAAAATATGTACAGTTGAAAGGTCTGCTTATATAGCAGTTGAGTATGCAACGGGGATAGACATACTGTAGTCAACATTCACAGTTTATGTCATTGTCAGAGTGGTTGTCAGACAATGGAAGGCAATTTCAACAGTCCAAGGATCTAACATGATGCAGTTAACAAATGTGTACCCATCCATAGTTTATGTAGAGGCAGTGTGTATACTGCTGCGACCAGTAGATACACAAAACACATTATCTACTCCAGATAATGCTGTCTTTCTGCATGGTTTCCTTTGAAAGGTAAGCTGGCCTCCCACCATTTGGAAAAGCAACATCAACATACCAATACCAAGTGCTTCCACACAGCTGGCAGCAATACAAGTGGCTTGTGCTGTGGCATGGGTCATGTGAATACTGGGGTATACATTCATTTATTTGAAGAAACAATCTCCGAACGTTGTATTTTCTGAACTGGAATGTCGATTTTCAAAGTGGCGAATGGTCGGAATGTCGTAAATAACACCGAATGCGACATTTCTAACTGCTCTACCACCTAAACAAGCCCTACCATGGGTCAAAAAGGGGGGTATTGTATGTTTCGACTATCTCTGGTTCGCAAGTATGGGAACCTGCTGCATTGCTTTTGAGATTCGGTATGTCAACAAGGTAACGGACGACTAAATGAATATATACTGAATACTGGGCATGCTCCTGTGTTCTTTAGATATAGATATAACATGTATGACATGCCACTACCTGATACTTTTATTTCTTTGCTGTTATAGACAGTCATGCCTAACACTGAAAGATGTCACAAGGAGAAATTCTCCCAGGCAAAGTATGACATACTGAAGTCTGACCTGACCTTTCCTGATTTATCTGGCTGGGCCTTTCACAGAATATTCGAACCATAGTGGCCAAAGTAAGACATATCAACAGGTTCAGAGAAGAGTTATAAACACAATTTTGCATGTGTGAGGCAGAGTAACCGACATGGCAGAGGAGTACAAGGCTTCTTGTGGAGGTCCAGCAACTGAGTCATTGTTAACAGACACAGAGAAGATCCTGGCATCTCTGTTTGGGGCGTCCAGACAGTAACTTTATCCATGGTGTAGCACTGAACTTGGTTGCAAAACTGCATGTAGTGCCTTGAATATCAGTTGGTGATGCCCCAGGTGGATTTGCTTTAACATGTGGGTCTATCTATGCTGCCATAAAGCTAATGGATTGTTGTTGGTACAGGAACTTTGGGGCTGCACCTACACTGTCAGTCTGCTGAAGGTATATTAATTTTAGATTTTCCATACCACTGTGTTATACAGGTTTACCCACATTGGGCTGTGGGCAATGGTAAATCATCCATTCATATACTTGGGTACGTGTACGTGCTTTCATAGGTACTGTGGTGTCAGGCTCCTTCACCATGGTTATAGCCTTGCCTGATGTTAGGGGAACTGGCTAGTTCCAGTGATAATGGCAGCCTAATCCTAGCACAGCTGAGAGTCATGATGACAGTGGTAGAAATAAGGAATGTTACAGTCATATCCTCTCCCCCTTCCACAGACACAGCTCCTGTGCTTGTGGTACCCTCCATTCAGTCCCAGGATGCCGGACACAGCTCCAGCAGATGATGCAGGACACATTAATACAGAGAAAGCCTTCAGCTTAAGGGGTAGAATCACCCTGGGTTTATGTGTTGGGCATAAGAAAGATGTCAGGGTTTGGGGTACTAGTGACCAGCCAGACCATGGGTACCTCTCCCATCTTGATATTAGTGTATCTTTATGGTCAATACTCAACATTTGTTCATGGCCACTATACAAGTAGAGGCAGATAGCAGTGCAGCTGTAACTGAGCTGGTTGGGGTTGTATGAGGAGGGCCTTGTTCATTTATTGCAGCATAATGAAAATCTGGTGTAGAGAGTTTGTATGCTGCAGATGTCTTTATGTGGCACTGCTTTTCTTGTGGCTGGTCCTCCTTCATTTTGGGGGTGGGGGAGGCTCACCATGGGATGGGGACACCATGATGTACTTCCATATGGTCACCATCTGCACACCACCAGTCAGTGTTGAATGCTTCCCAGGATACACAGACATGAACAGAGTGTTTCTGCTCAGAGCATCAGTAGTCCATTCTGCTGTTCATGCTCATGGAGCAGCTCATCCCCTCTATGTGCTGTGTATCATGGCTGTGAACTTACCAGAAGAGGACTCCCCTGTGGACGAGAATGTGCACGGCTGAAGCATGATTCCTATGGGTGTCCTAGGCCTGTCTGTCAGATCCCAGCACAGTGCTGCATCATCTATTGAAGCTGTGTCCATGCATGCAATCATGCAACCATCAACACTATCCATCTCTGCCCTACCATGATGCAGTGGAGACACAACCTCCTCTTTGTACAGTTTCCCCTGGCCTCTCATGTTTCCCACCCATGGCTCACGCATGCGCTCACATTAATCTACCACCCACACACACACACACACACACACACACACACACACACACACACACACACACACACACACACACGCGCGCACGCACGCACGCACACACACACACACACACACACACACACACACACACACACACACACACACACACTGCCCACAATTGTCACTGTGACCCCCCCCACATCTGTACATATCTTACAACTGTGCCCTCCCCTCAGTACTATGTGCTTGGTATAGCAGTGCCTGCATGTATTACTGCATGCATCATTTTTACAGTTGCATATTATGTTTAGTGTGGCCCATAGATATTAACCAGATGCTTCCTGGTTAGCTAGTGCCTTGGTGTACTGTACCCACCTCTCACTCACGTAGCTATTCCCTGCAGCCGGCTGCGCCACAGGATCTTCATCAAGAACCTCTTACCTTGCTGAGTCTGGTATTTCCTCCTTCCAAATGTCTCTCCCCTGCTTTATCTGCTTCCATTGCAAATGCTGTGCAATAGTGCACACACTGCAAATGTTTTACTTCATGTTTCATAGTCATACTGCAGAGCACCATGTGAAGTATCTAGACAGCAGAAGCAGCTTTGAGCAGTCCAAACACATGTTCAACAATAAATTGTGTCCATGATGGGACAGTGTTGTATGCATTCTGTCCTGTGATCTGTGCATTTTTTATTTATTAGTAACATTAGGCATGGCTCCAGGGTATATCCTACATCTCCAATAAGATGGCTCTGGGCAAACATCATCACTCACAAACTACTGCTCTAAATCAAACATGTGCCAGATGTGGAAGTCAAGGGTGTTGCCTTGGCAGCCTGATGACACACTGCATATTATACCCTCTGCATTGTAGATCACCTAAGAGTTGATGGAGTGGATCCTCTTCTGGTTAACATACTGTTGTCCTTGTTGCTCAGGTGAGGTCTTTATTGTAATGTTGGTCAATAGCTTTAAATACCTCAGGGAAATAACCTATGTAATAAAATGTCTGCCTGGTGCTTCTTTTCTCCTTATATGGACTGCACACGCTCAGCTACATACTCCATCTTGTCATAGAGAAATTGGGAGGGAATCCTTGATTTAGATGCCCAGGATATAGCAAATGTTGATCACTAGAAGGTCACTGTAGCCAGAATTCTCAAAGCTGTGCATAAGATGGTGTCCACAGGAATGGGCACTCCATGCAGCCCATATGAGGGTGACTCAACTCAACCAGCTCTTGCATGGTGCCCCTTTTCCATGCTATAGTGGTCCACTAATTCCGTGTCTTGGTAAGTACTATGTGTTAGGTGTGGACAAATGAATTGGTGGTGCAAAGGCAATGACATGACTGCCAGCTACCAAGTGCAGCCTCTTGCATACATATCTACTAAAGTGGTGGCTACTCCGTGCATGTTTATGTGGTGTCCCTTCCATAAATCCAAGATTTTACAATAGTGCACATTTCTGATGAATAAATCTCATTGAGCAAAATTTATATATTTCTGAATCATGCTGTCATGTTGTTTATCTTCATTTGCATTTGACAGTACTTTCATTCTAATAATATTACTCATTTCTGTATTATTATATGCTCATTAGCATAGTATGCTGGCCACAGTATTTCATTACATAACAAATTCCACATGACCTCTCATTGGGCAAATATGCCATCATTGATATGCAAAATGCTTTTGAATCCCAGGGTATGTCATTTAGAGAACGTGTTAACACCATTAGAAGTAAGTTTTAAAGCAACTTGGTGTTATTTTCAAAACTCAAATTTCTTTATTGCAAAATGTTCAGGAAAGATTTACAAAATATATTTGTAAGAGTTATCTTATCAAGAAAGACTGCAGCAATTGCACCTTTTTAGCATTTATTATAGAATGCTCAGGGGGTAAAAATTGTTTGGCACACATACTATTTAATGGCATTGAATACCAAATTACATATAGTGCAATGTATAGTATAAATATGAATAATAATCTGAGATTTAGAAAAATATCAGTGAAGCTGAATAGTCTTGAGTTGTTGTTGTTGTTGTTGTGTCTTTCGGCTTTTCCCGGTTAGGGGTCGCCACAGCGGAACTGCGGTCCGCTAATGATTGGCAGTTGATGTTTACGTGCTGAGTTGCCGGCCCTAACGCACAACCTTTAACGAAGGTATGCCCATTCACACATGTCTCCACAAAAGACGCTCTAGCTGAGAATCGAAATGGACAACGTCTTGCTGTGAGGCGACAATGCTACTGCAGCACCACCACCGCGGGTCTAAGCTGAAAAATCTTGAGTAAATCTCAAAATAAAACAGCTAGATGGATTCATACATTCCTCAAGTTATTCCAAGGTAGTGGAAAATATTACCTGAAAGTATTGCATTAGTTAAAGGTGCCACTAAATTTAAATTTATACTTGATATGCGATAACATGCTTTTTTATAATATGACAAAATGGGCTGAATGCCAGATAAGGTAACTTATGAGCTTATGACATTAAATGGGTTAAGGAATCAGCTGTGTATGGGTCTTAAATGGCAACTCGATCTTGATATGTTTCAGAAAAATACAAAGACATGGGAGTTCAAAATAAAGATTTGTTTGGTTGATGGAACTGGGTCCTTTTTTCCCTTCCATATATTCTTCCAATCCCTCTTATATCAAAGAGTGTTAATCAGTTTAGTTTAGTCTAAGGGGAGCTCTAATCCTCTTGTATCAGGGATGAACTCTTATTCTCTATTTACACAGTCTTCATGTGATGGCCTCAAGGCAGATGTTTTAATTCTGAATATTTTCTCCTTCTTGTCTTATGGTATTGAGTGCTCAGATTTTGGTATCAGTATAAGGAATTGTCCCTTTTTGTTGGCAAATTTTCCCATAGTTCTGGGTTTTTCTTCCTGATTGCTTAGTCTATAACTTTCTTATTCCTTTTGGCAAACTGATCTGTCTTGGTCTGGTTCACCTTCTTCACTACTGGGATTGAATTATCAATTCTTAGGTTGCTCAGCAGAGATCTAAACTTTCCCAGACTTAATCTCCTATCCTTTACCCACAATGCACTGTGCTCTGTCTTTACCCTTGACATCTTGTTTGCCACTTGTTTTACTTACAAAGGTATTAAATGGCATTAGACAATGTTTATAATTTGGGGATTCTTAGAACTGCTGTTTTTGGATTGTATTCAGCATTGTTTTGTCATTTTTTTTGACAGTGCTTATCCTCTCCAGACTTATTTGGTGAGAAAGTGCCACTTGGCTTGTCTGCATTTTGGGCTTCCTAATCTGTGATTTGTTTACTAGTGTGTTGGTGCTAAGTGTCTTTGGTGCTTGGGTACTATTATTTTTCTATTTATTTTTTCTTTTGGCAAGTTGTTGGTTTGCTGCTGTATACTGGCTTTTGCCATTGGATCAATGCTTCTATGCTTAACTAGTACATTATAGAAAGAGCTACTGGTTTCAAGAGATGTAAGATTTGCAGCTATAGATCCCTAAACATAGACATGTAAAGTATGCAACATGTTTAGGTACTTCCCATGTTCAGCCTGACTGTGACTTATGCAGAAATTTTGATAAATATAATTTAATTGATTATTGGAACAAACTGATTATTAAAGGCAGAATTCCCCCTATCTGGCACCCCTCAACTCTAAGTTTAGGAACAAAAAGAAAAAAAAAGGTCTCTTTCTCTGATGTGATGCTTCAAGCCAGGTCCATTCTGTGTCCCTCAACCGTAAGTTGAGGAACAAATTTCTGCATTGCTCAACTCTAGCTGCTTGTGGAGCAGAAAAAAAAGTCCTTTAAAACTGTGACAAAAAGCTTGCTACAACTTAGTCACACATACTTCATCTATGATCACAAACACAGTATCAATATTAATTTCTGTAGTGCATTCAGAAATATCGGAAAGGAAATGAATACTGGTACTGCATTACTGATCAATTAGCATCTCCTGATCATGTCCCCCAACACCTTGTACCTGAGCCAGCTGACTCTTTATCTGCATTTTAGCTGTGCCTATGTTTAAAGGCTTGTTTCCTAGAAAGGATGCCTTTGACACATCCACCTCAAAGGGTTGGCCAACTCTCAGTGAGTCTAAAAGGGTTAAACCTAGAGAGAACTCTTGGAGAAAATCTCATATATCTACTTCCAGATATATTTTCCCTGCATCTCTCAAAGTTCATGGAATATGAAGATGGGGAAACTTCTCAGGACAAAGAGGTATCTCAATTGGCTGTGCAGTTAATTAAAGCTCATCCTCCAAAATGTTTTAAAATGGAATCCTCAACAAGAGGGAATATTTATTTTGCATCTGAACTGGACCTTCCCAGGTGATCCTTATCTAGGCCCACCTTCTGTCAATTCCTTACACTCCGTTTCGTCCACAGGTGCATCTCTTTGGAGACAGATTAGATGACATTGTTGTTGGCCATGTTGCAGACTCAGTTCAATATGGGTCTCATTTTGTCCCCCTCTCATTCAGGCCCATACATGTGTAGTATCACCCTTCCTCCCTCCCTTCCTTCCTTGATTCTAGCTTTGTGACTGACCTTTGCTCTGATGATGATTATTTTGAGGCTGCCTAGTACCCAATGACACTGGCATGAATATAGCTATACTTCTAATCTGTTAGTGCCATCCTCATCCATACTGATATATTTTGTTTCAAATTCTACATTGGTCCATGGCTCTACAGTTGATGACTTGGGTCTGATTTTAGCTCCAATCATTTTGACATTGATTTCAGTGCCTGTGTTTTTGACCTTAAAGCCTTCGGGTCCAAGGTCATCAGTGCTGGTTCCAGTGTTTCATCAACAGTGATGTCATTGGAGTTCGGTCCTTAGTGTTAGGTGTCTCAGGGCTGATGAAGGTATCAAGGCTGGTCTTGGGATCAGTGTTGTAGCCCTTGCTGCAGATGTTGCCCTTAGTGCCTGTTACTCTATTGGTCTTTGCTCAAAACAATTTCCTATCTGCCTCTGAGACTCCTGCCACTCCCCAACTTTGGAGCAGAAGGCCTAAAGGTTGTCTGCAGAAATACAGGAAAGGGCCTGAGCCAGAACTGTCCTCCTCCACTTCCTCCCTGGAGAGTGCCTTACTGAGGCAGCATGGCATTAGATCATGTGAGAGGTGATACATAGACTCTCCAATGGACTCTGCCAAGGTAGACACCAATGAAGAAAGCAAAGCTAATTCTCCAGTTTAATTATCTGATGACCCCAAAGTAAGAGAAATATTATAAATGATGCAAGCTAAATGGAAATGGCCATGTACAATCATCTCCTTGTTTTCCAATACATTTCTGTAGAAGGCATTCAGGTGGTTCTCCTTGCCCTGCAGGCTATTGAATATTACTTTCCTTTAGTGGTGATTGCCATACACTGCAACAACTTGGCGGTGGTATAGTATATTAACAAGCAAGGAGGAACTCCTATCCTTTCTGTTGATAGGTGATGATGTGGAAACTGGCAATGTCCTCAGATCAGTTTCTAATCACTATTCAGATCTCTGGATTAACCAGCTCCTTACTGGACAGGCTCAGCTGATGCCTGCTGATGCCATATAAGTGATACCGCAGTTGGATGATGGTGAAGATTCTTTTTAACCAGTTTGAAAAGTCAAGTGCAACTTCCTTTTGCCTCCCTGATGAATGCCAAGTTAAGTGGCTTTTCTTGCTTCATTTCCATTGGGGGTAGCAACATCCCAGTGATGGTGTAGTACAGGAGGGGCTTCCAGGACTGCTGTATGCCTTTCCACTTTATCTCCTAACTCCCAAATTGATACAGAAAGCCAACATTAGCAGTACTAAGGTCATTCTCATAGCTCTGTAAAGGCTTCCACACTTGTGATTCCCCTTGCTTCTCAACCTAAAGCCCTTTAGCACCATCACCTATTCTGGAAGCTTCACTCAGACCTACACGCCCTCAGTTTAAGTGCTTGGGTTCTCCAATTCCATTGATAGCTAGGGATGCAGTTTACCTTAATAGGGTCATCTATAGCCTATCTGCCAGAAAGCCAATACTAGAAAACATGTACATAAGTAAATCAACACTTATTTTTAGTTTTGGCCTTAGAGACAGATTTGGCTAATTTTTATTTCCAGTTCCTGCGATACATGAATATATAGTACAAATCTTTGATACAGGCCTGAGATATTCTTCATTAAAGGTTCACATATTAGCCATTTTGAATTCTCACCAAAGGTTTCAGAATTTGTTGCCAGCTTCACGTAAGGTTTGTAAAGCCTTTCTAAGAAGCTTCTCTCTTATTAGACATGTTAAGAGAACCTGCTCGTTTGTGGGACCACTATTTCATATTAGAAAAATAAACACTTTCTCCCTTTGAACCATCCTCTAGAGCAGTGCTAAAAAATTCTGTCATAGTTAACTTTTTGGTAGCAATTACCTCAGCAAGAAATTTCAACCGTTATGCTTTGCATATAAAAACACTGCATCTTGTCTTCTCCAAAGATATGGAAGTCTTGCAAACAAACTTGCATTTCTTATCTAAAATAGCTTTGGCAGCTGACCTCAACCAATCTATTAAATTTTCTGAATGTATTCTAATTATTTCAATGAAAGGAAATACCTATTGCAGTGCATGGATGTGTTTAGCCAATGTAGTTTTTATTTCAACAGGTCACAAAGCTCAGAAAAGATTCTCAACTGTTTGTGTCTTTCTTATACTGCAAATAAAATGGGCAAAAAGGTATTCAAACCGACTTTATTCAAGCAGTTAGCTGAGTGTATTAATTATTGTTATGACAAACATGGCAGTTAACAGTACAGCCTAGGGCTCTTTCTACAAGGGTCTTGGTTGCATCAAAAGCTTTTTTAGGAATGCTTATGTAAATGATATTTTTGTGCTACTATGATTTAAGACTGAATACTTTTGCAAATCATTACAAGTCAGATGTGGTTCCTCATTCCATGTCTTCCTTCAGGCCTCATCTACTCAGGAAATCCTTTCATGATGTTACCCTGGAGGATCTGCAACCCTGTCTTAGTGGTGAGGAGGATGAACCAGATGGAGACATATTTGAAAGTTATGTATATTCCATAATGTTAGATCTGCATGGCCATGGCTCATCCTTCTGACCTCCTCATATCTCATATTTCCATCTGCCTTCTCCTGACCTTGCAGTAGTCCTTGCAAGTGTATCTATCTATCTATATAAATATATATATATATGGTTCCCTATCAGAAGCCTGAAACACTATAAGCCTGAAAATCAAAATCCTGAAAACTATAGACTGAAAGTTCAAAATCCTGAAAGACCAAAATCCTGAAACTCAAAATCCTGAAAACACAAATAATGCTAATATGTCACTATAAAGACACTAATATCTACCAACTGACCCTGACCCTAACCCTAACCCTAAGGTCCGTCACTATCGCACACTCACCTGACCCGCGCCCTAACCCTAACTCACTTAAACTGCCCCTAACCCCAATATTTGTCACTATTGCATACATGCCTAACCTGCGCCCTAACCCTAACTCACTTAAACTGCCCCTAACCCTAACATAAAACCAACCGCACACTTACCTGAATACAACGCATGACCCAACACCACAGGGCTAACAATAGCAAAGCCACAATGACGTCAGTATGTCCATTTTGTGTTTTCAGGATTTTGAGTTTCAGGATTTTGGTCTTTCAGGATTTTGAACTTTCAGTCTATAGTTTTCAGGATTTTAGGTTCATAGGTTCATAGGTTTATACTAGGCTATCTGCCCTAAGGCATTTATAAGCCTAGCCCAAATTTTTGTGGCTTACGCCACCCCTTATATGAAAAAATACTGTGCCCATTAGTTTGTTGTGCCTCTGTCCAGCAGTGACACAGAGATGATTCCCGGGGTAAACCTACGATCTCCCATCCACAGGTCTAGATTTCTCTTGAACAGAGTCAGCGAGGTGCTCTGCCTCACATGGACCGGGATTTTATTCCACAGCATAGGGAGTCTCTGAGTGATAAATCTATCCCTCCAGCACGTCCTATTTATATCCGTGCTAAGGTTTAAGTCGCTTGCTCTAGTGGTTTTGGTGGATTTGGATTTTTTGAGGTGGAGCATGTCCATTAATTCCGGGTTGGACATGGCCTTGTATGTCAGGCACATGTCACCTCTGAGCAGACGGTATGCGACTGAGTAGAGCTGGAGTTTCTTCAATCTGGCAGCATATGACAGATTTTGGAGTCCCTTTATCCTTTTGGTGAGGAACTTTTGGGGTCTCTCCAATTGCTGCAGATGTCGGGTGAGATTCATCCCGAATGGGGCATTGTACTCGATCATTGGTCTGATAAGTGAAGAGTACAGGGGAACAATGACTTCACTAGATCTGGATGTGAATCCCTTCATGATCAGGTGGGCAATGTAGAAGGTCTTTCTAACCACTTTAGCAATGTGAGTGTCAAAAGAAAGGCCACTGTCAACCTGGGTCCCCAGGTCCCTGATAACCTCTTCTGTGCTTAGTGGATTGCCACCTATATGGTAGCTTGGGGTTACCTTGTTTTTCCCGAAGGGTATGACTATACATTTTTGGTGTTTAACTTCAGGCCATGGCTCTGGCACCAGCTATCTGTTTCCGTGAGTCCCTTCTGAAGGATATCCGTGTCCGATGCACTTTCCACTATGGCCCAGTTTGCAGTCGTCTGCAAACTTTGTCAGCCAAAGTCCTCCCATGCTGGCCTGTACTTCTGAGAAGTAGATGCCAAACAATAGGGGGCCAAGGACCGAGCCCTGTGGGACACCACTTGTGACCGGCTTGGAGTCTGACACAGCGCCAGCAACTCTAACCCTGTGGGTTCTGTCCTTAAGCCAGTTTGCAACCCATCTTGTGACATATGGGTTTACATTTAAGCTGGTAAGTTTTTCTACAATACCCGAGTGGGGTATTGTGTCGAAAGCCTTTGCAAGGTCAAGGTAGGCTGTATGGACTGCCTTTCCCTCATCAATGGCCTCGAAGAAGTCGACCAAGTTCAAAAGGCATGATCTTCCCTTGACAAAGCCAAACTGGGTCGGGTCCAATGTCTGCAAGTCCCCTATATCTTTGTTTATGAGCTCCATTATGATCCTCTCCATAGCTTTGCAGACTAGACTTGTTAAGCTTATGGGGCGGTAATTACCAGGGTCCGTAGAGGCGCCGCCTTTGTGGAGTGGGACCACAGTTGCCGTACGCCACTCCTTGGGCACGTATCCTGTGGTAAGGCTGAGATTAAACAGCTGCCTTATGTGCGGGGTTAATTCCTCATTTAGCTCGTGTAGCACACAGCCGGGGACACCATCCGGTCCCATTGATGCTGTGTTTTTAGCTTTAGAGAGAGCAGCTTTCACCTGCGCATTTGAGATGTCCGGGAGGCTACACTCGGCTGGGATAGTTATCTCTCCTTTAGGGGAGGGGGGTGAAGTTTGCACTGAACCTGTCTGCCAGTATGTTGGCAATGTCTGTGGATTCAGTGATTTTTGTATCATTTTGGACTAATTCTGAGCATATCTGGGAGTTTCCACCCAGGTTCCTAACATAGCTGAAAAAGGCCTTATGATTGTCCTTTGAATCCATGGCAATTTTTCTCTCAAAATTGGCCTTAGTTGATTTTATGAGTGCTCGTAATTTTTAACTAATAATGATCAGGGGTGACTTCCCTTTTATGGATTTTGTTCTATCATGTAATAGCTTTCTCCTCTTATTGTAAAGTTTGTTAATGGCTGGGGTCCACCAGACTGGACGTTTGCCCTTTGTGGAAAGAGTCTTGGTTTTATTTGGGATTGCCTGATCCATGCAGTCCTGGAGGTGTTCATAGAAGGCATTTGTAAGGGCTTCCGCAGCTTGGGTTGTGGTTTCCTCTGGCTCAGGGGCCTTGAAGGATACCACACCAGTCTTGAGTAGTGTGAAGTTTGCTTTAGAGAAGTTCTTCACTATGGTCTTGTTTGTTTGGGGTGGGGGCAGGATGTGGATTTCCAGTGAGATTAGTTTATGATCAGATCTCACCAATGAGGGATATACTTCCGGTGTGGAGCATTTTGTCCCCATGTTTGTGACAATGAGATCTAGTATATTTTCTCCTCTCGTGGAAACAGTGACTAGCTGTTCCATGGCATTTGAATTTATGAACTCCAGGAACCGTTGGGCTAGAAAGTTAGGGCTTGAGTAATGTTCCCAGTCCATATTCGGGTAGTTGAAGTCACCCAATATGATGGTGTCTGCAGATACATTTATACCCTCCAGTGTCTTCAGGAAGGCTGTGTGGGGTTCCTGAGTTTGAGAGGATGGCCTGTAGCATGCTACAAATTGTAGAGCAGTTTTGCCTATGGTTAGTTGCACCTGGATGGTTTCCGAAGCTTCGTGCGTTGCCACCAACCTGGAGGTGTGGGTATCCTTTATGAATATGGATACACCCCCTCCTTTTGTGGTGTGGTCCGGGTTTTGGGGCCGGAACGCATGATATGAGGTAAAACCTAATAGTGCCGGGGTGCTCTCAGGAGCCTTGAACCAGGTTTCAGTTACAGCACAGACATCGATGTTCTCCATACTGAGAAGGGCCTCGAGTGCGTGCATTTTGAGATTTAGACTTCTGGCATTGAGCAGCATTACCCTCAGTTTCTTCCCATTTTTGTTTTCTAGGGTGGTAGGTTTAGAATTTGAGCCTTGCCTAAAAAAGGCACTATGGGGGTGGCGAGAGCCTTAGCCAATATCCGGAATCCCAGGGGTGACAGGTGCAAGCCGTCCCTTATGAAGCAGCGTGGCTTGTCAAGCATGTCATCCCAGGCAGACAGACACTGGATCCCCTTTGAATGACACCAGACATTAAGCCAATTGTTAAAGCTGATCATCTTGTCTCTATATTGTGGCATCATTCTTGGTGAAGGAAGGATACTGCTCAGGGTTAGGGTCATACCTGCCTGGGCTACATAATCAGAGAGCTCCTCTATGTCTCTTTTCATGTAGTCCAGGGAGGTACGTCTCAGGTCGTTCACACCAGCATGGACAATGACTGTGTCATATTTGTACTTGCCGTGGAGTGACCCGAGTGCTTGTGTTATGTGGCGGATTCTAGCGCCCGATAGGCAGCTTACTGTGACCCTCTCCTTGTTCAGCCTGGTGAGTGGGACGTCAGTGTGTCTGACTATGGAGTCACCTATGACAAGTATGTTTGATGTTGTATTTGGCCTTAAGGGCTGTGACTGCTTTGCACACTGCTTTTGTGGTTTATGTGTTGCTTGTGGGGTGTCTTGAGGTAGCAGTTGTTTGGGTGTCTGCTTTGGAGGCCTCTGCTGTTTAGGTAAATTTTTACTCAGAGCCTCCGAGTATGTCTTTGTGTGTTTATGTGTTTGATTCAGTGGAGTGGTAGCATTATGTGAGGCTGGTTTTGTGGTGTGTGTAGTTGCCTTCTCCTCCTGTCTGGTCTTGCCAGTCCTGAGTTGAGATTTTGATTTTCAGGCTTATAGTGTTTCAGGCTTCTGATAGGGAACCATATATATATCAGATGATCAAGTTTTCACAAGCTTGAAATTCATACGGTCGAGACCATATGATCGAGTTTCTGAAAACTCGAACATCAAAAAAAAAAAAAAAAAAACACACACATAAAAATCTATCTTTTTTTTTACATTTTTGCCCCCCCTGCACCCCCCACTCACCCTGAAAATTATATATATAGCAATTCTGAGATCCCTCTACAGTGAGGAAAAGGGTAAATTTCCCAATCCACACTATACTGCAATCTCCATTCAAAAGATTCGGGTATTCAAAAACTCAGTCATGTGGTCTTGACCATATGAATTTCGAGTTTCTGAAACCTCAGTCAACTGATAGGGACCCATATATATATATATATATAAATATATATATATATATATATATATATATATATATATATATATATATATATATATATATATATATATATATTGTATATATATAAAATTATGCTCCGCTTATCAGTGGCTACTGCACATTTGGAGAATGAAGACAGAGTGTGGGGCATTATGGGTTAAGGAGAGGAGTTTAACCCTGGGAATGCTTAGAGTGGTGTTGAGCACACTGAGCGCTGGCACTATAGTCCTAGTGCTGAGTTAGATGAGCCACAAGCATGTAGCTCTATCATTATACATGGTACATTAATATTGAATATGAGCTGTTGGTTTATTTCCCTTGGGAGATCTCTTATTTTGTCTGTACCTACTGTTAATTTTTTTCTTTTATGTATTTTGCCCCCATAGCTGCCAACCATTAAGCAATTGAACTCAAGTTCATTTTTCAGAGCCGTGGGTATGGGGTATCATTTAGGCAGCCATGAGATGTGATTGTGTTGTTGCCAACATTCATGGATATTTATTATTTTCCTAACCTCACTTCTTGGGTGGTATGATATATGACTTATATTACCACAGGAGCCACTGTGCCTTTTTCTTGCAAAGGCATGCTCCTGTGCATTTGTCTGATGAAGGCTGCTACTAATTAGTGGCTTGGGGTACCACATACATGCCCACAAGCTGGCCACTGACCCTCCTTCTTCTGAAGAACTGCTATAGCTTCTTACCAGTTCTGCTACTCATTGCTAGGATGGGCACTCCCATCCTCTTTGCCAGCGCCATCAAGTTTCCAAGCCGCTAATTGAACTCAGTAGGCCTGGGATGTAGTTAGGTCATTATCCCTGTATGCTACCAGAGTGGCTGTCCCTATTGTTAAACTATTCTTGAAAGAAAGTCCTTCACCTTAGATTGACAAAAAGATTTTGGTTTCTGGGTAGAATTTCAGCTTTGTTCTTTAAAACGTACAATGGCACCTTTGGCAAAGGTTCTTCTGTTCCACTGTGGTTTTTAACCTGGGAAAGAGCTTCATTACTAGTACTGACATCAACTGTTGCGTTTTTGAGTTGCTATCAGTGTGCTTTGAATGTTCTGCACTGTGTTTTGTAAAGGTAGGATTGTGTTTGCCCACTAATCCTCCTTTTATGCTTAAAAACATGTAAGACATTGCACTGAAAAGTTTGGCTTTCCTTTTTTTATCATAATCTTTAGAAATTTGATCAGAAGATTTTATTTTTCACGTATCCACAGAGACAACTTGCTTTTCAGCACCAATAACTTACTCATCATCATTTTGTTTCTTTGGCATGGAACAAGTTGGGTTTTGCAGGTTTTAAGAAATTTTCAGCTGGTTGCCCAATAGCAGTAATGGCTTTTCCTCTGATTTAGCGCAAAAAAAATAATAGCACAAACTCATTTTGCTTAGCAGACAGTAGTCTACCTTTGCAACATTCTTTAGGGGGTGTCTCAGAGTGAGATATTGTGGAGCACTGATGTGGACATCCTTTTATGTATTTACCAGCCCTTGCAAGTTATGTGGCCAATTGGAAGAAAGCAAGACAGAGGTCTACTGCTGCTGTCATTCATGATATGCTGGCAGGTGCCTCCTCATTCTCTCGCTGTTATGAATAACTTTGTAGTCTAACATGTTTAAGGTATTAGAAGGACAGGAAAGAAGCATAATTATTACACAGTTGTATGAACATAAAGATAGATGACTGACTTCCTTTGTAACTGTTTTAGTACTCTCTTTCCTTTTTTATTCCATAGGTGTCTTTGTTTTGAGAATATGACTGCAGAGTTGATGTGTCTATATGTGTATGTGAACATTCGCTGAGTTTTAGCTTGTTGCACCTTCCTTTAGAGGTCAAGGCAAATTTTTAAGATAGTTATTATACAGGAAATGCAAAACTGTGCAACACATTTTTTGGGCATGATTGTTGGAACTAGTATTGTTTTTTTGTCTGGATATTTGGAGCTGTGTTACTGAAAACTAAAGGATGCATGATATCTATAATATAGGCTGCTGCCATCCTGTGGCCATTGTTATTTACTGCAGCCAACAGAAGATCATTGCTGGAGAGATAGGATGATGCTCAATGCTGAATGGAGCTGGTATTACTCATCAAAGATACAGCAATGAAGTCAGTCATTTGCTACTATTGTGTGAATGTCAGATAACTCTACTTTCTTTTAGAAAATAGTTTTGGGAGGGAAGAAAGACCAAAGCAAAACTGATACAAAATGAGGTAGAATTGAAGGCATGGGCACAGTTACTTAATATGGGGCAGCTAAAACCTGTGTGTATGTGAAACACAGATCCAGTCTGTTTGGCTATCCCAGTCTGTCCTGATGAGTGTGCTTTTAGATTGAGAGAGGCAAACTATGTTTACTGACATCAAGTATAGTAAAGAAAGAAGGGGGCTATAAAACTCCAGAGGCCACTGTAATAACAGAAATATAATTACTGAATATAAAATGCCTGAGAACGTCCCCTCTTTAGTATTTAAATATAAACAGCAGGGGTTGTTTGACATAGTTTAATACTCACAAGCCTTTTTTTCCTTTTTCTTTTCAGTCTATTTAATATTCACTCCATCTCCTGTCAACAATCCTACTTCCATCTTCACACACACACACACACACACACACACACACACACACACACACACACACACACACACACACACACACACACACACACACACACACACACACACAGATACGTAGTCCTTATCCTCGATCCTCTCCTGTCTATTTTCACTTCCATCATCCCTACTCTTTCTATTACCAGTCTCCTTGTCCTGCTCTCCTCGTATTCCTTCCTTTCCCCTATTTTTCTGGCATTCTCCCTACCTCTTTCCCTCATATTATTTTCCTTCCTTCTTTTATTTGCTCTTTCCATAAAGTTTATTGAACAGTATACCAGTTGACCCAAAGTGACTTTTCCATAAAGTTTATTGACTAATATAGTAGTTGATGTAAAGTAATTCAGTAGTACCATAATTATAGCTGCTGTTTGTTAATCTGATTTGTATCTCATACCCCTAGTTCACTGTCACTGGGTTTGCTTTATATATTTGCATTTTTCTTGCATTTGCCAAGTAAAGCACCTAGGCTGGGATTCATAGTAAAATGTGTACTATGCAGCATGGGGGGGGGGGGGGACAAAGCACCAAAAAATAGGGACACATTTTAATTATTGCTGTTATAAACTTAGAAAGTTGCTAGAATAACAGGTCTTGTGTTACCATGCATTTTCTGGATGATATGAAGTCTGAAACTCAAATGCATGACATTTAGTGTCTTTAATCCTCACTGATTTGTGACAAAAATCCAGAAATCCAAAAATTTTATGAGGAACAGACCAAAAATATGAGGCAAAAATCTGGACATTATATGAAAATCTGGACAGTTGAGAGGTATTTGCAGTACACAGTAGCAGAAGACGTGGTCAGGCTTGGGCTTGCAACAATTCATAATACCATGTTGCACTAAAGTGCAGTCAGCATACATTTTATAATAAGAGGTACAACTGCTGATTAAAACTACTTAGATTACTAAGCTTGTTTTGAGAGAAGAAGTAAGTTGTCTATACTCTTGGGTGAAATTCTCATTCCTTAGGAGAGTAGAAGCTGTTATTGATTGGCTGGATGGTTTCCTTATGTTTGAAATTGCTGTGATCTGTGAATCTATGTGTTCCATTTGTCTGGGCTTCACAGAGCTGCCGAACAAGTCTTATAATGTGAATGGCTCTGGACTTGGTAAAAATATCCCTCTACCAGCACTTTTTGGCTTCACAGAGTTGCAGCAACATGGAGTATTGTACCACAGGCACAAATTATTTGAAGTGAACTCAAATTATATTCTCAATGTCCCTGTTTTACTCAATTTACTGGATTTTACCTCTAATCAAACCCTTTAAAAACAGGGAAGGAATTATTTCTAGATTTTTTAAAATCCCAAGCCACTTTATTGCTGATATTTGCCTCTTCGGAACTGATTACTGTTCCAAGTGTGTAGCCTATTGAACTGCCACCCTATTTAATTCTCCAACTATAAGGTAAAAACTGAAAGACCCTCTGCTAGACACTCCAGATGAATTATAGATCCCTCTGCTAACACTTTTTCAACTTGGTAAGGTAAAAAGGATGCATGTCAACTGAGCAACAGGAATCATACCAATTGGATAAGCAACAAGAAATATTCCAGCAATTGCTCTAAGCCAACCTTGGAGGGAGTTTGTTTTTTGCCCCCCAGTATGGGGGGCAAGCTCCCCTGAACGTATATATATAGAGGAAGTTCTATAGCTAGCTAATAAATGGTACAGGACCTTTTTAATGGTTATTTGGACATGAAGAACCTCTAGTGCATCATGCTACTTTACCAGCCATGAAGACACTTCCACCTTTTTTCCTCTCCTGTGCAGTAGCTGGTCTAAACCTGTGGAAGGCATTATAGCTCTGCACATCCGGAGTGCTCTCCACTATTTTAAAGCATATCTCAGTCAGTACACATTCTTTAATGTCCTCCAGGGTGAGAAAGGCTTGTAGGGAGTAGAATTTAATGTTTAGGCTCCTAGCATTGATCAGTAACAGCTTCATATTTTCCTTTGCTTGCTTTGTTAATTTGTAAGTTTATCAAGTTGGCATTGCCAAAAAGCCACTATGGGGTTGGACAATGTCTTAGACAATAATCAAAACCCTAGATGGGACAGATGCAGGCCATCCCCAGCAAAGCAGTATGGTCATATCCTAAAGAACAAATACGAAAATAGAAATGCTGATTTAACACAAACAAAGCTTTCGGGTTTTACCCTTCATCAGTGTTTAGCAATCAACTCAATTACAATTCAATTTATTCTAAATCAAAGTAAAACATATGACACAGCCATCCAATCACAACAATTCATTGATTATAGATTTAAATATTTCTCAGCTTTTTAAAAGGTTTAAAACCATTTAAAATAATCCATACAAAACCTCACCAACCTATTAATGATATTGCATTTGTTTCTTAGTTAATATCAGGTTCATGCTTATAGCATTATTCTGTCCAGGAAAAACATCAGCTTCCAGTCTAACAGTCCATCTATATTCAACAATAATAATAATAATAATAATAATAATAATAATAATAATAATAATAATAATAAATAGACTTAAAAGTAAACAAAAAAAAAGTTATGGACCTTCAGAATTGCCATTTAGCTGAAACACCTGATATCCTTAAAGGATAATTTGCATGTATCCATTATTGCCTCTGATACAAGAGGTTTAAGGATCACGCAGTGGAAAATCTAGCTTTGCTAGATTTTCCTTTTTGTGTTTTTTAACCAATTGGTTTTCCTGTGTGAAATTTTTATTCATTGTTTTTATAATAGTAGCAATACATAATTTCTTTCTTATCCTCAATAGTCCACTTTATCATCTTTATGGCTCTTCATTGGCCTATCATTTTTTGTGGTTATTGTGGACTGCTGCTTCCTTCTACAATAAGGGGGCTATCAACCCCCCGGGCTTGACTTGGCCCCATTGTAGGAATGTTTCCATATTTTGAGGATTCTATACTGTCATCTTTTCCAGTCCTGGCACCAGTGCGCCTGCCAGGATTGGGCTCACTGTGACAGTGTAAAACATGTGATGTAGATGTAATTATATCTGGAATTTGGGAAATGAGAGGTGCTCTGCAATAGCCATATTCTGTAGAAATCCAGTAAAGATGTTAGATGTAACTGTAGCAAAAATGAAAAGCGCGACCATTGTAGACTTAAAATGGAAAGAACAAGTACAGAGAATTATAGCGTTATATTCTTATAAATTGTAAAGAAATGGAAAGCTTTTTCCATCAGATTTTAGACTATATATTGATAAATATGAATATTATAATAAGAGGAGACTTTAATTGTGATTTAAGTGGCAAACATAAAACAAAAGGAAATAATATATGATAAATGGTAGAAGTTATAGGATGTGATAAGTTAAAACTTTGGGAGAAAAAATCATGGACTTACAAAATGGTTATGCATAGAACTGAAACAGATTATTTTATAGTATTAGAAAATGTAGTTATAGGAGAAGGGCATGTAGTTGAAACATGATTTTCTGATCATCTTGCAATATGGCTAGAGATAAAAGAAAACAACCAATATAAAAAATATACAAAGAAATAAAAAGGCTAAACAAGAAAACATGGAATGAAGAAGGAACGATTAATAATACAGCTATGGAAAGATCATATTACAGTGAGAACATTTTTTAATTGGTTTGAATGTTGGATATTCAAGGAAAAATATAAAAACATGTTTTTTTACAGTGGCAATATGATGTGACAAAAATAGAGAAAGAAAAATATAAAAGATCATTTAAGGATGCATTGGAAGATTTAGAACATAATGACAGAAAGTACTTTGACAAACATAAGAATTATATGAAAGAAATCAAGAAAAAATACAAGAACTGTTATATAAGCAAATATATTTCTACAAGGAAAAGAGAAGAAGTAGTGAGTTACATGCAATAAGAGAAATAAAAAGAACTCAGGAAAAGATTATGAATAGTGTAGTACAATATGTACAAGAAATGTTTAAAGAAAAAAAGAAAGTAGTAAAAAATGGAAATTAAAAAAAATAGAAAAAGAGAATAAAGAGTTGGAAAAGGAGATTTCTTTTAAATAAGTAAATATAGATTTGACTGCAGAACCAGAATAGGGTATGAAATGTATAAACATTTAAGGGATTTACAAAAAAACATTTTTTAAAGCTTTTAATGAATGATTAAATGAATGTATGCATGTATAAAGAATTATGTAGTGGAATACTTAAATTCATATGGAAGAATTAAAAAATATGGAGACTGTTAGTATTGAACAATAATGATTATAAGATCTTTATGAAAATATTACAAAGATTTGAAACTAATACTGAAAATATCATGGAAGATAATATATACAGTATCAAGGGAAAGGGGTGTCAAGAATTATTAATGGTAGAGAAATTGTGGATGATATGAATAGGAAAGAAGAATCAGAAATCATGATAGGATATATTAATAAGGCCTTGCTTTTCTGTGCTTCTTCGTTGTTGAACTGGTGCTTCCTTTTGGTTATTTGTCAAGCCGGCACCTTCCTTTGGATATAGTTAGATGTTAATAAGGCATTTGATACAACTGGACATGAAATCTTATGGCTAATAATGACAGAATATAATATAAGTAAGAAAGTTAGGAAATTATCTATGTCAGCGTATAGTAATACAGTAAAAATTCTTGTAAATGGCTGCTTAATCAAATGCCCAATGAGCTGTATACTCTTTGCATTAGTTATGAATGTGATAATATGTGATATAGATTACAAAATGAAGGAGGTGGGCTACATAACACATGAATGGTTACGAATTCCAGTTGTTTTAGCTTGGTGGATCCTGTTTAAGCATCCTGCAGAATATTGCAGCACCAGAAACGAGAAGGAGAGACTTTTTTCCTGATCTAAGTACCCTTTTGGCTTTCAATTTACTGTTTTAGCTGATCGCACTTTTAAAAAGCCATTTTTACTATGTTTTTGCTGTATTTCTGCTGCATTGTACTGTTAAATCATTTTACTGTGTGTGCACTTGATTTATCTGTTTAGAAGTTAAAATTTAAATTGCATTTAGTACTGTAGGATCACACTCAAGTGTGACAGCCTTTTCTGTGCATTTCTACTGTTTTAAATTGCTTTTTGATGCCTAATTTCCAAAAAAACAAAAAACAAAAAAAAAAAACAAAAAATACTATCTGTGCTGCTCATTTCCCACCCTTTCCTATACTAGAATAGTCCAGATCCCAGATCTGCTGGTTTTAGGACTTTAGTCTGTGTTTCTGAGTGGTCCAGACCTTTTTTGTAGTAGTGGGAGGTCTTTCTCTTATCAGTGAGAGTGGTAAGCATTAGAGCAGCCTATCTGCCACAAGAGGAGTGATTTCCAGCTCTGAAATGTACCTTATAGGCTGTTTTGGGCTAATTTCTACCCTTTTCAATTTTCTGATTTAAAAACCCGTATTTGGGTGGGTTTGCACTTGTTTTAGCTCGGCGGAGGTTGTTTGGGCATCCTGCAGATTACTACAGCACCAGAAACGGAAAGGAGGGACTTTTTTGCTGATCTAAGTACCCTTTTGGCTTTCTATTAACTGTTTTAGCTGATAGCACTTTTAAAAAGCCATTTTTACTGTGTTTTTGCTGTATTTCTGCTGCATTGTACTGTTAAATCATTTTACTATGCGTGCACTTGATTTATCTGTTTAGAAGTTAAAATTTAAACTGCATTTAGTACTGTAGGCATCACACTCAAGTGTGACACCCTGTTCTGTGCATTTCTACTATTTTAAATTGCTTTTTGCTGCCTAATTTCCAAAAAAAACCCCAAAATACTATCTGTACTGCTCGTTTCCTGCCCTTTCCTATACTAGAATAGTCCAGATCCCAGATCTGCTGGTTTCAGGACTTTAGTCTGTGTTTCTGAGTGGTCCAGACCTTTTTGTAGTAGTGGGAGGTCTTTCTCTTATCAGTGAGAGTGGTAAGCACTAGAGCAGCCTATCTGTCACAAGAGGAGTGGTTTCCAGCTCTGAAATTTACCTTATTGGCCGTTTTGGGCTAATTTATATCCCTTTCAAGTTTCTGAGATAAAAACCCATGTTTGGGTGGGTTTGCACTTGTTTTAGCTTGACAGAGCTTGTTTGGGCATCCTGCAGATTACTACAGCACCAGAAACGGAAATGAGGGACTTTTTTGCTGATCTAATACACTCTTGGCTTTCTATTAACTGTTTTAGCTGATCGCACTTTTAAAAAGCAGTTTTTACTGTGTTTTTGCTGTATTTCTGCTGCATTGTACTGTTAAATCATTTTACTGTGTGTGCACTTGATTTATCTGTTTAAAAGTTAAAATTTAAACTACATTTAGTACTGTAGGCATCACACTCAAGTGTGACAGCCTTTTTTGTGCATTTCTACTGTTTTAAATTGCTTTTTGCTGCCTAATTTCCAAAAAAACCTAAAAAGTACTACCTTTACTGCTCGTTTTCCACCCTTTCTTATAGTAGAATAGTCCAGATCCCAGATCTGCTTGTTTCAGGACTTTAGTCTGTGTTACTGAGTTTTCCAAACCTTGTTGTGGTAGTGGGAGGTCTTTCTGCTTATCAGTGAGAGTGGTAAGCATTAGAGCAGCCTATCTGTTGCAAGAGGATTGTTTTCCAGCTGTGAAATTTACCTTATTAACCGTTTTGGTCTAATTTCTATCCCTTTCAAGTTTCTGAGTTAAAAACCTGTGTTTGCATGGGTTTGCACTTGTCTTAGCTCAGCGGATCCTGTTTGGGTATCCTGCAGATTACTACAACACCAGAAATGAGAAGGAGAGACTTTTTTGCTGATCTAAGTACACTCTTGGCTTTCTATTAACTGTTTTAGCTAATCACACTTTTAAAAAGCTGTTTTTACTGTGTTTTTGCTGTATTTCTGCTGCATTGTACTGTTAAATCATTTTACTGTGTGTGCACTTGATTTATCTGTTTAAAAGTTAAAATTTAAACTGCATTTAGTACTGTAGGTATCACACTCAAGTGCAACTGCCTTTTCTGTGCATTTCTACAGTTTTAAATTGCTTTTTGCTGCCTAATTTCCAAAAAAACCTAACAAGTACTACCTTTACTGCTCGTTTTCCACCCTTTCCTATAGTAGAATTGTCCAGATCCCAGATCTGCTTGTTTCAGGACTTTAGTCTGTGTTACTGAGTGTTCCAAACCTTGTTGTGGTAGTGGGAGGTCTTTCTGCTTATCAGTGAGAGTGGTAAGCATTAGAGCAGCCTATCTGTTGCAAGAGGATTGTTTTCCAGCTGTGAAATTTACCTTATTAACCGTTTTGGTCTAATTTCTATCCCTTTCAAGTTTCTGAGTTAAAAACCTGTGTTTGCATGGGTTTGCACTTGTCTTAGCTCAGCGGATCCTGTTTGGGTATCCTGCAGATTACTACAACACCAGAAATGAGAAGGAGAGACTTTTTTGCTGATCTAAGTACACTCTTGGCTTTCTATTAACTGTTTTAGCTAATCACACTTTTAAAAAGCTGTTTTTACTGTGTTTTTGCTGTATTTCTGCTGCATTGTACTGTTAAATCATTTTACTGTGTGTGCACTTGATTTATCTGTTTAAAAGTTAAAATTTAAACTGCATTTAGTACTGTAGGCATCACACTCAAGTGTGACAGCCTTTTTTGTGCATTTCTACTGTTTTAAATTGCTTTTTGCTGCCTAATTTCCAAAGAAAACCCCCAAAATACTATCTGTACTGCTCGTTTCCTGCCCTTTCCTATACTAGAATAGTCCAGATCCCAGATCTGCTGGTTTCAGGACTTTAGTCTGTGTTTCAGAGTGGTCCAGACCTTTTTGTAGTAATGGGAGGTCTTTCTCTTATCAGTGAGAGTGGTAAGCACTAGAGCAGCCTATCTGCCACAAGAGGAGTGGTTTCCAGCTCTGAAATTTACCTTATTGGCTGTTTTGGGCTAATTTATATCCCTTTCAAGTTTCTGAGTTAAAAAGCTGTGTTTGCAAGGGTTTGCACGAGTTTGGGTGAGATTGTGCATTGTGCAGTGTTGCTTAGCTAGGGTTAAACTATTCCCAGCGCCATAAAGTCTGCTCTTCAGTTTTCCCCTTAAAACTAGCCAGTTTCTTAATTTTAGCACTTGAATCTGCTTTTCCGTCCTCAGCACTGGTTCAGCACTGCTGTAAGCACTAAATAAGCTGCAAATTACTGAAGCACTTAACCTTTCTCACTACCTTGTAGTTAACAGTTTTTGTACTTATCTACCTCAGGTTACTTCGAGGAAACAGCTTTAGTACTTACTTCCCTCACTTGTCTAGAGGAAAAAAAGTAATTACCCAGGCATGTCCAAGGAACAGCTCCTCTCCTGTCTACCTGATGAATCTGGGCATCTTTGGGCAATGTAGCAATTGCCTCATGTACACTGACAACACTCTCCTCCAACCATCCAACACTACAACCTGTGATAGATGCATTTATCTAGTCAAACTGGAGGCAAAGCTCTCTCAACCCAAGACTGAACTTAGTCAGGAGGAGAAGGTAAACACTTGCTCCACACCACACTCATCACATAGTCCCAGTATACCTGCACCACCAAAACCCACACATAGACACATAAAAACATTATTGGAGGCTCTCAATAAGAATCTGCCCAAGCAACAGAGACCTTCAAAGCAGAAACACAAGCAACCTCCACCCCTCATCACAACCCAGAAGACTCATAACACACAGACTCAGTGTGCCACTCAACCACAGCCCATAAGGCAAAACAACATACCTAACTCATTAGTCATAGGTGACTTTATAGTAAGGCACACTGATGTTCCACTCACCAAAATAGACAAGGAGACGGTTACTGTTAGCTGCCTGTTGGGTGCCAGGATCTGCCACATAACCCATGCACTCAGGTCACTCCACAACAAGTACAAATATGACTCAGTCATTGTCCATGTTGGTGTGAATGACCTGAGATATACCTCCCTGGACTACATTGAAAGAGACATGGAGGAGCTCTCTGATCTTGTAATCCAGGCAGGTATGACCCTAGCCTTGAGTAGTGCCTTTTTTAGGTAAGGTTCAAATGACGAATCCACCACCATAACAGATTCAGGCAAGCAAAAAATGAGGGTAATGCTACTCAACGCTAGAAGTCTAAACCTCAAAATGCACTCACTTGAGGCACTCCTTAAAATGGAGAACATCAATGCCTGCAGTGACTGAAACCTGGTTCAAGGCTTCAGAGAGCACCCCTGCATTACCAGGATATAACTTATACCATAACTTTTGTCCATCTAACCAGGACCGGAACACCAAGGGTGAAGGTGCATCCATATTCATTAAAGATAACCACACCTCCAGGCTAGTTGTCCAACATAATGCATCCAAAATTATCCAAGTGCAACTAACTCTGGGCAAAATTGCATTCCATATTGTAGCTTGCTACAGATCCCCCACCATGGCCCAGGATTCACATTCCTCTTTTCTTGATATACTAGAAAATATTAGGGTACAACCAAGCACTCTAAGAATGGGTGATTTCAACTACCCACCGTTAACTGGGAAAACTACTCTTGTACCAACTCCTTTGCTCAACGCTTCCTAGAATTCATAAACTCCAATGCCCTGGATCAACTTATCCACACACCCACTAGGGGCAGTAATATCTTAGACCTAGCCATTACCAACATGAGTGACCGGTGTTCCACGCCTGAAGTCATCTCCTCATCGTTCATATCCAACCATAAGCTAATCACCATAAGATATCCACATCCCGCCCCCACCCCCCATTAAGTAAACCACTGTAAAAATTTTTTCCAAAGCCAACTTCATGCTTCTTAAGACAGAAATTACCAACTTCGAGACACCCATGCAGATGGACAATACAGTTACGACTGCCGAATCTTACACAAATGCACTCTATAAGCACTTACATGAGTGCATGGACCGTGCTATCCCTAACAGAACCAAGACACTATCCTCCAAAAAAAAGGAAGCCAATCTGGTGGTTCCCTGCTATAAACAAACTCTACAACAGAAGGAAGAAACTGTTGCAAAATAGAGTAAAATCCCCTGAGTGGAGGAGCTCCCTGGTCAGCCTCAGTAAGAAGCTGAGATCCCACATAAAACCCTCCAAAGCCAGCTATGAAAACAAGATTGCTACTGACTCTAAGGACAACCACAAAGCATTCTATAGGTATGTCAAGCATCTCAATGGCAACACCCAGATCTGCTCTGAGTTACAGCACAATGGCACGAAAATTGCAGAACCAACTGATATCGCCAACATCCTGGCCAATAAGTTCAGTGCTAACTTTACCCCCCCCCCCCACCCCCTAAAGGGCCCATATCCATACCGGAAGAATGCAGTGCCCCTGCAATCACAACTGAGCAGGTAAAAACTGTACTCCAAAGCCAAGAACACAGCATCCATGGGACCAGACAACATCCCAGGCTGCGTTCTACACGAACTTCAGAATGAACTGGCCCCCCCACCTACTCACCATGTTCAATCATAGCCTCATGACAGGCTTCGTACCCACTGAATGGTGCACAGCAACAGTTATACCACTCAACAAAGGGGGAGCCACCACGGACCTCGGGAACTATCACCTATTAGCCTGATGAGCCTGGTTTGCAAGGCCATGCAACGTATCATCATGGAACTCATAAACAAAGACACTGGTAACCTCCAAACTCTGGACCCCACCTAGTTTGGGTTTGTGAAGGGCAGATCATGTCTTCTGAACCTGATCGACGTCTTTGAAACAATCACCAAAGACGTACACGAGGGCAAGGCAGTCCGCACAGCCTATCTTGACCTTGCCAAGGCTTTCGACACCATCCCCCATTCTGGAATCATAGATAAACTCACTAAACTGGGTATAAATTCATACATCACAAGATGGGTTGCAAACTGGCTCACTGACAGAACCTACACTGTAAAAGTTGCAGACTCCAAATCTGACTTCAAACCTGTGACAGGTTTCAGTCTTGGGTCCTCTCCTGTTTGGATCTACTTCCCTGAAGTACGGGCTAACACAGAGTGCCTCTGGGTGACGAAGTTCACAGATGACTGCAAATTAGGTGCCATAGTCGAGTCTGCAAATGACGTGGCCATCCTACAGAAGGGCCTCACTGTGACTGATGCCTGGTGTCAGAGCCATGGCCTCAAGCTCAATTCCAAAAAGTACTCAGGTGGACAGTAGTCTCTCCTTTGATAATCACATCGCCACAGTAGTCAGGAAATCCTTCTACATGGTTCTCATCCAGGAAAAAAGAAGTCATTGTTCCCCTCTACTCGGTTCTCATTAGACCTATTATTGAGTACAAAGCCCCTTTTGGAATGTACCTCACAAGACATCTGCAACAGCTGGAAAGGCCACAAAAATACCTCACAAAGAAGATTACGGGACTCAAACAGATGCTCTATGCTGACCATCTCAAAGCACTCCAGCTTTACTCCATAGCATATCACCTACTCTGGGGTGATCTCTGCCTAACATATAAAGCTATGTCAAACCCAGAGCTGTTGGACATGCTACACCTAAATAAATCCCGATCCCTCTGAGCTACATGTTCTAGAGACTTAAACCTTGTCACCACAATAAATAGAACATGCTGGAGGGATAGATTCCTGTCCCAGAGACTTCCCATACTCTGGAACAAGCTACTTATATATGTCAAACAGAGTTCCTCACTAGCACTCTTCAAGAAAAATCTTGATGAGTGGATGAGACATAGGAAATTCACCCTGGGGATCACTTCTGTAGCCCTGCTCGACAGGGGCACAGGAAAATAACCTTCTTGGGAGGCAAAAGGCAGGGATCCTTGTTGGCTAGGCTTACATAGGCCCTTCGGCTGATAGCCTAGTACCTACCTATGAACCTATTTTAACATATGCAAATGACATTATAGTAATTGGAAAAAAAATGTGGGTAAAAGAAATAATAATTTGCACAAATGAGTGTCTAGAGGTGATGGGGATGGCTTTAAATAAAGGGAAAAGTAAAGGTTCAGGTGATGTTGTAAAGATAGGGGGCATATATTTTACAGTGAATGAAATTTCTGTATTAGGTATAATATTTGGGAATAAAGATGTAAGTAGAATTCAATAGGAAAAACAACAGAAGAAATAAAACAAACCTGTCTTTTCTGGAGAACATATAAATTATCATTCAGAAAAAAAGGCTTATTTGATAAATGCATTACTGTTAGAAAAACAGCATACTGAGTAAGTGTATTTATGTTGCCAGCAGTATCTGAAAAGGAATTCTTGCAGAATTTTTTTTTCATTTATATTGGGTTCCGGATTAAACCCAGTAAAAAGAGGACTTTTGTATGTAAATAAGAGGAAGGAGGTTTAGGTTTAATTAACCCAGTGATACATGCTGCTTCATGAAATTTGTACAAGGTGTTAAAGTGGATAAATGAAAAAGATGAGAGATTAGTAGTAAAATTCGATAAATATAAGTATGATAAATTTGGGGTATGGTAAAAATAGAGTAAAAGAGAAAAACTGTATAAATGAAAAAATAAAATGCTGCCAAGTAAAAGAATATATTTCTGTGGAAAATAAAAATTGATGATATAGAAAAAGATAGAAAAGTATCGTATAAGAATGGATTGATAAAACATTACTATGCAAAACTATGGGAAAATCTACAGATGAAAAAAAATTATAGCTATAAAAATACGAATAAATGGTGTAATCAGCAAGTAGACTGTCAAGATTTTTTGGCAAAACTGGTAATGAATAAATTACCAGTAAAAGGAAATATGCCATATAAAAAGAAAAGTGGTAGAATATTATTATGTTGTCCAGAAGAAGAAGCTATGGACCATGTGTTTTTAAAATGTAAAAGAGTAAAAAATTTATAGGGAAAACTATGTAAAGAAGATTTTTTTCAAAGATATGAAAGAGGTGGATAAAATAAACATGGATATGATTAAATATGGATATAAAGAATATGTTAGAATAGATAAAAAGTTATTTCATGTCATGTTTTATACATGGAATGAAAGAATAAATACAATTATTTTAATATTAAATGGATTTTAGCATCAATATTAAGTAAAATCATATGGTGGTTATGGAAAAAGGTGTGGGGGTCTAATAGGTATGAAAATTTAGTATGATTTTAAAGGAAATTTTGAATATGTGCAAATATATTTGTGTGTATATATATATATATATATATATATATATATATATATATATATATATTTGTACATTTGTAAATATTTATAAATATGCAAATATGTTATAAATGAGAGGTTTTTTTTGTATATAAATAAAGGAACCCTACTTTTTTCAGGAGGTGCCATAGGATCTTTTACATCAATCTGAGCTACCACTAACTAAAGCAGAGGGGACCTTAGTCTAACATCCGATCCAAAGGACTAGACACTCAGGAGTGCAACACCCCCTTATTCTGCACTGCAGTGTCAGCAATCAATCTAACTAGTCACAATCTTGCACTTGATTAAAGTCAAAATGTTGAAGAACAGTTGTGTGAACAGTAAATAAAAGGTTAAGCACTTTCACCTGGAACACTCCCAAGCTTCTTCATAACAATTCTACATTACAAAGTGCACTTATTTAAAAGTAACCAGCAATCAGAACCTGCCAATCACTGATTAAAATATGTCCTTGAACAATGCTGCATTAATAAAATCTTTAAAAATGTAGCAGCCCTTAGTCTTTCACCACCCCCAAGCACACAAGATCAGGCCTGCAATGACATTGGGGCAGTTCAACAAAGCTTAACCCCCTGTACACCCCTATGATGTAATGGGAGGTGCCTACCTTGAGCCCACCTACAAAATCTGTAGTAAAAACCGAAAAGAAACCATTAGTACTTAGTATTCTAAGCAGTGCTCATTTGTCAGTAAATGAGTACCTGTGATTATTTTTTAAACCTAAGAACAACTAGATTACCTTCCATAGGTATATTGATCTGATGGAACACTGAAACAAGAAAAATCCCAGGGCCACAAGAGAAAGAAAACAGCTGATAACTAAAGGTTTCTTCCTCCAATAGCAGCAAATGGATACCAACCCTTTGTTTAAGTATGATAAATGTGGAAGGAAACAAAGAGTCTGTGAAATGTTGGGGCAACCAAAAACAATGTTTCTTTTGCTGTAAAAATGATCATTTCATTAGTAATTGTGAAAACAGAAAGTGTTATATTTGTGGCAAAGTAGATCATGAAGCAAAAGAAAAAAATGTGAACAAACAGGGCATTCATGGATGGAATGCAAAGAAAATAGAGAAGAAGAGAGGATGAACATGAACAAGAAATTGTTCAAGAACAGAAGATGAAAGATGAACTTGAGAAAGAACAGGAAGAAAATATAATGGCATAGAATAAGGGATTAGGAAAAGATGATACATATAAAAGGGAAGAAGATGATTAAAGATAAAAATAAGTCTAATGGGAAAAGATAAAACATAAAAGGTAAAAGATAGAAAATGAAAATTTAAGAATGTAGGTTTCAGAGAAAATAAAAAAAAAGTAATTTTATAAAAGGTGAGAATCCTAGCTATAAATGTGAATAGTATAAAATATTAAACGAAGGTTAAGTGCACTAGAAGGGTGTAGAATGCTGGATATGGATATTATAATATGATAAGTCACAAGAATCACAGTGGTCTCTATGTACATTACCCCCCGCAATAATATTCCCATCCTTGAGAACTTTCCTTGCTGGCTTAGCCAGTATGTCCCTTATGAAATCATAATACTTGGGGATGTCAACATAGACTGGTCTAAACTGTCCTCCACTTCCCCTACCCTTAGTTTCAACCTTCATGGATTTCACCAACACATAACTAGGACTAACCAACACTCCACATCTGGTCCTATCCTTGACTGGATCCTCACCTCAGCCCTCAACCATTACCATAACCCTAGCATACTTCCTAACTCCTTAAGTGACCTCTCCCCTACCTTTATCCATAGATATACCCAACATCCACCAAGAGATCACACTTGCAGAGTATGTTGCAGCCTTACCCACTTTGATCCTGATGCATTTAACTCCATGCTATCCTGTATTAACTGGTCATTCCTTAACCACCTCCCTCTTAATGAGGCTGTGGAATCCTTTCCTTTAACAAAATCTTTCTTGATATATTAGATTCTGTTTCCCCCTCCAGGAAACTCAGAACAAAAAACAATTATGCCCCCTGGCTTACAAAACCAACTTGCTCGGCCATGCACAATAGGGATGTCACCTGGAAAGCCTGGGTTAAAAGCAAATCCCCCCTCTTATTACAGAAATACAAAGAGCTTAGAAACATGACCAAAAAGTTAGTCATTAAAGACAAGAAAGCTTACTTTTCCTCTAAACAATGTAACCCACACACAAATCCCAAATAATTTTGGACTACCATTAATAACCTGCTCCACCCTTATAGCCCTACTACTCCCAACCCTTATCCACACTGCACTGCTATGGAAACTGCCACCCCCTTAATAAATACTTCATAGACACTATTCAAAAACTTACTCTAAATATACAACATAATATTACTGTTTCAAACCCCCCATTATCCCAAAATAAACCTCTTCCAAACACCTCTTTGCAACCAGTCCCCATCACCACTATTAAATCTATCCTAAATAAACTCAAGCCTTGCTCCCTCTCTGCTGACCAGCTAACCTCCCATTTCCTTAAAATAGCTGCTCAGTCCATTGCCTACCCTGTCGCTATTCTCATCAACCATTCTATCTCTGAATCTGTCATCCCTGACATATGGAAATCCTTTTATACTATCCCTCTCCATAAAGGTGGTAAGTCTACTGATCCCTCTAACTATAGGACCATTGTCATCATCTCCCCCTATCCAAAATCATGGAAAAGTGCATCCTTAATCAGGTAATCAAACACATTCTCAACAACAACCTCCTTAATCCTACCCACCATGGCTTCAGACCTCACCTCAGCACTGACACTGCATTACTCTCATTCACACAAACAGTAGCTGAAGCTCGTGACAAAAACTTGTTTACCTCCTGTCTTTTCCTCAACCTTTCTAAGGCCTTTGATACTGTCTCTCACTCTAAACTTCTGTCTAAACTTTTTGACCTGAATCTCGCTACGTCATCAATCAACTGGTTCTCTAGCTACCTCTCCAGAAGGCAACAGTCCATGTGCAGGTAAACTGTCCTCTCTCCATTCCTCCCTGTTAACACTGGTGTCCCCCAAGGTTCTATTCTGGGACCCTCCTGTTCAATATATTCACTAACAAACTTCACTCTGCTACAAAACTCTCTGCTCTTCTACAATACACCAATGACTCCACTCTCATCTCAACTGCCTATAGCATCTCAGAAGTACTTCTCTCACTCAACAAACTTTCTCCTCTGTCAAAACCTGGCTATCTGACAACCAACTAATACTAAACCCAAAAAAAACAAGGTCCTTCTCTTCTTCCCTAAATCACTGGCACAGCACATACCCTCTTTCTCTATAACCTCCCTCAATAACACCATTATCAAACCCAATCCATATACCAAACTGCTAGGAATAATTACTGATGATGAATTAAAATTCAATATCCACATCAATCAATGTATAAAAAAGACCTACCAGAAACTTGGCCTTCTCTATTGCAGGCAGAAATTCTTGACATCTTCCTCTAAACCCTCCCTAGCTCAGTCCCTCCTTCTACCCAATCTTCTTTATGCAGCTCCTGTCCTTACAAATGTTCAAACAACCCTTCTTACCAGACTAGAGCAAACTTATAACAAAATTGCCAGATTTGCCTCTAACCTCCCTCACAAATCCCATCATTGCCTCGCCCTTGAAAAACTCCAATGGCTAGAATTCTCTAATCAGTTACTTCTACCCAACTTTGTATTGCACAGTCTATTCTGAATGATCCCTTTTCCTGCCCCTCTATGTCTAATCTTGTCATGAAAACTAAAGGAGGTAGTGTATAAATATTCATTAAAGATAAATACACCTCAAGATTGGTTAAACAGTATGATTCCTTGGAGATACTTCAGGTGCAATTAACTTATGTTAGGACACGTATTCAAGTCATTGCCAGCTAGAGGACCCCTTTCATGAATCGGGACACCATCTCTACCTATTTGGATCTACTTGAGTCTATTGAGATACATCCGAGCATCATGGTTTTGGGTGACTTTAACTATCCATCCATTGACTGGGTAAATTACCCATGCTCAGACTCACTTGCCCAAAGGTTCCTTGACTTTATTAACTCCAATGCCCTGGACCAGCTGGTTGACACTCCTACAAGGCTGGATCTGGTGCTTACCAATATGCGGGACCACTGTAGCACCCCCACTGTGAGGTCTTCCCTGGTGAGATCTGACCACAATTCAGTGTCATTCGAAGTAACTATCACACCTGATCCCTCCCCCCAGCAGCAACTAAATTAAACAACTTCTCCAAAGCAGATTATAACCTCTTATGGGATGGTATAAATAGCTTCACTACACCTCCCCCCTCAGGTGCAACTGGCAACTATGCCGAGTTCTACATCAGTGCTTTATACAAACACTTGTATAACTGCATTTACTTGGCTGTACCTGATAGGACCAAAACAAGCTCCTCAAGGAACAGCAAACATGCCTGGTGGACAACTGATATTAACAGGCTTTACAATAAGAGGAAGAAATTGTTGTCTAAGAGTAAGAGGTAGAGAGCCCTCCTAAATTGGAAACACTCCCTCCTGAACTTAAACAAGCAAATAAGACTTCTTGTGAAGTCCTCCAAAGCAAACTACAAATCCAAATTAGCTTCCTCAAATAAGGACAACCATAAGGTGATCTTTAGTTACATCTGTAACCTAAAAGGAAAGGCCCAGATCTGTGCCAAACTGGTAGTTAGTGATACCACATATACTGAGCCTGTGGACATAGCTAACCTATTGGCTGACAGGCTCTGTGAGAACTTCACTCTCCTGTCCCTGCCACACGTACTCCATGGCATCCCTAACACCTGTCCCCTACCTTGTATTTCTAAAGAGCAGGTCATAAATGCCCTCTCCAAGGCCAAAAACACAGCATCTGTGAGACATGATAACATCCCAGGATCCCATCCTACATGGGCTCAAACAAGAATTAGCAACACCATTGGGTACGCTTTTCAATCAAAGCCTAAGCACCGGCTTGGTCCCAACTGAATGGAAAATGGCCACTGTTATTCTTGTGCACAAAGGCGGTGCTTCCACTGGCCTCAGGAACTATAGACCTATTAGCCCGACTTGCCTTATCTGTAAGGCCATGGAGCGAATCATCACAGACCTTATCAACAAAGATATAGGTAATCTCCAAATACTTGACTCTACTCAGTTTGGATCTGTCAAAGGAAGATCATGCCTGTTAAACCTATTGGACTTCTTTGAGACAGTCACCAAGGGACTGGATGAGGGGAAATCTGTGCATACAGCCAACCTAGACTTAGCCAAGGCTTTTGACACTATCTGTAACTCAGGCTTCATTGACAAACTCATTCAGTTATGTATCAACTCTTATATCATTAGATGGGTCATTATCTGGCTCACTGATAGAACTTGCATAGTCAAAATAGGGGAATCCACCTCCAACAGCAGCCATGTAATGAGTGGTGCTCTATAGGGATCAGTCCTGGGACCTCTACTGTTGGAATCTATTTCTTCAAAGTACAAGCAAAAAACCAAAGGTCTGTGGCTGACAAACTTTGCTGATTATTGCAAACTGGGAGTGGTCATAGAATCTCCAAATTATGTCAACATCCTACAAGAGGAGCTTACATAAAAAAATGATTGGTGCCAAAGTCATGGCCTTAAACTGAATGCAAAAAAATGCATTATCAGAGTGGCAGAGAAGTATGTAAGAGTGGTACAGGATATGTACGAGGGTAGTGTGACAGTGGTGAGGTCTGCAGTGGGAGTGACAGATGCATTTAAGGTGGAGGTGGGATTACATCAAGGATCAGCTCTGAGCCCTTTCTTATTTGCAACGGTGATGGACAGGTTGACAGACGAGATCAGACAGGAGGCCCCATGGGCTATGATGTTTGCAGATGACATTGTAATCTGTAGTGAGAGTAGGGACCAGGTTGAGGAAACCCAGGAGAGGTGGAGATATGCTCTAGAGAGGAGAGGAATGAAGGTCAGCAGGACTAAGACAGAATATATGTGTGTGAATGAGAGGGAGGATAGAGGAATGGTGAAGATGCAGGGAGTAGAGTTGGCGAAGGTGGATGAGTTTAAGTACTTGGGAACAATAGTTCAGAGTAATGGCGAGTGTGGAAGAGAGTTGAAGAAGAGAATACAGGCAGGGTGGAATGGGTGGAGAAGAGTGTCAGGATTGATTTGTGACAGACGGGTACCAGTAAGAGTGAAAGGGAAGGTCTACAAGAGGGTAGTGAGAACAGCTATGTTGTATGGGTTGGAGATGGTGGCATTGATAAAAAGGCAGGAGTCAGAGCTGGACGTGGCACAGTTAAAGATGTTAAGATTTGCACTGCATGTGACAAGGATGGACAGGATTAGGAATCAGTATATTAGAGGGTCAGCTCAGGTTGGACGGTTTGGAGACAAAGTCAGAGAGGCGAGATTGTGTTGGTTTGGACATGTGCTGAGGAGGGATGCTGGGTATATTGGGAAAAGGATGCTAAGGATGGAGCTGCCAGGTAAGAGGAAAAGAGGAAGGCCTAAGATAAGGTTTATGGATGTGGTGAGAGAGGACATGCAGGTGGTTGGTGTGACAGAGCAAGATGCAGAGGGGAGGAGGAAATGGAAACAGATGATCCACTGTGGTGACCCCTAACGGGAACAGCCGGAAGAGAAGAAGATTATTTTCAGTAAGAGCAACATTCCTGCTAACTACCACACCAGTAGGATCACCCTAAGTATATACTCAGTGTTGAGAGACCTGGGTACACAGGTTGACAGCAACCTTACCTTTAATCACCATGTCTCCACAGTGGTAAGAAGTGCATTCTATATTGCTCATCTCATAAATAAGGGTATTGCCTCCAGAAAAAAAAAAAAAGTTATAACCTTCCTGTACTCTTCCCTCATCAGGCCAATAATTGAGTACAACACCCCTTTTGGTATATACCTTTCCAAGCACCTGCAGCAATTGGAGAGACCAGAAAGATTCCTCACAAGGAAAATTCAAGGTCTTCAGCATCTGTCCTATGTGGATCATCTGAAATCACTGTCACTTTATTCTGTTTCAAACAGACTACTCAGAGGTGATCTCTGCCTTGCATATAAGGCAATCTTTGACCCTGCTTTATTGGAAATGTTGCATATCCACAAGTCAAATAATACACAGGTTACTCACTCTAAAGACCTTAACCTGGTATGTGAAATCAATAGAACCTGCTGGAGGGACAGATTTGTCTCCCAGAGGTTACCAGACCTTTGGAACAGACTCCCACTCCATGTCAAACAGAGCACCTCACTGGCCCTCTTTAAATGCAAACTGGGCAATTGGATGGGTAACCATAACCATAAATTCACCCTAGGGGTTCCACCTGTGTCCCTCTTGGACAGGGCCAATAGGTGCTGATCATGGACATTAAGGGTAGAACTTGGCTAGGCTTCTAAGGGCCCTAGGGTTATTATTTTTTTTTTATTTTTAACATTTGTTTGTAACATTAACCTAGTAACTTCCTATGATCTTATGAGCCTTCAAAAATAACAGAGAATAGATTGGAAAATAAAGTGAATAAATTATTGGATGTAACAGTATTTGGAAAAAAAGGGAAAGGAAGCAAGAACTTTTGATTATAATATGGGAAATGGTAGATGATATAATATATAAAAATTCAGAGCTTAAATTTTGACAAGGTGATTTGAGTAAAGCATTTGATAATATACAACAGGACATTTTATGGGAGATTTTAAAAGAGTATAATATACTGTAAGTAAACAATAATTAAAATATTTGATGTTAAGTTGTCAATCTCGCCTCCATTTTTGCTGGATGGATCCGGAGCCGATCCTCGGCTCCGACTCGGCCAATACTAAAGCTCGAGAGCTATTTTTACCTGCTCGAGGCTACCCTGTATCCCACAATGCTAGGCGCTAACTACCCAGATCTCGTTTGCCGCTTCAGCTGCGAGGTTGCATTTTTGCCGGCTCTCAGGTTAGATTTGTAAAAATCTTTTCTGGTAAGGTTTTTCCTGTCTTTTTTCAGTATTAGTTTTACTGTTATATCCTGCTTACCCCTCTAGTGTATCCCTGCCTTAGATAGTTCCCTTTCGGGTTTATTTCTATCCTCCTTCTCGTTCCCTACCCCCACTCCGTAGATTACTAGGCCTTTGGGCTAATTTTTAGTTTAATTTTTAGTTTAAATTACTTTATTTTGTCAGTTAAATTAATCTTAGTCTCTTCTGTGTGTTTGTGTGACTAGACTAAGTAAGTTTGAGTTTGGGTGTTTATTGTGTGTGACTTGTCATCCCTGTCAGGATGTCTAAAGATTCCAAGGTTTCAGGCTTCAAGAAGTGTGACTCGTGCTGTCAGAAGATGTCTCTGACAGACGGTCACACTTCTTGTGTTTATTGCCTGGGCCCTCTGCACCTGCAGGACTCTTGTTCTGTCTGCCACACATTCAGTCCAAGAGTCCTGCAGGAGCGCAGAAACAAGCTTATCTTGAGAGGCTTGTTGAAGCCCGAAGGTTCCCCGACCAAGTCTTCGTCGAGTAAACCTTCGAAGCCCACTAAGCCACCGGCTCCACGTACAGAGCCTTTGACTAGTGGTGTTCTTAGTGCTTCTACATCGGCTCCGGCCGGAGCTGATGCTCCTAAGACTAAGTTGGCTCCGATCGTTGCGTCGGAACCGTCTGCGAGCTGTAAGCACTCCAGGTCTCCTTCTTTGGAGTCAGTCCATTCGGCTCCGAGATCTCCCTTGCTTTTGGAGTGGAGCCATCGGTCCCATTCCTCTCGGTCTTCCAGGCTTTCGGATCATGACCTCGAGAGGGTGGTTAGCAGACTCCTTAAGTCGCAGGCACTGGCCCAGATGCTTCATAGCCCTTCTCATCAGACAGCGGCTATCCCCATTCCATCATCGATTCCTCCTCTGACTCCTCCTATGAGATCGAAGCCGGAGTTCGTGGGAGCCGGGACCGTCAACACGTCGGAGCTGATACCACACCTTTCAGCTCCGTCGTCGGCTCCGATTTCTTCCATGGTTCCATCCTTGGAGGGATCCGGGTGCTGGGACTCCCTCGTCAGCTCCGAGAGGGCAAGTGGCATTGGACCCTTGTCCGACCCCGTTCTCCCTCTCGGAGTCTCGGCGCAGGTGAGTTTGGCCCCGACATCGGCCTCGGAGCCATCCCTCTTGGTGCCGGGATGGGTCCTTATCCCTTCGGAGCCGGGACCTTCTTCCCTGCCTGATAGGGGTGCTTTTGAGGTCATGAGGAGTGTGCTGACCCCTGTGCCTGCTCTACGGTCAGCTCCCTCAGCTCCTCCCACTGTAGTGCCTGCTACGGTCTCTACCCATCCTCTCGACCCCGACCGCAGAGATCCAATGCCTCAGGTACCCCCATTGGGAGCATCCTCCTCTTCCGAGGTCTCCCCTGATCCATCAGGGGAGCCCCCTCGGAAGAGGAAATACAAGAGGAAGCATGTGGACTCCCCTGAGTCCGTCACATCTGATACCGACTTGGATGAGTCGGAAGGGTCCTCACGGTTCCCCTCTGAGCATGTCTCCTTTTCTGACATCCTTGAGATCCTCAAGCAGAGGGGGAACTGGTCTACCCTCAATCCTTCCAAGGACGAGTCGGTTTACCTAGAGGCTTTTGGTTCTCGCCCTTCCACCTCCTGGGTGTCTCCACCCTTTGACCCCCTCATGGAAGTGGTGGTGCGGAAGGCATGGACGGCCCCTGACATGATGGAACCTACCCCACGGAGGCCTTCAAAATTTATCACAGCCCCTTCTGATAAGCAGTTTTTAACCAAGGGTGTCCCTGTTGATGCCATGGTGGTGGCGGCAGCCACTAAGAAGGAACTGGCTGATCCTTCAGTGCCGATCCATCCTCCTAATAAGGAATCTAGGACTATGGATAGGTATGGCAAGCGGATGTTTTCTTCAGCGACCTTTACCATGTGGTCGCTGAATTACTTGTGTCATTTCACCCGCCTTCAAAGAGACATGCTCAAAGAAATGGGTGATACTCTACAGGATCCAACAGCTGGTGGGTCTCAAGACAAAATCAACTCCCAGCTGGCAATCCTGAACTCGATCGTTAACTCCTCCATGCGGCTTATTTCCTATGCGGCCGATGGGGCAAGTAGGGCTGCAGGCACAGGCGTGGCCTTAAGGCGTCACGCCTGGATGGGGCTTTGTAACTTTGCTGAGCCCTTCAAGGTGTCCTTCACTAACTCCCCCTTTGATGGTTCGGCGTTGTTTGGACCTCAGGTGAAGGATACTTTGACCAGATGCGAACAGGATGGCAAGACTCTCTCTGCTGTGGGAGTCCATTTTTTCACCCCATCTAGACCATACCCAAAGGGTCAGAAGGGTGGAAAAATGTGGTTTCACAAACCACAGGGAGTCACGCCTGACGTACGAGGTGAGTTCCCCTCTAGAGGCAGGGGGGGAACAATAACAGACGCCACCTTAGGGGCAGAGGGGGTCTGCAGAATCAGGGTAGCAGAGAAGCTGTCTCTGGCCAGCCCTTCCAGCATCCCTGAGAAGCTGCCCGACTGTCCGCCTTCGGAGGCAGTCGAGGGAAGATTATCACTGTACCCACCCAAGACAGATGGGTACGGTCGATCATATCCGAGGGTTACGAAATTCCCTTTGCCCACACCCTAACACAGCCAAAAAGGCCCCTTCCAGATGTTCCACCTGGTCTAAGGGAACAAGCAGTATTAGAAATCTCAAAACTGCTAAGAAAAAGAGCCATCCAACCAGTCCCAGCAGACCAGCAAGGATCCGGAATCTACCCCAAGTTCTTTTTGGTACCAAAAAAGACAGGGGACTGGAGACCAATTTTGGATCTCAGCAGGCTGAACAGGTCTGTCCAAAGAACGAAGTTCCGGATGGTCATGCTACAGTCCATTCTACCCTTTTTGGGCCAGGACAATTGGATGTGCTCTATAGAACTTTAGGATGCGTACTACCACATCAAGATGCACAGGCACTCCAGGAGGTTTCTCCGCTTCCGGCTGGGGACCAGTCACTACTGGTTCAGGGCCCTGCCCTTTGGTCTCACTACAGCCCCCCGAGTGTTCACCAAATGCATGGCAGTGGTTACGGCTCATCTGTGATGTCAAGGATTCCAGGTGTTTCCATATCTGGACGACTGGCTCCTTACCGCCACCACCAGGCGTCAACTTCTTCAGTCCAGAGATTACACCATTCAAATTTGCAAAGAGCTAGGTATCTCCATAAATTTCGAAAAGTCTGTCTTGTCACCTTGTCAGTCTATTACTTTCATAGGCGCCATATTAGACACAGTCGAACTGTCCGCAAAACTAACCGCACAAAGAGTTTCAGATATTCGCGGACACGTCCACATCCTTCTTCAGAGCAACAGAATCCAGGCCAGGTTTGTACTGAAGACTTTAGGTCTCATGACAGCAGCCATTACGTTACTTCCCCTAGCTCGCTTTCAAATGCGGATCCTTCAGTGGATGCTCTTTTCCCAGTGGTCTTTTCAACAGCTTCCAATGTCACATAGCATTTTAATCACCCAATCATGCAAGAAACACCTTTCTTGGTGGATGGTCTCCCTTCAAGTGAGTCAGGGCAGACCCTTTGTCCCCCCCCCCTCGGTTGCTATGGTGACAATGGACGCCTCCCTGATCGGGTGTGTGGGGGGGGTCATTTTCAGGGCAGGACAGTCCAGGGCACATGGCAACCTTTCGAGTGCCACCTGCACATAATGTCCTGGAGATGAGAGCAGTACTTTTAGCATTGCAAGCCCTTCAGGACTCTCTTCCCATCGGGACTATTGCAGTTCAGACTGACAATATGTCCGTAGTGTGGTACATCAACAAGCAGGGCAGAACCAAGTCCTATCCCTTATGTTGAGAAGCACTCAGACTTTGGCAGTGGGCGATCTCTTCTCAGTGGTTTCTGATAGCAACGCATATCCCCGGGAAGTCCAACGTCATAGCGGACAGGCTGAGCAGAGCCATTTTCATGCCACACGAGTGGTCTCTCAAGCAGTCAGTAGTGGAAAAAATTTTCCGAAGATGGGGTCAGCCTTGCTGCGATCTTTTCACAACACCTCAAAACAGCAAGTGCCACGACTTCTTCACTCTCTTCCCTCTTCCCGAACACCCCCCCTCCAGAGATGCTCTAGTCCACGATTGGCCCCGGGGTCTTCTGTACGCTTTTCCCCCCTTTCCATTAATCACACAGTTGATTCAGAAAGCTACCGCATTGAGATCCACAATGATCCTCATTGCCCCTTACTGGCCTCAACAAATCTGGTTTCCATTCCTGCATCGTTACCTCTTGGAGCAGCCCTGGCATCTGGACCCAGTGCCAGATCTCTTGACCCATCAGTTGGGTGAGCTGCACCAGTCCCTCCCCCTCTCTCAACCTCACAGCTTGGTTGCTCCACTTCCAGCCTTAGCCAGGCTTCCCTTTATTTCCCATTCGATGCGTGACATCATTCTAGCTTCCCACAAATCTTCTACCAGGAGGATTTATGCTAGCAAATGGAAATGTTTTTCCTTCTGGGCAGAGACTAGAAACATGGACCCTTTCACGGCACCTATCCAATCAGTCCTAGATTTCTTGGCCGAACTTTTTCAATCAGGTTCTTCTTCATCCACTATTAGAGTTCAGTTAGCGGCCATTTCAAATTTTCATGTTGGCTTATCGGACTCCACTGTTATGTCCCATAAACTTTGTAAAGCCTTCCTTAAAGGTATCTTTTTACTTAAGCCCCCGATCAGAGATCCCCCACCACAGTGGGATTTGAATCTGGTTTTAACCTCTTTGATTCTCCCTCCCTTTGAACCTGCGGCTTCCTGTTCCTTGAAGTTACTCTCATGGAAAACTCTTTTTCTAGTGGCCATAACTTCCGCGAGGAGAGTCTCAGAACTTCACGCCCTTTGCGTTCGTCCTCCTTATCTGGTTTTCCATAAAGATAGAGTGTCCCTCAGAACTAACCCGTCTTTTTTACCTAAGATATCTTCTGAGGCAAATCTAAACCAGACTATCGATCTCCCAGTTTTCTTCCCTAATTACTCCAACAGAGCGGAACAAAAGTTGCATTTTTTGGATGTTCACCGTCAACTCCGTTACTACCTGGATAGAACCAAGCAAGTTAGGAAATCTGAGCAGCTCTACCTGTCTTATGCGGAAGGGAAGAAAGGCCTTCCAGTTACCAAAGTAACCCTTTCTAGATGGTTGGCCTCTGTGATTACTTTCATCTATGAAGTGAGGCATCAAGAACTTCCTTCAAGGCCTAGGGCCCACTCAACTAGAGCCTTAGCTACGACAATAGCCTTTCAGGCTAGGTTGCCTATAGATTCCATTTGTGCGGCAGCCACATGGGCCTCTCCTCATACCTTTATTTCTCATTACAAACTGGACATGGCCTCCAGAAGCCGAGCTAACTTTGGTTCCACCGTCCTCAAGAGTCTGTTCCGATGAGCCACCCTGGGATGTGGTCCCATCCAGCAAGAATGAAGGCGAGATTGACAACTTAACATTGAGAAGTTATGTACCTACCATAACGTGCCATGTTAGTTGTCTTCTTCTCGCCTTCTTTCTTGCGTCCCACCCTCCAACCCCCTAGCCTGGACAGACCGAAAGGATCCTTCTGGGCCTTCTTTTCATCCCAGTATGGATTCCCATGGTTGCTTTTTCTTGGTATGTTCTATATATAGGTATTCCTCTTTCTCCCTTGTTCTGAGAACAGAACTGCTATGGTGTTAGCTATCAAACGAGATCTGGGTAGTTAGCGCCTAGCATTGTGGGATACAGGGTAGCCTCAAGCCGGTAAAATAGCTCTCGAGCTTTAGTATAGGCTCCGGACCCATCCAGCAAGAAAGAAGGCGAGAAGAAGACAACTAACATGGAACGTTATGGTAGGTACATAACTTCTCATTTTGTTATATGAAAATAATAAAGTAAAATTAGTAATAAATAGCTGGTTAAGTGAAAAAATAGATATTTATTTTATTTATTTAACATTTGCTGACCGGGAAAGTCTGACTAGGACAAAGCCTATTTTCAGTGGAGGCTCCAGATGCATGTGTTTAGAATACCTACAGGAAACCCATGCAAATGTAGGGACGACATGCAGACTTCGCACAGAAGGCACCCTGGCTGAAAATCAAACTGGAGAACCTCTTGCAGTGAGGCGACAACGTTATCCACTGCACCACTGTACCGCCAACAAGAAGTATAAGAAGTGGCATAAGACAGGGTTGTCCAGCAAGCAGTATATTATTTGCATTAATTATGAATGCTGTTGTTAATGAAATCAGTTTAACTTTAAGGGTAACATAATATACCACAAAAGCAGGAATTCAAGTACCAGTGATGTTTTCTTACACAGATGATAAAGTGTTAATTACTAAAAATGAAGAATGGATGGAGATAGCTATTAAGAAACTTAGTCAATAACTAAAAGTTATTAGTCCATGTATAAATAAGTATACAAGTAAAGGTTTAGGATTAATAAGAAAAAGAAATTCACTTTAATAGAGAAAGAAACTGAGATTTTAGGAATAACATTTGGCAGTAATCAACACAGAATAATAGAATGGCAGAATACGATACAAAAAATAAGAAATATATGTTTGTTTTGAAGAACATATAAGCTGACATATAGGAAAAAAAAGTATATTTGATCAATTCTGTTCTATTAGGTAAAATAGCATATTTATCAAATGTGTTTATGGTGCCAGTAAAATATGAGAAAGAATTGTTGTCAATAGTGTTTGCATTTATATGGGTATCTAGAATAAATCTGGTTAAAAGAGGGATATTATATGTTAAGAAACAAGAAGGAGGATTCGGATTGATTAATCCTATTGTTTACACAGCATCATTGAATTTATATAAAGTGTTGACATGGTTAAAAGAAACTAATAAAGGACTGATAGCTGTAATAATGAAAGAGAACTATAAAGAACTTTGGGAGAAGGTGAATAACTCAAAAAGAGGAAATGGACGTTTGAGTGAGAGAACTACAGAATATGAAGACAAAATTTTATTATGGAAAATAAGTGTATGTAATGCAGAAAAGAGAAGAAAGTGGTCTGCGAATATAATGAATAAATATTATTGTGTATATCCATGGAAACATTCAGAGAAAGAAAAATAAATGCCATAAAATCCAGGACAGAGCGATATAAAGAATATTTTGAATGTGCGGACTTTCAATGGACATTAACAATAAGGAAATTATCAGTAAAGGTGAATATGCCATATAAAAAGATAGAAAAAAGAATTTGCAATCATTGTGGTGAAATGGAAACCACAGAACATGTTTTTTAAAGGTGGGAAAACATGTGAAAATGAATTTATAAAAAGTTTGAAGGGAATAAAGGATATAAATATGGATATGATAGAATTATATGGTGATACAAGGGAAAAACATGTAAACAATACAGATAGAAAATTGTTTTGTATAATATGGATTATTTGGAATGAAAAGTTAGATGAGATAAAATTTAATGGAAAATGGATATTTTCAGAAATATTGAAGAAAATATGATTTTGGTTATGGGGAAAAGAGTGGGGGGATTAGGAATGTAAACAAAAGAAAGTGAATGTATATAAAAGTGAAAACTGAAATGAAATTCTGAATGTAAAAATGTAAGCAATTGTAAATAGTCTAAATATGAGATGGGATCTTTTACATCTGCTTGAGCTACACCAACTCAAGCAGATGGGGCCTCACTATGTTTCATCCAAAGGACTGTCAAGGAACCAGTTAAGTATTCTGGAGGGTGGTAACTGTGATACACCTAGTGTGTCTCCTGTTGGTCTCTGAAAGGCCCCTGTAGCTAGAATGGTGTGTGCAACACTTACCTCTGTCTCTACAGAGATAGGTATGCAATGCATTCTTGTAGATTCCACTTACAGGAGGCACATGTCTACCAGTATCTTTACAGTATTTCAGTCAGCGTGGAAGTGACCAACTGTTTTCAAGTTAGTTAAGTCATGATATCTAATCCACTATATGTACTGCTGTTGTTACTTCCACCAATCATGTTTTGCTACAGGCCAGAAGCTGGTAGCACTAGGAATATTGTGATGCTGATAAGCATGTCCTGCAACAATGCTGAGTGTTATTTCCATCTACAATGCAGATTTTTCTGCTTGCTCTGGCCTTTTGGAGAGTCCTGCATCACGGTGTGCAAGTTCCTCCAAAATTGACTATGGATCTCAACAGTGTTTTGGTTTTATACATTTACAATGCTTTTCTTCCTCATTTGGATATGTACCTTTATTTACATATCCTTATGCAGTCATATGCATATATGGCATGCTGTGCTTCACCTCCCATAGCATGTTTCTATGAACTGACAAAACATCACAATGCCCACTTACCGTATAAATTCACACTCTGTGCTATGCAACTTGATTATGAATCCTGGCCCATGTCTCCGCTATAAAAAGGCTTTGTCTGGTTGGACCCTCTAGTTAGCAAAAATACGTAAATGCATACATACTGTACATACACACATATAAACATGCCAATTCCCTTTATTCCATTAAAATTCACAGTATACTTTTTATAGGTTTACAACAAAAACAGGAAAGTAAACCATGAATATGTTCCAAAATCATCTCATATTCATTGTAGACATTTCAAATACTTATTAGTGCAAGTCCTAGAATGTCAGTACTAAAAGACTGAAAATGCAGATTTACATATATTAAGTCCAAGATTACCATTTCTTGGCATATTCCCTTTTTTTACAAAGTATTGTGATCTTGAAGTTGTATATATAATATGGGAAATTGCATGGGGCTTGCATTCACTTTTATCCTGGGTTTTTGTGTTTTTTTCCTGGCATTTTGGGACTCAGCATTATAAGTTTCAGCATTTCAACAAGGTACCGACATTCATTCTTGGTCTCATAATTCAGTAACGGATTTTGATTCCCAAGGCAGGTGGATTATTAGCTGCTGAAGAGTTGATCTCTTTAGTTTCTGCTCTTCATGTGTGGTCCAATTCCTTGGAATAGATGGAGGTCCTCCAGTCCCTTGGCTACTGATGCAACCACTTAGTTTCTGTGTAGGTTAAGGAGGCTTAGAGGAGAACATCCTGGCCACAGCAGTACTCCCACTCCAACAGGATTTCTGCTGTAAGCTATACACTCCCCTGACATGCTGAGAAACATGGCATGAAAGGTGCACAAAAGTGCTTCAGGGAAGCTACCTCATGTGCTTGATGATATGCCTTTTCTGTCTGTTCTTCATGCATTCCAGCAGTAGACCCTGTCATCGACTCCAGTCTCACCAATCAGAGTCCATAACACAACTACTACATTCATGGGTCCAGGGAAGTAAACAGAGATCCAGGAAAGTAGATATTTTGGGAAGAAATATCCAGGGAATTGTTATGGCTAAGCTTGTATAGGCCCTAGGACCGATAGCCTAGTACCAGCCTATAAACCTATGAACCTATGAACAGAACAAGGCACTCCAGCAGTACATACAGGAGGGGGTGAGAGGTTAGGTTAGTGCTGCCTCATCTTTCTTATCTCCTTCTCTTGCTTTAGTGGCTCCTGCATTTCTTTGGCTACTATATGAACCCAGATCATATGAGTTGCAGTCAAGACATCCTCCATGTGCATCATGGAGCTATACCTATGTCAGTAATTTTCATTTATTATTTTTTCTATTTCAGGCAAAATAACAATTGTACAGAGTGATCATATTGCAGTGCATGCACAATTAGACCAGGCCTTGCCTTTGTGCTTTACAACTCACTATCACTCTGTCTCACATTTCTAACATGCTGCCATTATATCAGGATTAAGACAGGGTGTTCTCTACCAGTTCTGGCTGAATAATAATATAGTTCAAACTACTTTTGAATGCTTACATCTGCTGTCTATCTTCCTGAAATTAAAGAAGTTTCATTCTCATAGTCAAAGTGCAAAAATAACCCCGTCTGCTACAATTAGTATTATTGGTATCATTGCAGAGATGGACAAATACTGACTGTGGCTAGGAAATGGTGCTAGACCAGTACGTTTCATTCCTGGTGCAGTTAGTCTCAAGTGTCACTACATTAAAAGTAAAGTGTCTGGAGGTATTTAAATTCCAATGAAACTGAGTTCAAGTGTTCTAGAAAATCAGCTTCAGCTTTGATCTCTTACTCCTTCGTATCATGTTCCCCTACGCAGTACATTTTTCTGCATTCATGCAACTTTTACTGATAAATCAAAAAGCAAACAAAAAAAAAACAATTGTCACAGGGAGGAGGAGGAAGGAGGGGAAAACTTGGAACAAGGGAAGGTATAGAGGCCTCAGTCGAACAAGTACTAGTTTAAGATTTCAGCAATAACTAAGTTACATTTGAGGGCATAGCATACCTCACATTCTCCAAACATTAAAAATCATAGCAGTGGCAATTAAATTCATAGCAGACAGTAAAAAAGAAGAGCAATTTCTCATTTTCTACCACAAAATAATAATAAATTAATAAAGTACATACTCATAAACAGGTCTGGCTTTATGAGGAACATCATGAATCTAGGAGGAGCAAGGCTAAACCTGAGGACCAAATTTATAGCACTGTGTGAAAATCATAGTTTGGAGGCATGGGGTATAGGCATATACTAAGTATCGTGCAGCATGTACTTTTAAAACAATTATTTATGTTGTGCAATCTTCAGCATACTTACTTGGCTTATATTTTAAGTTACACATTTTGTTAAATTTTAGGCTGTTTTACAGCATCTTGGGGATTAAATTAATTATTTGCTCAAATATGTCAATGTATAATATTTGTTTGGAAGTAGTATGCTGTCCAGAAACATATAGCTGCCTGTTGGAGTGGGTAAAGACTGGGACCAAATTTTGTGTTTTGGTAGACTACATTCTGAGAGCTTGTATACATTTCCAAAAATCCTAGATATGCCATTGCTTACATTACATATAGTTCTAGAAGGTACATCAATATCTAAGCAATTAATTAATTTATAGGGAGTATAAAAAGAAATTAGATCATTTTCCTGGAAATATCTTGTGATGTGAAGAAGAAATTGACAAGCATTGTGCCATCAGCATCATATCATAAACCCAAAATGGTAGTTTTTCTGTGTGTGTGTCTTCTTTTGGCTTTTCCCGGTGAGGGGTCGCCACAGCAGAACTCCGGTCCGCTAATGATTGGCAGTAGATTTTGACATGCCGAGTTGCTGGCCCTGATGCACAACCTTCAATGAAGGTATGCCCATTCACGCATGTCTCCACACAGAAGACGCTCTAGCTGAGAATCGAACAGGACAACGTCTTACTGTGAGGCGACAACACTACCGCAGCACCACAATATTGCAAGCGACTTGTGCTGCACAAATAAGCTGATGGAGTGGCATACACAAAAAGGCTTAAATAAATACATGTGAGTGCGTGCGTGTGTGTGTGTGTGTGGGGGGGGTCTAAAAACACTGAAACAATCCTCCGCTAAGAAATTCAGAGATGCAGAGACAAAAGAATAAAACAGGAGGTGGGGTAGGGAGAGGGACAGGTAGAGAGATAAGTGAAAAAAATTACTGATTACCTGTAACTTTGGTATTTATTGTAAACCAGTTGTAAATCATGTCTCACTACTTGATTAAGTAATGTGCTTCCTTACTGGTGGAAATAGCTTAGCAAGTTCCTACAAAAAAAAAAAAAAGCCACATGCAAATGCTTTCCAACACTCCATGGCAGCAGTAAAATATGGATGAGGTGGATATGTCTGAAGTATAGAAAGAAAATTCCTAATAAAAATAAATAGCAAAAGTCAGCACATTGACCACAGTTGGCATTTGGTGAACTGGTACCCTAGGATCAGAGTCACCATGGCACCCCTCCCCGCAGCCCACCACATTACCTTTATGCTCAAAGCTGACCTAATAACAGTTCACAATAAATGGAAAAGACAAATGTTTGTGATGATACATCATATCTGGAAGTAGTACCTGCCTTCCTACCCCACCTTAAAAAAGTAGTCACTTTCTGTGAATCTCTCTTTTTCTCTCTCTCTCTCTCTCTCTGTGGTGCAAAGTGGATGAATATTATGGGATAAATGTCCACAGTCATATATTTCAAGTTGCTGTTATCTATCTATATATATATATATATATATATATATATATATATACATATATATATATATATATATATATATATATATATATATATATATATATATATATATATATATATATATATATATATATATATATATATATATATATATATATATATATATATATATATATATATATATGTATATATATATATATATATATATATATATATATATATATATATATATATATATATATATATATATATATGTATATACAGCATGCCTCCTCATCCCTAACCGCAAAAGATATCCAATTCCATGTATCCCTCTGATGTCAGACTTGGACAAAACTCAGAAAAAAAACAAAAAAAGAAAAAACAAATATATTTGCTGTCAGACATTTATAATCAGAATGCTTATTTACCCACCCCAAAGGATAACCATCTGTATATGTATTTGATGTATGATTGTGAAGAAAATGAAAATGTAATTAAAAGTAATTTCAGTAATGGTGTCAATTACACAAGTTTCCTGCGGTAGTGGTGCTGCGGTAGCGTTGTCGCCTCACAGCAAGACGTTGTCCTGTTCAATTCTCAGCTAGAGCGTCTTCTGTGTGGAGGCATGCGTGAATGAGCGTGCCTTCGTTGAAGGTTGTGCATCAGGGCTGGTAACTCGGCACGTAAAAATCCACTACCAAACATTAGCGGACTGGAGTTACGCTGTGGCGACCCCTAACAGGGATAAGACGAAAGACACAACAACTGATTTTACACAAGTTTATTGACCCTTTTTGCACCCCTCTGAAGTTTGTGAGGAAAGTTAAAAAAAATAATAACCACAATGTCCCTAGCCCAACAGAAGATATTGACCTTTAAGGTTTGGGAGGAAAGCTAAAGGAATAATGGCATCATCGCTAGCTCTAAACACAAGCTTAGGCAACGTTTTGTGCACACCTCTGAGCAGGGATGGGTTCTGGTCAGAGGCCACTAATGAGCCTCTATCAAGATCTACATATACAATCTTGGTGTGTGGAGGCCACCAGTCCCCTAGGAGCTCTGAAGGTATGGGTATTTTGTGATCAGTTTACCCTTTATTTATTTATTTACTTGCTAAGGCTCTTGCCACCCCTATAGTGCCTTTTTTAGGCAAAGTTCAAAGGACAAAACCACCACCGTAACAGGTACAAGCATGCAAAATCTGAAGGTAATGCTACTCAATGCTAGAAGTCTAAACCTCAAAATGCACTCTCTCGAGGCACTCCTAAAAATGGAGAACACCAATATCTGTGCAGTAACTGAGACCTGGTTCAAGGCTCCAGAGAGCACCCCAGCAATACCAGGCTACAACTCTTGCTACACTTTTCGGCCACCAAACCATGATCGAAACACTAAAGGTGGAGGAGTGTCCATATTCACCAAGGATAGTCATACCACCAGGTTAGTTGCCCAACACAATGCGTCTGAAATTCTCCAGGTGCAACTAACACTAGGTAAGACTGCAATCAAAATTGTAGCTTGCTACAGATCCCCCACCATGGCCCAAGATTCTCACTACACCTTTCTAAACATACTGGAAAATATTAATATACAGCCAAACACCCTAATACTGGGTGATTTCAATTACCCTGCCATTAACTGGGAAAACTACTCTTGTACCAACACCTTTGCCCAAAGGTTCTTGGAATTCATAAATTCCAATGCCCTGGATCAACTAATCCATAGTCCCACCAGGGGCTCCAATATCCTAGACCTGGTAATTACCAACATGGGAAATCAGTGCTCCACACCTATGGTCACCCCCCATTGGTCAGGTCAGACCATAAGCTAATCACCCTTAACATCCACATCCCACCCCCACTCCCAGTAAGGAAACCTCCATAAAAAACTTCTCCAAAGCCAACTTCAAACTTCATGACACCCATGCAGATGGGAACTAAAAGCTCAACTGCTGAGTCCTACACTAAGGCAGTGTACGAGCACATCCACTCATGCACGAATCGTGCCATCCCAAATAGAACCAAAATGCTCTCCTCCAAAAAAAGGAAGCCAGTCTGGTGGTCCACTGCCATAAACAAACTTTACAACAAAAGGAAGAAACTGTTGCAGAAAAGAGGAAAATACCAGGATGCAAAAAACTCCCTTACCAGCCTCAGTAAGAAGCTGAGATCCCTCATAAAATTCTCCAAAGCTAGTTGCGAAAATAAAATTCCCAAAGATTCCAAAGACAACTACAAGGCATTCTATAACTATGTCAAGAATCTAAATGGCAATGCTCAGATCTGCTCTGAGCTACAACAGAATGGCATTAAATATACTGATCCCAAGGATATTGCCAATATCCTGGCAGATCGATTCAGTGCCAACTTCACCCCCCTCTCACCCCCTAAATGGCCCATCTCAATACCAGAAGATTGCCAAATTCCGGTAATAACAGCCACACAGGTAAAAATGCACTCTCCAAAGCTAAGAATACAGCATCCATGGGACCAGATGACGTTCCGGGCAGTGGACTACATGAACTACAAAATTAACTGGCACCTCACCTAAGTGTCATGTTTAATCATACCCTCACCTCAGGCTTCATGCCCACTGAGTGGTGCACAGCTACAGTTATCCCACTCCAGAAGGGGAGATCCACCTTGGATCCCGGGAAATACCACCCCATCAGTCTGACGAGCCTGATCTTCAAGGCCATGGAACGTATTATCATGGAACTTATAAACAAAAACATTGGCAACCTTCAAACACTGGACCCCACCCAGTTTGGGTTCATGAAGGGCCAATATTGTCTCCTGAACCTGACTGACTTCTTCAAACCTGTCTCCAGACCCGTGGATGAGGGTAAGGCAGTCCACACAGCCTATCTGGACCTCACCAAGGCCTTTGACACCATCCCCCACTCTGGAATCATACATAAACTTACTAAGCTGGGCATTAATCCCTACATCACTTGATGGGTTGCCAACTGGCTTACTGACAGAACCCACACTGTAAAAGTAACTGACTCCAAATCCAGCTCCAGACAAGTATCAAGTGGAGTACCTCAGGGTTCAGTCCTGGGACCTCTCTTGTTTGGCATCTACCTTTCTGAAGTATAGGTCAACACTAAGGGACTCCGGCTAACAAAGTTCGCAGATGACTGCAAACTGTGAGCCATTATTGAATCCCCAAATTATGTGGATACTCTACAAAAGGGCCTTACAGAAACAGATGCTTGGTGTCAGAGCCATGGGCTCAAGCTCAATGCCGAGAAATGTATAGTTATCCCCTTTGGGAAAAAACATGTACCTGTGAATTACCACATAGGTGGCAGTACACTAAACACCAAAAGTGTGATAAGAGACTTAGGGACATAGGTGGACAGTGGTCTCACCTTCAATAACCACATCGTCACAACAGTCAGAAAATCCTTCTATGTGGCACACCTCATCACTAAGGGCTTTTCATTCAGAAAAAAGGAGGTCATTGTCCCACTGTACTCATCCCTTATTAGACCCGTTATAGAATACAATGCCCCATTTGGTAATGTACCTCTCAAGACATCTGCAACAGCTGGAAAGGCTGCAGATATACCTCACTAAAAGAATCACAGGCCTAAAGCAGATGCCCAATGCTGACCACCTTAAAAAACTCCAGCTATACTCTATCGCATATCGTCTACTCTGAGGCGATCTCTACTTAACATACAAGGCCATGTCAAACCCAGAGCTGTTGGACATGCTGCACTTAAAGAAATCCCAATCCCTCAGAGCTACACACTCCAGGGATCTAAACCTTGTCATCACAATAAACAAAACATGCTGGAGGGATAGGTTCTTGACCCAGAGACTCCTCAGACTCTGAAATAGACTGCATATACATGTCAAGCAGAGCGCCTCTTTAGCCCTCTTCAAAAGGAACCTTGATGATTGGATGGGAGAAAGGAAATTCACCCCAGGGGTCACATCAATCACTGTGGTAGACAGGGGTCCAGGGAAGTAAATTGTGTGGGAAGAAATAGCCAGGGAATTATTATGGTTAGGCTTGTATAGGCCCTAGGGCCAATAGCCTAGTACCAACCTACGAACCTATGAACCTATGAAAGATGACTGTTTAAACTGAGCAAGTGTAAAGTTGATCAGTTACTTTTTTTTAACAAAAAACATTTTTATTAAATTATCATGTATGACATAGGCCATGTTACATTTATATAAATTAAAGTATCTTGACACAATCTCAGTTGCAAATATTCTACATTCCAAACTGTGCCAACACAACTGTAGCATCAAACATTATACATCACTTATAACATATCCAGTCATTGTTAGTCAACCATTACATAGTGCATGAGGATCAGTTACTTTGATCCAGAGTACCCCACCAAGAAATTATAGCCACTTCTATATACAATTCAGACATCAGATTGTGGTGAAAGAGGATGCTGCAAACAAACAATTAACACAGATTAAAATATTTCAAGTTGCATCACGCAAAATACACCAGTCCTGCAAATCTGCAATAATAAGCAAACAACAGCAGAGAGCTAGTAATTTTCCTCCACAGGCAGTCCCAGTAGTCTGTGCAAATCAGGTGTCCAGTAAAATAGCCCATCTAACTTCTCAAAAATGCACACTAGCCCTGTAAAGTAAAACTTAGCAAATGACAAGAGGATTAGTAACTTTCATATAGCAAACCCACATTCAGCAGATATTGCCATGCTGTCTGGTTGCTATGTAATGTATTTCACCTTTGCTCCACACTTTAAAGCATTCCAAGGTGCTCTACACAAATCACAAAGCTTAAAGATGGTTGAAAATAACAGGTTGATGTTAAGTTGTCCATCTCGCCTTCGTTTCTTGCTTGTTGGGATCGGAGCCGACTCGGCCATCTTCTATAGCTTGAGAGCTGTTTACTGGCTCAAGGCTACCCCTTATCCCATGATGCCTAGCGCTAGCTACCCAGATCTCATTTGCCGCTTCAGCTGCGAGGTTCGTTGTTACTGGCTCAGGCTCGTATAAGTTTTATTGTACTACTTTTTCTATCAGATTAGGGTTCTTTTTGATAGTTTATAATTTTTTAACATAGTCGTTAATTACTTTGTGGTTTTATTAGTGTAATTGTAGTTTCCCTTAGAACTCGTTTAAGTTAGAGAGTTCTTCCCCTCCCCCCCTTTCCTATCCCTCTTGTAGGTAGCGTTTTAGTTTTTCTTCTCTTTACCTCCTAGGTAGCCGTTTAAGTTAGAAGTTTCCTAGGTTAAAAAAAAAAAAAAAAAAAAAAACTTCTTATCTGTAGTTGTATTGTGTTTTCTTTAGTGTCTGTTAGTTTTTTGCTGTTAGGCCCTTTGGCCAATAACTACTCAGTGTAAGGTAGTATTTCTCTACTTGGATATGTCTAAAGAATCCAAGGTGTCTGGATTCAAGAAGTATGACTCATACTGTCAGAAAATGTCTCTGACAGATGGGAACACTTCTTGCGTCTATTGCTTAGGTGCAGTGCACCTGCAGGACTTTTGTTCTGTATGCCATGCATTCAGCCCAAGGGTTCTGCATGAGTGCAAAAATAAGCTTATTTTGAGGGGTCTTCTTAAGCCCCAGGGTTCACCGGCCAAGACTCAGCCGGTGAAATCTCCTAAACCGACCAAATCATCGGCTCCCAGCTCGGAGCCGTCATTGGCCCAAGCCTTATCTACCACTTCGGTTCCGGCTGGAACCGAGGAGTCTGCCTCCCCATCGGCTCCATCAGTACCTTCGGAGCCATCGCAGACCCACAAGAGACTGAGGTCCCCTTCTTTAGAGTCTATACATTCGGCTCCTTGGTCTCCCCTTTTGCAGAGTGACTGCAGTCACAGATACTCCCACTCTTCTTGGTCCTCTAGACTCTCAGATCATGACGTGGAGAGAGTGGTCAGTAGGTTGTTGAAGTCGCAGGCACTGGCCAAAATGTTATCCAGCCCTCCTCAACAGATGTCGGCTCCCTCCACTTCCATCGATGTTCCTCTCCGACTCCATTGTGCTCGGAGCCGGAGTTTGTTGGGGTTCGAATAGTGGAACCGTCGGCACCGATAACGGTTTCCCCTTCAGTTCCATCATCGGCTCTAATCCCTCTGATGGTGTCTTCTGTTGAGGGATTTGGGTGCCGAGACTCCCTCGTTGGCTCCGAGGGGGCGAGTGGCATTGGACACTTGTCTGACCCCGTTCTCCCTCTCGGAGCATCGACGCAGGTGAGCTCGGCTCCTACATCGACCTCGGAGCTGTCCCCTTCGGTGCAGAGGAGGATTCTGGTTTCCTCAGACCCAGAGCCTTCTTTGCATCGTGGCAGGGACACCTTCGATGTCATGAGGAGTGTGCTGGCCTCTGAGTCAGCTCTACATTTGACCCCACTTGCTGTCTCCCCTGTAGTGCCTGCGTCAACCTCGGTCCCTCTTCCAGACCCCAAGCATGGGGAACCGGCGCTCCAGAGCACCCCATTGGGTGTTTCCTCTTCTTCTGAGGCCTCCTCTGATCATTCGGAGGAGGCCCCTCGGAAGAGGAACTGCAAGAGGAAGCACATCGACTCCCCTGAGTCTGTCACTTCGGATATGGATTTGGATGAATTGGAAGGGTCCCCGAGATCCCCCTCTGAAGATGTTTCCTTTTCGGACATCCTAGAGATGCTTAAGCAGAGGGGGAACTGGACAGCCCTAGTCCCTACTGAGGATGAATGCATATTCCTGGATGCATTCGGTTCCCGACCTTCCACCTCCTGGGTGTCTCCGCCCTTCGATCCACTAATGTCAGTGGTGGCTCGAAGGGCTTGGTCAGCCCTGGATACAGTGGAACCAACCCCGAGGAGACCCTGCAAGTTTATCACTGCTCCCCCTGACAAACAGTTCCTTACAAAGGGTGTTCCCGTAGATGCCATGGTAGTAGCAGAGGCCACTAAAAAGGAGTTAGCAGAAACTTCTTCCTCTGTCCATCCTCCTAACAAGGAGTCTAGGACCATGGATAGATACGGGAAGCGTATGTTTGCTTCAGCAACATTTTCCATGAGGTCGCTGAATTACTTATGTCATTTTACCAGGCTTCAGAGGGATCTCCTGAAAGAGCTTGGAGATACACTCCAGGATCCATCAGCTGAAGAGGCTCAAGCTAAAGTAGCTTCTCAGCTGGCAACCCTTAATTCGGTAGTTAACTCCTCCATGAGGCTCATTTCCTATGCAGCTGATGGTGCGAGTAGAGCCGCAGGTACAGGTGTGGCCCTCAGGAGACACGCATGGATGTGGCTATGTAATTTTGCAGAACCTTTTAGAGCGTCGTTCGCCAACACTCCCTTTGACGGTTCATTTCTCTTTGGACCACAGGTGAAAGACACTTTCACTAGGTGTGAACAGGAAGGCAAGACTCTCTCTGCTGTGGGAGTCCATTTTTCCACTCCTTCCAGACCATATCCTAAAGGTCAGAAGAGTGGCAAAATGTGGTTCTGGAAATCCCAGGGAGACACGCCTGATACACGTAGTGAGTTTTTCTCTAGGGGCAGAGAAGGAAACAACAACAACAGACGCCGCCCTCGAGGGCAGAGGGGGTCCGCAGAACCAGGGCAGCAGAGAATCCTTCTCTGACAAGCCCTTCCAGCATCCCTGGAGAGTTGCCTGGCTGCCTGCTTCTGGAGGCAGTCGGGGGAAGACTTTCACTGTACCCAAAAGCCTGGCAAAACCTAACGCGAGACAAATGGGTACACTCAATCATATCTGGAGGCTATATAATTCCCTTCTTCCAACCTCCCTTACCATCAAACAAATCCCTTCCAGATGTTCCACCCAATCTGAGGACCCAAGCAATCATGGAAATTTCAAGACTGCTAGAAAAAAAGAGTCATCCAGGAAGTCCCGGCAGACCAACTCGGATCCGGAACTTACTCAAGGTTCTTTTTGGTACCAAAAAAGACAGGGGACTGGAGACCAATATTGGATCTCAGCAGACTAAACGAGTCTGTTCAAAGAACAAGGTTTCAGATGGTCATTCTGCAGTCCATTCTCCCCTTTTTGGGTCAGGACAATTGAATGTGCTCAATAGATCTTCAGGATGCGTACTATCACATCAAAATGAACAGGCGCTCCAGGAGATTCCTTCGCTTCCAGCTGGGAGCCAGTCATTATCAGTTCAAAGCTCTGCCCTTTGGTCTCACCACAGCCCCCAGGGTGTTCACCAAATGCATGGCAGTAGTCATGGCTCACCTGAGGCATCAAGGATTCCAGGTGTTTCCTTATCTAGATGACTGGCTCCTTACTGCTACTACCAGGCATCAACTCATTCAAGCCAGGGACTATACAATCACAATTTGTGCCCAGCTAGGCATTACTATAAATTTCAAAAAATCTGCCTTGTTGCCCTGTCAGTCATTTACCTATATAGGAGCAGATTTAGATACAAGAAGTATGGCCACGATTCGGCAGCAAGTTCATATCCTCATGCAATGCAAAAGGGTACAAGTCAGGTTGGTCCTTCAAACACTGGGTTCTATGGCAGCGGCAATTCTTCTGATACCTCTGGCACGTTTTCACATGAGAATCCTTCAGTGGCTCTTCTTCACACAGTGGTCCTTTCAACAGCTCCCCATGTCTCACATGATCATGATTACAGAAACATGCAAAAGACACCTTTCCTGGTGGATGGTCTCCCCACTAGTTCCGGTTGCCACAGTGACCACGGATGCCTCGCTGATAGGGTGGGGGGGGGGCATTATCAGGGCAGGACAGTCCAAGGCACTTGCCAGCCTCACGAGTACCATCTGCACATAAATGTCTTGGAAATGAGAGCCGTGCTACTAGCATTTCAAGCACTTCAGGGCTCCCTCCCTTCTGGGACCACTGCAATTCAAACGGACAACATGTCAGTAGTGTGGTACATCAACAAGCAGGGCAGAACCAGGTCCTACCCCCTATGTCGAGAAGCACTCAGACTCTGGCAGTGGGCGATTTCCTCCCAACGATTTCTGATTGTGACGCACATCCCTGGGAAGTCCAACGTCATAGCGGACAGGCTCAGCAGAGCTATTCTCATGCCTCAGGAGTGGTCTCTGAATCAGGTAGTTGCGGATCTGATCTTCTGCAAATGGGAACAGCCTTGCTGCGATCTGTTTGCTGCCCCCTTCAACAGCAAATGCAGCAACTACTTCTCCCTTTTACCGCTTCCCGGTCACCCTCCCAGAGACGCTCTAGTCCACGATTGGCCTCAGGGACTTCTTTATGCCTTCCCGCCATTCCGTCTTATACCCAAACTCATACAGAAAGCTATATCGTTGGGTTGCAAAATGATCCTCATTGCTCCTTACTGGCCTCAACAGATTTGGCTTCCGTTCCTGCACCGTTACCTCCTCGAACAGCCCTGGACTCTGGATCCTATTCCAGACCTGCTGATTCATCAATCAGGAGAGCTGCATCATTCCCTCCAAACACTCCAGCTCACAACTTGGTTGATTTAATTCCAACCCTAGCCAGGCTTCCCAGCATTTCCCTGGCTGTGCGTGAGATTATTGTCTCCTCTCACAAATCTGCTACTAGGAAGACTTATGCTAGCAAATGGAAACATTTCTCTTGTTGGGCAGAGGCTAGGAACATAGACCCCTTTTCAGCCCCAGTTCATGAGATCTTGGAGTTCCTGACAGAGTTTTTTCATTCTGGGTCCGCTTTTGCCACAATCAGGGTTCAACTAGCGGCCATTTCTAACTTTCATGTTGGGTTTTCTAATCTAAGCATTATGCCTCATAAGCTGTGTAAAGCTTTTCTCAGAGGGACTACTCTCCTTAGGCCCCCCGTGAGAGATCCCCCTCCTCCTTGGGACCTTAATTTGGTACTAACCTCCTTGATTATACCCCCTTTTGAACCGGCAGCATCCTGCTCCCTTAAGTTTCTATCTTGGAAAACTCTCTTTCTGGTAGCTATTACCTCAGCCAGACATGTCTCGGAACTCCAAGCACTAAGTGTTCGTCCTCCGTACTTAGTTTTTCATAAGGACAGGGTTGCTCTGAGAACTAATCCCTCCTTCCTTCCCAAAGTCTGCTCAGAAAATAATCTAAACCAATCCATAGATCTTCCAGTGTTTTTCCCTAATTACACCAACAAGGCAGAATACAAATTACACCTTTTGGATGTCCATAGACAATTGCGTTTTTGCCTGCATAGAACAAAGGATATAAGAAAGTCGGATCAACTTTTCTTTTCCTATGCTAGGGGCAAACAGGGTCTTCCAGTCTCCAAAGTGACCCTGTCCAGGTGGTTGCCTCACATTATTACCTTCATCTATCAACTGAGAAACAAAGAATTGTCTACCAAACTGAAAGGTCATTCTACTAGGGCTTTGGCCACCTCTGTAGCCTTCCAGTCTAGGTTGCCCATGGACTCTATCTGTGCCACTGCCACGTGGGCAAATCCTCATACCTTTATTTCTCATTACAAGTTAGACATGGTCTCCAGGAATAGAGCTAACTTTGGTTCCACTGTTCTGAAGAGTCTGTTCCAATGAGCCACCCAGGATTGTAGGTGCAAGGGACGCTGTCCCAACAAGCAAGAAACGAAGGCGAGATAGACAACTTAACATAAAGAATTTATGTACCTACCATAACGTTCCATGTTAGTTGTCTTCATCTCGCCTTCTTTCTTGCGTCCCTCCCTCCATCCCCCTGTCCTATTGGACCGAGAGGTGTTCAGGTTTCACTGGCTGAGTGTTCTATGGTTTGTTTCCTCTAATGACTTAGAGAGTATGACAGGTATGCGCAACCTGTTGGTTTGAACAGGTTGATTCTTTGGCTATGTCTGGGGTTAGCTATTACAAACGAGATGTGGTTAGCTAGCGCTAGGCATCATGGGATAAGGGGTAGCGTTGAGCCAGTAAACAGCTCTAGCTATAGAAGATGGCCGAGTCGGAGCCGAGGATTGGCTCCGATCCCAACAAGCAAGAAAGAAGGCGAGATGAAGACAACTAACATGGAACGTTATGGTAGGTACATAACTTCTTTTTCACTGCCTCCATCATTGTAAAATATAATAGCTTCACTGCTTCAGGCATCACATCATACTGTTCCTCTTTACTGGCCATAATTCTTGTAAAACTTTGAGTTGTGGTAAATTGCTGAAGGTTACATTCATAACAGACATTAGAAATTCATACTTCGGAAGTAATTTCATAAGCTAAACAAATTAACTTAGAAACAAAATTATGAGAAAGGAATGGTTGCAGTAAAAAAAACTCCCCTTTAACCACCACCAAATTAAAGGAAATAAAGTCATTTCTTGTAAAAATAAATAACGTAATTTTTATTCAGCAAAGAATTTTCAATTTTAAAACACTGACCTGAATGAAGATATTAATGAGATATTAAAACAGGATCAGAAGCAACCCTAGATGACTTCAGTTATCATAGATCTCCTTAAGTTTATTACTTATCCTAAAATGAAGAAGAGTAATGCATAACGCTGCCTGGAGCTATTTAATCAGTTATCAACAACAAAGCTCTGTGAATCAGGAATCAGGAGCAGGGTATTAACTCCTCAAATGAGAAGTACCACTAAGTACCAAAGACAAAAACAGCACTGCACTATTTATTCCCAGGTTTATTAAACCATGTGACTTAAAGGGCAGTAAATTAATTTTGGTTCCTCTTATCCAAACTAAGCCACCTGACCAAAATGTTCTTAACCCTACATTATCTGAGCATCTTTAATTTCTCAGAAAGTCTGATGCTTCATCAGAAGGCAACTGAAAAGTCATTGTCAAAATAACTAAATGACTTGTATTTAAAGAGACCATTTGATCTTCCTGCCTTTATAATATGTTGTTTGTCTTGGTAATTCAGGAATTTAATTACTGCTTCCTGATGTTTGACACTAGAAGAGCTATGCACTGTTTCACACAAGACTGTAATTCACTCAGCAATATCAAGCAACCACTGCACCAAGATGTCTGACGTGGCTACCTTCACTGTTTTCATTTAGACGGAAATTGTGAAGATAGTTTCAGCATGAACCATATTCTTAGTCAGCAAGCTTGGCTAGTAAGTAATTATTCTGCTATTAACAAAAAGCTGATTTGTTGTTCTGCTTTAAATAAGTTACTGTCATGATCTACAGTTGAAGTTTTCAGGACTGTGATGAGATAGTTTTCAAGCACGCAATAATAGATTCATAGGTTAGTACTAAGCTAACTGCTCTTGCGAGCCATTTTAAGCCTAGCCAATTATCCCTTGTGGGGCTCAAACACTGCACCTTGTGTTTGTAAGGAAAACACCTTAACCATTAGGCCACACTCCTAACAGGGTAAATCATCCATGCACAGGGGTGTTCTGAAGCTTGATGCCACAGGTGGAGGGCCTCAGCACCCCTGGAAGGGCATTATTCACACAGTAACACACACCATGGAGAGAATTATTGCAGTTAGAGAATGGGCTGTCTGTTAAATTGCTTTGTGTTTTTTTTTTTTTATTACTGTATGTATTTTTTTAAATATTTTTTGATGTAAAGTAGTTCCTCCACCCAATGTTTCAAACTTGCTGTAGTATTTGGAAATTTTTGTTGGAGCAACTACTTTATGTACAAAATATTAGCTTAGTAAGTATTTGTCTACACACATTCTCCCTCTCCCTCCTTCTCTCTCCCTCTCTCTCTCACACACACACACACACACACACACACACACACACACACACACACACACACACACACACACACACATACCATAGAATGTCCAGATTTTTACTTCATTTTTTGGTCTGTTTCTCATAACATTTTTATTTTGTTGGCAAATCATTGTGGGTTGAAGTCATTAAATAGTTACTTGCATTTGAGTTTCAGACTTCATCTACTTCAGAAAATACATGCTAAAACAAATCTTGTCATTCTAGCAACTTTCTAATTTCATAAGAGCAGTATTTAAAATCTGTCATTATTTTCGTCTTTTTATGACCATTATTTTAGCCTTTGTCCAGATTTATCGAGCTAAGAGAATGAGAGGTATATAACTGCAGCTACTACTCAATCTTGATCTCTCTGTCACTGTGACGCCCGCATTCATGCGCACAAGCATGCACACACACACACACACACACACACACACACACACACGCACGCACGCACGCACGCACGCACACACACACATTTCTATTTTTTTACATTATCTATTTATTTTAATTTTACTTGTGCTAAACAGCAAAAGTGCTGCTTAGCATAATGGCGACTGAGAAAAGCAGAATGATAAGTGGCTGCCCTTTCATGAATGGGCACAAGAAGTAATGACTGTACAGTTTCTGATTCTGTGTTGTCTTCTGCCAAGATGGTGTTTATTTCTCATTGCTGTCTATTGGCTTCAGCATCTTTCTGCATCAGCTTTCCAGTTTGTCTTCCTATGTGGGTGGTGGTCTTCACTGGCTGACGTTCAGGTTATTTACCCTCTACCTATTTCCATTTCCATGCTATATCATTTGTTCTGATATAAAACTCCATAATGTTCTCTTTAATCCAGTGATGAACCCACTGCTTCCTTATCCCGTTATAAGCTGCTAACCATACCCAGGCCATGTAGTCAGCTACTGTAACTGGACCACTCTTAGTACGTTCTTTGTATGGCAGTGGGCGTAAAGGTAATGGAGAGTACACTTCCTGTTTCCCTGTTTGTCAGTTATGTGTTGCCAGTGCTATCACTACTGCTTATGATTCGATGTGCGTTGCCCTCTATAATTTACAGATAATTTCTGAATGGTAGTGTCATTCCTCAACATTAGAATTATTTTATCTGTTTAATAAGCTAGCATGCAAGCTATTCATAGGACACTATCCAGGACTGATCTAGGTCAAAAGTTGATATGCTTGTCAATGGTTGTTAACACAAGAACAGAATTTGCATGTTTATAGAAAATAATAAGCATAACATATCAGTCTGTGAACAAACATACATAATGTGCAAATGGGCAAATGCAGTCTAGAAAAAATAGTAAACCTGATGACATTCTCTTTAGTAGATGATGTAGCAATAAACTCTGCAAAAATTACAGGTTTCAGCAAAAGCCAAACAGACACCTTAACCGATGGATGAAGAAATTAAAATCTTCATCAGCGTGTGTTTCTATGACAATTTAAAGTTATGCCATTTGCTGAGTATGTACAATTAATCTCATGAAAACATTTAGAGCTAATTTCATAGGTAACTGTTCCAAGAGTAAATATCTAAAAATGGAGTACTGGAAGTTGTTCTTAGTGAGGGTCAAAGCAAAATCCAGAATGCAATGGGTATTTCTGTAAAGGCTTTTTCAGTAATGATTCAGGAGAACAGAAAATATTTTAGTGTATACGACTCACAGTCATGGGATCTAATTGAGTAGTCTGAAGCTGCCAAAGTAAGCTTGCTTTCCAGATGACAGAATTTTTCATGTAGCAGTTTGAAAATGAGTGGAAAAAGGTAGCTCTCTGTCCACATATGATTGTTATTTATTTTAAGTACATGAGTTATTGAGGGAAGAGAAAAGTGCAGTTAAAGACAGAACATATTTCAATTTTGGAATAAGTGTAGTTTTAGAAAATTACCTGTATGCTTCTGGAGTTAAGAGATGTATTACTGTATAGCAAGAATTTGACTGTTTTTAAATAGTATTGATTGTGATGACTGTATGAAGGATAAATAAGGTAGGGATCAAAGTATAATTCCAAATATTTTTAGGCTGGAACAGTGAAATTGTGAATTTGGGTTCCATCCTGCATCTTCCCTGACTGCCTTGGCTACCCAAAAATACAGCTCCCCAGAAAACTAGGTCTGGAGGAATACATATTTTATGGTACCACTTCTTATCTTTCTCAATGTTGTATTCACCAGATCTGACAACTGTATTACTTACTGATTCCTAGAAAAATAGCTCTGATATCGCAGATCTGACAAATATATTACTGATTCCTAGAATAACAACTCTAATATCAAAAGTTCTCACTGGAAAAGTTGTTGGGCTTTCCTATCCTACATTTCCAGCATAGCTATTTTTTTTTTTTGTTCAGCTGATGTGAGTGGGAATATTCACACTTCTTGACAGCCACACCATGATGTCATAGTCTGAACTAGTATAACACAACTAACTCCTGTCATCCTGCCCCATTTCTTTCCTGCTATTTGAAGAGTGCTAATCTCAGTGTTTATATTTCTAACGTAAACATTTTACATTTGATACCTAAGACAAGCAAACCATCAAGGTATTTGTGTGGCCTCCCAGATCATGAGCTAAGAACCATACTGACATTGTTTCTTCTATCTTGGAGAAGATTGTGATGTCCGATGCTACCATAGATGCCAATGTTTCAGCCCAGCTGCACAGACATCCATGAGAGAGAAACACCAGGTGTACTTTATTTCTCATGGCAGTAGTTGAGAGTGCCAGTTTAATGACCACTAGGAGAGCCCTTCACAAAATTCCAGGCTGCTGTTACAACATGGTGAAAAGACAAAGTTTATGGATGGCAAACACTGACCACACCTTCCTGGAGGTAAGCCTCCTGTAAGACAGTCTCATAAACTTCTTGTGTCACCTACTTCCCCTTGACAAGTCAGAAGTCAGTTTTGCATCTGTTTCCACATCAGTGCACCCCCACTTCCCACTTTGGAGGTGCAACTCAGAGTACAAGTGCTATTTGAGTCTGTGTTGTACATGTAGATTTGGCTGGGAGTTGGCCTGCACCTTGGCAGTGGTCCCTTGCCTTCAGCAGATGGTTGTTGACTGTACTCAGACCAATGACTCTTCTCTCCCAGTTTATGTCCAAGTCGAGGAGGGCCAAGGATGAGAAGGGTGTACTGGAGCCTTCTAGATCAGGCATACATGGCTGTTACTTAACATCAGGTTAGATGTTTGATATGTGGTGAGATCTGTCCTTTTGGTGCAAAAGGGTACTCTTAAGGAGCACGGACTGATATTAGTGCCAGATCTTGTGCTGGCCAGTCTGTCCTTGTACCACTTTTATATGACTTGTCTTCAAGTATTCCATGTTTGCCTAACCTCCAGAATTCACTCTTCACAAAAATCAACTGCCTGACAGTTTGCTGGGCATGAGACTCCCATCTTGGAGCTAACTTTATAGGAATGCCTCACTCTCTTTCTGTGCCCCTGGAAGGGGACTCAGTGGGTCTACATAACGGTACGGTATGCCCAGCCAAACCACGAATCGATAAAACACCAGAGTCCAGCATGTGCAGCTATTAAATTGTTTATTGAAAAATAACTATTATTGAGGCATGAAATGCCACAAAATACATATTAATCAGTTCAAACTGGTTTCGGCTTTTCAGCCTTCCTCAGTGAAAAAGCAATTATCATGCACAAAAAACAAATGAATATTTATACATCCCACCAACCAATGGAAAAATGGTATGGTCCAACCCTTGGGCTGGTTTGTCAATGCTATTTATATATTAATGTATATCCAAAGGTATCATCATCAAGAAAGTATAAACCTCTTACAAACAATATAAAGTAGCATGTATGGTGAATAATCTACATAAAACATGAAATAAGATTCACAAGAATATAAATATAAATTATATACATGAATAGTAACCAACAAAAATGGAAATAAACTGTCAATAGTATACTATACTGGGGACATACTGTGAAAAACCATAAAGTTCCCAGTGACATGAAAATCAGTATAATATAATACTTGTAACAGGTCATCCACAAAAATAAGAATATAATACATAAAAATGATCTACAGAATGAAATAATATTATCAACAATATGTAATATATCAGGATGCATTGTGGGCAACACAAAATCCCAATACCATGAATAATATAATTATGATAACTAATATATATGTGCCCAAATCCTGGTGCACCATATCCCTTCTTCATAGTATGTAAAAATACATAAACTATGAATGATATCCACTAGATTGAACACACAATTATTGGAATAAACTAGAATATGGACCCATTTTTCATGTATATAATTCATATATTCATGTATATAATTTATATTGCCTTTCACACATACCTAGGGATTCAGGTCTTGCTGTGGACTTTAAGGCATCTATACCTATAAAGTGACTTTTCTTCTGCTATTAGATCCATGTTGCTGAGCCCTTATGTGATTTTCAGTTCCCAGTTTCATTAGCTGTCTTGTACTCCTGTAGGAAATCCTTTCACGGTTTTTAATGACAGATGCTTCAGTAGTGGAAAGGGGATCCTACTTGTACTATATCATGAGGTATGGAAGAGGGCCCCCAGGAGAGGGGGAACCACATAAGCCAGGTGAAGCTAGGGGTACTGCTTCTTGTCCTGAGGGATGTGAAGGAGCAGCTGAATCAGAGCCCATTCTGATCCAGTTTGAGAACTAGTCCTTTATATGGTATTTGAAAAAGCAGGGTAGCATGCGGTCCTACTCCCATGATGCACATTGGGCAGTGGGCTGTAGGCACAGGCATCACAACTGACATCCTGGAGGAATTAAAGTTCTGGTAGACCCTCTGCTCCATTTCTCAGTTCTGTCCTGGAGATGAGGGTACACAACTCTGCTCAGGACAATGTCTCCTGGGAGAAGGACATTTCAGAGATTGACCTTTTTATACATGGCAGTCCTTCCCTTGCTGTGTTTGGTTTAACATGGCAAAGAGGGCCAGCAGTGGATGCAGTCTATTTCTTGTGTCAGCTCCTGTTTGCAAAATTTAGAGACAAAAGACTACCAAGGCTTATATTTATTGCCTGTTCAAGGCCAAGAAGAACTTCGTTTCAGGCTCCAAGGTCCTTAGCAGTCCTGGAAACTGTACTGGTAGAAACTAAAGAAATTATTTTCCTGCACTTTAGGTGGTAGCTAGCTGCAGCTCAGGTCATGGCCTTACGATTCTATTCCTTGCTTTCACTGAACAACATTTATATCTTTTGCTCCAGAGAGGGAGAAGTTGGCACGAAAGCCCTACCAAGTGAATAAATCACTGAGCTGTGTTTTGCCATTAGATGGCAAACTGTGTATTGGAAAATACTTATGTCAAAGGCACCATCAGGTAAGTGGCTGCCTTCAGTGCTTTCTTAAAAAATGTCTCCATTGTGAACATTAATGCTGCTTTCTCTTTTTAATTGAGTCACACATTCATGACAAACTGTTGGTTGGACTTTTGCTTCAGTTGCTAGGCAAAGTTTGACATGTTGGTGTGACATGATATAACGTTTTAAGCTTTCTCTGGCTGGCTGTTCTTCCCAGAATGTTTAATGGTACCTACTTTGGATTCTTCCCAGTTGTTAACATAGTGCAGTAGTCTGCCAGTGTCAGACATAACAGACATGTCTTTCATATCATTTGATTTGTGAAAGAGTCCTCATCAGTAGAGACTTACTACCCTCTCACCATGCCCTTGTGCCTTTATGGCCACCAAATTCAGTGACTACTACTGGAATTCCATGTAAGTCATGCAGTCATTTAGTTGTTTATATCATGGTACATTTTTTGTTCTTTGTTTTCTTCTTTACAGATTGTGTTCACTTGTTGACTGCAGTGACCTGCTTACTGCATGGTCTGGGCATGGTCTCCGAGGCTGACATAAGTCAGCGGGAGGCATGCATGCTTCTAAATACGGGAACTAAAGAGGAAAAATAACTTGTTACTGTTGTGTAAGCCCCGACTTTTTAATATAATTGTGGCCTGTCATGACTTAGTAACGGTCAGTTCCCTTTATCAACACTGCAGAGCAGCATTAGAGATTTGCATTTCTGGAACCAGATTTGGAACTATATTCTCTTTTTAAACTTTTGTGTTTTGGAAATCTTAAAAATGCTGTGACCAGGATTCTGAGAAAAAGTAGGCACTGAGAGAAAGCCTTCGGGTGAGACAGGGTTTTCAAACACTGTCATAAAAACTGTTTTTTTGTTTGATTTTGACACAGAAACATTGCAATCAAGACTATCTCCTTGTCTGTCCTTTAAAAGTTAACAAGTTGCAGTAAAACCTGCCTTAAAGATTGCATGGACTTTTTTTTTGTAAAACATGCTGTTGAATTTTTTTGTTTTATTTAAAGCCACTTAAATTGTATATTTGTCTTGAACTTGTAAATGTAGAATTTCAGTTTTTGGAACGACCATCCTATCCTAGGTAAAATTCTGTATACATAAGAACCTAGCAAAGTTCTGCCTCTGTTCTGAAGAACCATGCTCCTTATTGAAAATGAAATGACTTTATTGTTTCCTGCCAAATAGTAACACAGTTTGTTTTCGAAAACCAGCACTTCACATTTGAACTGAACTGAATAACAAATACACATGATCTTAGCCAATAAAAACTGACACCTCGCCAGAACCACAGTCCCCTGTACAAAGTGTGTCCAGATGTCTGTAAAATGAGCTTAGTCAATTCTGTCTGAAATTAATCGCTAGGGACATACTCTGTCGTGCCCAGTTCAAACACTTTTAGAGGCTTTCAATGATGTAAAAAATAAATATTACTAGAGAGAGTCCCCCTCCCCAAATACTGTTTTACCTTTCGATTCTGAATTGTAGAATGGCAGTGCAAAGCTTGCAATGGCAGTCCTTAAACTGAATGTTGTGAAAGTTTGATCCCATATAATTGCCATTTATGATCCAGTGTTTACCACAGCAAACATTTTTTCATAACCTTTATAATTCTTAATGTTTGAGCCTACATTTACAGCATGCCATATAAAAGACTCTGCATCATTTTGTACAATTATATTAAAAAGATGATTTTAGAGAAGTTGTGAAATCAATGCTTATTGACTATGAACTCACCCTTAGTTCTGCAATGGTGGTGCCATAGTAGAATATCAAGCACTGCCCAATGTTTGTTGTAGGGATCTGTGACACAATATAAGTGCCTTAAGAGATTATATTTCAGTTTCACATATGTATGTTTGTAACATTTTCTGTTGCTAAGATTTTCAGTGTTTCATTGTAGTCATACAGCTGACTGTATAATATTTGTGAACATCTTTCAACTAGGTTGTTCCTGTAAATGGTCACTTTTGATCAATGCACTACCCCAGTAAACAAATTTAAATAAATAAACAAATATACGTCTCAAAGTGACTGTATAGAAGTTAGCATCAAAATGTTGGTTTGTTACTTTTTTCCCTGAAATAACTGTCCAGCCTTTCCACGAAGTTTAGTAGAGTTGTGGATTGTTTTATTGCTAGTGAGACAGCATTTCATGCTGTGCCTGCTTTAGATCTAAAAAAATAAACATCGTTTTGATTGCCAGTAAGTCCAAAAGAATGTTGTTTTTCCTGATGTCTCTTACATGTGATACAAAACTCATTCCAAACATTACAGTTAACATCTCATTTTTTAGCCACACAAATACAATATTGCATCTGAGAAGCTTCTACTTGACTGAAAACAAGTTTACGCTCTTCATTTTTTAAATACAGATATTTGTTTCATAAATGTTGCATCTTTCTCTGTCTTCATGAAAGCAACAAGAGTTGCATATAACATTTTTGCAAAATATATTTTACTGCCTTAAAGTAATGTTTTAATTATGTCTCTAGGAGATGACTAATGGCCTCTCTTCATGCAAATAGTGTATATAATCAACATATTACTGCCAAAGTCAACATCATATTTAATTCAGTGAAACTGATTGTACCATATAGCAATGATTTGCAGTACTCTACTGTGCCTTTTCTTTGCAAGTGTTAGTGTACATATCCTGGAAGTAACTAAATCGTTTCTATATGGTATTGTGTTCTGGTATTGGCTGAAATGGGCCCATTTGAATTCAGTCTAGTCCATTGGTTAAAAAATTTAATGAATAATCAAAAATAAAAATATTGGACTTCAGACAGTTCCTCTAAAACCAAGATAAAATTAATAAAACAAATGCCATTACATTCAGTTAACTCATTCACTCCAATGGAGCTCAGGAATTTTGCACTGTAACTTCCAATGGACAGAGTCTAAGCCTTTTGACAGAATTAAATTATGTACTCACATTTCAAACAAATGTTCATATCTCTAAAACTGTAGGAGTTATGAAAGAAGTATAAATGGCAAACCTAAAGCACAAACTACCTTTATAGTGGTAGTATTCTTTAGGTTCTAGGTCTTAAAGTGAATTTTATAAGTCACAGTAAACACAGTAACCATTACATTTGTAATATTTTGTAAACAACTTACAATATCTCAGCAAGCACTCAAGTTACACACATACTGTCATCAGCATTTTATTCATCTACCTGGGAGGTTTCATATCATGCTATGAAATTCTATCTATGTTACTTGGGTGTTGAGATGTTTAGAAAAATGTGAAAACTATACAGATATAAACTAATATAAAAAACAACAGTCAATATATCTTTACCTGCACTAGACAGAGGTCAAATATTAATGCACTTGAGTTGCACATTGTGTAAGCTTTAAGATAAAATATTTTAAAACGTTGAATATAGCATGGTTTTGGAATTATTGATGCAAATATGAACAAACAATATTTGATGCCTAGAGGCATCAGTAGGAGTTAACTGCAAATGCACCAGGAGGTGTCACTATGATGTAATGAGCAGTAGGAAAATTCTAGCATTTTGTTAAAATAACTTTCTTATTAAGTGCTTTTGTTTGTCTACTGTTCCAGACTTCATTAGACCAAAAGAGTTCAGCCTACAAATACTATTAAATAAATCATGTAATCAACAGCCAGCTAAAAATCATTCACATATTTTGACAGATTACGAGGCAGAATAACCTTGCAAACAAACCAATAAGGAAGTCATCAAATTGTCAATTTGTCTTCATGGCGTTTAATGAATCTTCTGTGTTAGGATTAAGGAAGGTTTACTGGGAGGGGGATGCCTTAACATGGCTGCCCCCCCCCCCAAAGTAAGCTTTTTTTTTTTCTTAGACTGCCCTGGCACTGATGATTTCTGGTAGTGGGTGCCCCAGCATTTATGGTGCTGTTGGGGGTAGAGCTGTATTATACATCAGTGTGTGGAAGCAGCTAATAATAATCAGCCATGAGCTCTCCCCTGGAAATGTCACTGTCTCTCAATTTGCCCTGTAGAGTGACTCATAATATTGCACAGCCACATAAAATGTCACTGTTTGGAGAAAAAATGACCACTGTATAAAAACAGTGAAAAAGTAAAAAAGTCATCCATTCACTTCTATGTGAGTACTCATGGTGAAGGGAAGTTAACTAAAGATGTGGGGTTGGGGTGTGTGTGTGTGTGTGTATGTTAGTATGTGCATGGGTGTGGACATGTGTGTACATGTCTGTAGAGGCATGAAAAAAGCTGCATAACTGTGTGTGTGTGTGTGTGTGTGTGTGTGTGTGTGTGTGTGTGTGTGTGTGTGCATGTGTGTGTGCGTGTCTGTGTGTTTGTGTGTTTGTGTTTGTGTAATGTAGGAAACTGAGAATCTGGGTGTGTGCATCTGTGTGTTGAAGTAAGTGTATGGGTGAGTAACTGTGGGGAGTCTGGAATTGTGTATGAGTGTGCGTGTGCGTATGAGTGTGTGTGTGCGCGCATGTGTGAGTGTGTGCGTGTGTGTGTGTGTCTCTCTCTCTCTCTCTGTATGTCTAGAAGAGAGTGTGTGTTTGTGCACATAAGTAGAGTGCCCTTGCTAGTGCAAAGCATGGGTTGTTAGGGGAAAACGCTACCACCATTAGGTCTGATGTTGGCTACAGTGCATTTCAGAGACATGCTGATGGGCCAGTAATGAGGTCTGTCTCATTGTGGCCATAGCTGTCCCTGAATTGCATTTTCTCACCATTGGGGTGATTGATTGACCTGCAGTATTCAACCACTATAAGCAAGGATCATTATATGAATTCCAAGGCTAGAGATAAAAGAGTTCTCACAAAAGGTTTGGGTTTTGTTCCTATGAGGTGAACAAGCTTAACAGAAATGTTTACATTGTTAAGGCTTTTTCTTAGAAAACCATCATGGCCATTTTGTTACTTGAAGGTGAATTTGACCTTCCTTCCAGAGTGAAATTACTTTATTCCCCATTTGTAATATAATAGAAATCATACAAATAATGTGCATGAGAGAGAAAGAAACAGAGAGAGAAAAAGAGACAGAGAGGTTATGTCTTTGTTAATGAAGTCTTATAAAACAAATATAATTTAACTACTTCTAAAATGGTTACAATAGATGACCCTAATATTAGCATTACGAAGACAGGTAGGGAAGTCCGGTTATTATGGAAGTGGGAAAATACAAAGACAAAATGTTAACTTAATTAACTGATAATGCCTCTTACATATTAGTCTCAAAGGCTGTCATCAGTCTAGGTTACCATTTGGGTGACAGTTTTATTGACAGGAATGTGAAGATTAGCACAATAGCTCTTTATATTGAGGCTTTTCTTGGGGTCCATCATCATAAACTTGAGGTGGTATTTGGGATTCCCAAATTAAAAAAGTATGTTATGGATCCCCAAATTAGAAAAGAATATTATGGATCCCAATGTCGATGATGATAGTTTTATTGGCAGGGTGTAAAACAGAACTATTTGCTACTTTGTGGATCAAACATTTCAAAATGGAGCTGTAAAAATTTATAATTTATCATGTTATTCCTTTACTTCTGAACAGTTGTTTGTTTTAGGCCTTGGTTTTAATTTTGTGTCTAGTAAAAGGATAAACTTAGGGCATACCTTGTTGGAATTAAAAATGTTTTGTCGTAAACTGAATTTAAGTTATGTTTTTTCAAGTATGGATTTGAATAAATGTCTGTTTGCTAAACCAAGTAGTACTGCACCCCCTTGACTAACACTTTACGTGTTTTTGAAAATTGTTGTATTGAAGAGATTAGGCAACTTGCTTACACTAAGGCAGATTGTAAGTATTACAATCTTACTAAAACCCAAAGAACAGTTTTAAAAGAAATGAGCTCTTTAAATCATCTTTGGTTCATGAAAGCCGACAAGGGAGGGGGGTTGGTGATTCTTGAAGAGGACAAGTACATTAACTCTATGGAAAATATGCTAAGTAATGACACTGAATATTTACTGGTTAATCAACAGCTGGTTTCTAAGGCATATCAATGTATACGTGCAAATCTATATGACCTGTGGGTCAGTGGGTATGTTACTAATGACATGTAAGATTTCATGTTGGTATCCACATTTGGGGACCATGTTTGGAATCCCCAAAATTCATAAAAATCTTGAGAATCCCCTTTTAGACCCATAGTATCTTCATCAAATTCAGTAATGGAATGCATTTCTTTAATAGTAGATTATATGTTAAACCTATTGGTACAAAAATTGAGTTACTTTATTAAGGACTCATGGCATTTGTTGGATCTGATTAGGACATTTAATTCTACATATTCCTTTGATCCTAATAAAAATATTTTGTTTACAGTGGATGTTCAGTCCTTGTTTATGAACATCCCACATGATCAAAGGGTTGATTTTGTCAGACAGTTCTTGGGAAATGTAGTCCATCTTCCTCCTGATAGTATATTTGTCCTATGCACTTTAGTAGAACTAGTGCTCAACAATAATTATTTTTTGTTTAATAGAAATATCTACAAACAGCTAAGAGGGGTGGCTATGGGGTCCTCTGCGGCTCCAGCTTACGCCAATTTAGTTCTTGGATGGTGGTAACATAGTGTTCTCAGACCTATTTATCTATTTATTTTTTTGATATTTGTTGACTGGGATAGCCCAATTGGGACAGAGCACTTTTTCAGCGGAGGCCCAGTGAGAAAAGCTCCAATCTACAGTAGAAGAATACAAAAATTCTGCTATTTACATAATACACAATAGAAGAATGCAAAAATAGTGGAACACAAATTTTGCTAAATACACGAATAGAGTTATGAGTGTTAATTGGATTTATATAGGAAAGGCAAGTGAGAGTTTAACACAAATACAGTTAGAGAGCAGCTTAGTGTTGTAATGGAGTCAGAGCAGATGGAGGCTAGTTGAAGGTGATGTAAGTAGGATAAGTAGGGGGGTAAAAGTAGTGGGATTTGTGGGGAGTTTGCATTATGGAACTATTTACTATTTACAATTATGGAACAACATCATGTAGTTTTTTATGGTAGATATGTGGACACTTTTTTTTTTTATTTTGGAAGGTGGCAACGACCATGTTCATTCCTTTTTTGAATGTATTAACAATTCTAGCAATTTTTTAAAATTTGTTGTTGGGAATGTTGATCTTTCAGTACATTTTTTGGACATTACCCTGACTTGGGATACTACCAACAACTGTTTCACAAGTGGAATACATAGGAAGGAGACCTTTGTCAATAGCTATTTGCATTATTTGAGTAACCATCCAGGTTTTATGAAAAACAATATGCCAAAGGGTCAGTTTATTCATGCTTCACAAATGATTTTGGACGATGTTGATTTTGAAGTAGAAATCAAGTTTATATATAATATTTTTCTATATAGGGGGTATCCCTCAGATTTACTTGATAAACTAGTCAATGAAATTAAAACAAGAAGGGCTACTGATTTTCCACCTATTCTGAAAAATGGATTTATTAACAATAAAAGCAATCCTTGTGTGGTTGCAGGGTGTAACAATAAGAATCAAAATAAAAATTTTAGTAATAACAACAAAAACAACTTTGGCATTTCCTGTATTTTGGATATGTCTGTTGATGCACCTAGCATTAGGTCTATCATTACTAGAAATTGGGATATCCTATGTGGGAATAGCGAATTAATACAAGTTGTAGGCGATAGACCTAATTTTTTATACAAGAAAACAGATTGTTTAAAAAAGTGTTTACAGTTCGATTCCATACATACTGGTAACCCTGATAGCAGTAGACGCTGTAAGGGGATGTATAAATGTGGCTTTTATTCTTCTTGTCGTTTTATTCTAGAGGGGCCTTTTATTGATTTACCATGTTTAAGTAGGACCCTTCCTATTGATGGTGTATATAATTGTAATACTAGTGGCATAGTTTATCTTGCCATCTGTTCTGTTTGTAATGAATTTTACATAGGTATGCCTACGCGGCCACTTAGAACTAAGAATATTAACAACGCTCTATTTAAGCACTCCATAGGTTCATAGGTTGGTACTAGGCTATCGGCCCTAGGGCCTATACAAGCCTAGCCATAACAATTCCCTGGCTATTTCTTCCCACAGTATTTACTTCCCTGGACCCCTGTCTAGCAGGGTGACTGACATGATCCCCGGGGAGAATTTCCTAACTCCCATCCAATCATCAAGGTTCCTTTTGAAGAGGGCGAAAGAGGCACTCTGCTTGACATGTATGGGCAGTCTATTCCAGAGTCTGGGAAGTCTCTGGGTCAGGAACCTATCCCTCTAGCATGTTTTGTTCATTGTGATGACAAGGTTTAGATCCCTGGAGCAAGTGTCTCTGAGGGATTGAGATTTCTTTAAGTGTAGCATGTCCAACAGCTCTGGGTTTGACATGGCCTTGTATGTTAAACAGAGATCGCCTCTGAGTAGATGATATGTGACAAAGTATAGGTGGAGTTTTTTTAGATGGTCAGCATAGGGCATCTGCTTTCGGCCTGTGATTCTTTTAGTGAGGTATTTCTGCAGCCTTTCCAGTTGTTGCAGATGTCTTGAGAGGTACATACCAAATGGGGCATTGTATTCTATAATGAGTCTAATGAGGGATGAGTACAGCGGGACAATGGCCTCCTTTTTTCTGGATGAAAAGCCCTTAGTGATGAGGTGTGCCACATAGAAGGATTTCCTGACTGTTGTGGAGATGTGGTTATCGAAGGTGAGACCACTGTCTACCTGTGTCCCTAAGTCTCTTATCACACTTTCAGTGTTTAGTGTACTGCCACCTATGTGGTAATTCATGGGTACATGTTTTTTCCCAAAGGGGATAACTATACATTTCTTGGCATTGAGCTTAAGCCCATGGCTCTGCCACCAAGCATCTGTTTCCGTAAGGCCCTTTTGTAGAATATCCATATCATTTGGGGATTAAATAATGGCTCCCAGTTTGCAGTTATCTGTGAACTTTGTTAGCCAGAGTCCCTTAGTGTTGGCCTGTACTTTAGAGAAGTAGATGCCAAACAAGAGTGTCCCAGGACTGAACCCTGTGGTACTCCACTTGTCACGTGTCTGGAGATGGATTTGGAGTCGGCTACTTTTACAGTGTGGGTTCATTCAGTAAGCCAGTTGGCAACCCATCGAGTGATGTAGGGATTAATGCCCAGCTTAGTAAGTTTATCTATGATTCCAGAGTGGGGGATGGCGTTGAAAGCCTTGGCAAGGTCAAGATAGGCTGTGTGGACCACCTTACCATTGTCCACGGCTCTGGAGACTGATTCAAAGAAGACAATCAGGTTCAGGAGACAAGATCGGCCCTTCACAAACCCAAACTGTGTGGGGTCCAGTGTTTGAAGGTTGCCAATGTCTTTGTTTATAAGTTCCATGATAATACGTTCCATGGCCTTGCAGATCAGGCTTGTCAGACTGATGGGACTGTAGTTCCTGGGATCCCCCTTTGTGGAGTGGGATAACTGTAGCTGTGTGCCACTCAGTGGGCACAAAGCCTGAGGTGAGGCTATGATTAAACATGACACTTAGGTGAGGTGCCAGTTCATTTTGTAGTTCATGTAGTACACAGCCTGGGATGTCAAATGGTCCCATGGATGATGTATTCTTAGCTTTGGAGAATGCGTTTTTTACCTGTGTGGCCGTTATTACCACGATTTAGCAGTCTTTCAATATTGAGATGGGCCATTTAGGGGATGAGAGGGGGTGAAGTTTGCACTGAATTGATCTGCCAGGATATTGGCAATATCCTTGGGATCAGTATATTTAATGCCGTTCTGTTGTAGCTCAGAACAGATCTGAGCATTGCCATTTAGGTTCTTGACATAGCTATAGAATGTCTTGTGGTTGTCTTTGGAATCTTTGGCAATTTTATTTTCATAACTAGCTTTGGAGGATTTTATGAGGGATCTCAGCTTCTTACTGAGGCTGGTAAGGGAGTTTTTTGCATCCTGGGATTTTCCTCTTTTCTGCAACAGTTTCTTCCTTTTGTTGTAAAGTTTGTTTATGGCAAGGGACCACCAGATTGCTTCCTTTTTTTGGAGGAAAGCATCATGGTTTTATTGGGGATGGCACGATTCATGCACAAGTGGATGTGCTTGTACAGTGCCTTAGTGTAGGATTCAGCAGTTAATCTTTCAGTTCCCGTTTGCATGGGTGTCATGAAGTTTGTCACTTCTGACTTGAGTAGCATGAAGTTGGCTTTGGAGAAGTTTTTTTATGGAGGTTTCCTTACTGGGGAGTTGAGGGTGGGGTAGGATGTGGATGTCAAGGGTGATTAGCTTATGGTCAGATCTGACCAATGAGGGGGTGACCATAGGTGTGGAGCATCGATTTCCCATGTTGGTAATTACCAGGTCTAGGATATTGGAACTCCTGGTGGGACTAAGGATTAGTTGATCCAGGGCATTGGAATTTATGAATTCCAAGAACCGTTGTATTAAGGTGTTGGTACATGAGTAGTTTTCCCAGTTAATGGCAGGGTAGTTGACATCACCCAGTATTAGGGTGTTTGGCTGTATCTTAATATTTTCCAGTATGTTTAGAAAGGTGTAGTGAGAATCCTGGGCCATGGTGGAGGATCTGTAGCAAGCTACAATTTGGATTGCAAGCTTACCTAGTGTTAGTTGCACCTGGAGAATTTCAGATGCATTGTGTTGGGCAACTAGCCTGGTGTTGTGAATATCCTTGGTGAATATGGACACTCCTCCACCTTTACTGTTTAGGTCCTGGTTTGGTGCCCGAAAAGTGTGGCTTGGTGGCAGAAAAGTGTGGCAAGAGTTGAGCCAGGTATTGCACGGGTGCTTCCTGGAGCCGTGAACAAGGTCTCAGTTACTGCACAGATATCGATGTTCTCCATTTTTAGGAGTGCCTTGAGAGAGTGCATTTTGATGTTTAGACTTCTAGCATTGAGTAGCATTACCTTCAGATTTTGCATGCTTGTAGCTGTTACGGTGGTGGTTTTGTCCTTTGAACTTTGCCTAAAAAGGCACTATAGGGGTGGCAAGAGCCTTAGCCAGTAACCCGAATCCCATGGGTGACAGGTGCAGACCATCTCTGGCAAAGCATCATGGTCTGTCAATCATGTCGTCCCAGGCAGACAGATACTGGATCCCCTTTGAATGTCACCAGAAGCTTAGCCAATTGTTGAAGTCAATCATTTTGTCCTTATACTGTGTTATTATTCTGGGCGAAGGCAGGATGCTACTCAGGACTAGGGTCATACCTGCCTGGGACACATGATCCGAGAGCTCTCCCATGTCTCTTTTCATGTAGTCCAGGGAGGTATGTCTCAACTCATTCACTCCAGCATGGACAATGACAGAGTCATATTTGTACTTGTTGTGGAGTGACTTGAGTGCATGTGTTATGTGGTGGATCCTGGCACCCAGCAGCTGACTGTAATTTTCTCCTTGTTCAGCCTGGTGAGTGGGACATCAGTGTGCCTGACTATAGACTCACCTATGACTAAAGTGTTGGGTACGTTGTATTGCCTTAGGGGCTGTTGTTGGGTGGAACACTGGTGTTGTGAGCTATGTGACACTTTGGTTGTGTTTGGTGTTTGCGTTTCAGCTTCGGAGGTCCTTGTTACTTGGGCAGGTTACTGTTAAGGGCCTCCACATATGTGGGTTTAGTGTTGCTATGTGTGGCTGCTGGTGGTGTGGGTTTAGAAGGGCTATGTGTTGCTTGAGGTGTAGTGCAGGAGTTAACCTTCTCCTCTTGACTGTCTAGCACAATCTTGGGTGGAGAGAGCTTTGCTTCTAGTTTGGCTATGTAAGTGCATCTCTTGCAGGTTGTAGTGTTGGGTGGTAGGAGGAGAGGGTTGTCTCTGTACATGAGGCAATTGCTGCATTGCTCCAGTATGCCCAGATTCACCAGGTGGACAGGAGAAATCACCGGAAGCTGACCCTTGGACATGCCTGATTTGGTGCTTTTTTTTTTTTGCAAAGTACAACAGCTGTTTTCCCTTACCTTAGCAAGGTACTTTGCAGTTATAGGATGTTTAGTGCCTACGATTAATTTCTCCTTATTAACAAGAAGAGAGTTGAGTGCTTGTATCAGTTTAAGACTCCCTAGTGCTTTCCAGCAGATTTTAAAGCAAGTGATAGTCACAGGGATGCTTAAAGGTAAGATGAAAAAAAAAATGGTTTATCCTAAACACTGCAGTGTGCATGAGAGGAGTTAGATGTGAGAGTAGGTAACTTAAGTTTTACCTGTCTAAAATGTTAAGTTTTAGTGGAGAGTCAATATTTTTAAAACAGCAAGATAGATTGAAAGGGGGTGGCCACTTTTGTATTCTGTTAATATGGAATACAGTAGGATGGCCAATAAATTTAAATAGTTGAAGGGGAGTGATTTCACAAAATGATAATTTTGTGCTTGCTCACACAAGCCGGTAAAAACAGAAAGGAAATGAGATATATGGTCAAATTAACATAAGGGGAAAGCAACTAGAAAGACAGTGGTGTTTAAGAACACTACAGTAACCAGGTGGGAGGGTGGGGAAAAAAATTCTGCCTGACTCACAAGAGACAGAGCTGTGGTCTCTTTTCAAGTTTTAATATTCAGTTAAAAGCAGTATACAAGTAAAACACAAGGTAAATAATAATCACAGTATTCAAAATAGAAAAAGGCAATAAAGTAATCCAACAAATAAAAGGCAAACTAACCTTTCCCTCACAGCAAAGTGTAGCAGAGTCTGGGTGAGCCTTTCTAGTAAAGTTCTGAAATGTTTTATTTTACCCCTTAAATAGAAGGTTTAGTTCCTAGCTCCACCTGCTCAGTTCACAGATGATTAACCTTAACTGACCTGTTCAATTGACCTGTACTAATTTCTGCCTGACTCATAAGAGACAGAGCTGTGGTCTCTTTTCAAGTTGTAATATGCAGTTAAAAGCAGAATACAAGTAAAACACTATATGTAGTGCTTTCAAAAAGTTTTTATTTACTGTTTTGGAGCATGTAGGTAAAAATATAAGGGGGGTTTACAAGGACCAATTGGAACAAAGAGAAACTATGTGGCTAAGGCTAGGAGCTGACAAAAAAACCTGGCATCAACAATTCAGTCAACATTAAATGTTTTTTTAAAAAATAGGAGACTGAAGATTTTAAAATAAATTGTTTATGATATGCTATTGGATATGTATCTTTAAATACTGGATTTTTTTAAATACTATATTTTATGTAATGATTGTTTTATTAGTAAATTAGTTCAATTTAGATTTGATATATAAGGAGATACTGCTGTGTGTGTTTTATTTCATTCTGAAGAAGTCTTTTGAAGACGAAAGCGATATTAAACTGAGTTTTTTGCTATTTGATGGTGGTTTCCTTTATTGTTTGGCCAGACTGGTGGTTTTGCTTTTAATAATAGAATCCCATTGCTGTCCTTTAATGAAAAGCTGCTTTTTTGTATTTTATTACAAGAAGTCGGCAGTCATTCCTATGAAGAATTTCATAATATGTACAAAGAATACTTGAAAAGGTCTATTGTTAATGACCCGATGATCCCGACAGATCTTTTTGCGAACAGAACCAGTGCATTTAACAATGAATTAGTGTGAGAATAAAAGGCAATTTTTTATGCATTACATACAAATAGGTTCATAGGTAACTGCTAGGCAAGATGCCCTTGCAAGACATTTTACACTTAGCCAATTAAATTTCAAAGGTGAGACTCAAAACTTCTGCTACTCTAATCTGATCTGATTAATATACAGTGATTAACTAGATATATATATGGATTGAAAATCTTTCACACAGAGGAGTTTCTTACACTGTTTTAAGATTCTAACCCACACACAAAAACTTCTTGAAGGAGGTAAACATATACTGGCCAGTACACAAGATATCCCCTCCTCAAACATCTATTTTGAGTAACTATCTTGAGTGGCACAATCCAGCAGCAGTGTTCTGAAAACTATGCTAACCAGTGCCTCACCTCCTTTAATAATGATGTAAAGACCCTAAATTCAAATGTGAGAAAACCTTCCCTATAGAGTTGAGGGCTCAGCTCCCTCCCCAGAAAACTAAGAATATAGTAGCAGTGTGTCCAGTCATGCTGCCTTCAATTTGTGTTCTAAAATTCATGAACAAGCTTGGAGCACTACTAGAATATACTAAAAGGCTGGGTAGGAGAAGATGAAGAGCCCTGCATTCTTTACTCTCAGAGCAGATACAGATTTTTTTTCTATGTCAACACCTTGGGCCATGAGATACTTATTGATGCAGGACCCAGAAATGTAAGTCCATTGTATGAGGAAGTCCATTATGAGGGAACAAATACAAGGGTGAATTTGCTCCACACTGTCACAGTTGTGTGCATGGGAAGAAAGAACTTAAGGAGCAAACATTCCTCCTCATCAGAGTGATGACCTTACCACAAGGAAAGTTAGTCCTGCATAAGTTTGAATTTGCAGACAGAGGGACTCCTGAAAGACTCAAGATATTGGACATGTAGTCTACTAAACTTGGTGTTGGAGGAACCATGGGTGTTTGGACCTCCCAACAAATTATTTAAAAAAAATTATTGCCAGCATGCTATAGCATCTTAGCTGACTTAGAATTTTAGCAATCAGAATTTGACTATGGACATGAAAATTCAGATTTAGATTAAGCATGAGCATTGTGACCATTATTTATTTATTCCATATCCCTTGTCCCGATTGTTCTCTTCCTTTCTAGCATTCTTCCTTTTTTGTTTACTACTGCCTTTAAGTTTACAGCCATTAATTACTTGCCAAAATCTGGAACTTCTATAGTGACTCAGACCTAACATTAAGTTGAGTCAAAGTCATTGACGTCTGTTTTTTTTTTTTTTTTTTTTTTTGCTGTTCTATACTCCTCATATGGATTGTTGACCAACATGCATCTTGTTTAACCTTCTTACTTTTCATATTAGCTAAAGGTACCATTTCGTCCAAGTTTCACAACTATAAAGCACCTAAGTACCAAACATTACCTGCTATTATTCTATTGTAATATCTTTATTGTATTCATCATGTTTGAAGTTTCTCCCCAACATTCTTTGTGAATTGACCTGTCTGACCTGAAAACCTGGATACTAAAATAAGCAGGCAAATAATAAATATGCCAGATATATGATCTTTTAACAAGCTATTTAATTCACACTTTGAAGTGTATAAGAAATGCACATATTAAACTTATCAAGAAAAAATTCCACATTAGTCATCAAATATCCAAAATAATCCAAACCAAATGGTCAAGTATATATTCAACTAAATTTAATCCAAAACAAAATTCAAAGTTAGAGCTTTAATCAAAATGGACTTCTTCAGAAAGTGAACAAAACTAAAATTAACCACACCTGTATAGCAGTTACAATCACATAATGAAATCACATGATTATTTAAAAAAAATCACATGGCTTGCTTAAAAAGCAACATATACCTTACTTAAAGAAACAATGCATACCTTACATAAAATATCACATAACTTTAACAGCTTTAGATTTTATTGCATAAATTCAGAACTTTTGTTATTTGCTTATTGAAAGAGAACTCCACCTTTGCCTACAGTTTAACTCAGTGCTTATACAATGCCTTTTAATTAAGTCATTTGATGCATTTTAGGTCATGTGATTTCTTAAGCAAGTCATATGATGCTTTTTTGAATAGGCATGTGAGTTAATGATGGGAATGTAACTGCTATAAAAGTGTGGTTGACTTTAGTTTTATTCACAGTCTGAAGAAGTCTGTTTAGATTTAAGTGCTAACTGTGAATTTCGTTTTGGATTAAATTTAGTTGGATATGTACTTGGTAATTGAATTCAGATTAGAATTACACATCTTTATTATACAAACACAATAAAATATTTGAGGCCACATATGGTGCAAATGCTATCACACATCCAGGGGCTGGAAGACAATTACCCTTCAGGCTCATGTCTCAGATGCCATTGTGTATTCAGTAGTATCTGTAAGAAGCATTCAGCATGCCTTATTGTTTCCTGAATAAGCATTGCTGAAGAGTAGTGGTATTTATTGCACCTACAGTTTTTGGGGAAGAGGAAAGAAATTTTCCTCAGATGGGAAAAAGGTGTTTTAGGATGCCGCATTGGTAGAATATGATTCTGGACCAGATGATTTCCACCTTGCTGCACTGAGGTGGATTAGACATGTATTGTTACTAAAAAACAGAGCATAGGAAGAGCAGGCTGATGCTGCTATTTAATCACTTTTGAAATCAGCTCATGCATTCCTTTGTATTACTCATGCCTGCAGTGTTTTCAGTGCATCAAACCATCTCTGCATCCTGACAAGTGACTGTCACCACATACACACATGTCCTGTGTTTAACAAATCAGTTATATCATCTATGAGGATTGCTGATTTCATTTTCAATTGAACTTTACTGTTGCAGTCTGGCTGAAGTCAGGTGTTCTTTCAGCACTAATAATGATGTGCTTTGTAGACAATTGGAAGTATTTAGCATTGTTTCTACCCTCTCCCCCTTGTGGACATTTGATGTACAGCAATTTATTTACTTGGTAAACATTCTTCTGGACCGCTATTGTTGATAACAAAAGTGACTGTTAGCCATTTTGTGAATGTCTGTTATCTCTTATAGCAAAAAATGGAAACTAAACATCCTACTGATCAGATAGCAGGGCAAGGTCTGTCATTTAGAACTGCACTTATTCCATTGCATACAATGCATGTGAGGATATGGGCCATCAGTCTTATGGGTTACAGTTTTAACATTGTTTTTGGTTTTATTTTATATTTAATTGTTATTTATTTATTTATTCTCTTTTTGACTGGTTAGTCCCACTAGACTTGTTTTTTTTTTCAGGGGAGACCCAAGGTGGTACTGACTACGGGAATCTTGGCCAGGGAACCAGGGAAATCTTATCTCTTTTCACTAGGGGGCACTGAAGAGTTGATACTAGTTTGAAGGAAAGAATCATGCAACAGCCTCAAGCTCAGGAGAAAGCCCTATGGGAAGTAAGACAGGCTGAGCTGAGCTGTAGAGCTTGTTCACCCCGAGGTAGCCACTGAGTGATTAGATACAGCAGAGATCACCATAGGCAAGACTTTTGCCTTCTTAGTGGAGCTGTCTCTTTGGTATGCCACATAATAGGGCTTCATGCTGAAATAGGGTTGCCACCTTTTCAAATGCCCAAAATGGAACATTTTTTTGTAGAAATGTGAGATTTTGCAGGACAAAATGTACCCATGGTCAGTATAAAGGACAGAACTTCACATTTTTAACAAAATAAAGGCTTATTCTTGTAGCATTTGAGTTGCTTATGCTATTTCATATCCCATTTCATATAACATTTTGGTGTTTCACATACAAAGTAACTGTTTTATGCAGCTATTAAAGAAAACTTGGGAAATATTTTTTGGTCTAAAATCTCAGGAGGACATTTGTCATGTTTCAGTTTTTTTTTACAGAGCACAACTGCCCAAAGAGGGACTGTCCTACACAAAGAGGGACAGGTGGTAACCCTATCCTGAAGTACAAGGAGTATAATTGTAATTCTCAACTAATTCTAAGATGGTGGTATCTTGGACTGTTCCATATACTGTGAGGTACAGTCATCTTGGAGTTAATAAATTTAAGTAGTAGAGGTGTGAGGTGTATAGCTGTCTTCATTTGATAATAACAAAAGAAGATACAGGGCAGAGATAGTGCTGCATGAATTTATTTGCAAAATCTTCAGAGACAGTGACAGTGTATATGCAGTGCCTTTGAATAGGCCAAACAATTCATCCCATGAATAAAGGGTAATACCTGGATCCATTCAGATCAGATGGACCTAATCTTTGGCATAAATTAGAGTAAACAGGGCTTGTCACTGCCTCTGGTGAACCTGGTTCAGTCTCAGTTTTCAGCAGTTTCTGGAGAGTTTTTGTTGTGCTACAATGGCATGTGAAACCACATAACTTTTTGAGATGTGCAAACTCAGCACTAATTTTGAGACATCTAATTACAATGACTCCATTTTGGAAATGGAACTTCATTTTGTCACCCTATCTTTTTTATGTTTTTAACTTCAGGTGTGATTTAGGGGAGCCAGTTGTATCCATATTCTGCTGCTATAACTTTCATTTCAGCATCACACCAGGATACCTCTCCTGGGTCAGAAGGTCACCTCTGTCAGTATGTCAACCCAATGGACACATAAGGCAAGTGTCATGTAGTGTGCATTAAGATATTTGGAGAAATCAATGATTTTAAAATGTTCTCTAATCATCCTTCCATGTCCAAGACATGGCCAAACAGTGATATCAGAATTCAATGTGTGCACTACAACATGCAGACTTTAGTCATGCGTTTCAGACATAACTGTCAGGACCCCACATTCTGCATCAGGTGACAAAAGTGGCTGCAACACCATGACCCATCTCCATCCTATAGAAGAGATCAGGCCATTTGAAGTCTTGTATTCCATCCCTCCTCCCATCAGTTTTTCTTTGAATTAAATACGCCACTCTGAAACTGGGTCATCAGCAATGTAGTCTGAAGTTATTGCTCTGTGACAAGGGCTTTGCTTCCATCCCCCTGTACTATTAACTTAAAGGGTAGAGAATTTTTTTGTGATATAGCCACATCACGTTTCCTATAGGAAGCAAAGGTAATTTTTGATGATGAAGTCTTATGATGTAACCTTATTTCCATGGAAGCTGAGGAATAACTATATAATAATAAGTATAGAGAGTGCATTATTTAATCTACCTTCTGCCTACAGGAATTGCTGGTTTATAGGTTTTTATATATATATATATATATATATATATATATATCAGGGGTGTCCAACCTTTTCAGTTGCAAGGGCCGCATTGAGTCAACAAAAATGGTGTGGGGCAAACAGCAGGTGAGGACCAAAAAAAAAAAAAAAAAAAAGTCTCACATTAACTAAAAAAAAAAAAAAACAAAAAACAAACACAGGTTTATGCGGACTAATGTGGCTGTATTGTAGGTTAATTTGAACAATAAATAAATTAATAAATATAAATAAATTAATAAATGCATAATATTTGAATACAATAGATAACTACTTTGTTAAACTGCAGTTAAGCAGAGGCCTCTAGTATAGTGCCTTTTTTTAGGCAAGGTTCAAATGACAAATTCACCACCTTAACAGGTACAAGCCAGCAAAATCTGAGGGTAATGCTACTCAGTGCTGGAAGTCTAAACCTCAAAATGCATTCATGCCTATCACATCGGACTACATGACTATGGGTAAGGGAGGAACTTGAGGTGTTTTGGTGTCCACGAGCTAAAAAAATTGCAGAGTTTCATCTGAGGATCAGATCCAAACCAAAAGGTTGAGGAAGAATGAAAATGGGCAACATAGACAGAGCGTTATGGTAAGTATATAACTTTTTACGAGTAAATGTTTTCCTTTAACAAAGTCAATAAACCCATTAAGCAGGTGAACCGTTGTCTCATTACTTTTGGCACTGAAGGGATGGTAGATAGCAAGGAGGAGCCACATTTACCTTTCTACTAAAATGCTTATATATAGCAATTCTACACCTAAATGCACTGTGTTTATGGCTGTGATATCTGCACTATTTTTTTCTAAACAGCCATTCAGAGTCCATACTTAAATGGTTATCTTTCTGCTTAATACATCCCTGTTATCTAACAGAAACCTGTTTCTAAGAGCAAAGACCTTGATGTTCTGTGATGTGAGGTGCCTAAATAAAATAAACATGGATTATGTTCTGTTTAGCCCTCATCCGTGCCATATAGCATTTATGAGAGTTCCTAACATGTCTCAGACCAGCACACAGCACTAAAACCTGAAATTCCACATTGCCCTGGTAGCAGAAGCTGGGGATTCTCAGGCAGGCAGCAGTCCTGTGCCCCTTTCAGTCCTACCCAGGATTTCCCCATGAGCTCAGCTGTTTGCAGCAAGAATCAGATGGTAGAGAGCAGGCCAGTTGTTTGCCCACTGGGGGTGGCCTATACTCTTTCCCCCTAGTGCAGCACACCTCTCCTGCGGTGGTTCTTCCAAGTTCCACTATATAGCTTCCTTCTGAGAGTTTTCTTTTGCTTACAATGTAATTGCACACAGTAGTAATGGATCGATAGACTAAAGCTCCACAGAATAGACATGTAGTGCTCCTGCCAGGTGTCAGCCATGTGAACAGCTTAAATCTCCCTTCCCCCAGGGATGGGTGAGCAGCCAGCGGAGAGTGGTTGACTCAGAATGTGTTTAACCGAAGTCTTTTCTTTTAAGAAAAACTTAATACCCACTCCTCCATCTATCCACCACCAGAGAACATAAACCAAGCTATGCACATCTGTTGTCTAACATAAAAAAGAAGACACTGCTTCCGTCACAGAACTTTGACTGCAAGAAGAGAGTGATATTTACGTTCTGCTGTAGATGTTCAGTTACTGGGATTTTTCACATAACAGTATTTATTTCAGATTGTCACCACAAATTAGCTTTTTTTAATAAAGTATCCATTATTTCTAAATGTTAGCCATGGAAACTACATAATAACTTCTGTTTTAGCAAATGTTTTTCAGCACTTGTAACCTTTCTGTGCAAAATTGTAGCCATCAAGATTACTGTATACAGCAATTTTTATATTTAAATAACTATCACAACTGCAAGCAAATAAAATAAATAGTAAAATAATAAGAAAAAATACAAGTAAATACTGTTTATTTTCATGGTACCTCAGCAAGCAACCTTTTTTGGGTGGATAAAATCACACTGAAACAAGAGCCATATGTAGAAAAACTAAACCTATTAAAACAGCAAACATACAAACCTGAATGAATCTCCTCTGAGAGCCAAGGAACAGTAGAAATCCATAGTTAATTAACTCAACAGTATATATTAGATAAGTTATGTCAACCGGGAGCTAATGTATTATATTTAAGTATATAAAAAGACTCTATTATGACAACTGTTCCATATCCTTGCCAGATCTCAAATTAACATAACTTTTTCTGAAGTAGTGACTTTCAAACCAATAGGCTGACTATTACAATACAAAAGTGATCTTGAATGGGGCTAAAATTATATTAATTCCTAATATTTCTAATATATCCCTCCATTCTAACATTACACATACTTTGTATCTCCTCAGTATACAATAGTTTACAAGAACCAGAAATACTATAAATCACTCTGTCAGTGCAATAGTTATAGGTTCAAGCAACTGTAAACACGATGCCATTAATTTGCTTCAAATCAGAGAGGCAATGAAATGATAGCTAGCATTATCTATTACAAACTTCAGTGTCTGGAGATGTTAAAGGCTAGAAGAAATGAAGGGAGGAGATTTAAAATGACTATAAACCAATATATTCTCTAAGTTCTAATCCTAAGAAATCATGCATAACAGTAATTCATGTGCATCATGGTCAACCAACAAAATATTCCAGGACTTTATAGTGAGTGATGTACGTGATGTAACTCAAATAATTTTCCTTACCTAGCTAGTTCTAAGGGAGCAAAATACTTAACTTACCTTTGTTGTAGTGTAGTCAGTGTGTACACAACGAAATTAATTAAAATAATAAAATAAATCCTCTCTCTACGGCGCTACGATCTCGCTCCTTCCTGCAGCTTTTCTTTACCAGTAGTAATATAAAAAACGCCCGAACAGTGTTTCAAGATGCATACCAGCGGAAAGACGCTGGTATGAAAAAAACGTAAAAAAAAGAAAGTTGGCGCATGCGCAGAACAGCAAAACTACGCGGACGTGTAAACACATGGAAAAAAAGTGAAATAAAATTTAAATTAAAATTTAAGGGTCGCGGGCCGCATGGAAGAGCTCTGAGGGCCGCATGCGGCCCGCGGGCCGCGGGTTGGATACTCCTGATATATATAGAGAGAGAGAGAGAAAGAGAATTATTCTACACAATTCATTTGTAAAACAACTAGATGAATAGAGAACACTAAACATTCTGTCTTCATTCCTGGTGACCCCATTTCTAACTCAGTAGTGATTTAATACATTTTATTAAACTAGAATAGATACTAAAAATATAGCTCAAATGCCTATTTATAAAATCTTGTTTTTTCAGTTAAATGTATTTAATAATCACCATTTTTGAATAAAATAAATGAGTTATCTTGTTTTCATAAACTGACTTTTCTAATCATTGTTCATAAACTTTCATCACTGAAAGACATTTCAGATAACATTTTGCTGTTACAGACTAGATGTAATATCCAATCTAAACAGCTGTATGAATCTGTTTAAAACAGTAGGGTTTGCATTCCTTGCTTCATAAATTAGATAACTGTTGCATTTCCATGTCATCCTGTAACATACATTGTAAGTAACGCTCAGTGCATCAGAAAAGCATTTCAGCTGGACAAGGTGACATGCAGGTAGGGGTTTTAATGCCAGATCACTGAAAGCTGTCATCAAACTTGATACTCGACCACCACAAATAAAGCAAAATGCGGTTAAAAATGAAAAGCAACACTGAAAACCAGAAGAGAATAAAAAATAATAAATAAATAAAGAAGTAATTACCGGATGGTGTAACCAAAACCAAACATTTATTTTGTAAGAGTAGTTAATCAGAATATTGATGTTGCCACTATTTATTTAAAGCATTCTTATTTTATACCACTTTGTTTCTAATACTATTTTTATTTTTGAAATGTTGTATTAGTCTTGAATTGTGATTGTTGTCTGAGGCCCTCTCGGAGCATGCCCCTATTCTGACCCTTCAGTTGTTGCCTTGGCTGTCTGTTGTATAGAGAAGTTAATTTGCCTGTTAGGTTATCTGTACAAAGTTTGAATAACCTGATCCCAGGTACAATACTAATAGACACATTCCCTTCATCAAGTATTTTGCAACCTTCATCTCTTATCAATGTATGAGTTAAGCTCTGACATGAATTAGTAACTAAGTAAACAGATGCTTCTTGACTTGGATATTTTTATTTGCACAATTCAGAGGCATAGCACCGCCTTCTGCTACGTCAAATCTTCCTGATAATCAGGGAGCACCTACTATTAAACATTATTGACCATAGGCTACAGACTAGGCAGACCATGCTCGAGTGGCCTTGCTTTATTTGCTTTGGATTGTTACTTTTGGTGCAAGACTGATTCTAAAGTTAAACTTTAAGCAGGGACTCATGCTGTTGTAACCCTGAAGTTTGTATCACCTGCCTTATGAATAAAGACATTTAGGAAAAGCATTTAATATTTGCTCTGCTGTATGAAACTGTTATTTAAGTGTTTAAAAGTGTTTAAAGCTGTCTGGAACCAGCTTACATCATTTTCTGGCTTAGCGGTGGTTGATCATAGCTCACAATCTGTACCCTCTCCCTCATTTCTGAATGCAGCTGATTGTGGTTTCTGTTAATTGATCTGCTAGCGAGAAAAGCAGAAAAGGGTGCATAGGAACAGAGCTGCTTTTTTATAACAGTAACTTGTCATGCATATTATCTGTGTTGTGTACTAATATGGAAACCAGATTCCTAAGTCAACTCTGCATTTACAGATTCTAAAATTTGCAGCTTTACACGAGGTGCCTCTGTGTGCACAGCTGACTTGCACACATATTATTTTACTAAAAAAATTTCTAAATCTCTAAGAAATTTGTGTATGAAAACAAGACAATTAGTCTGAATTTTCCTGTTTTGTTAATATGTGAATAGTATAGAAACAGAAAATTTTAGAATGTAATGGTCGACAGGAGTCACTTAGGTTCATAGGTAAGTACCAGGCTAGCTTCCCTTGTGGGCCATTTTAAATCTAGCCAGTTTCCCATTTTGTGCTTGAAATAACCTATCACATTTGGTTATAGAGTGGCTTTGTCCATCCCATGTTCGATAATTATATGTAACCCTTGATGAGAATAAGTGGTATCATACCATACATAATTTGAGTGGACCCATGCATGGCATAAAGCAATTAAGAGCTGCCTATGTCTATCAGTAGCACAGCAGGTAACTCTGGGGTAAATTTTCTGTTTCCCATCCACAGATCCAAGTTGTACTTGAAAATGGATAGGGATGAACTTTGTTTTATGTGGCTGGCGAGTCTATTCCACAGCAGCTGTATCCTTTGCGAAATATACCTCTCCCTTCAAACCATTCTGTTGATGTTGCAGAAGAGGTTTAGATCCCTAGAGTATTTCTGATGTGCAGTAAATCCATCAGCAGTAAGTCAGAGGATGCTTTGTATGCCAGGCAAAGGTTACCGAGTATAGTGACAGGGCTTTGAGTCAGTCCATATAGGACATGTTGTTTAGACCAAAACAAACAGGAACAGAATTGCTCTAAAAAATGTATGTAATTTTAAATTAATTATTGTTGGAAGGTTCAATAGGTATAGAAACTTTTAAATATTTACCTGTAGAAAAAACAAGAATACCAACCATTGTTGGGATTCCAAAGGTGCACAAAGATATAGAAAATCCACCAATGAGGCCTATAGTGGCCTCTGAAGGTTCTATAACAGTACCCTTGGCCAGATGGTTGGATAATAAGCTTAAAGATATGTCGCTTGGAGGTGAAGGTGTGGTTAAGGATTCCTGGAACCTGCTACATAGTATAACAAATGAGTTATATGATGAAATAATTACTTTTATAACTATTGACATAGTAGATCTATTTTCATCAATACCATATGAAGAAGGTATGAAATGGTTTGAGGAAGCGTTAATAAATTATGGTAAATTTAACAATAGAGATTTTTATCTTATTTTCACTCTGATGGAATTGGTTTTCAAAAATAATTTTATACATTATGAAGGAGAGTTTTTTAAGCAAGTACAAGGAGTAGCATGGTTTTATTCCTATAAGGAGGATTCTGAGGTGTGTTCCAATAAACTTCGTCTGTGTGGATACAGCTGAGTCGTGGCTTGTTGAGATTAAACTTCGTCTGTGTGGATACAGCTGAGTCGTGGCTTGTTGAGATTAAACTTCGTCTGTGTGGATACAGCTGAGTCATGGCTTGTTGAGATTGCTCTATTTTTCTTCTTTTTACATGTTGTTTAGACATCGTATCCTGTTAGTAAGATATCTCTGTGGGCATTCCAATTGTTGCATGTGTCTGGACAGATAGCCAAAGGGGGCATTATACTCACTGATTGGCCTAATGAGGTTTGAGGAAAGGGGGACAATGACATCCCTAGATCTAGACATAATCCCTTTCTTTATAAGCTGCGCAATATAGAAGGACTTTCTTACAACAATAGATGCACATTGGTCAAAGGTTAGGTCACTATCTGCATAAGTTCTCAAATGCCAAACAACTGGGTTAGCTCTTAGTGGTGTATTGTCAGTGTTCCCTGGGGTAGACAACTTCCCAAAAGATACAATAATGCATTTTTAGCATTTATTTTCAATCAACGATTTTGGCACCAGTTAACCTACTGGATAAACTCCAGATTCCACTTAATCATCAGCATATTTTTTCCTGACCATCAATAAAATTGCATTATATCATCCCCATGCATTCCTAAATTTTGTCACAGCTGATGATTCTACACAGTCTGTTTGGGAAGGGTATTCATTCATATGCACCCCTTCTTAAGACATAATAATTCAATGTATGTCCTGTAAACCATCCTGCTTGTATTTTCTGTGTGTGTACCCCTTGTTTTGATGCAGCCTTTTTTATATGGCATTTGCTGTCTTGAAAAAATACTACATCTCCACCACCTCTTTTTTTCAAGAGTATTTGTTATGCTCATCCATCTTAGTCATCCTCTTGTATTTTCAGTTTGTGTCCCCTTGGCCTCATGCAGCTTTTTAAAATAAATATGGCATTTACTCTCTTGATAAATATCATATCCTCTACCAGCTCTTTTTCTCGATCTGTTTGTTATACTTTTCCATCATCTCTTTCACTGGCTTCTGGTAAAGGCCTTGTCCTGTTTTTGTTCTTCTCCTTTGAACTTCTGTCTGTAGTAATGCATTTGTAAGGTACATTGCACCCACTGTGAAATGAATTATACTAATAGTGCTAACGCTTTGTATTGGCTTTCCTTTTGTCAACATGACCAGCACATGTAGTATGGGTGAACTCAAGAGTCATAGCCATGAAAGGCAAAATATAAATTAAAAAACGCACTAAACCATGAGCAAATGCAGGAACTTCTGAATGTGCCCAGTAATGCCTTGTGCCTGGGGCAGCTGCCACTGTCACTCTTCTCATGTAATGTTTTTGAGTGAATCGTTTTCTTGTTACTTAGTAGGTGCTTGGCTTACCATATAATAGCTTGTACTTCTAAGACGACTACTTTTCTGCTATGTGAACTCCTGCTAGTTGTCAGTGTATGCTCCAGCTGTAGAAGGGACCAAAACAACTTTTGATACTGTAAACTACAAAAACTTTGCTTTTCAAATGCTGTAATTTCAGTTTATGTTCATGAGATACAGCAGAGTAAAACCTAACATGCTAGAATTATGATCCTAGGAAATGTTAGCCCAAGACTGCACCTCTTTTCATCATAACAAAATATTCTACTATCACACACCAAGCTTGCACTGAAAAGCTGGATATTATATAATTTGAATTTTTTTAACAAATTTATAAACTTTGTTTAATTTCAATGATAGGGCCATAGTACACAATATTTTTCAGACTATATATGTCTCTGTAGTGCGTGACTGTTATGAGACTGTCTTGCAGGAACCAGTCGATTTGCCAGTGGTGATCAGTTTCATCGCCATTAGTACGAATATGTGATATGGTCTAAGTATAAGTGATTTAAATAGTCCGCACATGCAATAAGTCTAGCAAATGTGAAAACAGGGCATGACACTTTACAGGACATGACACCTGTGCTGTTTTGCGTGTTTCTGCTAAATATATATTTATGTGAAAGAGCTATTGACAGTGCAAACACAAAATGTGACACTGTGCTTTGTTCCGATTTAGGACAGCATATAAATCTTGGATGTGTGAAATTTTTACAGAATATGACCCCTGGTTACTGATTTATTAAAAGTGACACAAGGCTATGGTATTTTTGTTGAATATGACATTATTAACAATACAAAAAACTGCAATTTATTGATAATCAGTGGGATTCTAAATTTTGACTGTAAATTAAAGAGTGACATTCTATATGAGAATGATTTAGAAATGTATGGAAGAGACAGAGAGCAGCTCAAGAACAATGCTGCTACACATTTATATGGCTTACTAACCAAGATTTGAAGTTGCAGCTGCATTTTTCATTGCAACACAGGACGCAGTATGTTACCATAGTGACTATTTGTGTCCAATATTTGCCAAGCCTGGGTTCTCTTGTTTGTGCATGTTCTACATTATAATTTTTCATGTAGTTTAAGAACTGTAGCTGTAGGAGGTTCTTATCCTATATAAAGCAGGTATACTAGGAAGTAGTGCGGAGAATTATTCAGAAAAGTTATGAGAAGAATCATTCAGATAAGTCATGAGGAGAGTTGCAAAAGTCCTTCAAGGAATCTGCTGAAGAATTTGACAAAACATCAAAAGATCCACAGAAAAATCGAGAGTCCATCAGTTAGAGACATTATGAAATCATTATGAGAATGTTTTCAGTATTCACCGGAGAGAGAAACTATACAGAAAATATCAGGAAAACTTCTGAGAAGATGACAGAATGTCAAGTGTGCCCATCTGCTATTAAAAGTGGATTCTCCCAGCATATGAACTGTATGCATGTGCACTGGCTAACTTATATGTATATATGGATAGTATTTTAGACTAGGAACCAAATAAAGGAACAAACCTCCATAAAACAAAATAACTTGTAAAACGAAAAACCGAAGTTGCAAATGGAAAAGATAAAAAGGCGCTTGACTTCAAATGTTCAAACCGCTTAAATAAAATAAGAGAAACTTGTGCTAAGTGTTTTTGTCCTGGAACAAAGACTTCATCACAGCATGAATTAATCAAGTACTTAACATATTTAAATACAACTAATCAGCCAATCCAAAACATTGTCCCAATCAATTAACCAGTCAAATAACAATAACAAATTATTTACATCAACTATATGTCCCTTTTTAATAACTTATTTCTAAATATATATAACAAGACATTCCTTAATCTATAAAATACCATTAATCATATTTTTTTGTTAAAAACTATATGTGTATATAAAATTTCATGTGATATAGACCACATATTTTCCAAAAATTCATTTGACCTCAATTTAAGCACACAATTAATAGACACATACTCATCTAAGCTTGGTTTAACAGTGGCGTTCAAATGTAGCTGCCAGATTAATTTTTTGTATTCCAATAAAACTTCCTAATCACCTCCCCTGGGGTTATTGACAACCTTGTCAATAACCCCAAATTTAAATTTAAATTTTGAGGAACCTATACAAGCTTTTGGATGTTTATACAAGGTATTATATTTGTTATTCTTAGAAATGTCATATAGATGTTTGTATATTCTTTTAATCAATGAATACTCTGTTTTCCCTACATAGAAACTACCACAGTCCTGACATACACAAATATATACAACTCCCTTGGTAGAACAATTAGCCCAATTTGTCGTCATAAGATCTTTTCCTCTATATTTTATAGGGAAGGTATCGCCGTCTAATACAGAATTTCTGTAATTACATGTACCACATGTCCATGTACCAGCTTTCTTGATATTTATCAACCTACAATTGTCTTCAGTGCACTATTCAAAATTATCTTTCAAATTGTTCCCCCTCTTATAAACAAAGAAAGGATACTTCCCTAAACAATCCGATAAGCAGAAGTCCTGTCCAAAAATGTTCCATTTTTTGCTAATGATAGTTTTAATCATACCCAAATTAAGTGATATATTTTAACATTATTGCTTTTCTGTATTCCTTTCCCCTAAAGGAATATTCTTGTTTATCAGGTGTAACTATTACATTTGATGAACCCATATCTATAATAGGATGAAATCTGTTAATTATACCCTGTGTAACCTCTACCCTAGTTTTATGTATCAAATATTCTGGGTATTCCCTTTGTTTAAATGTTTGACACAGGATGTCCATTTTCTTCTCATAAAGTGTGACATCAGAAATCATTCTGGCTAACCTAATCATTTGGCCTCTGACTAAATTATTTATCTGCTTTATGGGATTACAACTTTTATAATGTAAATATAATAGAGAAAGTGAGTTTCCTATTAATATTGGATTTGAAACCATTGTTCAGGTTAGATATTGTGATATCCAAATAATTCATCTTGTCTGATGAATAAAACTGGGTGAATTTGAAAAAAATCTGTGGTATTATTAATATCCTACCATGGGAGTTGTATATATTAGTGTATGTCAGGATTGCGGTAGTTTTTATGTGGGGAAAACAGAGCACCCATTGAAAAAAAAGAATATGCAAACATCTATATGACATTTCTATGAATAATGAAAATAATGCTTTGTATAAACAAACAAAAACTTGTACAGGCTTCTCAAAATTTAAATACAGTGGGGAAAAGGGCAAATTTCCTGATCCCTACCATAACACGATCTCAGTCAGAATGGTTCAATGGCCTGCATTGTTGATGAGATGATTTTCGACAATGTGGCTGATCAATGATATGACATAGATACATTTGTTATGAATAATGCTGCCTATTCTGGTAAGATGTTTAATTTATTACATGATGATAGGAAATAGTGTGTAGTTTCTTTAAATGAAATTTACATACCATGTAAAAAGATTGATTTTTTTCTACTATGGTGCTTTAATGCAAAGAAAGTTGACTTATGAAGAATCTAATTATTTATATATGGCAAAGCCTAGGGTACCTTCTGTTTTTGGCATCCCCAAAATTCATAGGGACATATATGATCCTCCACTTAGACCCATTGTTTCAGCTTAAGGGTCTAAGATATATTCTTTTGCTGTATTTTTGGACAACATGTTGAAACCTTTTTTAAATCTATATCCACATATATTGAAAGATTCCTGGAATTTTTTGAGGAATGTCACCCATGGTATTTGGCATAAAGATTTAAGTTTTACTACCATTGATGTAGTAGATATTTATGGTAGTATGACACAGAAACAAGGTCCTGAATGATTTAGGGAGGCACTTCTGATTTTTGATTTTTTGGATCAGAGTAACATCAACTTAATAGTTCATTTAATGGAAAGAGTTTTAAGCAACAACTTTCTTTATTTTGTAGGAGAATATTTTAAACACCTCAAAGGTGTTGCAATAGGAGCAGCTTGGGTCCCCCTTTTTGTGAATATGGTCACGTGGAAGTGGGAAAATAATTTTGTTTTTGGATGTAGTTATTCCAAATGCTGGACAAGATATTATAGATATTTGGATGACATCTGTATTTTTTAGGTAGATATGAAAGAACATTTTGATAAGTTTTTTGATTATATTAATAATACATTAGTTTTTTTAAAAGTCACCCATTTTTATTTCTCAGACAAGATGAATTATTTGGATGCCACAATATCTAAGTTGAACGATGGTTTAAAATCCAGCATTTATAGGAACCTCACTTTCTCTATCTCACATTTACATTATAGAAGTTGTCACCCCATAAAGCTGAAAAATATTTAGTCCGAGGCCAATTGATTAGGTTAGCCAGGATGATTTCTGATGGCACACTTTATGAGAAGGACATGGATGTCATGTGTCAAATGTTTACACAAAAGGAATAGCCAGAATATTTGATACATAAAACCAGGGTAGAGGTTACACTGGGTAGAACTAACAGATTCCAACCTATTTTAGGTAGGGGTCTGTGAAATGAAATAGTTACATCTGATATACAGGAAGATTCTTTTAAGGGAAAGGAATACAAGAAAGCAATAATATTAAAATATAACACTAATTCAGGTATGATTAAAACTATTATTAGCAAACATTGAAATATTTTTGAACAGGACTCCTGCTTGTCTGATTATTTAGGGAAGTATCCTATGTTTGTATATAAGAGAACAATTTGAAGGATCATTTTGAACAGTGCACTGATGACAACTGGAGGCTGAGAAATACCAAGAAAGCTGGTACATGGAAATGTGGTATGTGTAATTACTGAAATTCTGTACTAGAAGCTGATACCTTCCCTATAAAATATAGGGGAAAAGATCTTGTGATGACAATTTGGGTTAATTGCTTTACCTAGGGAGTTGCATATATATATTAGTGTATGTCAAGACTGTAGTAGTTTTTATGTGGGGAAAATGGAGCGTCCATTAAAAAAGAATATATGAACATCTATATAACTTTTTAAGAATAACGAAAATAATGTTTTGTATAAACATACAAAAGCTTGTAAAGGATCCTCAAAATTTAAATTTAAATGTAAATTTGGGGTTATTGACAAGGTTGTCAATAACCTCAGGGGAGGTGATTGGGATGTCTTATTGGAATACAAGGAATTAATCTGGCAGCTACATTTGAATGCCACTGTTAAACCAAGCTTAAATGAATATGCGTGTATTAACTGTATGCTTATATTAAGGTCAACAAATTTATGAAACATATGTAGTCTGTATTACATGAAATTTTGTATACACATTTTTTTTAACAAACAAGATTTTTTATGATCATTGGTATTTTGTAGATTAAGGAATGTCTTGTTATATATGTTTAGGAATACGTTATTGAGTAGGGATATATAGATGGTGTAATTACTTTGTTATTATTATTTGACTGGTTAATTGATTGGGAACATTTTTTGATTGGCTATTTATTTGTATTTAAATAAGTTAACTACTTGATGAACTCATACTCTGATTTTATTAAATTTGTTTGAACATTTGAAGTCGTGCCTCTTCTCAGAGATGCAGAGTGGTGCACAGCAGATGGAGTTTACTGTGGACAACAGCAAAAAAAAAAAAAAAAAAAAAAAAAAAAAAAAAGAAATCTTGTAGGAACCTAATTTTCATGGTGACTTCCATTGTAGAGATATCAATCTTCCAGAGAGAAAGTCCCTGACTGCAGCATCAGCAGCTGGGTGGCTTTGCCCAACTGTCTGTTGGCAGTCAGGGGCTATTTGCCTTTACCCTGTCCTGCATGGCTATCAGTTACAAAGGGCATGTAGATTTGAAGAGTTATGAGCAAAGTTATTCAATTTCCTTTCACACTCACCAGTGTCCCTAGTTGCTGCCTTTGCATGATGTGATGACCTGTCAATAACAAAAAAAAAAAAAAACAGCAGTAAGAAGAGAGATTAGCAATTTTCTTTCAACCCTTTATTGATGAGTCCTGAGTTATCTCAGCACTGCTGTAAAAGGAAACAGTCACTGCTGCCAAGCTAAGCCAATTGTAGTATATTTTATTTTATCTTAACATCAGAATGAAGGCACCTTTAAAATAAAAAAATCTTTCTTACTCACACACGTAGGAAGTGATTTGCAGTGTAACTTCTCCTTAAAGTCAAAGAGAAATGTAGCTTAGAGGTGAAAGGTCCATACTTTTAATTAATATGGCGTCTCACCACTATCCCTACAGATATAGTAAAAAGAAATGGATAATAAGCCCATATCCTATTACAGTGGTATGCACCTGAAAACTGGTTGCTATTATAAGAGCTCAGAGCTTTCCTGGCAATCTCTAGCCTTACAACTATAGACTGCTGGGAGATGGAGACCTCTGATCTTCAGGAGCTATATTCTTTTGCAAGTGTGTGAGTTTTCTTTCTTACTTAATGGCAGTAAACAATATAGAACTATGTGCAATTGTAATAGCAGACACTGGGGGATCATATCTGTTATTTATTTATTTTCTTATTTAATTACTGTGATTAGCATATGGGGTGGTTGCCCAAGAGAAGCAAGTTAGAATAAACTACTGTGTCAGCTTTATTTCACCACTTCTTGTAATTATGTGTGGCAAGTGCTTGCCAGAAGTGGTTATTATTTTTTTGGGAGGGCCTGTGGATGAATGCAAACAGGGCATGATGTTTGCAGAGTTACATTTTTAAAGAGCTTATTCTGATAATTCTTTTTCATTTTTGTCACAACTTAGTATCAGAGAGGTATACAAGCGGTAGGTATCTTTTGGGGATAGAGAGGCAGGATATGTATGAAACACTACATGGTTTGGCTAGCCTAAGGGTAGTGTGTGTGTGTGTGTGTGTGTGTGTGTGTGTGTGTGTGTGTGTGTGTGTGTGTGTGTCTCTGTGAACCACAACTTAAAATTTATTATTGAAGCCACAATGCTTTTCACGTTCTTCAAATCATATGGAAAAGTAAACAGAATACAGCTGTGTTATTTTCAGGGCAGGCTATATATGAAAACAAAGGGAAATTATATGATTCATGCAAAATAAAATCTGACAACTTTTTTTCAGGGAGAAGATTGTGTATGCATGGTCAAGAGCAGCAGAGTAAAATAAATTACTGCAGTCATTGTTTCTTTCACATTCCTCATAATCAGACATCATAAATGTACAAAAAAGATGGATGTCTTTTTACAGCAGAGATGAGAAGGCATGCTTTACATGAAAGCACAGGGTTGTTACTTTACCTCTGTTGAGTAAAATCATGGGTTGTTGTAGACAGGGTGTGTGTCTAACAGCAACAAGTTATATATTACAGAGATCATTACATATTTTATTTTCTCTTCAATGTGACATCAAGTGTATGCAGAATGTGTCTATCAATTTATGGTAGATGCATGAAAGCACAGGCAAAGGGTATAAACACTTTTGAATGATTATTGATATGCATAATGAATTATCAACATTTGTTGGTCACCAATGTGGCTATTATATTTGTATAAAAACTTCACAGTCCAAGGTAGTGTACCTTCTCTGAAGGGAAACATTCCACTGGGACAAATATATTTATGTGTTTTATTCTTAAGTATTATTTTTGAATTATCTGTAATTTTTATTATATGCTGCCTAAGGGGGACTGACATATGGCCTCATATACAGCTAACAAATCCAGTGTTTCAGATAAGTTTTGTCTTCATCTGTCACTATTCCCAGTTTATTCTGGGAGGTTTTGGCCATTGTTTGCAAAGTTGGGTTAAAATAATGTTCAGAATAACTTACACTGAGTCTTAATTAGAACAGAAGCCAAAAAAAAAAAAAATATTTGACCAGCCAAAGCAACATTTATTTTACTGCTTATAGAGTAAAGCTTACATTTAGTACACTTAAGTCAGTCTGTGCCATGCCAGTCAGGATGGAGAGGTAGTGAAATCCTTAGGAATAGCATGGAATTCCTGAGTATGTTTTTTACCCGCATATGTATTAGAATTTTCCAATTTTTTTTTTTATTTTGAACTGCCTTTGAAGAACTGGCATGGCCTCTTATATACAGATAATAAATCCAGCCTTTCAGAGGGCTTTTCACATTCTGACACTATGCTTGATTGCTATCAAGCAAGTGTTTAACCTCTGCACAAAAGGACAGGTAAAAATAATGTCCATTATATAACTGCAGTATGGTATAATGTTTGAAATAAAGCAGCCTATAGATTTCTCCAGAAAAAGTATTTTTACTGGTAAAATATGACTAAAATACCATGTCTCATTCACGTAAGGTGCTTACCTCAAGTTCAACAGTCCGGTGTACTGAACTTTTTTGATAAAATAGAAGTTCCAGGTGCATTTTGCAATTAATTACCCTGTTGTTACCACCTTAAAGTTTTATAATGAAATCTGAAAGAGGAACCGAGATACAGCATTTTGTAGATGGGCACCAGATTTTGGTACATATGCCTTTACTGCCAATCTAGCATTTTGCATTTTACATAGTTTTCCCTGTTGTTTTTATGCTGAATACCTGCTTAATATGTAGAGTACAAAATGGGCTAGAATACTTCTCTCCTGAGTTATAATGGAGTAAAAACTCTGTGTATCTCTCCAGAAAAATAATATATATTTTCAGTTGTAACATGTTACTGCTGCAGTGCCATGATTCAAGTAGTTACACTGTGTGGGTCAAATTCTGAAGTATGCTACACTGGAAGCTCTGTAGTTTGAATTACAATGTTATATGTGTTTTGTATGGGAGCATCCTTTTGTTATTACTTAAATGCTTTAGACTGAAATTTCAAAGGGAGACAGAGGTATAGTCTTTCAAAGAAAAGCCCCTGTGGGTTTTTTGCATGTGTGTTTACTGCCAGGCTGACATTTTACATTATACTCAGTTTTCATTGTGGGCGCTGTGTTGAACTTCTCAGCATACTGAATACAGTAATGGCTGTAAATGCTTCTTTATTAAGTATTATTAGAATTAAAAATGTTATCTATTTTTCCTGAGTTCAGAATTTTTTTTTGTCACTAGACTTATGCCCCCCCCCCCCAGTTTACACTCATGTGCAGTGAACTATATTGGACAATACAGTTGTCCATATACCTTTACCAATGGAGTCATCATCAAAGTGCTGTTTGTTGTTAAGGGTATTGATATATTATGCTGAGAAATATGCTCTAATATTTTATATGGTTACTGAGAAAATTGTCCTTTATTGCTAGGTGTCACTGATAGTCTTATTTGGATGCTCTGTTTTTTCCACTTATTTCAATATAAAAGACAGTATAGTTTGCATTTTTCTGCTATATCTATCCAAATCATGTAACTGGCATGTCCTTATGGATGAAGAACCAAAACTATTCTTTTCTAGGAGAAAGTAATATTTTTGATGGTGTTGTACATTTTCATAAACTACAGATATTTTACATGTTCTGATGAATGTGCTCATATTTCAGATTTGTTGACTATCTTCCCTACAAGCATTTTCCTTTCTTTCTTTCCTTATTTATCCTTAGTTGACTGAGTTAATCCCACTAGGATATTGGCCTCTTTGCAAATGAGACCCAAGGTGGTATTCATACTACAAGGGGAAATTTGGCCAGGGAATTGGAACTTCCAATACTTCTTTCAATAGGTATAGTGAGATCTTTTAAATCCACCTGAACTACTACCAACATAAGCAGGTGGACCTCAGTTTAATGGCTCATTTGAAGGATGACACACTCAGGAGTGCAGCACCCCCAGTGTTATTCAGAATTAAATTATCGAAGACCTACCCCAGGATTCACGAAGCCTCCGTGTAAGAGTTATAACTCTTACACGGAGGCTGCAGTTAAACTGAGTGATGTCAGCATGCTCTGCATATTCATGAGAGCATGCTGAATCACACCCAAGTCGAACACGGCCGTGTAAGACAGTAGGGGGCGTGTCCGTAGGCTGAGCCCTGCAAGCGGACACGCCCCCAGAAGTCTAAAAGTGCCCAAAGTACACACCCACAACAGAGTCCACGGAAATGTGAATAAACACAACACAACACATGCCCCTACAGACTATTAAACATAAAAGAAATATCAATGTACATTTAATATTTTTTTTAAATTGTAAAGATGTTTAACTGTGAGTGCGCTCGTGGCGTGCCCGTAGCGCAGCTACAGTTAGCAGTCAGTGAGAAAGCAGATAAGAACTACATATGCAAAATAAGCCAGAAAGCAATAGCGAAGCGGTAGAGATGCCGGCTGCAGAGCAGGCATCCATGGTTCGAGCCCCCACAACCCAAATTTTTTTTTTCTCAAAATAAGCATGAAACAAGTCTCTGACACATATATGTGCACATAAAACCAGAATATATGTAAAATGCAATGTAATAGCCTATTTATATTGAATAAATGTGAGCTAAGAAATGAATATAAACTGCCTTATATGCCCATAGCTGAGCTACAGTTCAACAGAGTGAGATTATGTGCCCGTAGATAAGCATAGGTTTAACTGGTGCAAAATGAGTGCCTGTAGCCGAGCAGTGGTTTACCACGCTGATTATATGTGCCCCTAATTGCGCTAAGCGGCATATGCGTGCCAATAGCCAAATAAGTGTTAAACCAGGTACCCGTTTGCGCGGAGCTGCGCACCGCGCAAACGAGCTAACCGACGGGCAATGGTGAGCAAGCCATATCCAAAATGCCTTTACACAGACACACCCCTCAACATGTCTAGACAGTCCTGAAAAATAAAAAGCAGTGGCCAGGTTCGAACCCAGGATACTATACACCATAGTCAAGGTACAGAACCACTAAGCCATGACAGCAGTTCATAGAAATGCAATATCAACTCATATATAGGAATGAATACAAACTACAGCATGACAATGCAGGTTTACTGAAGTTGATACAATTCCAAACTGGCCAATCACAGATATGTGCGGGAAAAACGGACTATATAAGCCCCATAGGCGGGAATACACAGCATAAACGATTGTAGAACAGACCTGCAGTTAGAATGTCAGGTGTAGGTGAGGGTAGTCGCTTCCAAGCGCAGAGGTGGGGTGTTGAGGAGTCCAGGTACATGGCCTGGCTCCTAGTCCATAACCACGAGGCCCAACTCATGCAGGGCCAGGTCCTTTGGGGAGCGTACAAGGCTGAGGCGTGGGACCAGTTGGCTCATGAACTCACCAGTGCCACAGGAATTCCTAGGACAGGTGAGCAGGTCCGTCACCACCATGCGGACCTGAAGAGACGTAAGCAGGACCAACTGAACCGTTGGATCCAGGAGGCCCGCAATCACCCAACGCCCCACCACTGAGTAAGTATAAATTAATTATGTTTGTAGAAAGTTAAACTACCTGAAATCATGGAGATGTGTATTCCAATATTACTTCATTTATATTACAGCTGCAGGTGTCCGTTCTGCGAACCGCAGAGCCTATGCTGATAGGCTGGTGCGGTTGCGCCACCAGGCAGGTCAGTAATCCACTACTAGTAACTGTAAAGATATATAAATGTATGACAGTTAGCATAAGAGTGCAGTGTAGCCAGGAAGGAATTAAATCTGCAACTCACAGAGTGTGAAAGTGTATGCAAGTATTGCCTGATTACAACAGTTCCCAGCCTGTAAGTTGAAACTAATCATGAGACTGTCCAACACATATTTTTAAATAAAACTGCCCTGCCTGTAAGAAAATAGTACACAAACAGCAGCAGGTAAAGTATAGCTGCAGAAGAGGATGAATCCACCTGTGTGAGATGTATACTTGTGGAAATACTGAAACATGACAGAAGTGAGAGTGCTGGAAAGAACTGTAATAATTTCTGTTAAAACATGTCAATAAAGCCTAGAAGTACCAGTCTGAATAGTAACATGAAAGCAAGTGAGAGAGTGTGAGAAAGTGTCAGGAATACAGCACTACAGTAGTAATAACCCCTGAATAAAGTATACTGCAGTCAGGACATAATTAAATGCATGTGAGACCCAAAACCAAACAGAAACATCTGTTCAAAGTGTTGCTGCATGTGGAATGTGTACACCAAAATCTGGATATGCTGCTCCCAGTCTGAAATATGCAGATAGGATGACTGTCTGATATCCCAAACATCCACACCTGTCTACAGTTATAGAAAGAACAGTTAACAGGAGATGTATCTGCACAAATTTCGATATGACTTGTGTATGAACAGCAATAAAATGTAGACTTATGTTGCAGTAACAGTCCCATCTGCAAGGTTAAGTAGTTAACATATAGGACACTGTAGTCAGAACAGTAGTGTGTATATAACTGTAGCTATTATAAATGTACAGCATATGTGGTTGTATTCAAGGTGTTAATAATATGTCTGATTTACCCCACCCTCTAACCATCTATAACCCATTCCACGGAAAATGGTATGTGCAATCACAATTACCACCCCTGGACATCTGTCCTGTTGGGTCATATATATTTGCATGTCTGTTGATGCATCTGCCCTGTTCATACATCCACACCTGATGGCCTGTTGCCATCAACCAACCCTGCATGTTGTTGGACTGTGTATTACTGTTGAAATTATGCATGTGCTATGCACGCTGTTCAATGGTGTGAATAACTGGGTGTGTGGTTAATGGGAATACTAATGCATGCTGTTAAAACTAACTGTGAATGGTATTTATATGTCACTAACCCAAACTGTTATGACATAATGCAAAACATAGAACGACAGGGAAGGCGGGTTCCGCGGACCCACCTCTCCCACCTCAGCTGGCGAGTGCACCTGGCACTAGTGCCGAGTCCGGACCCTCCTCCGGTGGCCCTGTGCCACCTGCGGGTGGAAGCGCTGCAGTGGACGGGCTCGCCCCTCTGCAAGTGTGGCCGGAGGAGATCCACCACTCACCCTCCATGGCGTCCGGACTCTGGTGCGTAGGGAGATTCGGGACTCTGTCCTCGAGCCCCTACGCCAGCTCGAGGCACGGGTGGCGCAACTAACGGGCTTGCCCGTTGCCCCGCCTACACAGCCCCCAGCACAGCCCCGTCCTGGGCAGTGAAGGAACAGTGGCAACTGCCTATGGGTGGGGATATCAGTTCCACTGTTGCCATCTGTGGGCTCATGGGCTCTGGACATCCCAACCTCCGTCCCCGTCAATTGTGTAACCCCCCCACACGTGTCATACACCGCCCCTGTATGCGTCTTGTTTGTCTTGTCTGTTAACCTACCCAACCTACCTCCCCAGCTGTACCGACTACCTTCACCTGACATACCACTCTCACCTGAAAAAAAAAAAAAAAAAAAAGGGCACTCTGTACCCACAAAAAAATTACGCCCCATACATAGCTGCCCATTCCGCACACATGTCTACTGGACATGGAACCCATCAATTCCAATTGGCTGTACAACAGGTATTATTGTTGTCCTGACACCTCTCTCAGGGGTGGAAGGTTTCAAATGTCACACCAAATTACATACATATGCACAGCTGTTGCTGCTGAAGAAATGGGCAGCTATGGGCCTTACCTACATCCCTCCTGCACATCCCAAGCTTGTTTCCCTACTGTCTTACCCTCTTTGTGACCCCTTTTCACCACTTTCCTGTCTCCCCTTCTTTTCTTTCAAAGAAAATAGCGGGTGTCTTGCAAGAGTAAGCACGTTTAAGCGGTTGTAAGCGGGTGTGCTTGTGCGTGAGCTAACCGCCAGTGTGCATGCGTGAGCTCGCAAACCAGCGCTAACCCGGTTACAACTGCTTAAAAGTGCCTTAGTCACTTTGATTGACAGGTCCTGTACTCAGTTCAAAAGAAAAATAAAATCCCACTGTGAGTCCCGAACCCAGGACCTTGGCAACTACAGTCTGCATGTCTTACCACTAAGCCATGACTCTTACATAGAAACACTGTGCTAAAGTAAATATATCATTTAACAGTAGGAATGAATGTAAAGGGAATATAGATGTGTAGTACACAAAGCATGACATGTAGAATCACAAACAAAACTGGTGGATTTCCATAATAGTAGTGTGTGAACAGAAACAGCCATGCTAGTTGGAAGCTAGTAGGTAATAATGTCACCATAGCACCTTGCAAGACACACACATACTCACAGCAGGATAAGCACTGCCCATACCCCACAACCTCTTACAGGAACACATCCGGACCAAGTAATACAATATGTGGAGCAAAGGCCCAAAACCAGGGACACATTACAAATGAAGTTACAACAAATGCAGACAGTTCAGAAACTAACAGGGTCTACACCTTGTGGGATGTTTGGAAGGGTATGTAGTCTGGAACTTGAATGTTTGTCACCATATTCTGACTTGAGCCCAGACTGACCTGCCAGATAAAGGTGTGCAAGAGATAATGACCAAATTATAAGGCAGACATGTGGACAGCCTGCAAATATCTGTACACATGACGGGTTCAACACCACCATATTTGAATAGTTAAGAACCTAGACATAGCAACAGTGAATGTCTTACAGGGATGCCCTACAGACCCCATGTGAAATGTACAAACAGTAGGCAGAAAGGTGTAACACATGCAATGGTAACTATGGAGTCCGGAAAGTATTCACCACTCGCATGGCAGAAAAAGTGTAGTAATACCTATGCTCATGCTAACCCACAGTCACAACTGCAGCATACCAGACATATTAATGAGTGCACCCCACTGATATGTACCATTCCATGAGGCACATAACTGGTGAACCTGAAAGCCTCTGGGGCCTGCTCAGCAGCATACCCACATATGCTAATAGATGTCAAGGCCCACACCATGGCCAGACCACACTGCATGCTGTAACACCCTAGCAGATATAGCAAGCATTCCAGGGTGTGAATGTACATGGGAAATAGGAAAGCTACAGCAGCACACAACAGTCAAGACACCTAGCAGGCACACCAGTACTGACAGTAAAGGGCAACTATTGAAGACGTAGCAACAGAGTGCAAGCAAAGGTGAAAGGAAAGCACACACACACACATGCACACATCAACAATAGTAGTAGTTGTTAGTGTACATACACAGTCAGTACAGGAACTGGAGAAATGAATGGAGGAATGTTAACCCACAACCCACCGAGTAAAATTAGAGATACCAACCTTTACACTCACAGAATGTTGTCCACAGCATAACAGCATGGTCCCTGCCATTAACATCTGAAAGGGCTACGCCTATTTCACACACCTTTTATAGCACAGTTCTGAAATCACAGTGAGAACTGCAATCAGTACACAACAGGCTGCATGCAATTAGCAAATGCTGGCTAACAATTGGTGCAGAGGCCATCACATGGGCATATGCAGATACCTACAAAAGTATGCTGTATTCCATGTCCACGCATGCAATAATTACATTGCACCTGGAGAGAAAGAGAGAGAGAGACAGAGAGACAGAGAGAGAGAGAGAGAGAGAGAGAGAGAGAGGGAGAACCACACCCAGAACTAGACTGCAACTAAGCAGACAGACAGCAATCCCCAGCAACAGCTACCTGGAAGCTGCAACTGTGAATCGGAGCAGCAGGACAGAGAGCCAGGCATTCGCAGACACAGCTGTGACAAACACAGGTACTGTAAAGTAATACTATCAAGGTGTACATACTGTGAACCCTCCATATGTGTTATTGGGCTGTATCCATATGTATATGAAGATGTGTAATGGGCAGGGGATATACAGCACCTATCAGTGAAGGCTGTACATACAGTTGTATGTGTGAGCATCTATGTGCACATATATATGTCGTTTGATTGTAGGTTGTACTGCCATGTACTAATTAGATTACACAGCTATGTATGTTTAGCAGTATGTTAGTGTGTGTATACAGTAAGGTAGACATATATGCTGACATACCTGTCCAACATATGGCTATGTAGTTATGTCAACATATGTATGTGTATATATCTTATATGTATATATATACATATGATATGCATATATGTATACATACATAGAGAGAGAGAGATGTAGGACTACATAGACAGATGCTGATAGAATATTGTAGCGACATATCTATGTAATGCACACATGCAGAGATAGATATATGTAGATACATATACATAGACAGACTGATCTGACCACCTACAGGTATGATTGTATATGCTGACCTGCAACACAGCCTGCCCCCCCCCTGTCGCCCACACCCCCTCTGCGCCCCCCCCACATCTACAGCAGAATATGTACATCAATATATATATCTGTGCAAATGTATACACACATATGTACATATATATATAAATAGACATATAGACATATCTTAATACATATATATATGTTTAGAGAGAGAGAGAGAGATGTATACAGAGCTGGAGTGAGGCACATGTGTACAGATGTATTGCAACAGGTGCCTGGTGACAAAGGCACGGAGTGAACACCAGTGTCACATCCGGAGTATCATACCACAGTCCAGATCACCTACACAGGTAACCACCATATAAATGAGTGTCCGCCCACCACTGCATGTGTCAGGGGTGGTCAGGGTCAGACATGTGTACAATAGTGGCCCCAATGATAGTCACAGTGGCACACTATCCCTGGAATAGCTGCACATGGTATGTGTCCGCACACATGGTCAGTCAGGCATGGACATGTAGGTCGGTGTACCCCCCACAGCACGTAATGTATGCCATGGTATGGACCTCACACGACAGCAACAGATATGTAGAAGGACACAGTGACATGTACAACACGGTGACAATGCACCCAAACACAGTACCATTGCACAGTGACTGTCAACACCACAGAGTACACATATGCGCCCACGTACAGGTTACCACCCCCAGATGCACATATGGAGGTCACACCCATGACAGATGTCCAACAGGCATTGTACCACCGCCCACCATCCACAACCTACCTGTCTGCTGTGTGTCGTCTGTGCCACTGCAATTTAGTGCACATGTGTAGGTACGGGTTCAGACTCACAGACAGGACACACCCTGCAACAAACCACACAGTGTTACGATGCGAGACTCCCCATGTGTACATGTCACACATACCCCTGCTGCATGTCACTCAGATAGGTAATATGCCATATGTGTCACCCTGTGTAACTGTGTGACGGCAGCCGGTACCATCACACCACATGTGTCACAATTGTCAGGTTAGCAGAACAGTACGCTGCTGTAGACACGGGGGCATTAGCATATTGTATAGTATTGTATTACAATGTCATGTATTGTGTTGTATTGTATTGGTATGGTGAGGTGCCTCCTGCATGGAGTGGAACCACTGGTGCTGTGTGCCAGTGTACAGGTACATACCCTGTAGTCAAGGTAGTGTAACATAGCACCTCTATATGTGTGTTTAGCGCCTGTCAGAGGGTATGTAGCATGCAACTGGGGATACCAGCAGGTCCCGTCCATGTCGTGTATTCTGCTCACCTGTGGGTGTCTCTCACCTGGATAACTGTGATGACCTTGAGGTTAGGGTCAGCAGGGATAACCATGCCTTAATACAGGGGGAGGGCGGGTGACACCTGCACTGACCCTGTCCGCCAAAATGTCGCCTAGCTGTGGTGTAGGTGAAATATGTGTAGTGTACTACCCATGGGCATAGAGGATGGTTCCTGACCAGGTCGCTAAATAGGTCAGGTAGGCCTCCTGGTCATCTGCAGTATCACGCTTGACGTCCCACTCAACATTGCCCATGTAGTCAGTGTGATGGGAAATAGATCCTTACCAGTGCTGCTCAGACATACCCTCCCTTCAGAGACTGATGCTCTGTCTCGTAGTAGCTTACATCAAGTGTAATACAATCAGTATATGGCTGGGGTTCGCCGGACAGGATGCTGTCCCTTTGTGGACAGTGTCCTGGACATATATGGGAATGCATGAGCCATGCGGTCTTGGAGATGTCTGTAGAAAGCAATTGTGTAGGGGTCAGCATTGTGTGTTGTCTCTGACACTGGCCCAGTGGGCTGTAAGGATACCATATCAGTGTTACAAAGTGTAACGTCTGTATCTGTAATGTTGTGCACTGTAGCCATCTGTGCTGGTGGTGGAGGTGGGATATGTATATCCAGGGCAAGCAGGGTGTGGTCAGCCCACAGTAGTCGCCGATGTATGCCATACAGTACCTAGACACAAACCCACAGAGTGAGGAGGTGCACCTCACCTGAATTGGTGTTCTGACTGCTGGTGTCCAGTAGTATGTCGTACGTAGCCTGGCAGGTACTGTACAACAGTTGCTGGCCGAGCACTGATACCTGGCCATCTACATGTGTATCGACCAATAGACAGACAGCTGCTACATATGTGTGATATGTGGTATCATGACAGTCAAGTAGCATGTGTAGTATGTGTGCCAAGGTCTGCCAACATAGATTGCTGATACCATGTTATCTTTTTTCCCAGGTACATGGCCCACCCAAGACATGCAACCTACTCCGTGGCTGAGGATGAGGAGATACACCAGAGCCTGGTGCGGGACTATGCAACACTCTTTTCCCACACCAGCCAGAATCAGCAGGTGAGGGCTGCACTGTGGCAGGACCTTGTCCGTCGGGTAAATGATATAGGCATGCATAATAGGACATATGAGCAGGTACGACATCACTGCAGTGATTTGATTAGACATGTCCGTCAGCGTCGTCAGATATCCACAGGCAACAGGTCGCCACAGGTGGTGGGTGGCTACACATCCCCACTCACCAGACTGGAGGGACTGCTCCTGAGTGTAGTGGCTCCAGTCCACCTGCAACAACAACAGCAGCAGACATGCGTCATGATGGAGGCTGGAGCCGCACAGCTGCAGGACACTGAACGTGCAGGTAATATGTCACATGTGTAGTTGACTGTTGTGTACACTGGTAGTTAATGCATGTGTGTGGTGTGTCCTTTGTTTGTAGCTGCAACCATAGTATATAATGTGCAAGTGTGATATCCGCAATATTAGCTGCAGACCTTTGAAAGGCGACTGTGGTACTCCTGACCTGTATCATACTCAGTAATATTGGCACAGTTGTGCCCACTAACATTAGTTTCCTCCTGTCTGCAGGACCCTCCGTATCACTGCATTGCAGCCTATCCATGCTGGTGAGTGTCTATTTACTTTACCTGTAAAGATGTTGGTAGTAATAGTACCTTTTGGCACACTTAGTGGTGCCCCTTGTATGCATGTAGGTGTGTCTGTGTCTGTGTGTCAATATCACGCATACTGAGTACTGTTCAATTGTGTGAAACTGTGTGCACGTGTGCATGTGTGCAAGTGTGCAAGTGTGCATGTGTGCATGTGTGCATGTGCATGTGTGCACCTGTGCATGTGCATGTGTGCATGTGTGCACCTGTGCATGTGTGCATGTGTGCATGTGTGCACCTGTGCATGTGTGCATGTGTGCATGTGTGCACCTGTGCACCTGTGCATGTGTGCATGTGTGCATGTGTGCATGTGTGCATGTGTGCACCTGTGCACCTGTGCATGTGTGCATGTGTGCATGTGTGCATGTGTGCATGTGTGCACCTGTGCACCTGTGCACCTGTGCATGTGTGCATGTGTGCATGTGTGCACCTGTGCATGTGTGCATCGCTGGTAGTGTGAAGACATTGTAAACTGTGTTTCCTGTTTCCTTCCCACAGGTTCTGTTGCTGCTCTGGTGTTATCTAGCAGGGAACCTGAGTCAGGTGCCGTGGGTACTGCTACTGATGACATTGGTGTAGTGGCACAGGACGGTATGCCAGGGTCCGCCATTGGTCAGCCAATTGACAGTACACAGCTGTCGACACCATCCATGCGCACAGTTATCCTGCCAATACACCCCTTGTCACCACTGTCCCTAGGTGATGGACAGCATACAGTGGGCATTGACCAGGGTAATGTGGTATCTGCGGCACATGCTTCCCCACACAGCAACCATGGGCATGGCCCAGAGATGGTACCACACAGACAGATGTCCAGGGGTTCTCGTGGGAGCATCCATGGGCGTACTGCCCCTGGCAGACGTGCCCACAGAGGACTTACAACCTCAGCTATGTTTCGGACTGTCATGCAGGCACAGTCACGTATGGAACGGTACACCAGACAGGGTCTGAGGGAGCTGACAGCATGTCGCACAGCCATGACCGACGGTATGCGTGACATTGCGGCCGCCATCCGTGATTTCACCGACGACGTAGACAGACGTTGTGGGGACATATTACACCGGCTCCACAACTACATGTCCATGAGCCAGGGTGATGGTGGGCGGTTGCGTCGTCAACGTGGCTGTATGCCAGCAACAGCAGCAGCTGGCAGTCGGCGTGGACGACAACAGGGGCGCGGCCGGCCCCGTAGTGCCAGCAGCAGCCCCAGCAATGCTGGGTCTGTGCTGTCATCAGACCGCCCCAGGAGACCACGTGCACGTGGCTCTGGCCAGGGCCGACAGGGCTCTGTGTCCAGTCAACGAACACCTGCTTCTGATGACAGTACCCAGTCTGGGTTGGTACCGGATATGGTCCGTAGCACCCCTGCAAGGCACAGGTACCGTGTCCGTGGCCAGAGACACTGATCTGTATGACCTGGCAGGTACAGTCTGTGGCTGTCCACAAACACCAGTATATGGCAGCCATGAGGTGGAACTGTGTGCATCCATACACACATGCAAAATAACAACACCTAGGGCTACCGCATACGCACACACTGCATCAACACTGCCCCACCTTCTACTGCTGTCCCTCACCAACACACATACACATACATGTCAATTGGTGGTATGGGTGGCTGACCCAGGCATACCAAGTTCACACCCTGTGCATATGATGAAACTGTGCCACCTCCTGCAGTCTGTAACAACTGTGCAGGTACAGGTTAACATGTTGCTGATGCACAGGGTGACCAATAGATGTGTAGTAATAGTATCATGTTGTGAACAGTACTGTGTGCTGATTTAATTGTGGGTATATCACAGCATGCCTGATGCAGTATTTGTGTGATTGTCATGTCCTGTTGTCTACACCCATGGTAAGTACCATAGTGTATCATCTGCACATGTTGGCATACTAGTGGTAATGATGTCAACAGCAGCCTACATACATAGGTAGCACAGGGATGGGTAATGAATGTAGTAATACACAATGATGGACATGTACATTGCAAGTGGCATGTTGGCCACACTAGACTCTGCAATGCAGATGTGTGAGGATGTTGATATGTGTGCAGAACTACACAACTGGTACAGGACACACAGGTGCACACTAGCACTGCATGCACACACCTCATACCATGCTAGACAGCACCAACACACATAACGAACTGTCACAGGAGGGAGAGTCCCCATATATGTCAGGGATACTGTGGTGGCAGGCCAGGGAGCATACATCCTACTAAGTATGGCACCACTGAGAGAAGGATCGGTGTCTGTTATTTGACATGTGTATTACTGCAGGTATGGGCACATGGGTTTATATCCAGTTATTGTACATCCTGACAGTACATGCATGTTCCGTACACTTGTGTGCACTGAGACTGGACCCTGGCCATCTGACCAGTGTATTTCCATGTACATGTGCATAGCGCCTGCATATGTGCAGTGTTACCTTATGGAACTGGTACAGCTTGTTTGTTGTACAATGGACTACATGGAGCCCTGTTCACTGTACCTTTGTTTGCATGCATGTTTGCTTGCAATTACCCTGGAATACCGATCACATCTGCAATGCATAGTTATAGAGCTTCTGTGGACTCCTAGTGCCATCTGTGTAGCCTACTATATGTATGGCCATGTCCCACTTGAGAGGTTGCCACTGTTTGACCTGTTCACATGTACATTGACTGTGACACAGTGCATATGACCTGCCTGACATGTGTCCACGTGAGCAGTCATATATGCTACTGCTAAGTATATCACAGGCACTACACCTTCACACATCCATCTCCTGTTGAACTACCTGCTTTGCTAGGGACAGCCTGCACCTGTCACCCCTGGCCTATCAGATATTGGCAAAGCCTCTTGCTACCCCCATAGTGCCTATGTTAGGCAGGGCTCACATGACAAACCCACCTTCATAGGTATCACAAGGGATAAGACACTAAGAGCAATGCTACCCAACGCCAGATGTCTAAACCTCCAGATGCATGCACCCAAAACACTTGTTTGCATGGGAAACATCGATATGTGTGCAGTAACAGATGCCTGGTTCAGGGCTACTGAGAGCACACCAGCACTACCGGGTGTAACCCGGTTGATTTCTTTGCTACAGTCACCAAGGCCATTGCCGAGGGGAAGGTGGTTCACACAGCCTACCTGGACCTTGCAAACGCCTTCGCAACAATACCCCACTTGGGCATTCTAGGGAAGCTCACCAGCTTAAATATAAGCCCCTATGTCACTAGATGGATTGCACAGTGGCTCAAGAACAGAACCCACATGGTTAGCATTGCTGGAGCCATGCCAGACCCCATAACAGTTACAGGTTGTGTCCCAGAAGGCTCAGTCCTGGGACCCTCTTGTTAAGTACATATTTATTGGAGGTACAGGCCAACACGGATGAACTGTGGCTGTCCAAATATGCAGATGACTGCAAACTGGACACCATAATCGACTCCCCAGCTGACACAAGCATCTTCCAAAGGGGCATCATAGCAACAGACAACTTGTGCCAGAGCCATGGCCGTCTGCTGAACAGTGTGTAGAAGGGGAATGTGCATCCTGTAGTCTGTTCACCTAGTTACCAAAAGGGACATTGTCCACACACACACTAACCCCCCTCATCCAAAAACACACACTTGCCAATTGCAGGATTCAAACCCCTATCTGACTGTTATGACACGTGAGACAGGCGCATTAGCTGAGCACGCTATTTGCATTACTGGGGGTTTTCTCTTCCCCTGCTATACTTATAGAGTGCTGACATCATCAGTGTTTAGAAAAGGAATGGGCATCCTGTAGTGTCCTATCCTATTTGCCAAAAGGGACACTTCCCTCACACACTAACCCCTCTCAGACAGACACACACACTTGCCATTCATAGGAATCAAACCCCTACCTAGCTATGTTATGACACTTGAGACGGACGCATTAGCAGAGCGCGCTATTCGCATTATTGGGAGGTTTCCTTTCTCCTGCTCTACTTATAGGGTGCTGACCTCATCGGTGTTTAGCAAAGGGGAGGGGCATCCTGTAGTCTGTTCACCTAGTTTCCAAAAGGGACATTTCCCTCACACACTAACCCCCCTCAGACAAACACACACACTTGCTATTCACAGGAATCAAACCCCTACCTAGCTATGTTATGACACTTGAGACGGACGCATTAGCAGAGCGCGCTATTTGCATTACTGGGAGGTTTCCTTTCTCCTGCTCTACTTATAGGGTGCTGACCTCATCGGTGTTTAGCAAAGGGGAGGGGCATCCTGTAGTCTGTTCACCTAGTTTCCAAAAGGGACATTTCCCTCACACACTAACCCCCCTCAGACAAACACACACACTTGCCATTCACAGGAATCAAACCCCTACCTAGCTATGTTATGACACTTGAGACGGACGCATTAGCAGAGCGCGCTATTCGCATTACTGGGAGGTTTCTTTTCTCCTGCTCTACTTATAGGGTGCTGACCTCATCGGTGTTTAGCAAAGGGGAGGGGCATCCTGTAGTCTGTTCACCTAGTTTCCAAAAGGGACATTTCCCTCACACACTAACCCCCCTCAGACAAACACACACACTTGCCATTCACAGGAATCAAACCCCTACCTAGCTATGTTATGACACTTGAGACGGACACATTAGCAGAGCGCGCTATTCGCATTACTGGGAGGTTTTTTTCTCCTGCTCTACTTATAGGGTGCTGACATCATCGGTGTTTAGAAAGGGAATGTGCATCCTGTAGTGTCTTTTCCTATTTGCCAAAAGGGACATTTCCCTCACACAGACTTACACACACACCAACCTCACACACACACACTGAGCACTTGCAGGATTTGAACCCCTATCTAACTATGTCATGACACTTGAGATGGACGCATTAGCGGAGCGCGCTATTCGGATTACTGGGAAGTTTCATTTCTCCTGCTGTACTTCTAGGGTGCTGACATCATCTGTGTTTGGAAAGGGGAATGTGCATCCTGTGGGGAAGCAAACACCAAGCACACTATGGCTAAGCTGTCATTCCCTAGGGCAAACAGCCTAGTGTTGACCTCTACACCATTATGTTTAATTGTCAAATGCACATTATTTGTTGCTGATAGACTGTTTGCATATCTTTATTGCCATAGCATTCCCTGTTGGTATGAACAACCTCTGCATCTGTGGAAACTGTTTGCATATGGGAGGGATCCACTATATCACGTATGTCTCTGTAGTCATTTAACTGTGTGCACTGGGCAGACTGCTGTAATGTGGTTGGTTCCTGGCATAACACATAACAATACCAGATATGTGTGTCCCACTGCTAAACCAAGATTTGGACTAAGTGTGTGAGCATGCCCAGTTCAGCCTTCCCATGGCATGTTGTCAAAGTGTGTGAGCATGCCCAGTGTGAGCATTCCATATGTTGGACTCTGCAGACCACCACATTTGTGGATGTGTGTGAACTTCACAAACTATCACCCGTTCATGGTTGTGGGTTGTGTGTCATGTTGTGTAGTTACTGTACAACTGCTTTGTGTGTGAACACAACAGGATTATACTGTGCCTGCAGTGTTTGCATGGGATACTTTGCATGCAGTCGTCAACATCCTTTCACACTGACCTAACACTGTAGTACTGTATAGTGTACTGGCAGTACTTTGACTGTGGTGGACAGTAACCTGGGCTTTACTGCTATCACTGCTTTACATTTTGATCGTGGGCACAACAGCCTGGTTGGGGCCAGTTGTGTACATCTGACCATGTTGCATTCTGTTCAGATATGCACTACTTACACCAGGCTTGCCCAACATTGTTAGTGTATCCCACAACATAGGTGTACAATTGCAAACACTAGCGATGTGCCCTAGTCCATGGCTAATGCAAGTTGGAGAGTGTGTTTGTCCTTCAACACACATTGTAAGGGAGTTTGCCATGACATATGTCATGGTTAGTATACTGTGCCTCTGTCTACCTGTGACATGACAGTGATACCCAGGATAAACCTACCATCTCCCGTCCACCCATCAGGATTCCTATTGAGGAAGATTGATAAGTGACTCTATGGGTAGCCTGTGCTGAGGGTTCACTCATGGGTGGGAGTGGCTTCTGTGTTATGGATCACACAGTACAGCCTGTCCTATGTAAGTCAGTGCTGGGGTTCAGGTCTGTCATGTGCATAGCTCACTGCCATTCAGATTGTACTATGTGCAGCATTTTTATTGATGCCAGCAACACAGGCAACACATGGCATGTGTGTAGGCTGATTGATACTCCTGATGAGGTACTGTTGGGGACTTTACAGTTGATGGAGGTGTCTGCTGAGGTACATCCCACAGGGGCTATTGTAGTCGATTGTACCACTGATGCAGGAGGACTGCAGAGCCACAATGACCTCCCTTATGTAGATCTGACAGCCTTCATGATTAGGTGGGTATATGGTATGTTTCTGTAAACACTACAGCACATGTTTGTCCAGTGCAGGATATCTATCACCCTGTGTCCCCAGGTCTCTCATTACATGTTAACTACATAATGGGTTAACACCTATGTGGTAATTGGTGGGCACTTACTGTATATCCACGGGGTTGACTATACACATTTCTGCACTTAGCTTGCTGACATAGCTATGGCACCAGTTGTCTGTTTCTATGTGGCCCTTTTGTGGGATGCATGTGTCAGCTGGTGGATCATATGTGGTGAGCGGTTTGTAGTCCTCTGCAAACATGTTAGGACACAGTCCTTCCATGTTTGCCTGTACCTATGGGACATATATACCAGACGAGGGAGATACCAGGTCCAAGCCTTGTGGGATGCCAGTTATATCTGGTTTGTAGTCTGACATGGCTGAAGCATGTCTGACCATGTCTGTTCTGTCCTTGGTCTGGTTTGCAACCCCTCTACTGACATGTGGGTTTATATTTACACTGGTGAGCCTATCTATACTGAACATGTAGGGTATTGTATAGAAGCCTTTGCAAGGTCCAGATACACTGTGTGGAGCACATTGCCCTCATCAATGACCTTAATGACTGTTTCAATTGAGTCCAACATGGTTAGGAGCAGGATCTGCACTTGAGGAGGCCACACTGGGTTGGGTCCGGTGTCAGTAGGTCCCCAACATCCATATGTCTGTGGTACATGCTGCTCCTTTCCATAGCTGTGCAATCTGGGCTTCTCAGGATTCTGGGGTAGTACTGTTCAGTATCCATTCAGGCAACACCTTTCTTGAGAAGGACCACTGTTGTTGTACACTGCTCTTTGGGTACATATTCTGTGGTACGGCTGACATTGAGCAGTAGTGTGGTTTGGCATTCCATTCATCTTAGACTCCATGTTGCACTACGCCCAGGTCACCATCTCATACCATTGCTGCTGTGTGTTTTGCTTTGGAGATGTTGTCTGTTACCTCAGCATCTGCTATGTCAGGGGGCCAGCAGTCTGCTGGGATAGATATTCTGCATACATGGGGGTGTGGGGGTTTGCACTGCACCTGTTGGGATGTATGTTGGCAATATGTGTGTGTGTTTGTGGTATTTGTGTGATTCAGGGCATATCTGTGAATTCACAACATGGCTCCTACCATCAGTTGTGTAAGCCTTGGGATTATCCTTCATGTCCTGTACAATTTGTATCTACATAGGTTCATAGGTTCATACTAGGCTATCCACCCTGGGCATTTGTTAGGCTAGCCAGAGTGTGTGTGGCTTTTGAGACCCCTTGCTATCTGGATATTATGGCCATGTATTATTTGCTTAGCTGTGCCTCTGTCTGGACATGACACAGTGAAGACCCCCACTGTAACTCTACAATCATCCATCCACTTGGCAAGATTCCTGTTGAACAGTGTCAGTGAGGGGCTCTGCCTAACATGGGGTGGGATTCTGGTCCAGGGTGTGTGGAGCCTCTGGATTATGTATCTGTCCCACCGCACATCCTATTTCATTATGTGTTGGGGTTGACATCTCTCACTCTCGCAGCTCCAATGGATATGTGTTGTCTGGGGTGGAGCATGTCCATTACTCCTGTGTTGGGCATGGCCTCCTACAACAGGCATGCAATGCCTCTGTGTGGGCAGTCTGCGACTGGAGTCAGCTGGGGTGTCTACAGCCTAGCAGCATATGACATATATGTATGACACTTTATCCTCTTGGTGAGGTACCTTTGCAGTCTTCCTAACTGCTGCAGGTGTCAGGTAAGGTAGATCCCATATGAGGCATTGTACTGGATTATGGGTGTGATTGGGATAAAGTATAGGGGCACAGTGACCTCTGTTGCCATAGATGTGACTCCTTTCCTAATACAGTGTCACATGTAGACAGTCTTCCTAGCCACATTGGCAATGTGGGTGTCACATAACAGGTTACTGTTCACTTGTGTCCCTTGGTCCCTGGTTACTCCTTCCATACATAATGGTTTACCACCTATGTGGTATTTCGTGGTACCTTGTTTGGTATTTGGTGGGAAATTCATACTGTCCAGTGTCTTCAGGACGGTTGGGGGGGGGGTTATTGTGTGTGAGAGTGCGGTCTGTAGCATACTACAGACTGCACAGCAGTCTTGCCTACAGTTAGTTGCACGTGGGTGAACTCCACTGCCTTGTGCATTGTCAGTTACCTGGACGTATGGGTGTCTGTGCTGCCTATGGTTACTCACCTCCTTTTATGTAGTGTTCCAGGTTTTGGGGCCATGACACATGGTACATGGTATAACCTGGTAGTGCTGGTGTGCTGTCAGGAGCCTTGCAGCAGGTTTCTGTCACTGCACAGACATCGATGTTCTCTATTCTGGGGATGGCTTCGAGCATGCATATTGGGGTGTACACATCTGGCATCAGTCAGCATTTCCCTTATGTTTCTTCCCACTTATGTTTTCTCGGGTGGTGGGTCAGTCTTTTCAGCCTTGCCTACAAAAGGCTGTGTGGAGGTGTCCAAGGCCTTATCCACTATTCAGACGCCCAGGGTAACGGGTGCAGGCCATCCCAAGGGCAGCTGCATGGCTTGTCAAGCATGACATCCCAAGCTGACAGACATTGGATCCCCTTGGAATGACACCAGTAAGTGTGCTACTTGCTATGACTGATCATTCCATGTTTCTACTGTGGCATTATTCTTGGTAAGGGTAGGTTGCTGCAAACGGTGAGTGTCATACCAGCCTGGACTACATAATCGGATAGCTCATCTGTGTCTCTTTACATGTAGTCTAGGGCAGTACATCTCGGGTCATTCACACCAGCATGGACTATGACTGCATCATATTTCTGTTTGCTTTGGAGTGACCTTCATATTTCTGTTATGTGGCATATTGTGGCGGCCTACAGGCAGCTTACTGTACCCTTTTCTTTGTTCAGTCTGCTGTGCGGGACAGCAGTGTGTCTGACTATGGAGTCACCTATTACAACTGTATCAGGCATGTTGTTTCTCCTTCTGGCCTGTGACTGTTTGGCACACCAGCTTTGTGTGCTATGTGTTGCATGTGCTATGTTTGGAGGCTGTTTCATTGGGTGTCTGCTTTATTGGCCTCTGTTGGTGTGCTGTGTGTGTGATTTCTGCCTCCGGGAATGTATTTCTGTGTTTATGTGTTTGGTTTGCAGTTGTGATAGGTCTATGTGGGTATGTGTTTGTGGTGTGTGTGGTTACCTTCTCCTACTGACTTGTTTTGGGTGTACTGAGTTGGGGAGCTCTGCCTCCGGTTTGGATGGATGGTTGCATCTCTCACATATATTTGTATTTCTTGGGTGGAGTTGGTGGTTGTCTGTGTACTTGGGGCAGGTGTAACATTGCCTCAGGATTCACAGATTCCACTTGTTGTGCCTGGCCTTACTGGATTGCATGTGTGGACAGATTATATTGCCATACTACTGATCAGTAATTACGCCATTGTTCATGCTTGCTCTATCATGTAGTAGCTTCCTCTTTCTCTTGCATGTTTTGGTTATGGCTGGTGTCCACCATGCCAGATTTAGGCACTGTGTCTTGTTTTAATTTGGGACTGCATAATCCAAGCATTCCTGGCGGTGTTCATGGAATGGCTGTCTTACAGGTTCTGAGGCGTGGCCCATATTTTGCACCTGCACGGACCTTTCATGGATTCCACATCATTTTGGAGGTGTGCAAATAATGCTTAGCACATGTTTTCCACTGTGATTTCCCGGACAGGGACTGTGGTCAGGATTTGTATATCCAGTGTGATTACTATATGGTCTGGTGTTACCAGTGTGCAATACACTTCTCATCTTGACATCCTGTACCCATGTTGCTGATTATCACATCCAGTATGCTTGCCCTCTTGTGGGTGTGCTACGTTGTTCCTGGGCCTTTTGGTTTGTGGATTCAATGACCTTTTGTCCTACACTGTTGCAGCTGGTATAATGCTCCCAGTCTATGTGTCTGGGTATTTGCAGTCACCCAAAATAATGTGGTTTGGAGGACTTGATATATTCATGTATTCCAGCATGGGCGCGATGCAGTTCCTGGTGTTGGGCCAGTACTCTGTAGCAGGCTATACACTGGTGGGCAGTTTTAGCCACTGTTACTTGAGCATGGCTAGTCCATGCTGCTTTTTGTGGTGGTACCAACATGGGGGTGTGGTTATCCTTGACAATTCTTGCTGGTCGCCTCCTTTTGTAGCTTGTTCCAAGTGTTGAGGATGTACTGCACAGTATGAGGTGTAACCTGGTAGTGTTAGGGTGCTGTTGTGAGCCTTGCCTCAGTATTCTGTTACAGCACAGTTATCAACATTCTCCATACTGGGTGGGCTTAGTCTGCATGCATCTTGCTGTTTGACCTTATCCCTTATCTGATTCTTATCCCTTCTGGTACCTATGGAGATAGGTTTGTGTTTTGCGCCTTCCTATTCAGGGCACACTGTGCATGACAACAGCCTTTGCCAGTATCCATACGGCCTGCACTGATAGGTGCATGCCAGTCCTGGCAGGTGGTGCATCATGTCATGCTCAGCATGTCATCCCAGACTGGCACACAGTTTGTCCCCTTTGCCTAACTGCATTACTTCGGTAATTGTTGCACTTCATCATCTCGTTGTCCTGTTGTGGCATGCTGCTTGTTGAGGGTAGGATGTTAGACGGGGTCCTCAGGTGTGCATATGGTACTTGGTGTTACATTACTTGACACACAGCATTCATGCCTCAGGTGGTGCTGCAGGGCTGCCTCTGTCGGATGCACATATTACACTTCCCTGTACATGTTTGTGAGCAGGTTGTGTCACATTAGGCATCCCTGTTACTATATGGTGAGTCGTAGTGGTATCATTCCCAAGGTTCCTACTGAGCCAATGTATGTGCTATGCGTTGCCTCTTTGCCAAAGCCAGGGCATACTGGGCACGCCTCCTTCTGCCTACTGGGGCAGGCTCAGGTTGTTCCTCCTCCGAGTCACGCTGTGCCTGTGGTGGCCTTGGCGATGGTGGGGGGCTGTTTGGCCCAGCCCTATGGTGGTCCTGCTGCAGCTGTTTTTGCATGATCATATTATGTAGCATAGCACATACCATGACAATTTGGGTACATGTAGTTGGTGTGTACTGCAAGGCTCCACCAGATGTGTCCAGACACCGGAACCGTGACTTGAGCAGCCCAAACACACGCTCTATTACATTACGTGTTTGTGCGTGTGCCTCATTATGGCGTTCCTGTTCAGGTGTGTGTGCATTTCTGATGGGTGTCATCAGCCATGGCTCCAGTGCATATCCTGCATCCCCACTAGGTGTCCGTGTGGGATGTCCCCATTGGCAAATGTCTGGTACAGCTGCGTCAAATGCCAGATGTGGGAATCATGGTAGCTCCCAGGACAGCCGGCACACACATTCATTATTATGCCCTGGGCATCACACACGACCTGGCAGTTGATGGAGGGAAGCCCTTGCGGTTTATGTAGGCCCTACCCGCTCTCCTGCTGGTGCTTTGATGCGTATGTGCGTGCAGTCTATGGCACCCAGTACCTCAGGGTATTCCGCTATTTGCTGGAAGAGACGCATGTTGCTGGCCAATACCTCACGGGCATTGGGGAAGTATACATGATCACCGACATGTGCTGACATGGCATCCAGGAACTGGTGCAGTACCCTGGAAGCTGATGCCTGTGATATCCCCATCATATCGCCAGTTGGTCTCTGGAAGGTACCTGTTGCTAGTATTCTTAGGCCAACACATACCTTGGTTTCCACTGGGATGGGTTCCCCTCTGTTGGTTCTGTGTGTGAGGCGTGGCCTGCACAGCTCCACTATTTGCTGCAGGAGGTCTCTGTCCACTCTATAGCGCTCTACTATCTCCAGCTCATGTAACCCGTGGTAGGTGACCCTGGGCCTGTACACTCTTCTCCGTCTCCTCACTGCGGGTTGCCTGGCACCATCTGCATTGTCACCACCCTCAGCAAGTCGCCTATGTCTCATTATGACAGCTATGGCAGCCCCTAACATTTCTGCTCTGAGTTCAGCTTTTTCAGTTTTCACTTCTGATAACTTAACTCCTGTCTTGCAGTGTCTCTTGAGAGAAACATTCTACACTGCTGTTTGCAGAGTTTTAAGTGCTGGGCTGGCCTAGTATTCTGCCTGTGTAATTGCCTGCATCTAATTGTTTTCACCTGCTAGCTCCAGCAGTATTCCCTGCTAACTTCCTAGTACATCTGTTGTTTCCTTTTTCCTTTCTGTTTCCTCAGGGTGGGGCCGTGTGCAAACCAGCAGAAACACGCTCACAGTGGCTTACACGCCACAACACATACTTACACAGTTTTGGATCTGCTTATTCAGTTTTCAACGCGCGTGCGCGCAAACAGTGTTAAACAGCTCCCAACACGCCCCACATGCTTAGTCTGCCTTACACGCCACACACTGCCGTACACGCGCACACTGCCTTACACGCCAAGACACCGCTTTACTCAAGCTTCACGGCGCGCACGCATACACGTCCAACAAGAAACCTTGGTGAAGGCAACAGTGTACACCTTCCATTTCTTGGCTTTCTCATGTTTACTTGGGGCCACACCTCCTTCCTTGATATCTCTCTGACATCTGTCATGTAACTCTACCTTCCAATGACTTCTATCCCTTTCTACCATTCCCCCCTGTGATGTCACCTATCTCCTACTCTGTTCCTCCTTCTTCTGTAACTCTTACACTACTCAGACTGTGCTCATTTACTATGTGACAGTGGTATTCAGTATCCTTACCTAATTTGCATCAGATTGCCTACTAATGCTTAGTTACATCTCTTACACTTGGCTTCCCCCCTTGGCAACCACTACACGGTGGCCATGTTGGTTTTCCTATGCTGGTCCCTCCATTGACATTCCATATATTTCATAAAACCTACATTTGTAGGTTTAAAACCTTCGTTTTCAAGTTTTATGCAGCGCAGCCCGTTTGCGTGGGGCTGCGCTGGGTTTACACATCGGCAATTGCCGAAAAAAAAAAAAAATATTTTTCAAATTTTTGCATGGGGTTGCATTGCCAATGGCCACATATTTGGCCATTGGCATGCTGCCTATAACATATGCACCCTTTATTTGGAGCTGTCATGGCTCCATTGCGTGTTGCAGAAACGTACTCAGTTGTCAACTGAGTACATTTCTGCAGCTAACACGGCTCTTACACGGGCTGTTCTTGGCTTCCTGGATCGCTAATCAGCCTCATTTGCATGCTATTCGGCTGCAAGTGGGCTGATTAGCATAGCCACGCCCACTCCGTGTAAGAGCCGTGTTAGACTAACTCTTACACGGACTTTGGGCTGTTCCTGGATCGCGAAGGCTACATGGAGTCTTACACTACTCTTAGACTCCGTGTTAGCCTTCGTGAATCCGGCCCCTTGTCTTGAAAATTTCATAAGAATATCTTGTAACAGTAAATAGATATTGTCATTTGAATTTAGAGTAGAATTCAGGTCAGACTGTGCTTTGTAAATGTATAGGCTGTAAAATCTTCAAAATAGTGGGCTGAAATCAAATGTATTGCCTTCAGTTGCCTTCAAAGCAAAATAAATAAAATTTATCAAAACATAATTATGTGATGGTTTGATTCCAGATTAAAAACAATATGTATTTGTGTATAAAAGTGATATTTTTATTCTCTGTATATGTTGATCTATAAAAAATACATAAAATTGATTTTTTCTTTAAAATTCAAGATGCAGCTGTCCCTTTACCTTTGAGGGTAGGAGCATAATGTAAGAGTGTTTTTTTTTAAACAAGAAACATCTTTATTAAATTATCATATATGACATAGGCAATCATACATATATATAAATTAAAACAAGCCATATTGACATAATTTTAGTTGCAAACATTATACATTTCTTATAATCTGTCCAGTCATGGTCAGTCAGACATTACATAGCTTATTCAAATCCTGCCTTCCAACAGGTCAAGATACTGAAAGATTGAAAGAAGTATTGGTGGCACTAAGCATGGGTATATCTGCCCAAGGGTGGGGGTAGGGGGTATTCTGTAAGGCAAACCATCCAAAGTGTTTGCTTTCCCAAAGAAGCCAGTCTTCACATAAGTATACTAGAGCAGAAGCAGTTCTTCTCTCTCTCTCTTCTAGTATTTTCAGACTCCCAAGGTGTGATAGCCATCGCATCCAACTCTTTTACCTTTTCCTCTCTAGTTATTTTCTTGTAATATCTTGGCTCCTTTGCCATTTTTCTCCAGTAAATTCCAGGCTCCTTCTGCCTATTTTTTGTACCCCTACCTGCAGTCATCCCTACTGGCAAAAATAAGAATTGATGTCTGAGAACTTGCCTGGCATCTAGATTTGGATGCAGAAACACCCCAAACCTAAATAACTGTAGTTCCATTAACAGCATCTTAAAATGACAGCTGTGAAATTATAATGTACTTTATTAACGGACTGATATTTTAACCACAGCGTTATGCCACCGAGAGATTGCTAAAAAGAGCTTTTATTACTATTATTTTTACTTTGACTATTGACATTCAACATCTTTTTCTATTACTTATATTTCAGTATTAGCGTTTTAAATACATTTTGATATGGTGCCTTTAAATTTCAGTCATCATGAATGTCATATGACTGTTTCATCATATAAATTTGTGTGTGTTTGCAAGTTGTATTCAGTTATGAAGAAGTTGTTTGCCTGAATGAATGTGCTAAATTGTTGAATAAAATTTTAATTTGTTTCTGAGTCCTGCTTATGGTCCCAGTGTAAGTTTATCTCTTTGCTTCTTGGTTTCTGCAGTTAATGCTTTCCACTGCTGCTTTGGTTTTTTGCTGGACATCTGTGTTCCCCTTTACTTTCTTCCTGTAGTTCCCAGAACTTCTTCAACTAATCATATTCTGCTATCCTGAAAGTGTGCCTGAGCTACTTTGTTTTCTGCTCTAATGCATATCCACTCCAACTATATTGAGAATTTTAATAAAAAAACTTGAGTACAATAATTATTTAACAAAAGAAAGAAAGAAAATAATCAATTGATACAACAAATCTTCATCTACGCACCTCAAAAAAGCACTGAAACAGGCTAGCCAAAATCTTAAACGAACCATTAAAATGTGTAAAGTTGAATATAAACTTAGGGTAGCCACATTCACCAAAGGTAACTACAAATCCTTCCCCTATGGCAATAAAGGTAAGTAATAACGTCCAACTATGCAGGAAGGTAAGTAATAACATCCAACTATGGCAATAAAGTAAGTAATAACTTCCAACTATGCTCTGAGCTTGTGTACAATAATACAACACATTTAGATCCCAAGGAAATAACTAACACCCTAGCAGATAAATTTAGCTCCAATGTTAGCATATCTACCCACTCAGTTATTCTCCCCATCCCTGAAACCGCTTCTCCATGAAATTACCACAGACTGAGTTCCATCAGCCCTCTATAAAAGTAAAACTACCATGTCCACATGACCCGAAAATATACCTGTTTGTCTACTTATTGGTGCTAAATACAGCCTGACTGAACATGTCCTTAAAATTTTTTAATATCTGCCTTTTCAAAGGTTATGTACCTATTTGGGGAAATGCCTCTCTGATCTCACTACCCAATAGCAGCTGTACTATTCATCCAGACATTTATAGATCCATTAGTTTTATCAGTTTTATATGCAATGCTATATAGAGCATCATATCCGTGCTCATTAATACAAATCTGGGTAAACTCCTGACCCTTCACCCAAACTAGTCTGGCTTTTTCAAGGGTCAGATTCTGTCTCTCTGACATTGCAAACTTCTTTAAAAAGGTTACTGAAGTAACAGACAATCGTTCTGCCAAAGACTTGGCACAGTCCTCCATGCATGTATAATTGATAAGATTAATAAATCTAATATTGTTCTTGGTTTATAGGTAAATACTAAGCTAGCTGCATTTGTGGTCCATTTTAAGCCTAGCCAATTTGTCATAGTGACAATCAAACCTCTTGTCTAAGAGGTAAACACCTTAACCATTATGCCAGCCCTCATACACGTCAATTCCTTCATTGTCCATTGGGTAGTTACATTGGTGGCTAACAGAACCCATGAGGCAAAAGTTGCAGAATTATCCTCTGAATATAAAAATGTTACCAGTGGTGTCTCACAGGGCTTAGTGCTAGTCTTCCTCCTTTTTGGGATCTATTTCTCCGATAACCAATCAATGCTCCAAGGCTGAGGTTACCTTAGTTTGCTCATGATTGTTAACTGAGCATAACTGTCAGCTAACCCTCTGACACACACTTACTTCATTAAGGCCTTGATTATGCCAACTCTTTGTTTACTAGCAATGGTCTTAAACTAAATGCTAAGAAATGTAGTGGGGTTTGATTTGCTAAACATTTTTCCACCCCCTATCATACAAACAACACAACCCTCCAAACTGATACTGTTATCTAGGATGTGGCCACTTGTTGAAATTCAGTATCATTTGTTCGTTATGCTTCCACAGTAGTTCAGGAACATTTCTATATCACTGAGCTCATTTTCAGCAACATCTCCTCCAGAGCTAAAGAAGTCGCACTTCCTCTAAAATCATCACTTAAAAGGCCAAACAATGACTTTTACATGTACCTTTCTTAGCATATTGTTCTACTTGAAAGGCCTTGGATATTTTTAACTAGAAAGATCACTCATTTCAGGTCACTTACTTACTCATATAGACTGAACTGGAAGCCCTCAACTTGTACTTAATCTCCTACTGACTCCTTCTCAGTGACCTTTGCCTTGGGTTTTAAGTCATGAAAGACCCTGCCTCATTCATCTTCCTGTACCCCCCATAACCAATGGCTCTTCAAAATCCTATACCAATTACCTCAACCTGCATGAACAAATAAATAAACTCATTGGCATGACAGGTACCTAACCTAATGCATTGCATACCTGTGATACAAGGTCCACTTACGTTTCAAACAAAGCAGTACTCTGGCCATTTGCAAAGTTATACCCAATAATTGGATGGACAATTATAAATTCTTTCCTGGGCTACCCTGGAAGGATGTTCTAAGAGTCAGATGCTGGTTCACTTATATTGAGAGGGAGGGCTGTTCATCTCACTGCACTGGTGAAACCTAGTGCTGGGATATAACCAGTAGAAGGAACCTAGCAGACCTGTGCTACATTATTGAGTGCCATTGCACCAAACAGTCATATGTGCAGCACAACATGCCCACATTTCAGAAGCAGTACTTGTGCAGGCTACAAGTCATCTGCTGTGATGAGAGTTTGGGAAGACTGTATTGTCAGCAGAATGGCCACTGCTTACCACATATCTGGGAGGTAAGACCCTCCATTTGGAGAACAAATGTGATGGAAAGCTCTGCCTTATATCTGACTGTCTGGATCTTACCCATGAGAGTAATGGATGAGCTAATAAGCCAAAAGGAGAGGAATCATTGAGAAAATCTTGTGAAACAGGATCACTAGGCCAATAGGGCAAGGAAGAAAATAGGGAAAAAAAAATATTTTATATATATATATATATACATACACACTCACACACACACACACACACACACACACACACACACACACACACACACACACACACACACACACACACACACACACACACACACACACACACACACGCACACGCACACACACACACTCACTTTGCAGATCTTATCAGTAACATTTCATACCCCCACTCCTTACACTTCTAAAACAGATTTTTAATATTTTACCACAGACAGTTTAGAAACCTACTTGGCTTAAGGGTGACTCTTCACTTCCACACACCAACCGCCCCCAAACAGGGAAGCAGTACTTTCCACTTGGCATAATACTGGCCACATGACACAAGTAGCAACATTTCATTTCAGTCACCTAGAAGTAAATCTGGAGATCCAGGATAGCCAGCTCTCCATTCTGTCTTGACAAAAAAAGCTTTTCATGCTAGCTATATCTGTTCCCAACCCATTTAAAGTCTAATAAACAATCTTTTTAAAGCAGAAAAAAATTCTTGCTGGAGAGGAGAGAAACACCTGACCAGCATAAAATACAGATGGCAGGGGAAGGTGTTCTCATCTAAATCAAGCATTAACAACTTCTACTTTCCAATGCTGCTGCTAACCTTTTTTTTAAGAAATCATTGTAAGTAAGCTTAACTGATTGCTTCGCTGAGTTAGACAATCAAATTCCTAGATACTTAATTTTTTTGTTTATCCATAAGTAGGGAAAAGGTCTAACATAATTGAACATAATTTAATATAATCTCTTTTATTTTGACTGATTTTGTAATCAGAAAAATAAGCAAACTTCTCTAGAGCTCTAAAGAGCTCACTCGAGTTTCTCTTAGGACCAGATGGGTAAAATAAAATGTAGTCAGCAAACATAGATAATTTCACTTGCTGAATATGTAGCTGAATGTACATTTGATAACCTCTCCAGGCTAGACTGCCTTGATAAAATGATAAAAGGCTCAAGATATAACACAGACAGTAATGGAGGCAATGAGCACCTTTGCTTAGTACCCATGCTTAAGGGAAACGATCTGAAAAACTGTGCTGAGATTTTAATTTGAGTTAAAGCCCCTGTATAAATCTCTGATAAGAAGGTTGTGGAGATCTGAAGGAACCCCATCCTTCTAGGTGTCAGTCCTGTCAAATGTTGTTTCTACATCTAGAGTTACTGACACGACTACTCCTTGTGTTTTCTGTCCATTATACATTAGGAGTTGTTGTTGTTGTTGTTCTAGCTATGTTGTCATTTAGTTCAATCTACCTGTTTGTGACCAGACCAACCAGCCAATAAGTATATACTTGCAAAGTCATATTCATTACTTCAATAATGCTATCTGTCCATCTTAGCCTCTGCAACAACCTTCTTTTTTTGCCTTTGATCTTTGCTGTCATCAGTGTCTCCTGTAGTGAATCCTGTCACTGCAGTGTGTATCCAGATTCTAAGAGTTTTACATTTACTCTCTAGCAGTGAACAGTTTGGGTTTATTTCCTTAAGTATTTTCTGATTTGATCTACTTGCAATGCATGAAATTTTTGTCTAACACTACAGTTCTAAAGCATCGACGTTCTGATGCACAGGTTATAGTCCAATTCCCACACCATATATTATTACTGGGAAAACCATAGATGTTCTGTAGTCCTATCTCACCTTCATTCTTACATATGGGTTCGGATCCGATCCTCGGCTCCAACTCGGCTGATTACAAAGCTTGAAGTCTCTCAGTTGGCTTGTGGCAAAGTAGGTATCCCATAGTGCACTTGTAAGGATCCCCAGATCTCGTTTGCCGAGTCTCTGAGTTCAGAAGTGCTCTCTTTCTTGGCCGTGGCTAAGTTGGATTTTTCTTCATTATTATTGTTCATAGTGATATTTTTGTCATAATAGTATTAGCTTAGTTTATATAGCTTAGTCACAGTTATTATAGATAGGAATAGTAGTGTGTTTTTTCAATTTGTGAAGTTGTTATTGAGAACTTGTTGGCCGTTGCTTCAGCAGGCCCGTTTTGTTCCCTGAGTGGTATCCCTTTCTTGTGTGCTAGTTTTTGTTATATTTACTCTTCTTAGTGCAGGTCCGTGTTTGGTTTAGGACCTATTCTAATATTATATTTTTCACTAGAATAGTACTATAATTGATAGCTGTGTGCAGTGTCTTTATTGATTCTTATTAGCTAGTAATTAGTGTGTTGTTGAATTTGCAATTTTTTGGTCACTTTTTTCTTGACTTAGCTTCTCCTGTGTTACAGCTAGGTCCATTTAAGTTAGAGGACCTAGTCCTCTATTAACCTTTTCTGATGTTGTTTCTTTAACAGGGCTAGGCCCGTTTAAGTTAGAGGACCTAGTCCTCTGTTTTTGCTTGTCTTTGTGTGTTGTTCTTGACAGGGCTAGGCCCGTTTAAGTTAGAGGACCTAGTCCTCTGTTGTTTTTCCTTGTGTGCAGTATTCTTGCAGAGCTAGGCCCGTTTAAGTTAGAGGACCTTGTCCTCTCTTTCTGCCTTCCCTCATGTTTCTGTTTGAGTAAACATGTCTAAAGAGTCTAATGATCATAAACCTTCGGGTTTTAAAAAGTGTCTCAAACGCTCTCAAAAACTGTCAATAACTGACAAACATAGTAATTGTGTTTACTGTTTTCTTTCTGTCACTCTTTCAGTTCTCGAGTTCTCCAGGAAAGGAAGAACAAACTGATCCTGAAAGGTCTCCTTAAGCCTTCCTTTGAGGAGGAGTTAGCCAGCTCTTCATCCTCACATTCCAAATTTCCTTCAAAAAAAGAGAAGGTCAAGTCGGCCAAGATACATTCTCCCACACTGACTATTTTATTTGGACCTCCTCAGAAAATCTCAAAATTGGACAAACCTTCTACCTCTGTGGCTCCACTGTCCTCGGAGCCGGTCGAGGTTATTGATATCGACACTCCAGTGTCAGCCCCAAGTTTTTCAGGGCCGACTACTGAACATTTACCTCGGAGACACTCTAGAGAGTTATTGCCGGTCTCCCCAACTCTCAGATCTCCCATTTGCAGAGATCTAGGTCACCTACCTTATCTTCCAGATCCTCCAAGAGTCTTTCTGAAGAGGATGTAGAGAGAGTAGTGCTTAGACTCTTGAAGTCGTCAGCGCTAGCTAATGTGTTGCTGGCTCTGACCTAATCTGATCCGGAGTCATCTAAGGCCATGCTCCCTTTTGCCATTCCTCCTCCAAGCCATGTTGGTCCTTTGGAACCAGAGCTATCAGTGCCATTTGTTGTGGAACCCTCCAACACCTTCAGACAGGGATGCTTGGACCTGGACTTCTTTGATTCTGAGCCTACCTTTCGGTGCGTCTGCTAGGCTGAGCTCGGATCCTACATCCATCTCAGAGCCAATCGCTTTAGAGCCGAGGGCTACTTCCATTTCATCAGAACCGGGACTGTCCTTGGAGCCAGAGTAATCTGCATTTGAGATGAATAGGAGTGTGCTGTCTAGGTCTTCAGCTCTGCACAAGGGTACCGATGCTCTTCCTTCTCAAGCTCCGACCTCTGTCTCAGCACCATCTCTTTCTCTTGGCAGCAGAGACCCGCAGCCTCAGGAGTCCCGTTGGGTAGCCCCCATTCTTCCGAGACCTCCCCAGAATACCCTTCTGTGGAGCCCCCTCAGAAGAGAACTTGCAAGAAGAAGCATGTAGACTCCCCTGATGAGTCCTTCACCTCTGACACTGACCTCAAGGAGTCAGAAGGGTCCCCTAGGTCGTCCTCTGATGATATCTTCTTTGTAGATATCTTAGAGATCCTGAAACAGAGAGGTGGCTGGCCCACTGTCACACCTTCTGATGAGGAGTCAGTGTACCTGAAGGCTTTTGGGTCTCAACCTTCAGCCTCTTGGGTGTCTCCACCTTTCAATGAGCTCTTGGACCTAGTTAGTTGAAAGGTGTGGGAAACTCCTGATGCCATGGAACCAGTCCCCAGAAGGCCCAACAAACTTCTTTCAGCCCCCAAATAGAAAGACTTTCTGACTATAGGTGTGCCTGTAGATGCCATGGTGGTGGTGGCAGCCACAAAGAAGGAACTAGCGGAGACTTCTTCATCTGTCCATCCACCAAAAAAGGAGTCTCGAATGATGGATAGATATGGGAAGCGTATCTTCTCTTCAGCTGCATTTGCACTCAGATCGCTGAATTACCTCACCCATTTTACTAGGCTTCAAAGAGATCTCCTAAAGGAGCTAGGAGATACTCTCCAAGGTACATTAGCTGAAGGAGTCCCTGAGAAGGTTACTGCTCAGGTGTCCACCTTAAACTCCATTGTTAACTCCTCCATGAAGCTGATATCCTATGCAGCAGATGGAGTGAATAGGGCAGTGGGTTCAGGAGTTTCCCTTAGAGACACTCCTGGATGCATTTATGTAACTTGGCAGAGCCCTTCAAATCTACTTTTATCAAATGCCCCTTTGATGGTTCCTCTCTGTTTCAACCAAGGTAAGATAAACACTCACCAGGTGCGGCATGAAGGGAAAACTCTCTGCGTGGGAGTACATTTTTCCATCCCTTCTAGACCATACCCTAAAGGTTAGAGAGGCAGTAAAATGTGGTTCAAGAAATCTCAGAGATTTTTCCCAGATGCACAAGGTGATTTCTCCTTCAGAGGCAGAGGAGGAGGAGGAAGTAATGGTAGACGTTGCCCTAGAGGCAGGGGGGGGGGCCCGCAAAATCAGAATGGCTGCGATTCTTTTGTGGACGTCCTTATCAGCACTCCTGAAGTGGGGCCTGACTGCGCTTCTCTGGAGCCAGTTGGGTGTTGCTTATCTTTGTATCCAGAAGCCTGGCACAACATCACCCAAGACAAGTGGGTACAAAGAATAATTACCAGAGGATACTCCATAGCCTTCTTTTTCCCACCCCATACCACCAAGAAAATCCCAGATGTTCCACCCAATCACAGGGATCAAGCAATCATAGAAGTTCAAAAGTTGCATCAAAAGAGAGTCATACAAACCGTCCCCGCAGACCAGATAGGATTCGGAACTTACTCCAGATTCTTTTTAGTGCCAAAATGAACAGGGAATGGAGTCCCATTTTGGACCTCAGCAAATTAAACAAATCAGTGAAGATGTCCAAGTTCCAAATGGTAACACAGCAGTTTATACTCTGTCTGTTAGGGAAAGACAATTGGAAGTGCTCCATACACCTCCAAGATGCGTACTACCACATAAAAATGGACAGAGCATCATTTACGCTTCTAGCTGGGAGCCAGTCATTACCAATTTTGTGCTCTGCCCTTTGGTCTCACCTCAGCCCCCAGGGTGTTCACCAAATGCATGGCGGTAGTGACAGCTCACTTGAGACATCTTGGATTACAAGTGTTTCCATACCTGGATGACTGACTCCTGACCGCCACCACCAGGCACCTACTTCTACAAGCCAGGGCTTCAACCATCCAGCTGTGCACTCAGCTAGGGATTACGATAAATTGGGAAAAGTCTGCCTTGTCGTCCTCTCAATATGTGACTTTTATAGGCAGAAATAAACACAGTCACCATGATGACTCATCTTCCTGCTGACAGAATACAAAATCTGAGACAACAGATACACAGTCTACTTCCTCAACAAAGAGCCAAAGCCAAGACAGTACTGAAACTTTTTGGGAAACATGGCCTCTACTATAACTCTAGTTCCACTATACAGACTACATATGAGAATCCTTCAGTGGCTACTCTATTCCCAGTGGTCTCTTCAACAACTGCCCCTGTCTCATCCTATTCTGATAACGAAATCTTGCAAAAAGGTCCTTTGTTGGTGGATTCAGCCCGATCGACTAACAATATGAACACCTTTCATTCCTCACCAACCCATTGCTACTGTGACCACGGATGCCTCCCAGATAGGGTGGGGGGGCATTATCTACGGGACTGTCCAAGGCACATGGCAAGACCACGAGGCTCACTTGCATATCAGTGTCCTAGAGATGAGAGCAGTGCTACTAGCGTTGCAAACACTTCACGACTTTCTTCCTCTAGGAACGATAGCAATCCAATCAGACAATATGTCAGTGGTATGGTATACAAACAAACAAGGAGGAACCAGATCCTACACCCTGTGTCGAGAGACTCTTCGTGTTTGTCAGTGGGTGATTTCTTCACAACGCTTTCTAGTTTCAACGCCTCAGGGTGGGGCCGTGTGCAAACCAGCAGAAACACGCTCACAGTGGCTTTGCACGCACACATACTTACACAGTTTTGGATCTGCTTATTCAGTTTTCAGCGGCGTGCGCCAGCGCAAACAGTGTTAAACAGCTCCCAACACGCTCCCACATGCTTAGTCTGCCTTGTAGCAGCGCTTTTACTGCCGTACATGCACGCACTGCCTTACACGCGGCCTTTACCGTCTTTACTCGCTTCACGGCGCGCACGCGCATACCGCCCAACAAGAAACCTTGGTGTAGGCAGCAGTGTACACCTTCCATTTCTTGGCTTTCTCATGTTTACTTGGGGCACACCTCCTTCCTTGATATCTCTGACATCTGTCATGTAACTCTACCTTCCAATGACTTCTATCCCTTTCTACCATTCCCCTGTGATGTCACCTATCTCCTACTCTGTTCCTCCCCTTCTGTAACTCTTACACTACTCAGACTGTGCTCATTTACTATGTGACAGTGGTATTCAGTATCCTTACCTAATTTGCATCAGATTGCCTACTAATGCTTAGTTACATCTCTTACACTTGGCTTCCCCTTGGCAACCACTACACGGTGGCCATGTTGGTTTTCTATGCTGGTCCCTCCATTGACATTCCATATATTTCATAAAACCTACATTTGTAGGTTTAAAACCTTCGTTTTCAAGTTTTATGCAGCGCAGCCCGTTTCGTGGGGCTGCTGGGTTTACATCGGCAATTGCCGAAAAAAAAATATTTTTCAAATTTTTGCATGGTTGCATTGCCAATGGCCACATATTTGGCCATTGGCATGCTGCTATAACATATGCACCCTTTATTTGGAGCTGTCATGGCTCCATTGCGTGTTGCAGAAGCGTGCTCAGTTGTCAACTGAGTACATTTCTGCAGCTAACACGGCTCTTACCTGAGCTGTTCTTGGCTTCCTGGATCGCTAATCAGCCTCATTTGCATGCTATTCGGCTGCAAGTGGGCTGATTAGCATAGCCACTCCGTGTAAGAGCCGTGTTAGACTAACTCTTACGGACTTTGGGCTGTTCCTGGATCGCGAAGGCTACATGGAGTCTTACACTGCTCTTAGACTCCGTGTTAGCCTTCGTGAATCCGGCCCCTTGTCTTGAAAATTTCATAAGAATATCTTGTAACAGTAAATAGATATTGTCATTTGAATTTAGAGTAGAATTCAGGTCAGACTGTGCTTTGTAAATGTATAGGCTGTAAAATCTTCAAAATAGTGGGCTGAAATCAAATGTATTGCCTTCAGTTGCCTTCAAAGCAAAATAAATAAAATTTATCAAAACATAATTATGTGATGGTTTGATTCCAGATTAAAACAATATGTATTTGTGTATAAAAGTGATATTTTTATTCTCTGTATATGTTGATCTATAAAAAATACATAAAATTGATTTTTTCTTTAAAATTCAAGATGCAGCTGTCCCTTTACCTTTGAGGGTAGGAGCATAATGTAAGAGTGTTTTTTTTTAAACAAGAAACATCTTTATTAAATTATCATATATGACATAGGCAATCATACATATATATAAATTAAAACAAGCCATATTGACATAATTTTAGTTGCAAACATTATACATTTCTTATAATCTGTCCAGTCATGGTCAGTCAGACATTACATAGCTTATTCAAATCCTGCCTTCCAACAGGTCAAGATACTGAAAGATTGAAAGAAGTATTGGTGGCACTAAGCATGGGTATATCTGCCCAAGGGTGGGGGTAGGGGGTATTCTGTAAGGCAAACCATCCAAAGTGTTTGCTTTCCCAAAGAAGCCAGTCTTCACATAAGTATACTAGAGCAGAAGCAGTTCTTCTCTCTCTCTCTTCTAGTATTTTCAGACTCCCAAGGTGTGATAGCCATCGCATCCAACTCTTTTACCTTTTCCTCTCTAGTTATTTTCTTGTAATATCTTGGCTCCTTTGCCATTTTTCTCCAGTAAATTCCAGGCTCCTTCTGCCTATTTTTTGTACCCCTACCTGCAGTCATCCCTACTGGCAAAAATAAGAATTGATGTCTGAGAACTTGCCTGGCATCTAGATTTGGATGCAGAAACACCCCAAACCTAAATAACTGTAGTTCCATTAACAGCATCTTAAAATGACAGCTGTGAAATTATAATGTACTTTATTAACGGACTGATATTTTAACCACAGCGTTATGCCACCGAGAGATTGCTAAAAAGAGCTTTTATTACTATTATTTTTACTTTGACTATTGACATTCAACATCTTTTTCTATTACTTATATTTCAGTATTAGCGTTTTAAATACATTTTGATATGGTGCCTTTAAATTTCAGTCATCATGAATGTCATATGACTGTTTCATCATATAAATTTGTGTGTGTTTGCAAGTTGTATTCAGTTATGAAGAAGTTGTTTGCCTGAATGAATGTGCTAAATTGTTGAATAAAATTTTAATTTGTTTCTGAGTCCTGCTTATGGTCCCAGTGTAAGTTTATCTCTTTGCTTCTTGGTTTCTGCAGTTAATGCTTTCCACTGCTGCTTTGGTTTTTTGCTGGACATCTGTGTTCCCCTTTACTTTCTTCCTGTAGTTCCCAGAACTTCTTCAACTAATCATATTCTGCTATCCTGAAAGTGTGCCTGAGCTACTTTGTTTTCTGCTCTAATGCATATCCACTCCAACTATATTGAGAATTTTAATAAAAACTTGAGTACAATAATTATTTAACAAAAGAAAGAAAGAAAATAATCAATTGATACAACAAATCTTCATCTACGCACCTCAAAAAAGCACTGAAACAGGCTAGCCAAAATCTTAAACGAACCATTAAAATGTGTAAAGTTGAATATAAACTTAGGGTAGCCACATTCACCAAAGGTAACTACAAATCCTTCCCCTATGGCAATAAAGGTAAGTAATAACGTCCAACTATGCAGGAAGGTAAGTAATAACATCCAACTATGGCAATAAAGTAAGTAATAACTTCCAACTATGCTCTGAGCTTGTGTACAATAATACAACACATTTAGATCCCAAGGAAATAACTAACACCCTAGCAGATAAATTTAGCTCCAATGTTAGCATATCTACCCACTCAGTTATTCTCCCCATCCCTGAAACCGCTTCTCCATGAAATTACCACAGACTGAGTTCCATCAGCCCTCTATAAAAGTAAAACTACCATGTCCACATGACCCGAAAATATACCTGTTTGTCTACTTATTGGTGCTAAATACAGCCTGACTGAACATGTCCTTAAAATTTTTTAATATCTGCCTTTTCAAAGGTTATGTACCTATTTGGGGAAATGCCTCTCTGATCTCACTACCCAATAGCAGCTGTACTATTCATCCAGACATTTATAGATCCATTAGTTTTATCAGTTTTATATGCAATGCTATATAGAGCATCATATCCGTGCTCATTAATACAAATCTGGGTAAACTCCTGACCCTTCACCCAAACTAGTCTGGCTTTTTCAAGGGTCAGATTCTGTCTCTCTGACATTGCAAACTTCTTTAAAAAGGTTACTGAAGTAACAGACAATCGTTCTGCCAAAGACTTGGCACAGTCCTCCATGCATGTATAATTGATAAGATTAATAAATCTAATATTGTTCTTGGTTTATAGGTAAATACTAAGCTAGCTGCATTTGTGGTCCATTTTAAGCCTAGCCAATTTGTCATAGTGACAATCAAACCTCTTGTCTAAGAGGTAAACACCTTAACCATTATGCCAGCCCTCATACACGTCAATTCCTTCATTGTCCATTGGTAGTTACATTGGTGGCTAACAGAACCCATGAGGCAAAAGTTGCAGAATTATCCTCTGAATATAAAAATGTTACCAGTGGTGTCTCACAGGGCTTAGTGCTAGTCTTCCTCCTTTTTGGGATCTATTTCTCCGATAACCAATCAATGCTCCAAGGCTGAGGTTACCTTAGTTTGCTCATGATTGTTAACTGAGCATAACTGTCAGCTAACCCTCTGACACACACTTACTTCATTAAGGCCTTGATTATGCCAACTCTTTGTTTACTAGCAATGGTCTTAAACTAAATGCTAAGAAATGTAGTGGGGTTTGATTTGCTAAACATTTTCCACCCCTATCATACAAACAACACAACCCTCCAAACTGATACTGTTATCTAGGATGTGGCCACTTGTTGAAATTCAGTATCATTTGTTCGTTATGCTTCCACAGTAGTTCAGGAACATTTCTATATCACTGAGCTCATTTTCAGCAACATCTCCTCCAGAGCTAAAGAAGTCGCACTTCCTCTAAAATCATCACTTAAAAGGCCAAACAATGACTTTTACATGTACCTTTCTTAGCATATTGTTCTACTTGAAAGGCCTTGGATATTTTTAACTAGAAAGATCACTCATTTCAGGTCACTTACTTACTCATATAGACTGAACTGGAAGCCCTCAACTTGTACTTAATCTCCTACTGACTCCTTCTCAGTGACCTTTGCCTTGGGTTTTAAGTCATGAAAGACCCTGCCTCATTCATCTTCCTGTACCCCATAACCAATGGCTCTTCAAAATCCTATACCAATTACCTCAACCTGCATGAACAAATAAATAAACTCATTGGCATGACAGGTACCTAACCTAATGCATTGCATACCTGTGATACAAGGTCCACTTACGCTTCAAACAAAGCAGTACTCTGGCCATTTGCAAAGTTATACCCAATAATTGGATGGACAATTATAAATTCTTTCCTGGGCTACCCTGGAAGGATGTTCTAAGAGTCAGATGCTGGTTCACTTATATTGAGAGGGAGGGCTGTTCATCTCACTGCACTGGTGAAACCTAGTGCTGGGATATAACCAGTAGAAGGAACCTAGCAGACCTGTGCTACATTATTGAGTGCCATTGCACCAAACAGTCATATGTGCAGCACAACATGCCCACATTTCAGAAGCAGTACTTGTGCAGGCTACAAGTCATCTGCTGTGATGAGAGTTTGGGAAGACTGTATTGTCAGCAGAATGGCCACTGCTTACCACATATCTGGGAGGTAAGACCCTCCATTTGGAGAACAAATGTGATGGAAAGCTCTGCCTTATATCTGACTGTCTGGATCTTACCCATGAGAGTAATGGATGAGCTAATAAGCCAAAAGGAGAGGAATCATTGAGAAAATCTTGTGAAACAGGATCACTAGGCCAATAGGGCAAGGAAGAAAATAGGGAAAAAAAAATATTTTATATATATATATATATACATACACACTCACACACACACACACACACACGCACACGCACACACACACACACACACACACACACACACACACACACACACACACACACACACACACACACACACACACACACACACACACACACACACACACTCACTTTGCAGATCTTATCAGTAACATTTCATACCCCCACTCCTTACACTTCTAAAACAGATTTTTAATATTTTACCACAGACAGTTTAGAAACCTACTTGGCTTAAGGGTGACTCTTCACTTCCACACACCAACCGCCCCCAAACAGGGAAGCAGTACTTTCCACTTGGCATAATACTGGCCACATGACACAAGTAGCAACATTTCATTTCAGTCACCTAGAAGTAAATCTGGAGATCCAGGATAGCCAGCTCTCCATTCTGTCTTGACAAAAAAAGCTTTTCATGCTAGCTATACCTGTTCCCAACCCATTTAAAGTCTAATAAACAATCTTTTTAAAGCAGAAAAAAATTCTTGCTGGAGAGGAGAGAAACACCTGACCAGCATAAAATACAGATGGCAGGGGAAGGTGTTCTCATCTAAATCAAGCATTAACAACTTCTACTTTCCAATGCTGCTGCTAACCTTTTTTTTAAGAAATCATTGTAAGTAAGCTTAACTGATTGCTTCGCTGAGTTAGACAATCAAATTCCTAGATACTTAATTTTTTTGTTTATCCATAAGTAGGGAAAAGGTCTAACATAATTGAACATAATTTAATATAATCTCTTTTATTTTGACTGATTTTGTAATCAGAAAAATAAGCAAACTTCTCTAGAGCTCTAAAGAGCTCACTCGAGTTTCTCTTAGGACCAGATGGGTAAAATAAAATGTAGTCAGCAAACATAGATAATTTCACTTGCTGAATATGTAGCTGAATGTACATTTGATAACCTCTCCAGGCTAGACTGCCTTGATAAAATGATAAAAGGCTCAAGATATAACACAGACAGTAATGGAGGCAATGAGCACCTTTGCTTAGTACCCATGCTTAAGGGAAACGATCTGAAAAACTGTGCTGAGATTTTAATTTGAGTTAAAGCCCCTGTATAAATCTCTGATAAGAAGGTTGTGGAGATCTGAAGGAACCCCATCCTTCTAGGTGTCAGTCCTGTCAAATGTTGTTTCTACATCTAGAGTTACTGACACGACTACTCCTTGTGTTTTCTGTCCATTATACATTAGGAGTTGTTGTTGTTGTTGTTCTAGCTATGTTGTCATTTAGTTCAATCTACCTGTTTGTGACCAGACCAACCAGCCAATAAGTATATACTTGCAAAGTCATATTCATTACTTCAATAATGCTATCTGTCCATCTTAGCCTCTGCAACAACCTTCTTTTTTTGCCTTTGATCTGTGCTGTCATCAGTGTCTCCTGTAGTGAATCCTGTCACTGCAGTGTGTATCCAGATTCTAAGAGTTTTACATTTACTCTCTAGCAGTGAACAGTTTGGGTTTATTTCCTTAAGTATTTTCTGATTTGATCTACTTGCAATGCATGAAATTTTTTGTCTAACACTACAGTTCTAAAGCATCGACGTTCTGATGCACAGGTTATAGTCCAATTCCCACACCATATATTATTACTGGGAAAACCATAGATGTTCTGTAGTCCTATCTCACCTTCATTCTTACATATGGGTTCGGATCCGATCCTCGGCTCCAACTCGGCTGATTACAAAGCTTGAAGTCTCTCAGTTGGCTTGTGGCAAAGTAGGTATCCCATAGTGCACTTGTAAGGATCCCCAGATCTCGTTTGCCGAGTCTCTGAGTTCAGAAGTGCTCTCTTTCTTGGCCGTGGCTAAGTTGGATTTTTCTTCATTATTATTGTTCATAGTGATATTTTTGTCATAATAGTATTAGCTTAGTTTATATAGCTTAGTCACAGTTATTATAGATAGGAATAGTAGTGTGTTTTTTCAATTTGTGAAGTTGTTATTGAGAACTTGTTGGCCGTTGCTTCAGCAGGCCCGTTTTGTTCCCTGAGTGGTATCCCTTTCTTGTGTGCTAGTTTTTGTTATATTTACTCTTCTTAGTGCAGGTCCGTGTTTGGTTTAGGACCTATTCTAATATTATATTTTTCACTAGAATAGTACTATAATTGATAGCTGTGTGCAGTGTCTTTATTGATTCTTATTAGCTAGTAATTAGTGTGTTGTTGAATTTGCAATTTTTTGGTCACTTTTTTCTTGACTTAGCTTCTCCTGTGTTACAGCTAGGTCCATTTAAGTTAGAGGACCTAGTCCTCTATTAACCTTTTCTGATGTTGTTTCTTTAACAGGGCTAGGCCCGTTTAAGTTAGAGGACCTAGTCCTCTGTTTTTGCTTGTCTTTGTGTGTTGTTCTTGACAGGGCTAGGCCCGTTTAAGTTAGAGGACCTAGTCCTCTGTTGTTTTTCCTTGTGTGCAGTATTCTTGCAGAGCTAGGCCCGTTTAAGTTAGAGGACCTTGTCCTCTCTTTCTGCCTTCCCTCATGTTTCTGTTTGAGTAAACATGTCTAAAGAGTCTAATGATCATAAACCTTCGGGTTTTAAAAAGTGTCTCAAACGCTCTCAAAAACTGTCAATAACTGACAAACATAGTAATTGTGTTTACTGTTTTCTTTCTGTCACTCTTTCAGTTCTCGAGTTCTCCAGGAAAGGAAGAACAAACTGATCCTGAAAGGTCTCCTTAAGCCTTCCTTTGAGGAGGAGTTAGCCAGCTCTTCATCCTCACATTCCAAATTTCCTTCAAAAAAAGAGAAGGTCAAGTCGGCCAAGATACATTCTCCCACACTGACTATTTTATTTGGACCTCCTCAGAAAATCTCAAAATTGGACAAACCTTCTACCTCTGTGGCTCCACTGTCCTCGGAGCCGGTCGAGGTTATTGATATCGACACTCCAGTGTCAGCCCCAAGTTTTTCAGGGCCGACTACTGAACATTTACCTCGGAGACACTCTAGAGAGTTATTGCCGGTCTCCCCAACTCTCAGATCTCCCATTTGCAGAGATCTAGGTCACCTACCTTATCTTCCAGATCCTCCAAGAGTCTTTCTGAAGAGGATGTAGAGAGTAGTGCTTAGACTCTTGAAGTCGTCAGCTAGCTAATGTGTTGCTGGCTCTGACCTAATCTGATCCGGAGTCATCTAAGGCCATGCTCCCTTTTGCCATTCCTCCTCCAAGCCATGTTGGTCCTTTGGAACCAGAGCTATCAGTGCCATTTGTTGTGGAACCCTCCAACACCTTCAGACAGGGATGCTTGGACCTGGACTTCTTTGATTCTGAGCCTACCTTTCGGTGCGTCTGCTAGGCTGAGCTCGGATCCTACATCCATCTCAGAGCCAATCGCTTTAGAGCCGAGGGCTACTTCCATTTCATCAGAACCGGGACTGTCCTTGGAGCCAGAGTAATCTGCATTTGAGATGAATAGGAGTGTGCTGTCTAGGTCTTCAGCTCTGCACAAGGGTACCGATGCTCTTCCTTCTCAAGCTCCGACCTCTGTCTCAGCACCATCTCTTTCTCTTGGCAGCAGAGACCCGCAGCCTCAGGAGCCCCGTTGGGTAGCCCCCATTCTTCCGAGACCTCCCCAGAATACCCTTCTGTGGAGCCCCCTCAGAAGAGAACTTGCAAGAAGAAGCATGTAGACTCCTGATGAGTCCTTCACCTCTGACACTGACCTCAAGGAGTCAGAAGGGTCCCCTAGGTCGTCCTCTGATGATATCTTCTTTGTAGATATCTTAGAGATCCTGAAACAGAGAGGTGGCTGGCCCACTGTCACACCTTCTGATGAGGAGTCAGTGTACCTGAAGGCTTTTGGGTCTCAACCTTCAGCCTCTTGGGTGTCTCCACCTTTCAATGAGCTCTTGGACCTAGTTAGTTGAAAGGTGTGGGAAACTCCTGATGCCATGGAACCAGTCCCCAGAAGGCCCAACAAACTTCTTTCAGCCCCCAAATAGAAAGACTTTCTGACTATAGGTGTGCCTGTAGATGCCATGGTGGTGGTGGCAGCCACAAAGAAGGAACTAGCGGAGACTTCTTCATCTGTCCATCCACCAAAAAAGGAGTCTCGAATGATGGATAGATATGGGAAGCGTATCTTCTCTTCAGCGGCATTTGCACTCAGATCGCTGAATTACCTCACCCATTTTACTAGGCTTCAAAGAGATCTCCTAAAGGAGCTAGGAGATACTCTCCAAGGTACATTAGCTGAAGGAGTCCCTGAGAAGGTTACTGCTCAGGTGTCCACCTTAAACTCCATTGTTAACTCCTCCATGAAGCTGATATCCTATGCAGCAGATGGAGTGAATAGGGCAGTGGGTTCAGGAGTTTCCCTTAGGAGACACTCCTGGATGCATTTATGTAACTTGGCAGAGCCCTTCAAATCTACTTTTATCAAATGCCCCCTTTGATGGTTCCTCTCTGTTTCAACCGAAGGTAAGATAAACACTCACCAGGTGCGAGCATGAAGGGAAAACTCTCTGCGTGGGAGTACATTTTTCCATCCCTTCTAGACCATACCCTAAAGGTTAGAGAGGCAGTAAAATGTGGTTCAAGAAATCTCAGAGATTTTTCCCAGATGCACAAGGTGATTTCTCCTTCAGAGGCAGAGGAGGAGGAGGAAGTAATGGTAGACGTTGCCCTAGAGGCAGGGGGGGGGGCCCGCAAAATCAGAATGGCTGCGATTCTTTTGTGGACGTCCTTATCAGCACTCCTGAAGTGGGGCCTGACTGCGCTTCTCTGGAGCCAGTTGGGTGTTGCTTATCTTTGTATCCAGAAGCCTGGCACAACATCACCCAAGACAAGTGGGTACAAAGAATAATTACCAGAGGATACTCCATAGCCTTCTTTTTCCCACCCCATACCACCAAGAAAATCCCAGATGTTCCACCCAATCACAGGGATCAAGCAATCATAGAAGTTCAAAAGTTGCATCAAAAGAGAGTCATACAAACCGTCCCCGCAGACCAGATAGGATTCGGAACTTACTCCAGATTCTTTTTAGTGCCAAAATGAACAGGGGAATGGAGTCCCATTTTGGACCTCAGCAAATTAAACAAATCAGTGAAGATGTCCAAGTTCCAAATGGTAACACAGCAGTTTATACTCTGTCTGTTAGGGAAAGACAATTGGAAGTGCTCCATACACCTCCAAGATGCGTACTACCACATAAAAATGGACAGAGCATCATTTACGCTTCTAGCTGGGAGCCAGTCATTACCAATTTTGTGCTCTGCCCTTTGGTCTCACCTCAGCCCCCAGGGTGTTCACCAAATGCATGGCGGTAGTGACAGCTCACTTGAGACATCTTGGATTACAAGTGTTTCCATACCTGGATGACTGACTCCTGACCGCCACCACCAGGCACCTACTTCTACAAGCCAGGGCTTCAACCATCCAGCTGTGCACTCAGCTAGGGATTACGATAAATTGGGAAAAGTCTGCCTTGTCGTCCTCTCAATATGTGACTTTTATAGGCGCAGAAATAAACACAGTCACCATGATGACTCATCTTCCTGCTGACAGAATACAAAATCTGAGACAACAGATACACAGTCTACTTCCTCAACAAAGAGCCAAAGCCAAGACAGTACTGAAACTTTTGGGAAACATGGCCTCTACTATAACTCTAGTTCCACTATACAGACTACATATGAGAATCCTTCAGTGGCTACTCTATTCCCAGTGGTCTCTTCAACAACTGCCCCTGTCTCATCCTATTCTGATAACGAAATCTTGCAAAAAGGTCCTTTGTTGGTGGATTCAGCCCGATCGACTAACAATATGAACACCTTTCATTCCTCACCAACCCATTGCTACTGTGACCACGGATGCCTCCCAGATAGGGTGGGGGGGCATTATCTACGCAGGACTGTCCAAGGCACATGGCAAGATCACGAGGCTCACTTGCATATCAGTGTCCTAGAGATGAGAGCAGTGCTACTAGCGTTGCAAACACTTCACGACTTTCTTCCTCTAGGAACGATAGCAATCCAATCAGACAATATGTCAGTGGTATGGTATACAAACAAACAAGGAGGAACCAGATCCTACACCCTGTGTCGAGAGACTCTTCGTGTTTGTCAGTGGGTGATTTCTTCACAACGCTTTCTAGTTTCAACGCATATCCCAGGAACAACCAATGTGATAGCCGACAAGCTCAGCAGGGCAATCTTGATGCCTCACGAGTGGTCTCTGAATCAGAAAGTCGCGGAACAGATTTTTGCAAATGGGGACAGCCTTGATGCGATCTGTTTGCCAGTCCAATCAATGCCACATGCAGCAGCTACTTCTCCCTTACCCCCCCCCCCCCCCGGGGAGACACCGGGAGATGCACTTGTTCACAATTGGCCCCCAGGACTTCTTTATGCATTCCCTCTCCTTCTGCTGATATCAAAAGTGATCCAGAAAGCAAAGACCTTGGGAAACAGAATGATTCTTATCACTCCTTACTGGCCTCATCAGATTTGGTTTCCCTTTCTTGGGCCTCACCTTCTGGTCGATCCATGGACTCTGGACCCAGTACCAGACCTTCTGACACACATCAGGCACCTTCCACCCCTGTCTCCACACCCTCAACCTGACAGCGTGGCTGCTCCACTTCCATCCCTAGTCAGGCTTCATGATTTCTCACCTGCAGTTACTCATATCATCACGTCTTTCTACAAGCCTTCTACAAGAAAATTATACGCTAGCAAATGGAAAAGATTTTCTATCTGGGCAAAAGATAGAAACATAGATCCTTACACAGCCTCCATTCCTTTGGTGTTAGAATTTCTAACTGAACTTTTTCATCAAGGATCAGCTGCTGCTAAAATCAAAGTTCAATTGGCAGCAATCTCCAATTTTCATTGGGACATCATGAACCTAATCTTATGGCTCACAGATTGTGTAAATCTTTCCTAAAAGGCACTACTTTGCTGAGACCTCCCTTTCAAGAACCTATATCTTCTTGGGATCTAAATTTCATTCTGTCTAAACTTACTTCCCTGCCTTTTGAATCCGCATATACTTGTGAACTAAAGTTCCTTTCATGGAAGACCATTTTTCTAGTAGCTGTTACATCCTCCAGAAGAGTGTCAGAGTTACAAGCACTGTCAGTCAAACCTCCTTACTTGATCTTTCATAGAGACAGAGTTTCCCTTCATACAAATCTGTCCTTCATCCTCAAGGTTTGCTCTCAATCTAATTTGAATCAAACTATTGAACTGCCAGTCTTTTTTCCTAATCATTCAAACAGTGCCGAATATAAGTTTCATCAACTTGATGTTCACAGACAGTTAAGGTTCTAGCTACATAGAACCAAGGAGCTTAGAAGATCAGACTAATTGTTTGTATCTTTTTCTGAGACAAGAAAATATATGCCAGAGTCTAAGTTACATTATCAAATTGGATCTCAAATTGTATTTCGTTTATTTACTCTTCCAATGGCAAGGAACTCCCATTTAAAATTAAAGCTAATTCTACCATATCTGTATCCACATCTGCTGCTTTTCAAGCCAGAGTCCCAATTGACAGTATATGTGCAGCAACAACTTGGGCTACCCCTCATACATTTATTACTCATTACAAATTGGATTTGGCCTTTAGGGGTAGAGCCTCCTTTGGTTCCACGGTTCTTAGGAGAATATTCCCATGAGCCACCCGAGAAAAAGGTGCTAGGGATGCTGTCCCATATGTAAGAAGGTGAGATAGGACTACAGAACATAAAGAAGTTATGTACTCACCATAATGTTCCATGTTTGTAGTCCATCTCGCCCTTCATTCTTACGAACCCACCCACCTAGCCCCCATCCATGTATCCCTGGAGGATCTAGAGACAAGATAGTATTTATCTTCTGTAGGGTGGAGACCTTTCATCTTTGTTGTTCCTTATGGAAATACTTTCTATCACTTTTTTAGACAGCAGCAAACAAGATCTGGGGATTCCTACTAGTGCACTATGGGATACCCACCTTGCCACGAGCCAACTGAGAGACTTCGAGCTTTGTAATCGGCCGAGTCGGAGCCGAGGATTGGCTCCGAATCCATATGCAAGAATTGAATTGCGAGATGGACTACAAACACGGAATGCTATGGTGAGTACATAACTTCTTTTTTTGAGTAAATGGACTTTTGTTGACAATGTGATGTCTTTACACATTATTATCTTATCTAGATCTGTCATAGTTTTCCTCCCAAGAAGCAAGTGTCTTTTAATTTTATGGTGACAGTCATCATCTGCAGAGATCTTTGAGCCCAGGAAAATAAACTCTGTCACTGCCTACACTTCTTCCCCATCTATTTGCAAAGAATTGGCAGGACTAGATGACATAATCGGTACTTATGTGTTATCGCAACCACATGTCGGAGTTGCCATAATTCGTAATCTTATATTGAAACTACTTAATCCTGCATTGGAGAGAGGGGTGTAAATTTTAAATTTGTTGTGTAAGACATTGCTTCAGAAACAGGGAGAGGAAAAATGTCAAAAATTCCTCCTCCTGGGTAGTGTCCTTTATCAGCATAACTGAATGCAACATTTGCTTAAGGCATACAGTAGCAGCACAACAGCTCTTCTGGCTTGAGATTAAAGTGCTGATTTACATGTGCTTTGCAACCATTTCATTTTGATCTCACTTTATATGCAGGTAGGGCTCAAGTAAGGCGTGCAATCCATTTATGTTCTGTGCAGTGAGGTCTTCTTTTTGAAATTGTGTGTGTTTTTTTTTTCAGCACTGCGAGCATCTCTAACAGGCTTCACCTCAAGACAGAGAAAATCTATACATATAAATACATGCCCTGAGAACATGCTAGCAAGGAAATTAATGAGTTTCAGTAAGCTGAAATTCACTATGTGCAAAAGTGTTTCTAAGCAGTCATGTTTTAACAGCAGGGTTAGTAACTGTACAAATGATCACAATCATGCTTGCCATCACGGAGTGTGCTTTTTAACACCCCCCCCCCAAAAAAAAAAACTGTACTACAAAAAAAATTGCCTAATTAGTAAGTAGAAACCAGTACATTGTACAATGTACCAAAAGTAAATGGGAAATATATATATATATATATATATATATGTGCGTGTGTGTCAACAACGAGTGCTTTGGAATGTGGTTGTGATAATACGTAAGTACCACATAATCTTAGTTCATTGATACTGTGCAGTAAGCCAGACTTTACACTTTTTACTTTTTTCTTCGTCAACCAGCTCTTCAAGTCCTCTTCACTTTCAGACATCAAAGTGATATCACCTGCATAGGGAAGGTTGCAATGTTTCTCCCAGCAGTTTTGTTTCCAGCATCTTATTCATCTAACCCAGCATTTTGCAGACTACATTTGGCATATAAAATAAAATAAGTAGGGTAGCAATATGCAGAGCTTTGTCGGTCACATTTCCCAGTTTCAAGCCAATTGGTTATTTCATGTTCAGTTCTAACTGCTGCTTCTTGGTCTGCATACAGACTCATCTGGAGGCAAATAACTTGACCTAGAATCACTATTACTCTAAGAATCTACCACAGTTTGTTATGATTCACATAATCAAAGGCTTTAATGAAGTAAAAAAATACAAGTAAAGGATTTTGCGGAACTTCCTTGGTTTCTCTATTGCCCAGTGGATGTTGGCACTCTGCTCTTTGGTTCTTCTGCCTCCTCAAGACTCAGCCTGTACATTTGCCTATTCTTGGCCTATATATCCCTGCAGACTAACATGCCAGATCTTAAGCATTGCTTTGCCAGGTTGTGAAGGAAGTACAGTTCTTCAATTAACATGGCCCTCATTACCATTACCCTTTTTTGGAGTTTGAGTATAAACTAACCATTTCCCAATGTGAACTGTTGTGTTTTCCAAGCCTGCTGGCAAATTATGAGGAGTGCTGTAATGCCATCTTTTTGCAAGATTTTAAATAAATCTGCTGAAGGTTCCATCACTTCCTGTAGCTTGCCGTTAACAATGCTTTCTAGAGTTCATTTAACTTCACTCTCCCAGAGTTCTGGCTCTAATTCAGAAAACTTGTCAGTGGATGCATCCTTGATGTTTCTTGTCCTTCTTGTATAGTTTTTGTATTCATGCCACCTCTTAGTATCCTCTGCTATGTAAACTGAATATCAGTCTGTAGGAGGACAGCAACAAAACATCCTTTCCTTCCTTTGGAATACTTTTGATCCTTTTTATTCCAACCCGAATAACGTTTTCACGATTCAATTTCCAGAAATCAATAGGCAGACTGCCCTCCTATTGAGACTTTTCCAATGATTGTTCATTTCTTAAACCTGTTTCAGTTCTTCAATTGACATAGGTCTCATTAAACTTTCAGCTTTTTCAGCTGACAAATTTAATAAAGAGCTTAAATATTTTGAAAGGCAAGGTAGATAGTCAATATCCTTCAGCATGGTGAGAGACATAATGTCCCAAAACACAATAATCTCAAGGATGACCCGTGCACTGTCATTTCTGTTCTGCAGCCTTGTCCTAGTAACACAGCCTTGTCCTAGTAACACATCTCTCCACTTTGTGTTTCCTTAATTTCAGACACAATGTTCTCTGAGACTTTGCAAAATTATAAAAGTAAATACCTCTTATGGTTACCTTATTAAAGTCAGTTTTCTCACTCAAAAAAGTCATCATATCCTGTTCTATTATTGCCAGATGCTCTATATAGGTTAATAGTTAAGTACTAAGCTACCCTTGCAAGCCATTTTAAACCTAGCCAGTTTCCCTTTTTGTGTTCAAATTAACCTATCCCATTTGGTTAGAGAGTGGCCTTACCCAACCCATGTTCAATAATTATATATTACCTCTATTGAGAATGATCATACCATAGAAATTTGAAAGGACCCATTCTGCCTTTCTTCAGCAGTAGTAAAGGGAACAGTTCTGGTGTAAATTTTCTGTTTCCAATCCACAGATCCAAGTTGCGCTTGAATATGGATGGGGATAAACTTTGTTTTATGTGGCTGGGAAGTCTTTTCCAAAGCAGCGCTATCCTCTGTGAGATATACCTATCCCTGCAAAACATTCTGTTGATGTTGCAGAAGAGAGTTTAGATCCCTAGAGTGAGTATTTCTGATGCCATTTGATTTGCTGATGTGCAGAAAATCTGTCAGTAATGAGTCAGAGGATGCCTTGTATGCCAGACACAGGTCACCTCTTAGCAGTCTCTTTAAGAGTCGCTTCTTATACTTTTATGTATAAAGTAGGGGAATTTAGCCTGTTCTGCAGGTGACTTTTTATTACAGAGCAAAGGGAGATACTGTCTGATACACCATACATTAATAGTCCACCAGTTCCAAAGATGAAGCTCTTTGCATGGAGATTATTACATAGGATTTCAGTGGGCATGTTGGTGAAGGGAACAGAGGGGATGAGGAAGGGATGGGTAGGTATGGTGTTAAGAAGGGGAATGCAGAAGGTCAGATGGTAGTGGATTTTGCAAAAAGGATGAACTTGGCTGTGGTAAATATGTATTTTAAGAAGAGGGAGGAGCATAGAGTGATGTACAAGAGTGGAGGAAGAGGCACACAGGTGGATTATATCCTATGCAGGAAGGCCAGTCTGAAGGAGAATGGAGACTGTAAAGTGGTAATGGGGAAAGTGTAGTTAGGCAGCATAGGATGGTGGTCTGTAGGATGACACTGGTGATCAAGAAGAGGAGCAGGAGAGTGAGGGCAGTGCCATGGATCAAATGGTGGAAGCTGAAAAAGGATGATTGTGAGGTGGAGTTCAGGGAAGAGTTAAGACAGGCACTGGGTGGCAGTGAAGAATTACTGAATAGCTGGGTAACTACAGCAAAGCTAGTAAGGGAGACAGCTAGAAAGGTGCTTGATGTGACATCTGGACAAAGGAAGGAGGACAAGGAGACCTGGTGGTGGAATGAGGAAGTACAGGAGAGTATACAGAGGAAGAGGTTGGCAAAGAAGAAGTGGGGCTGTCAGAGAGATGAAGAAAGTAGCAGAAAAACAACAAAAACAGTAACAGGAATACCACAGGCAGGACAAAACTTCTTTATTGCACAACGTTCTGGTACCTTGGCTTCTCGCCTTCTGTTGGAACATTTTTTTCAGTATCATTCTGTCCCTATATATACACCCTTTAACTTCAGTTAGTGAACTTAATTAGTTCCATTATACAATTAAATCAAATTGTTAGTAACACATTAATAGGCAATTCATAAGAACAAACTGAGTAAAATTACTCAAAATGCATTTCAAAGTCCATACATACACTTTATAACTTCTGAAATGTCTCTTAAATATTTTTTATATACATTATCAATCTTTTAACATACTTTATATATTAAATAGATCCAAAATAAATTATACCCTTTAATGCCGAATTCAAAGTGACATGTGCTAAAGTGCATCCCATATTTAACACAAGAAAATAAAGTGCATAATACAACACTTTAGATTAATACATTAATCTAAAATACATTTTTCTTTCCCAACATTAAGAACTCATTTTTATACATACGTACTGTGATGCAAGCATTCAAATGTTATTCTAACAAATCAAATGTTGAGATTGTTTTCCAAATAATACAACTGTAGTGATGAATGTGAATTTGAAATGTTCAGATAAAGTGCATAATGATAAGAGAAAAGATGGAAACAATTTAAATGTGAATCAGGATACTATGGATGGTGGAATGTATGGCGCATGTAATGACTTTGGGGGTGGGGACAGCCTAGTTTAAATGAACACATTTTTCATAGAAATTCGATGGAATCTTACAGGTTTTGTGATAGGGTAGGTAATGAAAACCATAGTAAAACAGCTGAAGATAATATAAGTGCAGATTTGGGCACAAATACTGCAGTAGATGAAATAGATAACAGTATTATGAGAACTGTTAATCTCACAAATGTTAACATTTCTGACATTGCTGAACAGGTTTTGCTCAGAGGCACAACATTTGTACCCACTAAAATTCCACCTTTGGCAGATATGATTATGGATGTTAAGAAATTTTGTCGTAAATTAAATCTTAAAGTATTTTTTCAAAGAAAAAAGGAAATGCCCTTTGCAGATATAGTAAATAGAAATGAATCTTTTGATGATGAAAATGAGTTACTAAATGTAAGCATCTATGAAAATGAAATGTATGAGTTGTGTGTAGGTTTGGGTGAAGTGGATGAAGACAATGTTGGAGAAAGTAACATCTCATCTGAATTTTTTGTTACAGGATATGGTCATTTGGAAATGCCCAAATTAAGTTCTGATAGCAAATTCATGCCCCCAAAGAATAGTCAAGCTATTAATGTTTTTGAAAATTTAGTGTGTAAAAAAGTGGAAAAGAGTTATGGTCAATTTGTGAAGAAGTTCAAGTCTTACAATTTGAATAAAGTGGAATGGATGGCCATACAAGAACTTAAAGCCAATAAAGATGGGAAGGTATACAAAACAGCGGATAAAGGAGGGAACTGGGTAATTATGGGTACTACACAATATGATGAGATGGTTTCAAAAATACTAGGGGAAGAGGGGTATTATGTTAAATTGCAAAATAATCCCCTGGTAAGATTTTCAACTGAGTTGGAAGAAATACTGGAACGGGGAGAAAGATTTGGTTTTTTGAAACATCAAGATGTAAAAAAAGTTGACCATGAAAATTCCTAGACACCCATATATGTATGAAATTCCCAAAGTTCATAAAAACTTGCTTAATCATCCAGGGAGGCCCATTATTTCTGGAATAGGGTCATTTTTAGAAAATGTTAACATCTTTCTGGATTTTCATTTCAAAAAAACATTTAATTACTGTACCTTCGCATGTTAAAAATACTCAGCAAATTTGTGAATAACTAGTTAATTTGAAATGGGAGGATGATTATTTTTGGGTGACAGTAGATGTTACTGCTTTATACTCAAATAGTAACATAAGAGGGGGCAAGTGAGCAATGGCCAGAAAGTTAGGAGAAGGCCCACATTCCACTTTTTTGTTAAGCTTGTTAGAATTTAGTCTTACCCATAACTACTTTACATGGAAAATGAATTTTTTTCTACAAACAAAGGGGACAGCGATGGGGACAGCATTTGCCCCATCGTATGCTATCATATATATGGGCAATTTTAAAAACCAATTCATGACATCACAGGACTATTACGTAAAAAAGTAGTGTACTATAAGAGGCACATAGATGATTTACCTGTCATTTGCAAAGGTGACCAGTTGGAATTTGTGGAATTTATGGAAATTTTTAACAAGGGCATACATGGTTTGAAATTTACATAGGAAATTGGTGGAGATAATATACCATTTTTGGATGTTATGTTTTACATTGATGAGAATAAAAAAGTACAGCATAAACCTTATAGGAAGCCTACAGCAGTAAACAACGTTTTGCATGCCACCAGTATGCATCCCCCACATCTAATTGAATCGCTACCTTGTGGTGAATTCAAAAGGATATTTTTGAATACCTCTGAGACTGAATTAAAGAAGAAAAATCTGGATGAAGTATATATTAGATTAAAAAACAGAGGTTTAAATGATGATACATTACAGGTAGCAAAAAACAAGGTGATAAAGGGAGGGGGGAAATTGGTTTCAACTATCAAGGAAGAATGGTCAGAAATAATTTAGAAACTAACATAGATGGATATGACAAGCTATTCTGTCACTAGATATTCTGACCTTTCTCCGATTTTGGAAAAAATTGTTAGGCAAGCATAAGAGATTGTGAAGACATCTCCATAGGTTCATTGTTTCCCAGACATATAACTTTCTCATACAGTAGGTATAGCAATTTGAAAGAGTTATTGAATAATAATAAAAAAAGCTCATATTTAAGTCCTGTTGATAACATAAGTAGAAATGTTGGGCCATACTGCTGTGGGAGATGTTCTATTTGTAATCATGTTAAAAACTTAGATGGGAAAATGATCAATGGTAAATTATATAAGGCCACAGAATATTACAATTGTGATAGTTGTGGTGTAGTGTATATTACAGGTTGTGATTGTCAGCCAACTGTATGGTATATTGGTCAGACTAACAGGAAGGCCAAAGTGAGGATTATGGAACATCTGGGTGATGTGAGAAGATGGAAATCAGAGAGTTCTGTAGCCATGCATTTCTTGTCCAAACATGGGGGTTTGGACAAGAGTTTATTTTTAGTATATTAGCACATCTGGTCAGCAATTATGAGAATTTCAAAAGGCAACTGAACAAACTTGAAAGTAGAATGATAATTTATTTTCATACACTATGTCCTCAAGACCTGCGATAGTGATGCTGCGGTAGCATTGTCACCTCACAGCAAGACGTTGTCGCGTTCGATTCTCAGCTAGAGCATCTTCTGTGTGGAGGCATGCGTGAATGAGCATGCCTTTGTTGAAGGTTGTGCATCAGGGCTGGTAACTCAGCACGTAAAAATCCACTACCAAACATTAGCGGACTGGAGTTCCGCTGTGGCGACCCCTAACCATAAGCCGAAAGACACAACAACAACAACAACACTATGTCCTCAAGGTATGAATTTGGAAAATAATCTCAACATTTGATTTGTTAGAATAACATTTGAATACTTGCATCACAGTAGGTATGTATAAAAATGAGTTCTTAATGTTGGGAAAGAAAAATGTATTTTAGATTAATGTATTAATTTAAAGTGTTGTATTATGCACTTTATTTTCTTGTGTTAAATATGTGATGCACTTAGCACATGTCACTTTGAATTCTGCATAAAAGGGTATAATTTATTTGGGATCTATTTAATATATAAAGTATGTTAAAAGATTGATAAACAATGTATATAAAAATTATTTAAGAGACATTTCAGAAGTTGTAATGTGTATGTATGGACTTTGAAATGCATTTTGAGTAATTTTACTCAGTTTGTTCTTATGAATTGCCTATTAATGGGTTACTAACAATTTGATTTAACTGTATAATGGAACTAATTAAGTTCACTAATTGAAGTTAAAGGGTGTATATACAGGGACAGAATAATACTGAAAAAAATGCTCCAACAGAAGGCGAGAAGCTGAGGTACCAGAACGTTGTGCAATAAAGAAGTTTTGTCCTGTCTGTGGTATTCCTGTTTCTGTTTAGGTTGTGTTTCTGCTGCTTATTGTGGTTTGGAGTTTGGGATTGTTTATGTTTGTATATAGATGAAGAAAGTAGACAGGAGTATAAGGAGATGAGGATTATGGTGAAGAGAGAGGTGGAAAAGGTTAAGGATATGGTGTATGAAGAGTTGTATGAAAGGTTGGACACTAAGGAGGGAGAAAAGGACCTGTACCGACTGGCTAGACAGAGGGACCGAGCTAGAAAAGATGTGCAGCAGGTAAAGGTGATAAAGGATAATGAGAGAAACATACTCATAAGTGCGGACAATGTGTTGAGCAGATGGAAAGAGTACTTTGAGGGGCTGATGAATGAAGGAATGAGAGAGAGAGAGAGAGAGAGAGAGAGAGAAGTTTGGATGATGTGTGGATAATGAATTGGGAAGTGTAATGGCTTAGCAAGATGGAAGTAAGGATAGCTATGAAGAGGATGAAGAATGGAAAGGCTGTTGGTCCAGATGGCATACCTGTAGAAGCATGGAGGTGTTTAGGAGAGATGGCAGTGGAGTTTTTAACCAGATTGTTTAATGAAATCTTGGAAAGTGACAGGATGCCTGAGGAGTTGAGAACTGTTTGGGTACCAATTTTTAAGAAAAAAGGTGATGTGCAGAGCTGTGCCGAGGGATAAAACTAATCAGTCATAGCATGAAGTTATGGGAAAGAGTAGTGCAAGCTAGGTTAAGAAGGGAGGTGATGATTAGTGAGCAACAGTATGGTTTCATGTCAGGAAAGAGCACTACAGATGCGATGTTTGCTCTGAGGGTGTTGATGGAGAAGTATAGAGAAGGTCAGAAGGAGTTGATTGCGTCTTTGTGGACTAAGAGAAAGCATATGACAGGGTACCTAGAGAGGAGTTATGGTATTATATGAGGAAGTCAGGAGTGGCAGAGAAGTATTTAAGGGTGGTACATGATACGTACGAGGGTAGTGTGATAGTGGTGAGATCTGCGGTAGGAGTGACAGATGCATTCAAGGTGGAGGAGGTATTATATCAAGAATCAGTTCTGAGCCCTTTCTTATTTGCAATGGTGATGGGCAGGTTGACAAACGAGATCAGACAGGAGTCTCCCAAGGCCTATGATGTTTGCTGATGACATTGTGATCAGTAGTGAGAGTAGTGTACAGGTTGAGGAGACTGTGGAGAGGTGGAGATATGCTCTAGAAAGAAGAGAAATGAAGGTCAGCAGGACTAAGACAGAATGCATGTGAATGAGAGGGAGACTAGAGGAATGGTGAGGATGCAGGGATTAGAGTTGGCAAAGGTGGATGAGTTTAAATACTTGGGATCAACAGTTCAGAGTAATGGCGAGTATGAAAGAGAGGTGAAGAAGAGAGTACAGGCAGGGTAGAATGGGTGGAGAAGAGCATCAGGAGTGATTTTTGACAGTCGAGTACCAGTAAGAGTGAAAGGGAAGGTCTACAAGAGGGTAGTGAGACCAGCTATGTTATATGGGTTGGAGATAGTGGCACTGAAAAAAAGGCAGGAGTCAGAGCTGAATGTGGCAGAGTTAAAGATGTTAAGATTTGCACTGGGTGTGATGAGGGTGGACAGGATTAGGAATACGTATATTAGAGGGTCAGCCTAGGTTGGACGGTTTGGAGACAAAGCCAGAGAGGCGAGATTGCATCGGTTTGGGCAGGTGCTGAGGAGGGATGCTGGGTATATTGGGAAAAGGATGCTAAGGATGGAGCTGCCAGGTAAGAGGAAAAAAGGAGGGCCTAAGATAAGGTTTATGGATGTGGTGAGAGAGGACATGCAGGTGTTTGGTGTGACAGAGCAAGATGCAGAGGACAGGAAGAAATAGAAACAGATGATCCACTGTGGTGACCCCCTAATGGGAACACCCAAAAGAAGAATATATATATATATATATATATATATATATATATATATATATATATATATATATATATATATATATATCTATTTTAGTGACTACTATGAATAGATTAATTTACTTGTAATACATGCTATATTTTGATTATTCTCTGAATTAAGAAAATAATCTTATACCTTTCTGATGTATACACTTAAGTGTAACAGTTTCCTGTTTTACTGCAGCTTTCCACAGATTATAAGATGTTTGCAGGAGAATATTTCAGTTAGTGCAGGAAAATGCGTTGAAAGAGTACTGACCTATGTTGGAACCATCACTGATGTGGGAACACACAGATGCAAACCTTTGCAGGTATCTGTAAAGATTCATGAAAATAAAATGAAAGAAAGAGAACTTCTTCTCCTTCACTATGTGAGTCGGGGAAGATATTTATGTGGTTCAGATTCATTATCTTATCTTATAGGATTCCAAAAAAGAAAGATTATTTCTCCAAATTTCCAGGATGGATATGCCTTAAAATTTAGGACAGGGTTATTCATTTGGTAGGTGAGGAATCCCTCTTCACATGAAAGATGCTTTTACTATGTAAAATAATTATGTAATCAGTCAGAAAACACTTCTGCAATCATAATTGTTCACAGCCCATTGAAACATATCTGTGCTATTCCTTCTAGTTGCACAAACTGAAAACAATTTTTTGCATGGGAAACAAGCCTTCCTGCATTCCCCATAGAGGGCATAAGCACTACCCTCATCCCCTGAACTTAAATGTGGCAATTCCACAGTTGCACAGTGTTGGGAAAATTAAAGACTCCCAAAACAACACTTAACTGTCTCAACCTGTCACTGTTTTCACCCTAACAAGATTGAGCAAGTGATGTTCGAAGCACTGCAAATAGAGGAAACATAGGTCAGCCAAGAAGAGACGTGAGGACAATTTAAAGATTCAAGAGTTAAAATGGAAAAATATCATCACTTTATTACACTTGTCATGATGTTTCAAAAGCAAATAGCTCAGCTCCCTGTCCTTAAAATGGCTGAAATATTTATACAACAATAAGTCAAATCCTATTAGAGGAGATAAACTGAAGTTCTCACATTGAAATTTGCATATGATGGTATAGATACTGAAACATGTAAGATCAGAATGTAAACACTTAGAAAACAGTTCTGCAGTCATAGCTGATCACAGCCCATTGAAACATGCATGTACCATTCATTCTAGTAGCACAGAGTGAAAACAGATTTTGCAGGGGAACTACATTCTCCACATAAGGCATAGCCCCCCCCCTCTCCCAGACACACACTCACTAAACTTCGATATACCAACGCTACACTTCACAGCTTTGGGACTGGGAGAAACTCCCCAAAGCAGAATGCAGCTGTCTCTAGCAATCAATTTTCACCAATTGTTGCCATGTCAGGGGTAGTGTTGTGAGAAGATTAAAATATTTGATAACATAGTTGCACAGTCAGGATGTCATGGGCAAATTATTTAAAGCACCATTGGCAAAAAATGTCTTATTTTGTCAGCCAGCAGATAATTTTATTGTTGATTAACAAAAGAAAGGTAAAACAAATCATTATTTGAGAAAAATTTTATACATCATCCTCAATTCCTGCTTATTTCTAAAAATAAATTATTTTATAGAAAAATAAAAGTAGGAATCAGCCAAAGACCTTCAAAGACAAATGCTTCTTCCCTTTTACTTCATCCCAAATATCCCAAGGAGGCAAGTTTTAGAGTCATCTTTCTGCTTAGCAAGCAGTAACTACAGACAGATGAGCTTCCCCAAATTCAACCAGGTTATTCATTAGATTTTTTTTCAGAAATGCTGACTGTAGCTTTTTCCAGAAACACCCACACATCAAATACTACAATTTTTACAACTTAGGAATCAAATGCTGAGAAATAATGTAATGGAGAAGGCACATTCACATTAATGACAGGATTTTTGCTTTAGATTGTTTCTAGTTTTAAAAAAAAAAGTATAAGACATCAACACCAGCTCTTGATTATGTTCATAAATGCAGTCGTTCAGGATGGTAACCCTGAAGACTTTACTTTACTTCATAAGGCAAGACACTTTCATGGCAGCTTTGGATAATTCCAAATAAGGTTTCAACATTTTTAGTTATCAACTCTGCCATTGGGACTATCCACAGCCTCTAGAATATTATTAAATGTTTAGCTACAGTGTTTGTCAACTGAAGAAAGCTGAACAAGGCTACCTCTCCCATTTAGGTGATTGCTTATTAGTGGAAAAACAAGAGAACTTTTGCTTTTACACAGGGAACATACAGTTATACACTTCCAGTTCTTGGGAATAACAATAAATTACAAATTTCTTCGAATATCAGCAGCTGTTTGTTGAAGCCACAGATTCAGTGCTAATGAAACCACTCCCTTTCTGTGACAATTGAACAGAGATTCAAACAGCTGTGACAGAATTCTGTCAGTAACAAGTCTTCAGAGCAAGACAGTTTCTGAGAGCTGTGGCGCACGTCTTCATGCATTATTCTGGACTCCTCGTAAAGTTTCACATAAAAAAGTCTGACATGTTAGAAACTGATGAAAGTAACCTACAGCTCCAATGGACATGGTGATTCAGACTATTCAATACATAAAGATAGGATTCATATGGTGGACAGATATGGCAGGCGTTATCTATTAGGAATGAAACTGTTTTTCCCATATGAAATCAAATATCTAACAATAGACTCTTCAAATTATACTAGGGAGTCCACTTCAACATACTATCAGTGCAGATAAACTGGTCTTAACTGGAACAATCTTATAACATTGACATAAGCGGGCAAATAACACTAGCACATAAACATAAACTGCATGTGCATATATTTCAAGACCTTGGACAGATGCGGGGACTTGCAGAACTGAAGCTATTTACTATGCAGTTCAACAGTCATGTCAATCATTTTGTTCTCTCACTCCTCACAACAAGTTTAGAAGATCACTGCTTTTTTCGTCAGATTGACTCAATCCTTAATGCAGGCATTTTCCTAATTTTATCTAATTCTGAAGAAAATCTTAAGGCAAAGCAAGACGGTCATTCTATTCCTTATGCCTCCATGAGTTTTATCTAGTAATGACCCTGGTAACTCTTTCACCATGCTCATTACATATCTACAAGTCCTTACTAAAACAATAACAGGGCAAAGTACCAAATATTGATCTGAAAACCCTGACTCTATTAGCTTGGAGGGTAAAATGTTGACTCTTAATATTGTCTTTCTCTCTCTGGGCCTCCCTCTGAAAATGGATTCTGTCCCATTCGGACTTTTCCAGTAAACAAATGTTAACTAAATAAATACCTTTTTTTTCATACATATTTTAATTGTGCTATATACAAAGCCAATCGACCCAGTACAAGAATATGTTATATTCAAAACTGGAAGAGATTTGTTTCTTGAACTGTGTCACAAGATGCGCATCCATAAAATGGTCTCTTCCTGCAGTTTAGAGTCTTTAAATATTTTATTTAATTCATTTTTTTATCCATCCAAGTTCATGTCTGAGCAATAACAGCTTGTCTACTAACTTAACCACAGGTTGCAACATAAACATCTGTAAAGGCCTAACAAAGAAGTCTTCACCTAAACACATTTCTCCTTCAAGGGATTTGAATTTTATGTCAGAGAAGCTGACTTTATCTTTCTTTTGAAGCATCAGATACAATAGAGTTTAAATACCTCTCCTGTAAATCACTCTTTTTCATGATTGCTGTTGCATCTGATAGAAAGATTTTCGAGTTTCACGCTTTCATGTGTGAGCCACTTTCCTTGGTATTCAATAATAAAAGGATGCGACTCAAGACTAATCCATCTTTTATGCCAAAATTAGTACTGGCAGTGTCTCTCAAATCAGTCTGCACAAGTGACAGTCTTCGACTCAAGCTACCAAAATGATGGAGAACATCACTTGCAGTTGCTGAAATACATGGAGATATAATTATAACTTGGATATTTTACTTGGAAAACCACTGAATTTAGGAAACCTGATTCACCATTTGTTTCATTTAAGAAAGGGAAAAACTGCATGCCATTCAGTAAAAAGACCATTACCGAAATGGTTAGCGTGTTTCATTGCCTTATATTATGACAAGAATAATGAACAATGCACTGTTAAGAGTGCACTCTGTGCCTTGGCAGCTATGGTTGTTGTATGTTTCAGAAATGTTTCTGCACAAGGTATTTTAGAAGCTGCTACATGGTCTCTCACTGTCCCTGTTTTGGAGGAATGTTCTTTTCTGGCCTGATTTACCCCTGTACTGTATATCCCTATTTTTGGAGCGATTTACCTATTTTTAGGCTTGATTTACCTTTTCATACAATTTTCTAACTCCCTTTCATCACATGATTTTTGAAGCTGTCTAGCACAAAGAAAAGCACACTGCATGACTAACATACTAGTGGAGCTAGTAATTTTTCTGTTTATCAAACATGTTTCTGAGTAGTATGTATCCCTACTGGAAATGGGGAAAAGTTGTGTGCTATTTGAAACTCACATTTTAGGATAATTAAATGTCCAGATTTTTAGCTGGATGTTCCTATTTCAGTGTCTGCAGTTTGAGAGATCTGTCTACAGTATACACCTTAACCAAAAATTATGTGCTGGTTACACACTCTAGGGGCAGGACTGAATCTGGCATTGCTGTGCTAGAGTGGATCCTGAAACTGCCCTTCTCCTGTCTTGAAAATGAAACTATATCTTGGGAGTTTATTCAAATATTATGATTTACTCTTAGTGACCCTTACTGAAGAAGGCATTTAGTATAGTCGTATATGAGAGGCACTTACCATAACAGTAGACCTCTCAGAAAAGATCACTCTATAAGTAAAGCTGCCCTCTCTCTCTCTCTCTCTATATATATATATATATATATATATATATATATGTACCCCTGACAGTAAAACACATAGTTTTTATTATAACAACTTTATTCCAGTTACATTTTTTTAATTATAATATTTGTTATGTTAAGAAAATTAAGTTCACTTACACTTCTTTATGAGGGCCAGCAAGGTCTCAAGGAACTGAAGACTGCTTGAAAAATTGTCTATGCATTCTGTTAAATTAAGTTTCAAAGAGTGCTGGCATGATTACATCATAGACTTTAAAAGGGATATGATAAAAAACTCTTGTCTAAGAGATAACAGCACATAATGTGGGTTAACCAAGCTGTTACAAATTATTGTTACACTGACTTCTCCCTGAAAAACTAAACTGCCTCAGCTGCAGCTGCAGGTGGCTGACATTGCTGTGATCATTTCTGGTTTCTCAGACCATTTATATTTTCCCTAGTTTTCACTGGAGTAGTCCCTACAGCTGTCATGCTCCAGCGGTCAGACTGTCTTCTGCAGCTGTTGTAGTGCCCTTGGTGAGCAAGGGACAGCCACACTTGACAGCCTTGGGAGAAAGAGCAGGTAAATTACTCTTGCCTAACCAGAATGCATCAGCTAGACCCACGGAGGATATGGCAAAACTGGTCTGTTTTTTTCAGAAATTCCCATCAAAAATAAGGAAAAACTTAAAAGACACATTTCTTCTCCTGTGTCAATCACTTTGGACAGAAGTGATTTATTGGGCTTAGCTCAGGGTTTAGTTCAGGCTCTTGACCCTTCCAGTTTATTGTTTCTAATAAAAGAAAATAGATTCTTCATTTTCTGAAGAGGTTTAAGTGTTTCAACCAGAAAATGACTGTGAAGAGACAAATTATATTTTGTCTCTTCAGATTTCTGATACAGTTTCTGTGGCAAGTGTGACTTTATCAGTCCCTTTGAAGGATTCTCTTTCTTTGAAACTATTTCCAGAATAAATCAGTTATTTCAGTGGGAACATAATCATATTCCACAGTTCCAGAAGTATTATGATTTATTGCAAATGTATTTTCCAGAACTTCCCCTAATCCCTGCTGTTCTTTCAGCAATGGAGTATGTTTTTGTCACAGGCTGTAACTTGTCTGATAGTTAACCTGCTGCCCCTAGGAAAGCAGAGAGATTGTATAAAGTTCCTCAGTCTTATAAGTTGTTATACACTCATCCCAGATCAGATCCTGTAGCAACTGCTTTAGTGAACCCACCTTCTGCTAAACATTGGGTTAATACCATTTCCTTCTGCTAAGAATGGGAAAGCTTTTGCTAGATTTGGGAAAAAGTGTATTCTTCTACAACACTTGTTTTCAGAATTCTCAGCAGTCAAGCTCATATGTTAAAATTTATGCATGCTTCTTTTGAGAATATGAGGAATAATACAGTATCAGTTTTCTCTTCAGAGGAGAAATTTGCCTTTCACAATTTGGTTTAATTTGTGTCTCAAGTGGCTGGTAAGTGTTTGAAATGTGCTTATTATTCTGCTAATGCCACTTTGAGGGCCGCTACCACTGGACCTGTTACAAAGACGTGATCTTGGTTACATTCTCAAATGATGTTAAAATAAAATTTTGAATTCTCTCGTATAAGGAATTGTTTTTTTTTTTTTTGGGCCATCTGCAGCAAAGGTCCTTAAAAGTTTGATGAGAGATGAGTTGATTCAATTACTCTCTCTTAGGTTTTTCAGCCTTCCTTCTCCAAGATTGCCAAAGGATTTCACCCTACCCCTACAACTTTATTTTAAAAAGCTGAATAAACAATCACAGCAAGCCACAGGTAAGTAAATATTTAAAAAGCAAAGGTTGGGAGTTTCCAAAAAGAAAGGAGGAACCCACAGAGCAAAGGACAGTCTAATAAATCTGAATGACTATATTCAAGACCCTCATCCAACATGGCACCTATTTATCCCTCAAGAGAGTGTGTATGTTCACTAGTCACTTTGGCAGATGGATTCTAAGTGTAATCTATAAAGGTTGCAGATTACTTCAAGGGACACCAGACCAAACACTTCTTTTCCTTCCTGTCATTTAGCATCGCTGTGTTTGGGGGTGATAGAAGTGGCTCATCTCCCTCACTTAGGAGATGGATTTTATTCAAGAATGTTTTTGATGCCAAAGAAAGAATATTCTTGGTAACCAGTTCTGGACCTTTCCTTTCTGAACCTGTTATTTTGCCCAGTTCAAATGGTATCTCTCACAGCTTGAGAGATTTGAGTTTTCTGGTGATGTTAGATTTAAAAACTGCATATCACCACATTCTGATAAATCCAGATTTATTTATTTATACATTTTGATAACTGAGTAGATGGGTTGGCCAGTTGAGCATTTTCAGCCACATCATACATTTCAGCAGACAATAATTCATGTTTACAAAATAAAAACGCAATACATAGATTTCAGATTTTTTAAAGGTTTTGTGTGTCTGAGTCATATTTTCAGTTTTCTGCATTACCCTTTGGTTTAGCCACTGTTCCAAGGGTATTCACAAAATGTCTAGCCCCTGTAATAGCTCACTTCACTTCTAACTGCAAGGTATTCACACTTTTTCTTATTTAAACAGCTTGCTTATTTTTGCAGAGTCTTTTGCAAAGTGTCAGGAATCTATCACCTGTGTAATGGATCTCCTACATAGATTGGGGTTCCAGGAAAAAATAGAAAGGTCTTGTCTGATTTGTTCTGACATTATTGTTTTACTGGGGTGCATCTATGGCAACTTACTTCAGAGAAACTTTCTTCCACAGGAAAAAGTAGATTTGCACATAGATGAGTTTTTCATTCAGACTGCTATCTCAGCCAGGCAGTGCCTCAGGATTCTTGGTTTCATGGCTTCTATGTTTCTCATGATCCCTCTTACAAGACTCCCCATGAGAAAAAAATCAGTTCCTGAAAGCACTTGAAATACGTATGGTCCTAACAGCAACATCCCCTGACATTCCAGATTCCAGTTTTGGGGTTTGTGAAAAGGGAGATTTCTTTTCTGGAGACACCAAATTTGCCAGAATCCAGGCCTCCCATTCTTCCTTCCGTCTCTGGTACAGTCAGTCACAACTGATACCTTGGACTTTACTTGGGAAGCAATGTTTATGTGGATAAAGTGCAATATCTTTGGAACAGAAGAGGCAAACCAAAACACAAAAACATAAAAAGAGATGTTGGCACTTACAAATACTCTACACTTTTATAACCAACTATGGTTCCCTGGGACCTCTGCAAGTAGTTACAGACAACACCACAGTGATATGGTACATAAACAAGCAGGGAGGAAACAGATCTTACCCTCTGTGCAAACTAGAAATGGTAGCCTGGGATATAGCTTTTCAGCACAATTTCACTCTATAGGCATCTTACATACCGTCAGAGCAAAATTGTGCAGCAGATAATCTTAGTAGGACCAGGACAGCCTCTCATGAATAGAAACTGAATAAAGGTGTCTTTCAAGAACTGATACAGCTGTGTGGAACACCTCAAATGGATATACTTGCCTCCACTCACAACAATCCATTGGCATAATTCTGCTACAGAACACCATTCAAGAAGACTTTGAAGACAGATGCTTTTTCTTTTCCTTGGACCGGAATGTTCCTTTATGCTTTTCCACCCTTTCCATTAATATCTAGGGTCTATCTGAAGATTTGGAAGAACTCTCCAAAGTCCAATTTGGTGACTCACGTCTGGCCTAGACAGCAGTGGTTCTTCCTACTTTTGGAAAAGGCCAGGTGCAATTACCACAAGCTTCTTTACAGACTGGATCTTCTCACAAAAGACAATGAGTGTTTGATACAGCCTGATCCCAAACAACTGGAAGTGACTGCCTGGATGATAGAATCTAAATACCTTTTAGGCATCTTTTTTCTAAGGACATACAACAGGTATTAAGAAAGGGAAGAAGATCTGCTGTTGAAAATCATGTATTAGTAAATGCAAAAGGTTTTCTAGTCAGTAACAAGAGAAGAACCAGCACCTATTCAAAACTAGTGTTTCTCTGGCTCTACATTGTTTTATGTGAGTTACTATCTTCTGGTCTGTCTTACTCCTCAGTCAAGGTTTGTTTGCCAGCCATTTTAGTATGTCTGCCCAGGCATGGTTTCCTATTACGATGTCGAACTTTTAAAAGTTCAAATGCTATATGGTCGAACCCATATGTTCAAACTTTTAAAAGTTTGAACGTGTTAATGGAGATCTCCGTTCAGTGTGGAAGGGGAAGATTTTCCTTTACTGCACTGTTGTGCAGTCTCGGAGTTGGTATATTTAAAGAGCAGGGGGTGTGGGGGTGCAGGGCGGCTTGCTCCCCTGATTACAACCGTTAGGTAGATTTTTTCTGTTTTTTTTTCCTGTCGTTTTCGAAATTTTAAAAGTTCGAACATATGGGTTCGACTATATAGCATTTGAACTTTTAAAGTTTCGATAACATAATATGAACCCCCCCCCATGCATTCCCTTCTTTAAATGTAATATCATGTGAAAATGTTTTTGAAAGGGGTGTTGCATTCCAAGCCTCCTATGAAACAGGTGGCTCCTCCTTGGGATCTAAATTTTTTGTTAGAAAAACTAAACTTTGCTCCATTCGAACCAGCTCATCAGGTTGGCTTGAGGCTCTTAACATGGAAAACAGTGTAAGCAATTGCATTAACCTCTGCTAGAAGAGTATCTGAGTTGTAGGTTCTTAGGGTGGGTCAACTTTATCTAATTTTCTACAAAAATAGACTTTCCTTAAGATCTAATCCTTCTTTTATGCCTAAAGTAGTGTTGAAGTATCTTTAAGCCAAGCTAGCCATCTCTCTGTATTTTTTCCAAAACTTAAAATGAGGGAGAAAGGATACTCCATAGCTTGGATGTCCAAAGACAGCTCAGGTACTATCTTGACAGAACAAAATGTTTCAGGAACTCTGAGTAGTTGTTCATTTCTTCTGAAGATAAGAAAAAAGGACAACCTGTGTCAAAACAGACTATTTCCTAGTGGTTGTCTCATGCTATTACCTTTTGTTATAACAGCCCGAACAAAACAAAACAATTCCAGGCGAGGTCAAGGCTCACTCTACTATAGCCTTTGCCTTTTTGGAAAAGGTTGGATCCTAGATGCATTCTAGAAGCAGAAACATGGTCCACTGTGCACACTTTTACAAAGTACTATAAACTAGATTCTTTCTGCAGGTGTAGGACAGGTTTTGCTAGGACTATTCTCCTAGGGCTCCTGGACCCTTATCCTTCCTCATCCAAGTTAGTCTAAGGTATGATAATCTACCCATATATTTAGGTCTAGTGTAGCAGCGATCCATATGATGAACACAGTACAGTTGTGTCAGTAAACCTACCATAACAGTAGATATTTGAATGAATACTGCTGCAATTGCTGCTCCCTCCCTTTAGACACCTTATTTTTGTATGTTTTTGTTGCCAAATTAAGGACCCTGAAACCTTGGAAGCTGAAAGGCGTGCATATCCTTAACCGGATATAACCACCAGGATATATCCCATATAGCTAAGGCTACTACAGTAGTGATTATTTGAGTAACTACTGTTATGGTAAATTTACTTACACAAATGTACTTCAGTTAACTAGTTAGTTAGTTAATAAGATTTTATACCATCATCTATCTAGGGTGTAGGTCCATATGGGCTACTTCTCTGGTTAGTAGCAGCAGAAGAAGAACATTCTGTTAAATCCAGCAATTATTAACCTGCACTGGTGATGTAGAGGGATAAAGCCCTGACATCAGCCCAAGTAACCCAAGTTTGCATAGCAGCCTGTGTGCTTAATAGCACAGGTAGGAAGGAAGGAAATGCCTATTCTGGGGTGAGGAAAGGTGGTTTTCACGGTATTGCCCCATGTTTCTTATGGCAGGACTCTGCTTGCGAGTAGAAGGTTGTCATACAGTAGGAGGGGGAAGGTCAGAAGGATGTGGGCATGGCTGCCTAAGTTGGTGATGGTAACCCCTTTTGGCATTTGTGGAAGACCACTCATACATAGGGGTGTAGATAGCCCTTGTGGTTAATTGAGTGCTCATGTCACCTCTTGGAATGTGTTATGTTCATAAAATGAAAATGCTCTCATTGCTAGCATGCCAGTGAGAGAACAAAGCATCCACATGGCTGCCAGATTGATGGTTGATGGGCCTGAGGCAAAACTATGCAATAAAAAAATCCAGCAATTCTTGCCTGGCTTGCACTTTACCCAATAACACTATTGCTAGGAATTATATTACTCTTGATAGCATGCCAGTATAACAATTTATAAAATACATTTTGTGAGGTTATTTGGATGTAGCAAAGGAAAAACACTGGTGAAGATAGGTCTGAGGAGTCCTACTGATATTGCTACTGAGGTAGCATATAGAAGTATTCTGGTCAATAATCATTCTCTATTCCATCTAAGTGACTCAGAACAATAAGGATTTTTCAGTATTTTTTCAAAAGCTTTATGAGGGTTTAAGTCTTAGATATGCCAGAACACTCTTCATGCAGAAATCAAGAAAAACTTGTTTCCTCACCACTCCATGGAGTGAGGTTGCCCCATCGGACTGCATTCCAGGTTTCTGGAGCCATGATGCATAAATCATTAATTTGTTCTGTCCCTTAACCTAAATCTACCTTCCCACTTCCTAAACCTAAACATAAACCCACCTCCTACTCTCTAACCCTAAAGTCTCCTTCATTTTCCCTAGCCCTAAGACTCCTTTCCCACTCCACAAACCTAAAATCTGCCCTACTGCTCCCTAAATCCAAGATTCCCATTCCCACTGCTGCCCTAATCCACACTCCCACTCTATCCCACTACCTCACCATGTCTGTTATATTTGCCTCGTTTGAACTTGAATAATGCATTTATGTAAGCTGTGGCAGCTTCTTGCCTGAACTCATATTTGAGTTTGACCAAGGGCAGCAGCCCACCCAAGCTAGGGAATGCATATGTCCTTGGATTCAAGACAGTGGGTTTTGAGTCCTTGAGTCTCAAGTGCTTGTAAAACACACATTTCTGATAACACACCAGATCATTTTTGCCATCTAACTATAACCCAATACCCCCTTTTTGGTTTATTTGCTAATTCCTTTCTCCTGGGTTTGATTCTGGACATCTGTAAGAGAATAAGTCACAGTCCTCCTTCCTCCCCTATTCTAAAATTGGATGAGTAAGTCAGATCCCTTTTTTATAAGGTGTATTGGCTTCCTACTGTGTGTCTATAGGTGGCCACTATTCCCACATCTTCCACAATGCCTTAGACTGTTGAAAATATTTTTATATCTTACATCATGAGTCAAGTCAGGAACCACAGCTATATTTTCCCAAAATTATCTGCATTTCTCCATTTGTGAAGAGATATTCCTTTCTAATGTTATAACTTATCACATCTACCCTTTCTTTATTATTAATATAATGTTTAAACACATAAGAATCTTTGGCAGGGGAAATCATGCTTCCACATTTCAGTAAAGTTTGAATTTCTCTCCGTCCAATAACATAGCACACTTTACTAGCATGGTTTTAATATAATGACACATAGCTCTCAACTGAATCAGGAACAAACCATCAAAAATACATAAATCATTGGGGACAGGTTTTTTTTTAATGTTAGTGCTATTAACTTGAGATGTTGAGAGAATAAGATAGTGTGAATTATTATACATATTCTGAAGTAAAAGAAGAGTAACCTCTAATTATTTTTTCCAAAGGTCACCAGTTTTACAAGGGAATAAGAGGGACAGACCTACAATTAGAGGCAAAATCAGGGACATCCCTTAAAATCAGGAGCAGTTGAGAGATGTGCTGTGATATAAGGCTAACTGAATAATACTGGCCTAAGCCTTATCACATTCCATAAGAACAGTGAAAATCCTAACACAAAGCTGAAACTAGCATATAGTTCATTTTGACTGTTAAGTGCTTATTATAAATATTCTACAGGAGCAGTTTTTTTTCAACATGCATATCAGTTTTCACACTTATTCCACTAGCATTCTCTTCACTAATACAGAATGAGAATCTCTACATATGAAACAAGTTTTCATTCTTAATAAATTTTCTTTCACAAGAACTTGTACGTTTTTAATGCAACTTTAGAGGTTTCCCTACCATGTAGGCTCAGTCCCACACAGTCCTACCAACAATGGCCTGCAAATTAAAAGTCACAGCTGCATGCAATCCTTTCAGATCCACAAATAAAATATTTTCTTAAATTTATCTTGGGCTGCAAACACCATAGGCTGCAACCAGGCTATCGGACCTTTAGAACCATGAATCCTTGGGCAGAACACATGCTTTTCGTACAGTGAACCTCTGACTTGAAGAATGCATTTCCTTTCTTAAGCCTTCTATGCTCCATCTTTTTATACAAGCTTAACTGGCAATCACTATTCTCACTAAGGCAGATAGGTTTCTAACTAGGTTGCTATGAGAGCTTAAAAAAGACACAAGGCACACTTAAAGCCATATATCATATTGTCCACAAGATATTTCCGGATATTATATCATAGCTATTATTATATCCCTCAGAAGGATGTCTGATTTTGAGACAGAAAATATGCATAAAATGTACTTTTAAGAGAACACTTAAAGTGGAAGTGAATATAGTGTCTCCTAGGTGTAAATACCTTTATTTATTTAGCATCTCTTAATGCAAAGTTGCATTTGCGATGATTATCCTCCAAGTTTGAATTCTGCACTGAACTGAGCATTGCTGCTAGAGCAGCTGATAGACGGAACGATTTCCATCACTGATAAATCAGCTGCTGCACTGTTTCATTTGTCACTACAAGCTTTGGTTCTTTTTCATGGCAAAGTCATACTGCTTTATGCTTCATTAATAAAACCACTGTTCTTAAGAACGCCTTGGTATGTCTGCTGCTTAAAATACAATAAACTACAAGTCGGTGTATATTTCTGTCAGTTCATTTGCTCCTTAGGTTTTATTTTTGTGTGTCGAACCCTAGTTGTCACCAGTTCACTTCATTTTCATCTTGTTTGCTGAAGCTTTCCCACACTTATCCCTCGGCTGCTCCTCCCTGCACCCACTTCCTTTCACATCACTTCATTCACAGACAATTGTGACTAATTCTGAACGTCATTTGCCTTTATAGCCACGCACTGTCTTGCTTCCTTCATTGCCTCTTTTTGTTGTTATTGTCCTGTATGAATGCCTCATTGACATTCATTACCTCTCTCCTTAACCATCGGCACTGGTCTTCACCACCACTCTTCTCTCTACTAGGCAGAATGGGTTGTGACCACTATTACCTCCACCTTCATTTCTTCTCCTCAGTTATCCAAAGGTTCATTTTCTCCCTCCATCCAAGCTGGTGTATTTTTCTGTCAGTTTATTTTCTCCTTAGGTTTTATTTTTGTGTGTCGAACCCTAGTTGTCACCAATTCACTTCATTTTCATCTTGTTTGCTGAAACTTTCCTGCACTTATTCTCTCCTCTGCTCCTCACTGCACCCACTTCCTTTCACATTATATTTCTTCTTCTTGTTAGCTGTTCTTTCAACAGAGTGGTATATGACATTTGATTACCCCTATGTTGTACAACTGCCAGTAACATATGGACCTTCTTCTGTTAATCTGACACCTGTACTTGTAAGTCCTCCTTTGTAAGGGGCTATCTGAATTTCTGGAAACAAAATATACTCTATCATTTCTCTAATCAAGACCACATCTTGACATCTGAGAAAAGACTTTCTCAGTCTTGTTTCCTTTTTTTAAGTCTTCTGCACAATTTGTGATTTTATTTGTATGACGTCTGAAGAACATAAATCATCAAGCTGTTTAGTGAAAATGTAATTTTATGTAAGTATGATGGGTAACGCTGTGATATGGCACTTTTTGGGAATAAATTGCTTCATCTCTGTATTTTTGTTAATGAAGACTTGTTGCCCTGCAGTGGTAGACCTAAGCTGGAATAAGACCTACAGCACCTGCATCACAAATGCTGTTTAATACTTTTTTAACTTGTTATCTGTACACCCTACCCTCTCACACAATTAATACACCGGAAAGACACTGATATGGTTAATGAAATGTGTCTGTATAAAAAGTGAAACAAACTAATGACATAAATTCTGCTTGCATAATAAACCTTTGAGTATGAATTTTTCTTGCTTATTATTGTAATTAAAATTATCAGATTTCAGTCAGACTTACAGAATCACACACAGCTGTTGCCTCTCTGCATGTTAGGTATGTATGTATGTATATAAAGGGCTCTTGAGAACAGTGCTGCTACGTGACTGAATACCAAACTGCTTCTGATCTGCAGCACCAAGCTGGGCTCATCAGGTTAGTTCTTATAGTTACTAATGACTGCGTGTGTGTGTGTGTGTGTGTGTGTGTGTGTGTGTGTGTGTGTGTGTGTGTGTGTGTGTGTGTGTGTGTGTGTGTGTATGTGTGTGTTTGTGCACGCGCGTGCACACGTGTGTACGCATGTGTGTGTGTGTGTGTGCCTCTGCATGTGTGTATTTGCACGTGTGTGTGTGTGTGTGTGTGTGTGTGTGTGTGTGTGCACGCGCACGTGTGACTTGTTACAGTATTATTAGTTGTGTTTATATCAGTGTTTGAGTGTCTGTTAAATATATCAATGCGGACCTATTTAGTTATGTGATTTAAGGCAAAGTATGACTTTTCTGTTAAGATAAAGATGTGTCTCTGGTATTAATAGCTACCATTGTGCAAGCAAGGCTTATACCTTGCCAGAGACTTGTACCCAAACTGGCACACTGAAGTTCTTGTCCACCTTTTTGCTGATAGGTTACTGCACTTCACACGATTAAAGGTTGGCTTTATGTATGAGCAGGCTATTGAGATATTCCTATATGGCCTGATACTGCATGCTCCAAGTGCCACCATAGCTCTTACATTTCCAAGTCACTCCTGGATATGACAGTACTTCACACCTCAGGTAGAGCTGCAGCTCTTTCATCATCCTTATGATATGGTTCTACAACAGCAGACTGAAGTGCAGTTGAAGGAAAACATTAAGGCAGAATAGTCCATTTCCCAAATACCAAAATGCCAAATGAAAAAAACAAATTCTGAATTTCTTGCATACAGAATATAAATTTATCTTCTCTAATTGCAAACAGCACATGTTTAAACAAGAAAGGCAGTTATGGTATGCCATGTAATTGTTGAGGTGGAGCTCCATCCCCTAAACATCCCCCTGCTTATATATTTTAACTCTGATGTGGCACAACGTTGAATTAAGGAGAGATATTTAGTTTTTACACCAGGTTTGATATCATACAATCTCTGACATAGCAAGCATATCTAAGTGGAAAGTTGTCTGGAGTATGTGACTTGCAAAAATATTTTTTGAAGGCTTTCATTATCCAGGCATTATACCTTAACATATTCATCAATTCATTTTCTTTCTTTTTCCATTCTGGTAGTCTGTATTTTTCTATTTGATTATTAACCCCAATTTCAGAAACTTGTTTTTGTACATTAATGTTACACAGTCTATGGTGTATAAGCATTGGTTTAATTCTCTTGTAAAGTACTCAGGTTCCTGTAGGAAAAGTAATGCGGGCTGTTACCTGAGTGTTGAGATTTTATTACAAATCTGCAGAAATGAGGTGATTATGAATAGAACATGCCTAGTTTAGACGTGTACTGAGTACCTGTATTCTTTGAAGTGTTCTGCAGTGTAAGCATTATCTGTTCTGCTAAAATATGAAACAATGTTGAAATATAAACTTTGTATTAATTATGTATGTTGACAGGAATAATACAGTCAAGGAATTAGTTACTTGGTGTTCTAGATTACTACTGTTTGGTTTCAGTATATTTGTTTTAAGTCCTCTCACAGTAAACCCTTAGGCTTAGTGAACAGGTTGATTCTACAGGTTGATGACTAAAATACACCTGAACAGGATGATAGTACACACTGCAGGTACATCTGCAGCCCTTCCGTTACTGAGCCATTCCTGAACAGGTTGGTACTTCACACTGAAGTTACATGGGAAGCCTTTACATCACAGAGAATTAGCTGAATAGGATGCTGCTGCATACTGCAGGTAGATCACTCCATAAAAGGTTGTTACTGCAGAGAGCAGGCATATGTTTAGTTCTTTTATTTCTGAGATACAGGCTGGTACTGAGACAGCTTTGAACAGACTCTTATGCCACTTCAGTTAGGTCATTGAGGCATACCTGAATTTTGGTATTGCATGTATCAAGTACATCTGTAAAACATACATCAGTGAGACACTCTTTAACAGGTAATTGCAGCTGAAGGCTTTTCAGACAACCCTGCTGCCAAGCAAAAATAAATAGCCATGAAACTATTACCATGCCAGTCAAATGCAACATGAACAGTAGTCTGAATGGTTATCCCGAATGTGTGGTAATGGAATGTTTTGATTGTGGGCTTTCTGAGTGCCACTACGGTGTAGTGTGTGTGGTGTGTGTGTGTGTGTGTGTGTGTGTGTGTGTGTGTGTGTGTGTGTGTGTGTGTGTGTGTGTGTGTGTGTGTGTGTGGTCACTGATCATCTGGAATTTGAGACTTCTGGGTGCATATCTTGTGGGTTTGATGAGTTGAGCCTTGCAGAGTGCAAGATCAATGTCACAGAGCAGTGGAGTGCAGGGTCACTCAGTACCTGTAGTTTGTGGTCACAGAGTACCCAGTTTGTGAGTTTAATGAGTCACTCAGGTTGCAGGGCCACGGTCACTGGACACTGGAGTGATGTGCCACTTAGTCCCTGGAGTGTTAAATCATTGTTTTCCCAAGTTCTTGGCTTTATTGCAAGGTCACTATCACAGATCATTGTAGGGCAGTTTCCCCTAGTGTCTGCATTGTATAGTCACTGTTTCTTCTGAAGTGTGGAGAGACAGAGCCCAGAGTGTGGGTTCAGTTAGTACATGTGGTACAAGGTTGTTGAATGATAATAGCATGGTATTATATGATGCCTAGGTGGAGTGTTAACTAACTGCACAGAGTACAGGGCCATTGAGTTTACAGAATGTGAGTTTCATAAATGTCTGGAATGGAGGTTTGAGGTGTGCCCAGAATGTGGTATTACTGAGTGCCTGGAGTGTGGGGTTACTCAATACCTGTAGTCTCTTGTCACTGAATGTCTTTAGTGTGGTGTCACTCAATACCTGTACTATCTGGTCACTGAATGCCTTTAGTGTTGGGTTATTCAATACCTGTACTATCTGGTCACTGAATGTCTTTAGTGTGGTGTCACTCAATACCTGTACTATCTCTTCACTGAATGTCTTTAGTGTTGGGTTACTCAATACCTGTACTATCTGGTCACTAAATGTCTTTAGTGTGGTGTCACTCAATACCTGTACTATCTGGTCACCAAATGTCTTTAGTGTGGGGTCACTCAATACCTGTACTATCTGGTCACTGAATGTCTTTAGTGTGGTGTCACTCAATACCTGTACTATCTGGTCACTGAATGTCTTTAGTGTTGGGTTACTTAATACCTGTACTATCTGGTCACTGAATGTCTTTAGTGTTGGGTTACTCAATACTTGTACTATCTGATCACTGAATGTGTTTAGTGTGGAGTCGCTGAGTGCCTGCAGTGGGGACAGTCACTGACTATACTGTGGTGTCACTGAACACCTCTAGTGGGGGGATCACTGAATGTCCAGAGTGCAGGGTTTTTGAGAGTGTAGCATATTGGATCACTTACTACCTGTCATTCAGGGTTACTAAATGCTCAGGGTAGGGGAACCTCACATGTGCAGATGATGAGAAAGAACAGTAAATAAACAGAAGTTAGTGTCAGTGACAGCCTGGAGTACTAGATCATTGAGCATTTAGAACAGAACACAGGTTTAAACCTTAACTTCTACACTCTCAAGAGATATGGCAGTAATACTACCTTCTATATTTCTCTGTAGAAAGTCAGTGAATATCTGGAGCGCAGAACTGATGTTGCGTGGAGTTAGTTCTTCTGATTGCCTATAATGGTGATTTTACTGAGTACCCTGAATATGGTATTGTTTACTGCCTGGAAAGTAGCATCACAGAGTGATTACAGTATGGTGTTACTAACTACCTGGAATGGAGTACCAGCAGGAGCCTGGAGTATAGTGTTGCCAAATACCTAGAATGCAGAGTCATGGAATACATGGAGCATTGTATTACTGAATACTTGGAATGCAGGGTCTCTGAATACATGTAGCATTATTTTACTGGTAGATGGAACATTATATTACTGAGTACTTGGAAAACAGGGTCACTGTATACATGAAACACTAAATTATGTGTACCTGGAATGCAGGATCACTGAATACATGGAGCATTGTTTTACTGGCTGCCTGGAATTCAGAGTCACAGCACCTGGACTATGGTGACAAGGAGAGCTTTGAGTCTGATGTCACAGACTGCCTGTAGTATTAGGCCACAGAGTAACTGGAATGTGGTGTCACTGAACAGCTGGAATATGGTTTCACTGAATATCTTGAGTGTGTGTGCGTGGGGGGGGGGGCATTGAGTACCTGAAGTATAGTATTACTGAACATCTAGAGTATTCTTTTACTGTGGTTTTACTAAGTGTCTTGAATATGGCATAAATGAGTATCTGGTGTGTGGTGTCACTGAGTGGTTGGAGTAGTTTCACTCCATGCCTGTGATTTTACTGGAGTATGACATCAGTGAATGCCTGGAGTATAGTGTCACTGAGTATCTGGACTACATTATTATTGAAATTCTGTAGTATATACCACTGAATGCTTAGAATAAGGTGTAACTGAATAAATTCAGTAGTTCCGCAATGTGGCTATGGTGCAATTGACTGACTGAAGTACATCAGTGAGTGCCTGAAGCATGTTGTCACTGAGTTTGAGGTATCAATGAGCTCCTGTAATATGCTGTTACTGAGTGCTTGAAGTGTGTGTGTGTGTGTGTGTGGGGGGGGGTCACTGAGTGCCTGGAGAATACTGTAATATGTGCTCAGAGAACACTGTCATTATGTGCATGATGAATGTTGTTACTGGAGCATCTGACCACAGTGCCACTGAGCTGAAAGTCCGGGGATTTTGTCTCCCTCTGCTACAGTGTCATTTCTTGCATGGAATACAATGCCATTAGTACATGGAATATGGGTTCAGTGAGTGCCTAGAATATGGTGACAGTAACTGAAAAATAGTGTAATTGAATTCCTCAAACTAACCATCTGTAGTGTGAAGTTACTAAGAATCTGAAGTTTGGGGTCAGTGACTGAGTGGACTGTGTTGTAACTGACTCCCTGAAGTTTATGTCACTGATAACTGGGGTACAGTGTCTCTAACTGGTTGTAGTGTGGTCACTGGATGCCTTGAATAAGGTGATACTAAGTGTCTGAAGTATGGTGTCCCTGAGTGAATGGAGTATGGTGCTACAAAATTCATGTAGTATGGGTCACAGAGTGCCCAGAATACAGTGTCATAGTGTCATTTGGTGCTTGGAGTGTAGTGTTACTGAGTAACTTTAGTAATGCTCAACTGAATGCCTGGTGTGTGTGTGTGTGTGTGTGTGTGTGTGTGTGTGTGTGTGTGTGTGTGTGTGTGTGTGTGTGTGTATGTATGTGTGTCTGTGTGAGTATATATGTATGTGTGTGTGTGTGTGTGTGTGTGTGTGTGTGTGTGTGTGTGTGTCTGACTGCCTTTGTTGTTGATTGTGGAATCATTGACAGTCTTGAACATGAGGTTACTGAGTGCCTGGGAAATGGTTCATTGTTTACCTGAAATATGGGATCACTAACAGCCGAGTATAGTGTAAAGAAGTGGGAGATCAATGAGAGACCGGGGTATAATGTCACCAAGTGTCTGGAATTTGCAATCACTGATTTGCAGGAATATAGTATTACTGACTCCTGGAATGTGGGATCACTAAATGTCTGCAGTATGAGGTCACTGAGTGCTTGGAGTCTGGGATCACTGAGTTGCAGAAATACAGTATTACTGACTCCTGGAGTGTGAGGAATCACTGAGTGCCTGGAGTAAGGTGTTACTGAGTGCCTGGAGTATGGAGTCACTGAGTGCCTGGGGCATGTAGTCACTGAGTGCCTGAAATATGCTGTTACTGAATGCCTGGAGTATGTAGTTACTGAGTGCCTGGAGTATGGAACCACTGAGTGTCTGGAGTATGGTGTTACTGAGTTTGTGATCACTGAGTTGCAGGGATGCAATTTTTCTGATTGCTTGGAGTTGGAGATCTCTGAGAGTTTGTATGGGTAGTCATTGCGTGCTTGGAGTATGATGTCATTGATTGCCTGCAGTATGCTTTTACTATATACCTGGAGATGAGTATTAGTGATTGAAATACAGTGATAGTGGATGACTGGAATATGGAGATGCAAAGTACCTGAAGTAATATGCTACTGAATGTCTAGAGTGTGGTGTCAAAAAAGTTCCTGAAACCTAAACTGTGGCACCTCCATCTTCTTATCAGTGGTCTGTGCTTCTATGATATCAGCATTTCCCTCCCCCTCTTGCTGTATTACTAATTTCTGCTTTCTCTCTTCCTTCCCATGCTTCTTAAACTGAATAGTAATATTACTCGTTTAGATACAGAATGACCCTTCATTTTTTTCTTTGCTATATTATATGCCCATTTCCTCCCCTCACCTATTGCCTGAGTACTTACACCTCTTCTTTTTCTGTGATAACCCCTTCCTCATTACATTTTAGTTTATAAAGTTAAAATAATTGAGGCATACCTGTGTAACCCATTGTGAAACATTGCTATCTCTTCTTTGCTAAGCCGGTGTGTTTTGCTTTACAATTTCTCCATGTCTTCTGTGTTTCTAATGCCATGATGGGAATAGACCCCATTCCTTAGTTAGAGTATAATTAAAGTTCATGAACTTAGTGTTGTTTCAATCTTTGATGTTAGCCAGAAGTTCTTAGCAACCTGCAATGTGCCCAGAAGTGACTCCTATAATTCATATGTATTTACATACATAGGTTCATAGGTTCATAGGTTCATACTAGGCTATCTGCCCGAGGGCATTTACAAGCCTAGCCCATAGTTTTGTGGCTTACGCCACCCCTTTAGTATGGGGAACTATACCCATTATTTTGCTGTGCCTCTGTCGAGCAGTGACACTGAGGTAATCCCTGGGGTATATCTGCGATCTCCCATCCATTGGTCAAGATTTCTCTTGAACAAGGCCAGCGAGGTGCTCTGCCTCACATATACCGGGATTTTATTCCACAGCATAGGGAGTCTTTGGGTGATGAATCTATCCCTCCAGCACGTCCTATTAATAGCCGTGTCGAGGTTTAAGTTTCCGCCCTTGTGGCTCTGACGGATCTAGATTTTTTGAGGTGAAGCATATTCATCAAATCTGGGTTTGACATGGCCTTGTATGTTAGGCAAAGGTCACCTCTGAGCAAGCGCTAAGCGACTGAATAGAGCTGGAGTTCTTTCAGTCGGGCAGCATAGGACAGATGTTTGAGACCCTTTATCCTTTTGGTGAGGAACTTTTGTGGCCTCTCCAGCTGCTGCAAGTGTCGGGTCAGATACATTCGGAATGGGGCATTGTACTCAATCATTGGTCTGATGAGTGATGAGTATAGGGAGACTATGACCTCCCTTGATCTAGATGAGAATCCCTTCATGATAAGGTGGGCAATGTAGAAGGTCTTCCTAACTACTTTAGCTACATGGGTGTCGAATGACAGACTACTATCAACCTGGGTCCCCAGGTCCCTGATAACTTCTTCTGTGCTCAGTGGATTGCCACCTATTTGGTAGCTAGGGTAACCTTGTTTTTCCCGAAGGGTATGACTATGCATTTTTGGCATTTAACTTTAGGCCATGGCTCTGGCACCAGTTATCCGTTTCTGTGAGACCCTTCTGAAGGATATCTGTGTCAGATGTGTTTTCTACTATGGCGCCCAGTTTGCAGTCATCTGCAAACTTTGTCAGCCATAACCCTCCTGTGTTTGCTTGTACTTCGGAAAAGTAGATGCCAAACAAGAGTGGGCCCAGGACTGAGCCCTGTGGTACACCACTTGTGACAGGCTTTGAGTCTGACATGGCGCCAGCAACTCTGACCCTGTGGGTTCTGTCACTCAGCCAGTTTGCAACCCATCTTGTGATGTATGGAACATTTAAGCTGATGAGTTTTTCAATGATACCCGAGTGGGGTATTGTATCGAAGGCCTTCGTCAGATCGAGGTAGGCTGTATGGACTGCCTTTCCCTCATCAATGGCTTTGGTGACTGTTTCGAAAAAGTCAACCAAGTTTAGAAGGCATGATCTGGCTTTGACAAAGCCAAACTGGGATGGATCCAAAGTCTGCAAATTCCCTATGTCTTTATTTATGAGGTCCATTATGATCCTCTCCATGGCTTTGCAGATAAGGCTTGTCAAGCTAATGGGCCGGTAATTTCCAGGGTCGGTGGAGGCACCGCCTTTGTGAAGTGGGACCACAGTTGCAGTGCGCCACTCCTGGATCCAGAGGTAAGACTATGATTAAACAGCTGTCCTAGCTGTGGGTTTAATTCCTCGTGAGTTCGTGGAGCACACAGCCGGGGACACCATCAGGTCCCATGGATGCTGTGTTTTGCTTTGGAGAGAGCAGTTCTCACTTGGGCATTGGAGATGTTTGGGGGGCTGCAATCGCTTGGTATAGATATCTCTCCTTTTTTGGGGGGAGAGTTTGCACTGAACCTGTCAGCCAGTATGTTGGCAATGTCTGTAGGATCAGTAATCTTCACATCATTTTGAACTAGTTCTGAGCATATCTGGGAGTTTCCTCCCAGGTTTCTAACATAGCTAAAGAAGGCCTTATGATTGTCTTTTGAGTCTTTAGCTATTTTTCTCTCAAAATTTGCTTTGGATGATTTTATGAGAGCTCTTAGTTTTTTACTTATAGTGATCAAAGGTGTCTTACCTTTTAAGGATTTTGCTCTATCTTGTAGTAGCTTCCTCCTTTTGTTGTAGAGTTTGTTTATGGCTGGGGTCCACCAGACTGGATGCTTGCCTTTGGTACAAAGAGTCTTTGTTTTGCTTGGGATTGCCTTATCCATGCAGTCCTGCAGGTGCTGGTAGAAGGCATTTGTAAGTGATTCAGCGGCTTGAGTACTGTTTTCCGCCAGCTTGGGGGCCTTAAAGGAGACCACACTAGTCTTTAGAAGTGTGAAGTCGGCTTTCAAGAAGTTCTTTACTGTGGTCTTTTATTTCAGGTGGGGTGGGATGAGGACCTCCAGCGAGATTAGTTTGTGATCTGATCTCACCAGTGAGGGGTATACTTCTGGTGTTGAACATTGTGCTCCCATGTTCGTGATGATGAGATCAAGTATGTTTTCTCCTCTTGTGGGGATGGTGACTAGTTGTTCCATGGCATTTGAGTTTATGAATTCCAGGAACTTTTGGGCTAGGGTGTTTGGGCTTGAGTAGTGTTCCCAGTCTATATTAGGGTAATTGAAGTCACCTAGTATGATGGTGTTTGGTGATACATTTATCCCTCTAGTGTTTTCAGGAAGGCCATGTGAGGTTCCTGAGTTTGTGAGGGTGGCCTGTAACATGCTACAATTTGCAGAGCAGTCTTGCCTATGGTTAATTGCACCTGGATGGTCTCCAATGCATCATGCGTTGCCACCAGTCTTGAGGTGTGGGTGTCCTTGTTGAATATGGATACCCCCCTCCTTTCTTGGTATTGTCCGGATTTTGGGGCGGGCATGATAAGAGGTAAAACCTGATAGTGCTGGGGTGCTCTCAGGAGCCTTGAACCAGGTTTCTGTCACTGCACAGACATCGATGTTCTCCATACTGAGAAGGGCCTCGAGTGCGTGCATTTTGAGATTTAGACTTCTGGCATTGAGCAGCATTACCCTTAGTTTTTTCCTTTTTGTGTTCTAGGGTGGTAGGTTTAGAATTTGAGCCTTGCCTAAAAAGGCACTATGGGGGTGGCAAGAGCCTTTGCCAATATCCGAATCCCAGGGTGACAGGTGCAAGCCGTCCCTTGCGCAGCGTGGCTTGTCCAGCATGTCATCCCAGGCAGACAGACATTGGATCCCCTTTGAATGACACCAGAGTTTAAGCCAATTGTTAAAGCTGATCATCTTATCTCTGTATTGTGGCATCATTCTTGGTGAAGGTAGGATACTGCTCAAGGTCAGGGTCATACCTGCCTGGGCTACATAATCAGAGAGCTCCTCAATGTCTCTTTTCATGTAGTCCAAGGAGGTGCGTCTCAGGTCGTTTACACCAGCGTGGACAATGACTGAGTCGTATTTGTACCTGCTGTTGAGAGACCTGAGTGCTTGCGTTATGTGGCGGATTCTAGCGCCCGACAGGCAGCTTACTGTGACCTTCTCCTTACTCAGTCTGGTGGCGGACGTCAGTGTGTCTGACTATGAAGTCACCAATGACTAGTGTGTCTGGCATTGTGTTTGGCCTTAAGGGCTGTGACTGTTTGACACTCTGACTGTGAGGTCTATGTGTTGCAGGTGTTGTGTTCTGAGGTGGTGGTTGTTTGGGTGTCTGCTTTGGTGGCCTCTGCTGTTTTGGTAGATTTTTGATCAGAGCCGAGTATGTCTTTGTGTGTTTATGTGTATGATTTGAGGTTGTGATGGTACTATGTGAGACTGGGTCTATAGTGTGTGTGGTAACCTTCTCCTCCTGACTGGTCTTGCCAGTCCTATGTTGAGAGAGCTCAGCCTCCAGTTTGGCCATAGTTGCATCTCTCATGTATTTGTGTTTTGTGGGAGGAGGAGAGGGTTGTCTGTGTACATGAGGCAATTTTAACATTGCCTCAATATTCCCAGGTTCACCAGCTGAGCAGGAGAGGACACTAGCAACTGATCCCTCGACATGCTAGAAGGACTAGACAAAAAACTTTAAAAGAGATTCGGGGACGTGGGTGACCAGAAATGGGGGTTTGCCTTTTGGGGTGCTATCTATAAGAGTGCCGTATCAAGGTAATAAGTACTGTAGGAGCAAGTGCTAGGTTTAACAGATAGAGAAAAGTCTACTTGGAGTCAAGTAGAGATGATCTTTTAGGTATTAGAGAAAGTGCTAGTAACAGGGATGCTTAAAGGTAAGATTGAAAAGAATGCACTCTGCAGTGTGCACTAGAGAAGTTAGATATGAAAGTAGGTAACTTGAGTTTTACATGTTTAAAAAGTTAAGGTTTAGTGGAGAGTTACTATTTTTAAAACAGCAAGATGGACTGAAAGGGGTAGTTACTTTTGTATTTTGGTACTATGAAATACTGTAGGATGGCCAATAAATTTAAATAATTGAAGGGGTGGGATTTCAAAAGTGATGGTTTTGTGATTACTCACATAAGCCAGTGAAAGTAGAGAGAAATGAGATATATGGTCAGATTAACATAAGAGGCGGGCAACTAGAAAGACAGTGGTATTTAACAAGACAACTTAAATGGGTGGGAGGGAGGAAAAAATTCTGCCTGACTCAGAACAGAGAGAGCTGTGGTCTCTTTTGAAGTTTTAATATGCTGTTAAAACAGAATGCAAGCAATGTTACATTGGTAACATATCTAAGTATGACTGTAAATTATTTTTTATTAGGCCTGCTGCTCCTCCTGTTACTACTACTGTTGTAACTGTCTGGGTATCTTTCTTCCACATTGCTTTCATTTCTGCCTGCAAATCCTGGTATTTTTTGACCTTGTGTCTCTCTACATGTAAGACACTGCAATCACTAGGTGTAGCAATTTTTACTTTTGTCTCATTTTCATGGACTACTGCATCTGGTTTTCTCGCATCTTTTTTTTGAACTGTTAGTAATGGGTGATCCCGTGTGAAATAAACTTCATAATTCTCTATAATGCTTTGTGGTTCATGTCTCCAATGCTTCTCAGCTACTTCTGTATCCTAGTGTTTGCACAATCCGCAATGCAACAGTCTTGCTACATTATTATGCCTTTTAGTATATAGGCTCTCTGTTGTCAGTGTATCACACCTGACAACAAGATGAACAACTGTTTCTATTTTTTTTTTTGCGGAACCTGCAGTTGTCTCTGTTTATCCCTCATGTTTAATTGGCTTTGTAATTCAGTGTGAACATAGTCCACTATCATGGGTCTCCATTCTTAGCATTTTATATTTTGGTTTCAAGTCACCTCTCCTTAACCATTCCTGTATCAAATCTTGGCCAGTATGAGGTTGTTCCAAGAGATCTCTGTACTTACCAGTACATTTATGGATTTTCCAGTCTCTTTCCTTCTCATCTGATCCTTTCCATTATATTCTTTATTTGTTATTTGGCACATTCAATTACTCTCTGATTTTTGTCTAATTCTAGTTTGATTTCCATGCCTACTTAACACCAAAACGCTTCTGCTAAACCAAACAAGGATGTCATTTTATACTTCTTTTCATTGTGTTTTAAAACTTTAACTATGTTTGGATCTAGTGAGGTCAACAGATATTTATGCAATCAAATGATTGCAGATCTACATATTTAATCAATTTCAAGGAATCCCATTCCTCCTTCAGAGCAAGGAATATATAATATTGGTATATACTGATTTTTAAATATCATTTGATAAATTTGAAGTATTTTTCTTGTTTTCCTGTCAAACTGATCTAATACTTTTTGGTGCCAGTCAGTCACCCCAAATCTGTAAGTTAGAACATGAAGAACAAATTGATTTATAGTTTGGGATTTATTTCTAGATCTCAAGGCAGTTTTCAATATTAATTTTAGTCTTCTGAAGTATTCTTTACTGAGTTTTATTCTCATTTGCTCATGTTTTATTGCAGATCCTTCTTCTATTCTAAAATATTTATATACTCCCTTGTGCTCAACTTCTTTTATACCACATTCCTGTTTCAGATTAATATTTTCTTGGTGCTGCAACTTTTCTGTTTTAAATGTTTCATTTACACATTTATCAGTACCAAATTACATTCTTACATAACTTCTTATCTGATGAACTATACAATTTTAAGTCATCCACAAAAAAAGAAATGAGATGCCTTTAAACAAGGTTGGTTTCTGGGAGCCAAATTGTAATCATAGCCTAATCTGTTAAGTAAATAGCTTAATGGGTTAAGGGCAAGGAAAAACAGTAGCAGTAACATATAATCACCCTGGAATATCCCTCTTTAATTTTTTATCCCTGGGATAATAATTTGCCCCTTGTCATGGCTCAACTACAAAGTGGTTTGCCACTGTTTCCTGGTTACTGTAATGTAACTGATTAATGTATGGCATATCTTATACAGCTATGAACATACCTTTATACATGAATGAGTCAAATGCTTTTTTGTAATCTATCCATAGCGTACTTAGATTTTTCCCCTTTCCATTTACATTCTCTATATTTTAGCAACAGATGATCCTTTGTTCTATATGACTTTTGTTTTGTTATCCTTTTGCTCAATTTTTCCCTGTCGGTTTAGTTCTAGTATATAACTTATATATTGTCAGGAGGTGAGTTATTGGTCTGCAGTCTTTTGCATGGTTTGTAGTTCGCTCTTAAGGAGAAGTTTAATTTTTCCTGTTTTTAACCAGTTTGGTATCTGTTCAGGATGCGATTATATTCAACTCTTACTCAGGGCTAAATCTCTGTGTAATGATGTTAATGCTTTTAGCCAAATGTTAGGTACTGCATCTGGCCATGTGGTTTCCCATTTAGGAGCTTTTCTTAATTGTGTCTCAATTGCTCTGGCCTTTACTTCATCCCCATTTCATATGCTCAGCATTAGAGCTCCTTACTGTTTTTTTATAATTCTTCTATCCATTCAGCATCTTTGTTATGTTTGACAGGGTTTTCATAAATACTTCTCTAAAGTGTTCCTATCACTTTTTTATGTTATTTCTGTTCCTTTTGCTTTGTCTCCCAATTTTCTATAAAATCGTTTTGGGTCATCCTTAAATTGTTTATTTTGTACTTTTCCTTTATATTTATTTACATATCTTTTAAGTTTTTCAGCCTGTGCTGATATTTTTAGTTTATTATTGGAAATAGTATGTGATAAATCTTGATATGTTTTGATATTGTGCATTGCTTTTATCACATCCGTCTTTCTAAGTATTTTTGATCTGTTCCCTTTTGCATATTCTGATAACAGTGACACTTCTTGTCTTAATTACTTTATACTTTTCTCTATTTGATGCTTCCATGGTGGCATTTTACTTACTCCCTTCCTTTATTTTGCTACTCAGTGTTTTTGTGACAACACTTTATCCATTATTAGCTTAACAGTGCAGTAATATATTATATTTATTTCTGTTATAGCACATTAATTTCTCTTAATAGTCCTAATTAATGTGTTCTCTGTTTTATGAGTCTTTAACATTCTGAGTTTTCCTTACTTTCTGTAATCTGTTTCTTTCATGTGCCATAACATGTTTATCCATCTCTATTATATCAATCAGGTCTTCTTTAAACCATTTTCTTCTGGACTGAGATCATTTTCTTTGCACTCTGCTTCTTTTGAGTAATCTACAGAAAGTTCCAGAAAATATCCATGTGGCATATCCTCTTCAGATGTACCTTGCTTCATTTGCTGCTCTTTCATATAGAAGCCCTTTCACCCATCACTCTGCCTCATTATCTTTGTCAGAGTTGCCACTGTTTCCTGCTCCTTCCTTTGCTGTGCAACTTCAACTGGACTTTAGTACTGGTTTCCTACTGAAGGCTCCAGAGCTTCACCATGGTGCAAATCTTCAGATGCCTCCTGCTCTAGCTCTTCTTTACAAAGATGGTATCTCTCTCTGATATAGAGCTGGTTGGGCCTGCTAAGTCTTCATCCATCCTTCTACAGGTCCTAAACACTTATCCTTGTTTACTGCTATAACCACTCATTATATTTTATAAAGCTAAGTGTGCTGGCTGCTGGCAAAGGTAGAACTTTTTTATAAACATTTTATTAAATTAAGGTAAAATACTTCTATTAAATCACAACTAAAACATTAGCACAGGCACACATGCGTTAATGGAAAAGAAAGTAAACCAAAGTAACATTTTCATGCAGTATATACACATGGCCCCTTTTTGATAATTATCATTTAAACCGACATTTACATACATTGGGTAATTCCTTCCTTCCTTTAAACCTTTCTTTTTCACCTGAACACTATTTTGCATGGATTGTTTCCACAGATTCAATTTAGTTCTGTGTAATTTACGGTTTCCTTTTTCTAATGATCCCACCTTCTGTTTTTTTAATCTCTTTTACGATATTCGGTAGTTGAATTATAGTTGGTTTTGATTTTTATTTTCATTTTTGAGTAATTGCTTGTTGTAGCCAATAGCATTAAACTTAGTAAGGTTATACTGTATCTAGACAATGACCAGCTCAAAAACGTTTTTTCTTAGTTCAAATGATTTGCTCCTCCAACATTTCTGACAAAACATTCTGTAAGGAATTTTTAAAATCTGCCAACTCATTACATTTCTAGAACACACAATGTTCATTATTATGATCACTGCTGCAGTAGCCTTAGCTGTATTAGCTGTATTGGTTATATCCTGTCAAGGATGTAATAGCCAGCCAGCTTCCAAGGTTTAAGGGCACCTTCCATACACCCAAACCATTAGTCAGTTTGAGCTGAGCTGACTAAAAAGAGTGGTTTGGGTGCCAAGTCCTATAAAGCTTTCTTGCAACCAAGGAGCCTTCCTCTTGTGGGCTTAAATACTTTTAAGAATCAATGGTTAGCTAACACTTTCCATTGTTGGGCAGATAAGTTCCCTTCATGGAAAAAGCCCTTCATATTTACTCTTTATGGCAGAAACTGAACTTTTCCTGTGAAAATATTATTTTTAAGTTCATAGGTTCATAGGTGTTTAGTAGGCTAATGACCACAAGAGCCTTTTTAAGACTAGCCATGCATCTGAAATCTCTGACAAGTTCTGATACCCTTGATAAGTATAAGCAAGGGTTTGAGAGATGAAACATTTACACGCAGGGGCCTAGGAGATGAACCATTTACAGGTTGACTGTGTCCATTAGAGACAGAGTTGTCAAACCAGGGAAGAATTTCCTGTTCCCCATCCAGTTGCCCAAGTTGCACTTGAATTGGGTTAGGGAGGAACTTTGCTTCACATGGATGGGGAGCCTGTTCCCTAGACAGGGTAGTCTCTGGGATGCATACCTGTCTCTCCAGCAGATCCTATTTATATCACAGGCAAAATGTAAGTCTTTAGAATGGGTAATTCTGGTGCTGTTTGTTTTGTGGATATGCAAGAGGTCCATCAAAGTAGCATTTGACAGTGCGCTGTATGCCAGGCATAGATACCCCCTCAAAAGCCTGTAGAAGACAGAATACAGGGTTGAGGCAGTATGCCCTCTATTCTTAAGTTAAGGAAAATTATTTTATTGACTGTCACAAGACTTTTATTCAGGAGAGTTACTTTTCACTTTTGTGGAAAAAAGTAGTTTAAACTAATTATAACTGCTTTTTCTGAAATAAAAGTTTTGTCATTTTACTTTTGTGGCTGGGTTAACTGTTTAAAATGCTTTTTACTGTGTTTTTTGGGAAATTTTACTTTTTTGCTGTTTACCTGTTTTACTGACTACTGTTGCCATGCTTTCTTAGGAATCAGGCATCTTTTTTGGCTTAACCATGGAACATTCTACTGGTTCTTAGATTCTTCCTTCTTCCAGGCACAAAGAGAATAAAATTAATAAACAGCATTTGCCAACACAGCAGGGTGCAAAATTATCTCAGCTGCAGATGGGTGAGTTTGTTATGGCCATTTCTGGTTCCTCATACCATTCAGCTTTTTCCTTGACTGCCTCTGATATAGTCTATACAGCCAACATGGGCCAGGTATTAGATGTGTCCACTGTGGCTGTTGGGGTGTTTTGGAGGGCATGGGAAAGTCACTCTTGTAGGTCCTGTGAGAAGAGACAAGTAATCACCTTCTGCATCTTATTGTACCTCTTATTACAATACTTCTGGACAAATGCCCCACATTAGGGACAGATTTTTAAATATTGCTCTTATAAACTTAGAAAGTTGACAGATTAATGGGCTTTGCATTCACATACATTTCTGAAGAATAGGAAGTCTGAAACTCAAATGTTTGTCATAATTTAGTGACTTCAATTCACAATAATTTGCCAAAAAAACAAATTTTATGAGGTACAAACCATAAATCTGGACATTCTTTGAAATTCTGAACAGTTGATAGGAATGCTGCTCCCGACACGCACGCGCACACACACACACACACACACACACACACACACACACACACACACACACACACACACACACACACACACACACACACACACACACACACACACACACACACACACACATTATCTTAACACCGCTCCATTTTTTTGTGCAGAGTAGCCTATCTACTGTTTTGTTGTGACCAGAAATTGCAGAAGTTAGTTTTGATGGAAACAGTGCTTTCAGTCCAAAATTTGTTTAAACTTTCTGCACTAATAGATGTATGGGGGCTAATCTTCTCCTATAAAAGTAAATTAAAAAGTAATATTTTCTGTTGTTTCATTCAGGAAATAATAGTTATGTGTCTGAGTGCAGCTGGAATATGAGTATATTTGTAACTTGCTTTAACCTTGTAAAATCATCATCATCATCAGCCCCCTTTTTCCAGTTTTTCTACATGGGGTCAAGGTATCATGTTAACTGTCGCCATCTCTCTCGATTCAGTGCCACACTCCTGCCTTCTTCAACACTCATGCCTGACTGTCGCAGATCTTCTTTCACACAATCCATCCACCTCTTTGCTGGACATCCTCGCTTCATCTTACCTTATTCCTGTCTGTCCCAGATCTTCCTCACCAGATTGTCTTCTGCTTTTCTGCACATGTGCCCAAACCACCGTAATCTGTTCTCTTTAATCTTTTTTGCAATTGGAGCTACTTTGGCTTCTGATCTTATGTCCTCATTTCTTCCTTTGTCTCACAGTGTGCATCCTATCACCTTTCTCAGGCACTTCATTTCCATCACCTCTAGCTTCTTCAACTGTTTTGGCTTTACTGCCCGGGTTTCTGTACCATACAGAAGTACTGGTCACACCACTGTCTTGTACACCTTACTTTTCAGCTTCATTGGCATTCTTCTGTCATAGACTACACCTGATACTCTATGCCAGTTGGCTGCAGTCCCTCTGATTCTAGCTTTGACCTCCTCATTCAGACTATCCTTCTCCTCAACTACTCCTCCCAGATACTTGAAGCTATTTACCTGTTCCGCTATTTTCCCTTCTATCTCTATGCTAAGCTTCTTCTGATTTCCCCAGTTTGCTGCCATTACCCCCATCTTATCTGTGCTTAGTTTCATCCCGTGTGTCTTCATATTTGCATTCCATTCTCCTATCCTTTGCTGATGTTCTAGCTCAGAGTCAGCCTGTACTGCCACATCATCTGCATACATCAGCTTTGTTGATCCATCCCCTCCAACCTGTTTGCTAATGTAGTCCATCACTTGTATGAATAGCAGTGGGCTCAGAGATGAACCCTGATGTATACCCACACCCACTGGGGACCCCTCTGTGAGGCCGAACACTGTCCGTACTTGAATCATTGGGTCTTTGTACATAGCCTGCACTAATTCTAACAATGTTTCTGGGACTTCAAACCACCACAGTACTGCCCAGATCAGCTTTCTTGTGACCTTGTCATATACTTCAACAAGTCGAGGAATGCTCAGTTGGACTCTCTCCTCATCTCTAGCTTCTTCTCAAGTATCTGTCTCAATGCAAACATTGAGTCAGTTGTGCTGCATTCTGATCTGAATCTGAACTGTTCATTTCCCATCTTACTTTCTACTACTCTGTGTATCCATTTATCAATCATCCTCTCCAGAACTTTCATGCAATGTGATCGGAGTTTGATGCCTCTGTACTGCCCATAGTTGTGGAAGTCCCCTTTGTTTTTGTACACTGGCATGAGTATGCTTATTCTCCTGTCATCTGGGATGTGCCTTTCTCTCCACACTGCTATTAGTACCCTCAGGAGCCATTTCTCCCCTATCTCACCCAGCATCTTTATCATATATGCTGTGACCTCATCTGAGCCTGCTTCTTTCCTTGAATTCATCTTCCTTAGTGCTGTTCTTACTTCTTCTAGGGTGGGCTCCTCTTCTTCTCTCATCGTAGGCTGTTTCTGGGGCAGTACAGCTTATGTGGGGTTTTCTTCATTCAGAAACTGCTGGGAATACTCCTTTCATCTGCCTTTGATGTCCTTTTGATTGGTGAGCAGATTGTTGCTGCTATCCCTTATAAAGGGTGTCTGATTATCTTCTTTATCTTTCTGTCTTTGCCTTGCAACCTGATATAGTTTCTTTGTGCCCCTGACTAAGTCACTTTCAAGAAGTTGGTACAGTGCCTCTGATGCCCTATTCTTTGCTATTGAAACTTCTTTCTTAGCTTTCTTTGTTAGCCAACCAGTAGTCCTTCCTAGCCTGGCCAGTTTTTTCTGTCTCCCACTTCTTCCTGCACTCCTTTGTTCTTCTGATGACTTCCTGGAATTCTGCATGCCACCACCAGCTTTCCTTATGTACCTTATTTCCATACCTGGCTCGGCCACATATCTTTTCTGTAGTCCTAACACATGCTGTTTTTAGGCATTGCCATTCTTCTTCAACTCCACCTATTTCCCCCTCTTCTTGGGGTGCTTGAGCCCTGAGTAATTCCTTGTACTGTTGTAGTTTCTCTTCGGTCAACTTTCAGGTCTTCAGCATGGTTTCTGTTGACCTTAGAGCCTTCTCTGACCACTGCTTGCAGCTGATTGTGACAACTAGTGGTTTATGCTGTGGGCCGATTGTTTCACTGGGGATGACATTGCAATCATGGATTCTGCCCTGGTGACTTTTCTTTACTAGGAGGAAGTCTACCTGAGTTGCATGTTGACTACTCTTGTATGTGATCTTGTGACGGTCTCTCTTTCTGAACCATGTGTTGGCTACTATCAAGCCATTTGTCAGACAGAAGTCTAGAATGCCTTCTCCTTCTTTATTCCATTTGCCCCACCCATGTGGACCCAGGGAGTCCTCATATCCTGTTCTGTCTGTCCTGATATGTGCATTCAAGTCACCTATTATCAACACCAATTCGTGTTGTCCTGCTTTATCTAGTAGGTCCTGCAACTGCTGTCTGAATGCACTCTTTTCCTCACTATAACAACCCTGCTGTGGGGCATAGGCTGAGATTCTGAATACTGCCCTATCATTACACTGGTGTCTAACTGCCACGAGTCTGTCATTAATTCTGATGATATCCCTTACTGCCTTCTGAAGCCTCTCTCTCAACACAATTCCTACACCATTTTTAGCCTGCCATCCACCTGAGTAGTAGACTCTGGATCCCAAGCCAAATGGCTTTACTGCACTACTCTTTCATCTCATCTCCTAGATACATAGGATGTCCAGCCTCCTCCGTATCACCATGTCATCCACTTCCAAGCTGCATTCTGTCAGTGAACCTACATTAAGCGTAGCAATTCTGAGTTCATGTTTGGCAGGTTGGCTGGTTTTACGTCCAGCCTTTGCTCAACAGAGCTATCCCAGATAACCCAGGCTGGGCAACTAGACACTGGCCAGCCAGTAGCTTATTGACACAGGGCTGGTGGGAGGTAAATTATTACAATGGGTATTGGCAAGATGCAAATGGTATCACAGCATACTTAGCTTGTAATTCCTGTGATCTTATGGTCCTATAAAAAAACATGCTATAATTTCTTACCTGGCACTGCATCTGGTGACATTATTGCTGAAATTCTTAGTCAAACCTTAGGAGGCAGAACCTTGTTTTAAGAATCATGTTAAGATGTTTGATTCTTAGGCATGCATGCATGGATAGATGTGTGTTTGGTTCTGTGACCGTATATACATGCAGACTATATAAAGACACACACACACACACACACACACACACACACACACACACACACACACACACACACACACACACACACACTTACACAAAGAACATATAAATACACACAAATACAGACACATGCGTACACACATTTTATAATTGTAGATAGATACATATATGCATACATACATACATAGGAACATGTATAGGAATGTAGGCACACATGTATACACACACTCATAATGTATCCATGGATCCATGGCTTGCATATCTGTTATTCATTCCTTGTTTTGGTTAAAAATGGCTGTGCTGTTATAGTCTTGCAAAATCTGTGAATTTATAAAAAAGGGGGAATTCAGAAAACAAAATGCACTGTTTAATTCTATTTCTAGCAGGATGTCTCTATTTTTTTTTAATTTGTTACCTGGGGTAGAGTACTGCTCCCACTGGATCCATTTCAGTCTCATTCCAGGGATTACTGAGCATACCATGCAACCTCTTAGCACAAGAAATCTGGACAAAGTCTAAAATAATGGGGCACAAAGACCCAAAATTGGGTCAAAATGTAAATATTGCTCTTACAATCTTAGAAAATTGCAATAATAATAGATTTTGTATTAGCGTGTATTTTCTGAAGGATAAGAAGTCTGAAACTAAAATGTCAGTCATTGTTTAGTGACTTTAGTCCTCAGTGATTTGGCAGAAAATCACAGATTTTATGAGGAACATTCCAAAAATATGAGGCAAAAATCTGGTCATTCTGCAAAAATCTGGACAGATGAGAGGCACGTTTTTGAGTGTATCCCGGTAGAGAGTGACCAAACAGCACTGTAGCACTACAACCAGCACAATGAAGGTCGCAGCAGGTTGAACTACAGATGTCTTGCTGTATATTATCACATGTTAGCATGACAGTCCAGGACCATGGCTAATAACACAACCAAGTGCTGTGCCCCACAGCTGTAGATTATGATCAAAATAGTATGACAGAGTGACTTAAACACAAGATTTACCACAATATTTCAAACAGTGCTGTGAAGACTTAATGCTGTAGATTTAAGGTTTGTATCCATGGCTATCTATAGCAGCAGTGAGTCTATTAGTGCAGACAAGTAGCCCAAGGCTGCATACATACGTGTGTGTGTGTGTGTGTGTGTGTGTGTGTGTGTGTGTGTGTGTGTGTGTGTGTGTGTGTGTGTGTGTGTGTGTGTATTTGGTTTGGTGCCTCTTTAATAGCATGGCATGAGTAGGTAGGGGAAGCACACCACAGTTGCTCCAGCTGCATTAAGTGTTAGATTTAGAGACACCTAAAGAAGTCACTAATGAGTTTCTGTTCAATGCAACACGTGTATATCCCTTAGAGCTCACCAGCGAAGCAGTAATAGCATTATGGTGATTATTTCTCTGAAAACCATTGTAAGGATTACAGTCACATGCCAGATACTACACTTATTTTTCCTGAACATTTGTTTTAATTCTCTTCTTAAGATGTGCTATTTCACTTTTATATTATTCCAACTAATTTAGAAATATTTTACAAATGTCAATAAAAACGGGATGCCAGTTAGTATTTTATTACTAACTTATTCATTTTACAAAGATGTAATTTTGCTTTGCCAGCTGGCCTGCGTCATGTCTGAAAACATTTTGTTTAGAAGTGCAGTTACCTGGTAAACAAATTATGAAAAGATAAATTCAGGTTTTCCTAGTCTGTTGCTGGAAGTGAATTACATCAAAATGCAAAAAATGCTCTTGATTTTGAACATTTGACCCTAATTAATTTCAGTGTTATCCCTTATTCCTGAGAAAAAACTGAGTCGTTATCTTTGGTAATACAATTCTTTTTCTATTTGTCTGTCTCCACATTTCATAAACTTGCAGACACATTATTTGCCTAGATTTAACATTGTTTCAAATATGGGTTCTTCTTTAAAACATTTTATTTTTTTATAGATTTCTTCATGTTATGAACATACTATAGATACTTTGTTTTCACTGCCAAACAAACGTGTTGAGAGACAGTTACCATGTCATCCTCCAAATGCCTAGAAACTCATTTCTTCTGTAACAAAATAGCAGTGAAAGGGATTTTAACTTTGAAAGGATGTATGCTTTGTCTTTTGTAAACATTATATAAATTACTATAATCAAGTACATGTTTTTGTGCTGCATAGTTTATAATATAATTACAAAACTGTGTATTTTGAGCACAATTATTAGATGGTGTACCATTTTAATTAATGGTTAGGTTGATGACGGCAAGTTTAAAATGTGGGTACTTTCCTGGCACCCAGTGACAGGAGCTGTGCTTATCTGCAATAAATCTGCACTTTGGGAATAATTTGCAAGTTCATTACAAGTGCTAAACAAACTCATAGCCTTGTTTGATCCTTTTTATTATGACCTTATTTCAGTGACATTTTAGGTTTATATATTGTTTTTTTTTTCCCACTGTGTAAAAAGATCAGTGCAGGATCAGTTTACTTACATACTTTGCAAACAAACCTGTAATATCCCCCCAGAATTCACATGACAGAGCCTGCTCCCTTCTCAAATTCTAAAGGACATGTAGATTAGCTGACAGGTTCCCAGAAAGGAGGTAAATGTTTATAAGTTGCTGTCTGTGCATTTACAGTGTTGAAGGAATGCTGCTGATATTGGGACAACATGCAGAAAGATAACAGCCAACTCCAGTTTCTTTGGGTTACTTTACATTTGTTACTCCTAATACTATGTGTGCATGTAGGACATGTTATTTTGTTTCCTTACAATCAGAATAATGTTCAGAAGTGCCTTTTCAACTATAATCCTGGCTTAATTCATTACATATGTATAGGCAAAGGTTACATATGCATGCTTAGAAAATGAGCATAGAAAACCAATCAAACTGGTTGTCTAGCAAGATTGTGTAAAATATGTTCAAGTCATACTTCAAATGTAATACATCAAAGTATTGCATCAAAAATGATGAAGTGAAAAAAAAAAAAAAAAACAAGGGTAGTAACGCATAGTTGGTTTCCCCAGTAGAAATGTTAAAGAAGGTTTGGGGGGTTATAATGGTTAAGCTATTTTCCTCACAGACACAAGGTACATGATGTGATTCTTACTCTTCAGATAAATTTGCTAGGCTTAAAATGGTCCACATAGGCAGGTAGCTTAGTAGATACCCACGAACAAATGTTACCACATACTCAAGTTTATAAGGCTCAAGCCCAGCAACTGTAAGGCAATCTGTATAAGACAGGGTATTCATACCCTGGATTCTTCTGGTGAGAAACCTTTGAGTGCATTTCAACTATTGCAAGTGCCTGGTTAGGTACATATGGAGCATTGTTTTCAATGATCGGCCTGATAAAGGCTGAGTAGAGTGGTACTATAGCTTTTTTTGGACCTGGATGCCATTAACTTTTATTATGAGGTGTGTGACTTAGAATGATTTTTTTACTGTCTTGGCTACACATTGGTTGAATGACAGATTTCTGTTTACATGTTCTCAGATTCCTAACTACTGAGTCAACTCTTAAGGATGTTTTATGGATGAAGTAATTATCTTGGGTAAATAATTTCCCAAAGGTTGCTATGATGCATTTCTTCATGTTGAGTTTTAATCCATGCCTTTGGCACCAGTCATTTGTTTGTGTTAGACCCTTTTGTAGGATACTAGTGTCATGGGTAGAATCTATAATAGCTCCCAATTTACAGACATCTGCAGATTTGGTGAGACAGAAGCCTTGGTATTAGCCTTGACTTCCAAGCTGTAGATACCAAACAGGAGCAGGCCCAGCAAGGAGCCCTGAGGTACTCCAGTGGTGACTAATTTCATGCTGGAGGAGGTCTCACCAATCCTGACTTCTTGGGCCCTATCTGTGAGCCAGCCAGCAATCCAGTGAGTTATGTCGGGATTTATTCCTAGTTCTGAAACACCCGATATCCTTAAAGGGTAATTTGCATATATCCCATGTTGCCTCTGATTCAAGATGTTTAAGGTATCACACAGTGGATATTCTAGCTTTGCTAGATTTTTCTTTTTGTAGTTTTGAGAGTTTGTCAATAATACCTGAGTGGGGTATTATATCAAATGTCTTGGTTACTTGACAAGGCTAAGGTAGGTAGTATGCACCATTTTCCCCACATCCACAGCCTACTCTCCCAGAGAAGTCTAACAGGATGAGTAAACAAGACCTTCATTTAACAAAGCCATACTTGACGGATTCAGTGTCTGTAGGTTGCCAATTTCATTGTTGATCATTTCAATGGTAATTTGTTCCGTGGCTTTACATATTCAACTTGTCAGACTTATGTGTCTGTAGTTACCAGGGTCAGTCGATGGTCCACCCTTATGAAGAGGATGACCGTTGTGGCCCTCCATTCACCAGGCATGTAACCTGTTTGGAGGTTGTGGTTGAAAAGTGCCTCAAGTGGTCCTGCTAGGTCATACTTTAGACTATTTAGGAGGCATCTGAGGATAATATTGGGGCACAATGAAGCACTGTTTTTGGCCTTAGTGAGAAAGCTAGGACCTGCTCCCTCTTGGTAGTTGATAGTTGGGGAGGATATGCTAAAAGAGATTTCACTGGGAGTAGTGGTAGGAATGGGTGGTGAATTTAGAGCTAAATTTATCTGCCAGTAGATTCACTATGTCACCCTTGTCAGTGAAGGTAGTTCCATTTATGACCAGTTCTGCACACTGCTGAGTGTTACCTTTAAGGTTCCTGACTTCTCTGAAGAAGGCCTTGTGATTGTCCTTAGCCTGGGGGGCTATCTTAACCTCATAATTGGCCTTGTTATAATTTATTAGACCTTTTAGTTTCTTGCTTAGTTGAATCAGAGAGCTCTTGTCATTATGACAGTTGATCTTTCTGATTCTGGCCATGACTTTTTTTTTCCTTTTGTTATATATGCTATTAACATAACATATTAACATAAGCATTCCACCTCTGTGGTTTGTTTTTGGTGTTAGATTTGGACTTACTTCTGGTAGCTATGGTAGCCTTAATGCAGCCATTTATATGTTTGTACAGGTTTTTATGTGAATAATTCTACATGGGTGGCTGTATTTTTGGGGTTTGAGGGAGTTGTGAATTTTTATAAACTATCACTTAATAGGATGTAGTTTGCTTTAGAATAGTTTGTAACTGTTAAGGGTTTAGTTGGGTTTTCCAGGCTGATTTTTATTTAAAATGAAAAAGCTTTATGGAGTGACCTCACCAATTCAAACATGAAACAGGAGAGGGTGCAATGCTGTCCATTGTTGGTGAGTACTAGACCCAGTATGTTTGATCCTCTGGTTAGAGTGTTCAGTGTGTTCATGGTGATAAAGTCCAGGAAACATTGTGCCTGTGAGTTAGATGCAGTGTACATTTCTCAGTCTATAGAGCGGTAGTTAAAGTCTCCCATTAATAGGGCATTTGGTTGGATAGTGAGTACCTCTAGTAGGTCTAGATAAGAGTTGTGTGCTTTGTGGGTCATAGAGGGTGAGTTCTAGCATGCCAGGGCATGGTAAGTAACCTTGTCTACAGGAAATTTGACATGGATGAACTCTGGGGCATCATCTTGTTTAACCAAGCTGGAGTTGCATTTATTGCTAATATAGATTGAGATACCTCCACCTTTAGCCCCTGTCAGTGCTGCTGTTAGCCTAAATGTGTTGAAGGCACTTGCAGTGCCAGAGTACTTTCTGCGACTTTACCCCAAGTCTCGGTGACTGCACAGATGTCTACATCCTCCATTGTGAGGAGAACTTGTAGGGTTCAGAGCTTCTTGTGTAGGCCCCTAGAGCTGAGCAGTAACACCTTAACATTACTTTGATTTTCTTTTCTTTCGTTTTTTCATTACTTTGATTTTCTTTTCTTTCGTTTTTTCATTACTTTGATTTTCTTTTCTTTCGTTTTTTCATTACTTTGATTTTCTTTCTTATTTTTTTTGCTGTGTTGGTACTTTTATCATTTGACATTTCCTAAAAAAAGACTCTAAGGAAGTGGATAAAGTTTTAGTCAATATCGAAAAGTCCAGGAGGGACAGGTGCAGACCATGCTTAGCAAAGCAACATGATCTGTTAACCATATTCTGTCATGCGAAGAGATACTAGATCACCATGGAGTGACACCAGAAGGTAAACCAATAATTAAAATCAGTGATTTTCTGTTCATACTATAGAATCATCCTTGGTGAAGGTAGAATGCTGCTCAATATAAGTCATGTAACCGTCTGTGACACATATTCAAAGACATCCATAAAATCTATTTTCAAATAGTCCAATGAGTTAAGTCTTAGGTCATTTATACCCTCATACACTATGACAGAATCATATTAGTACCTGTGGTGCAGTGACTTGAGTGCATGCATGCCTGATATTGTGGAGCCTATCTCCAGATAGGCAGCTAACCATTAACTTCTCCTTGTCCAGCCTGGTGAAGTGTTTGCTTTTCTTTTGGGCTTTGTTCTTGGGGAATCATTGGGTGTAGGCTTGTGTGTGGTTAGGTTTTGTTTTTGGTGTGTGCTTTAGTAATTGCTTAGGGCAGGTGTTGCTGTTTCATGGCTTAGGTATTTGAGATTTGGGGAGGTTTCTTTTTTAAGTGTCTCAATATAAAAAGTTTATTTGTGTGTGGTGAGTGGCATGCCTGAAGGATGTAGTGAGTGTGTTGTTGACAACCTTGTTTGTAAGTGAGAATTTTGTCTCCAAAGAAGTTATGTATGTACCTCTCTCACATACTGTGTTAGTTTCTTTAAGGACTAAAATGTTGCCTGAATACATGAAACAATGACCACATTATCTTAGCATGCCCACATCTACTAAGGTGGCCACAGAGACATTAGGAAATTGCTTATCCATGATGGAAGGACCTGTATTAGGGCTGGGATACTATAGTTTAGGCACATGGTTTTAAAGGCTGTCCTGAGTGGTATCTAGGTTAAGATGAGATATTAGATAGTGCTATGGCCCAGTATTAAAGCTGTTCAATGAGCTAACTAGCTGCCATAACCTTAGCTTTGCACAAAGCCTTTCTGTGTTACAGGTAAAATCCTAAATAGTAGCTTTAACAAACTAAGCATTTGCTACTATACAGGGCACTGCTAACTGCTGCTGCACATTAAACAGCACTGCACAAATGCTCCTAGTTTACAGCAGACAGCTGAAAATTAACTCCTGTGCCCACTGACCAATAAATGACTACACTTTGAGTTCCCTGGAGTGATTCCCATCTCTGAGAGACTAGGTAAACACCTTCTGCCATGAGATGGATGATCCTGTAATTTCTTAATATAAAAACACAGCAAAATTGGCTGCAGATTAGCACCAAACAACTAAGTTCCTAAAAAGCCCTCTGGCCAATGAAACAATCTCACTTTATGCCTCCCTGTATGTTTCCCAACTTGGACAGACAAGGTTACATTTCTACTGCTACTAGAGCTGTACTCCCAGTCTTAATGTAAAAACACACTTTGATTAGCCAAAAGTGAAATTGTACCAACTACATACAAGTAAATGTCACTTTAAGTCCACCTGTTTGTTTCCCAACTCAGACAGATTAGGCTACCTTCCTACAGCCACTAGAATTCCAGGCCCAGTCTTCTTTGTGTAGAAAAAACAGACTTTAGTTAGCAAAGAGTGACAAAGTATCAGAAACAAATCAAATAACTAGGTACAAGTAATTCTCATTTTAAACATCCCTATGTGTTTTCCAACTCAGACACCAGGCTACCTTTCTCCTCCCACTAGAATTGCACTCCCAGTCTTCTTAATGTAAAAATATACCTTAGTTAGCTAAAAGTGAAAAGTATCAGAAACAAATCAAACACCTAGCTACAATTTTATTGCAAGGTGATTCAAAGGCAGATAAGCCAGCAATGAGGAACACACACACACACACACACACACACACACACACACACACACACACACACACACACACACACACACACACACACACACACACACACACACACACACACACACACACACACACACACTTTAAGGCAACTTTAAAGTACACTAACAGTCTAAGTGGAGGGCCTTCTGAGTTTCATCTGTCAGTACCCAATACGATGAGCAGAGAAGAAAAGGCTGGGAGGAGCCTCTAGGGTAAGGTATACAGAAGGTGAGACTGTGAGGAGCTTCCAATGCCAGATATACAGTAAGGGTGGGCACCTCAAACACCTCCAAGTTTAAAAGCACAACAAAAATAGGACTGGTGGGAACACTTCAGAGGAGAGAGAGTAAAAATGCATTAAATGAGAGCCCACTCAGAATTGATTTAAACACCTAGGCAGAGCACAGAAACCACTTGCAGATACTATACTTTAAAGAACTACAACTACAAAAAAGGCCTTGAGATTTATAGCCTAAACTTCAGATAAAGAACAAATACAACAGGAAATACACAAAAGTGATTTAAATGGTAAGATAAGTGCAGTATTTTCAATGTAGTTTAAAGTACTTCCCTGAATGCAAAATGCAGTCCAACTGCTTTTTTTCAAGCTTCTTAAGTTTCCAGCAGTCCCAGTACAAATATCTGACTGCTTGTATAATGTATAATAGCTGGTGGGTGAGTAGGGTTATTTACCACAAGCTCTAATTACAACTCACATGCTGGCTTTTTGTTTTAAGTCTTTAAATTTACTATAACACAAAATGACATGAACAATGTTAATAATTCACGTAAGAGCTCAGGAAAAATAACAATGGATACTGTTTGAAAAGTGACTAAAACAAGGAATTTGATGAGCAATGCTGATAATCTACTCGAGCTCAGAGAAATAACAATGGATACTGTACAACTCAAATTAATTTATAGCTGCAGCTTCACATGCAGGAGAGTGAGAGTAAAAATGCAGTAAAATGAGAGCCCACTCAGAAATGATTTTAACACCTGGGCAGAGTACAGAAACCACTTGAAAGTACTATACTATAAAGAACTGGAACTATAAACATGGCTTCAATCAGTAGCTTTAACTTCAGAAATAGAACAAATACAACAGGAAACACACAACACTGATTTAAAGGGTAAGATAATTGCAATGTTTTAAATGCAGTTTAAATGTACTTCCCTTGAAGAAAAATATAGTCCAAATGTTTTGTTTTCAAGCTTCCAAGCTTTGCATTATTTAGCACATTTGTAGAGAAATCAAGACTTTGTTTTCACCAGAAAATTTGATAATTTAAAAAAATAGAAAAGACTGGTGGAGGGGAGAGACTGGTGCGGCCCTTGGCAAAAGGTTGGGCAAAAATACTTAGAACATATGGAATATGTATCTATGAGGAAGTTAGCAGACAGGAATTGGAAGGCACTGAAAGGCAAAGTAGGAAGGATGTTGGATGGCAGGTTAGGTAGATAGGAGAAATTAATACACTGAGGGAAAGAGTGGTGTAGGTGATGTGTCAAGCTCCCATATGCAGACTATTCAGATGGAATGACTCAATTACTTTATTTCTAAACTAAAAGCCTAAACTAGGCCATTTAAGAGTTGGCTTAATCAGAGACTCTGATGCATACTTCAGTTTTGCAGACAAGGAGCCCAACTTTTACTTAAAATTCTTTAAATACTTTGCACATTTAATAAACAGACATAAAAAATTCCACAACCTGGCAGCTCTAGACTGAAAAAAGTTGACTTCAGTCTTCTTCTCCTTGGAACAAGTGTAACTCAAAGACTGTTATTTCTAATATTAGCTACATGATTAAATTCTATTCCCAACATTGCTGCCAATAAGTCACCCTTTAACATAGTCTATATGTTAAAGAGTAAAGAGAGAAATTCTCAAGTCTGCACCCATAATAGACAATAACTTACATCCATTAATCTGCCCGGTTAATGCTTTTGTATATGATCCAGTGACTTCACTTGTTGTATACTACAATAACGAATAGATCCACTGTATTCGATAATTGAACAGATGCTATAATAATATAACTAGAGTAAGCCAATCTTGTCCATACTAGAAAAACAGTGTAGTATGTTTTTAATAAGACCATAACATTTCCTGATTATTTGTTTGATATTGATATCATTTCTTAAAGTGGAATCCATCAAAATACCCAAATCCCTAACAATATCTGATTGATTTACAAAAAAATGGTTATCCAAAGCACAAGGATATAATAATTTCCTAACTCCAAAATACGCAACTGTGCATATGTTATAATTGAATTTCATATGCTTGATAAACACCCAACTTGTCAAAGAATCCAAACATTTTTGCATATAGCAATGATCCATGATATTAGTGACCACACAACCTATTTTTGAATTGCCAACAAATTTACAGAACAATAATTTGTCCAAACAACTAGGACAATTTTTCATCAGTAGTCCAAACAATACTGGTCCCATGTCTGGTCCTTCTGGTATACTTTTAACTAAAACTCTACAGTTAGAGTATGTATCTCTGATTCCTACTTCTTACTAATTAAACATTCATCACCCATCTAGATACTTATATGTTTATATCTGAATCTTTCAAGATATCTATGAAAACTTCATACGGAACTAAATCAAAAGCCTTCACTAAATCCAAATAAACAACATCAACAGGGATACCCTCATCAAGAAAGTTTACAACTTGTTCATGGCTATTTATCATGTTAGATATACATGATCTCCCAATAATAAAGCCATGTTGGTGTTTATTCTTATCTGTGTCAAAGATTTTACGGAAAGACAAACACAATGCATGTCCAAAATATTTACAAAAAATACATGTAAGATTTATAGGCCTATAGTTATCAATGGCCATGATAGGTTTACATTTCTGAACAGGTATAACAATTGTCTCTTTCCAGATATCAGAATATAACTTCTTCCAATGATTTCTGAAATAAGTAGCTTAGACCTGAAACTAAACTGTTAGAAAAACCCTTCAAAAATTAGCCATATAGACCATCAGACCTGGCAGATGAATTATACTTTATATTAGGAAAGCATTTTTTATGTCCTCTTTTCTTAATAGTGGACAGTTCTCAGACAAAATGTTAGTTACACAAGTTTTTATGTCTATTGTTTGGGAGCTACTGAAAAAGCCATCAGGAAAAATACTTACAAGGTCTTTGGGCTCAGTTATATAATACTTCACATCAAAAATACTTATCCCAGAAATTTCATCTAGACTATAACAATGAAAGTGTTTGAACAGCACCTCATGATTATCTTTTAAATGTTTGCCAAATTTGTCTCATATAATGACCAGGTACTGTAAATGTTTCTCAAATAACATTTTTATAATTTATATAAAAAGTCTTATTACTGCTGTGGTGGTGCTGCGGTAGCGTTGTCAACTCACAGTAAGACGTTGTCTGTTCGATTCTCAGCTAAAGCGTCTTCTGTGTGGAGACATGCGTGAAGGGGCCTACCTTTGTTGAAGGTTGTGCGTCAGAGCTGGTAACTCAGCACGTAAAAATCTTCTACCAATCTTTAGCGGACCGGAGTTCTGCTGTGGTGACCCCTAACCAGGAAAAAGCCGAAAGACACAAACAGACACAACAATATAACAAGTCTTATTAAATGGGGTAGGGCTTATTAAATGATGTAGGGCTTAATAATTAGGGTAGGATGGGCCCTGTAGTTTTTCTATAGCTTCTTCTTTGTATTTTTAATCCTCATTAGATTGGTATTCTTCAAGGAAACTTTTTCATTTTTCATATTAGATCCTGTGTTTGCAGGAACAAAACAGTTGATCAGTTTGTTAATATAAGCATAAAATAATATCCAACTGTCCAATATAAACTGGCCACATAATAGCATTTCCCTGTTCCAAGAACAGATAGCAGCATTTATTTCAGCAAAATCAGATATATAATATTTCCTAGTGGAAACCCACAAAGTAGACTGATGGGAGAACTCTAGAAGATGTGTGCTAGATTTATATGGAAGGGAGGGAGTGGGTGGTTCATGAGAGAAAGACTGAGAGAGGAAAGATAACTGGGAGGATGGGGAACACTGGATATTAAAAGAAAGAGGGCCACAATGGGGTTTAATGGAAAAAGGCAGGATACTGAAATATGGTGAGGTAAATATGAGTACTGAAGCAAGTACTGAAAGACTGGTGAAGAGATCTTTGAAAAAAAAGACGGAAGAAGAGGAGGAAGAGAGATTGAGTAGGTGGGTGAACTAGGTGATGAAGGCTGTGAGACATCTATTGAAAGTAGCTGGGGGTTGATTAGAGTTTAGATAAGTTCATGAATGGTATGGAATAGTGAGGTGTGACTGTTTATTCTACAGGCGATAGTGTTACATGAAAAGGAGGAGGTAGCAAAGGAAATGAGAAAGGATGGGGGTAATAATATAGGATAAGAAAAGGGAACTTGAACCACCAAGTAGAAAGACCTCAGTGCCACCAGAAAGTTTATTGAATGTTGAACGCTTTCATCTGTATAAGACCAGACTTCTCCAGAACAACTAAGATACAAGAACACTCCCCTTAAATACATTCTCTTGATAAATCACTTAATTAGTACAATTAAAATTTAAAGTCAGAATTCTGATGAAATCCCTGGGTGTAGGGAAGAAAGCACTCAATCTTGTGTAAATTTTGTTAATAAAGCTTTGACGAATGTTTCCTAGCCGTGGCAGTGTTTTTTTCTTGTATTTCACAGTGGACTTTACGCTGCAGGGCTCAACTGTGTTTTATAAGTTCAAAAATTACAGTAGAAGGTCCTAGCACTAGTCCTTGTTACTGAACAAGGAAGATATTTCTGTTTCAAATTCTTTGTCATTCCCACCAAAAATAGGGTCATTTAGATTTATTCTAGATTTCATGGCATGAGGCCTTCATTCAAGTCTCTGTAACTAAACCTTTTAAGAAGGAGAAGGGACTGGATGATTCCATGGAAATGGATGGCGCCTATATCCACATTCATTTTTACCCATCTCACAGGAAGTTCCTGATATTCAAAGTAGGGACCAGAATTTCCAGCTTACATCAGTAACTATCTGATATTCTGAGAATTGTTAGTGTTAGTCCTGGAATAGGAAAATGACTGTAAATGCGGACTGATGTATATATATTACGTCTGAGTTGCCATTTCTCAGAATATTCCCTTTTCTTTGAGAAATGGCAATCTCAGAGTTGGTATATACACACACACACACACACACACACACACACACACACACACACACACACACACACACACACACACACACACACACACACACACACACACACACACACATATATATAGGGCCTTACCTTCCACCAAAAAACTACTTTAAGGGAGAAAAATAATGTTTGACCTTCATTGTCCTCCTTTTTTTCAGACTATTTTTCATAATTCTAGGCCTTGCACTTCTGATTCTCAGATTAACAACAGGGCTCCATTTACATCTCTTCCCTTTGCCTTACGATTGCACAAAGGACTTTCACAAAGTACATGCGTTCAGCCTCAGCCCACATCAGATCAAAAAGCATTTACATTTTCCACTGCATGAACAACTATTTCATCATATCAAATTCCTTTCAGTGGCTTCTGTTTGAAAAAGACTTGGCCCAAACAGGTTTTCAGGAGCTTAGTGATAGATATGACATATGAGAAGTCCAATCTGATGTTAATGTGGTCGGTCCACTTCTTGGGCATTAGCTTAGACATGCTGCAACAGAAAATGTTGTTGCTGTAGAAAAAGTCGAAAGAGAATCATGAATTCTAGTCAGATTTTCAGCTCAGGGAACTGGTGAGATCATTGAAGTATTACAAGGATCTACCATATACAGCCATTAGCATTAACACAGTTCCAAAAGGCAAGCTGCACATAAGGAAGACACAATGGAGTTTAACTGCCATATGAGACCAATTTCTTTGGAATTATCTTTCATCTAGAGTCTACCAGTTCTAATGTAGTAGTCAAATCCACTTAACCTTTTCAAATGGAAACAGAGATAAATTCTGTTACCATTGTATCACCACCCCACTCTATTACTACAGGCCTGTTGGAATCTGTGATTAATCCCATTATATATCAGTGTGAAGCTGGTGTGGGTGCTGTGGTTAGCTTTGAGAACCTTCTGCAGCTTTGTTCAATCAGGGTATCTCAGACTCATAGTTCAGAGAGACAGAACTACCTTTTTATGCCGCCAGAACAAGCAAAGAGAGATATCGTCTCAACAGCTATGCAGTCTGATGTTACAGATATCAAAATGGGCCTTAAAAAGTCTGATTAACTGTTCAAACTGTGCAGATATCAAGATATGTAACATCCTGCAGAATGAATGAGACAGGAGAATCACAAAGGTGTCTGAACTGAAAAAATCAATAAAAAAGGCATCACATCCATAGTAGAGTGCTAGAATCACACACAGGTACATCTTGTTGCAACATAGTGGAGGTTAGACAAAGAAGTCATCAAGTCCACAGAACAGATGTGGCATCACACAGAGATGGGCCTTGTTGTTATGCATCATTTTGCATGGATTCCAAAATTTTGTTGAAGCTTCACAGAAAGGAAAGAATGGAAGACAGGTGTCTTTTTTTCTTTCAGTAGTACCAAGGCACAGTATGTGTTTTTCCTCTCATATCTGATTCAGTGGGTGTTTTTAAAGCCCACACAAAACAGAACATATATGATTATGAAAGCTTTGAAGTGACAAAACAAACCACGACTGTCACTGCTTATGCATATGGTTTCAGAACCCATGGATAATGCCTCTGCACCACTCATATTTCAGCAGCGTCTACACTAGATATCTTGTCTCATAGACTCTCATCATGGAGGATTACCCCTTCATCTGTCACTCAGATTCACTTTTAAGGGAGCTCTGCAAATGGTAAAAGAGGCAAGAACGTCTGCTGCGCTGCCAGGAAATTCTATATGAAGTAGTGGCACAAATGTTAATTGTGGACAAACAAAAGAAACATTTATTCATCTTCTGCCACATTACTGTTACTTCTGGAAGACTTGCATTCCTTGTATGTCACATCTGGCATACTCCCAGTAAAGTCCATGCATCAGCCTTCTTGGCATACTTTCCATGGCCCACTTCTCTGGCTTCTAAAATGGAAGAAAAACTCTTCCTAAGAAGCATCTTTCATCTAAGAACACAATCTAAAGATGTACAAAAAGTTTTGTATGCTGATTTTTTTGTTAGAAAGATTAACTATACAACCTTTTCAACTTTTATAATATACTGACACCAAGACCTGGAAGGCTTTTTTTTTGGTAACTCTTATATCTGTTAGGGGAATGTCAGATCTATAGACTCTTACATGAAGCAGTCTTTTTCTGTTTCTGTAAGGATATGGTGTACTTTCAAGAGCAAAAACAAAATGTAGGAGAGTGACTTTTGCATGCTTAAGATGCGCAGTAGCAGTCCAGGTGCTTCCCAGGTAGTACTGGCTTTGTTAGAAAGAGAAGTGAGTTGATTATTTCTATTGCTAAAAGGAAGATGAATATGTCTGACGGTAAACAAACACTATCAGAATAGCTGGGGCATTGTATTTCTGTCTGTACAATAGCTATTGCCAATCTTTGCAAAAGGTCATGAGGCCTCACTCGACAAGGTTATCATCTACTTCCCAGGCTTTTTTTTTCAAGGGTATGTCTGCACAATGTATATGAAGTTGCCATTTTGCAAGGAGTTACCACTTTAATCAGATATTACAAACTAGATGGCTAGTCACGGAGTAAACCATAGTTCTTTCAGATTATGCAAGGTAGAATGCTTTGACATCCTTCAACTTCCCAGCATTATTGAGATATTCTACATAAATGTAATGAATAGGTGATGAAATATATACTTTTTCATGCTAAGGTAGAGCAGCTAAGTGTGGAATTTTCCTTTAACAGTAATATTGATGTAAAAAGTATTTCAGTTGTCATGCTTTCTTCCCTCTATACTTCCCCTCTCAGCATCAATCTCTTAGTATGAGAATGAGGGACATAGACCCACATATAGGGACAGATTTTAAAAATTGCCCTTAGCAATTTGCTAGCATAACAGGTTTTGAATTAGCATGCATTTTCTGAAGGATATGAAATCTAAAACATAAATGTTTGTCATTATTTGTAGACTGCAATCCTCAATGATTTGCCTGAAAGCCAGAAATTTTATGAGCCACAGATCAAAAATATGAAGCAAAAATCTGAGCATTCTGCAAAATTCTGGATAGTTCACAGTTATGTCTCCCAAGCAAGTTTAGTCTTTTGCTATTTAGAGTTCAGCTATTTTACTTGTGTTTTGATCAACTTTAATAAGGTTTACAATCCACTGTTGGCCATATCTGATTTTCATATATATATATATACTGTAGTGCCAAGCTTCTCCTTATCAGGCATAAGATTTCTTTCTTGCTCAGGAGAACCAAAGAAGGCTTGAGCTGAAATATGCCTCGTCTTTTATAAAACTAATGTTGTTTAGAGCTCCAGTGTGGATGAAGGTAAGTAAACTCTCAGAGACATGAAGACTGAGGAAATTATGAATACTCAAAATATTTAATTAATTGATGAAATACGTTTTGCTTGAAGATGTCCTGTTATACTGAGTATATCCTTATGTGTAGTTTTTTGATGAAATACCTCCCTTGAAGTTCTATTATTAAGCAGAGTCCCTCACTATACTGTAGTTTTCTGCATGCAAACAACTTGGACTTTCTTGCTAGTGTCTGCCAAGCTGAAATCATAAAATGCTAAGTTAAGTGGGCTGGTCTGTGGACCTCATTCAGCCACAATATCTAGATAATTTAATGTAACCAATCAAACAACATGTGTCTGGGAGGGAACTGAAATACCCAGTAAAGACCCATGCAGATACAGGATGAACATGTAAACTCCTCACAGCAATGTCTAGAGGTTAGAACTGAATTCCAAGCTCTACAGCTGTGAGGTAGAGTCTGAGATTTTACCCCTGAACCTCCATCCTACCTAGATATCACTTATAGTGATAACTGTAAGAGATGATTATGGCTACAAGTTAGGTTCAAAGCAGTATATGCTGGTATATGCCGAAGGGACTTTAAAGGTTAGAAATCATATAACTAGGACAATGCTTTATACATAAATATAAGGAAAGGAAAGTATATATTTTGAAACATGGATGTAGACACATTGAAAGATGAACCTAGACACTGTACCTCAGTGGTATGTATATGTCTTTGATGCTTCATTTAAAACCATTCTAGACCCCTGTTTCCCTTTCACTTGATACATATTTCTCCTTGAGTGGCCAAATCTTCAAGTTTGAGATCAGTATACATAGCACAGTAGTCTGAAAAATACTACCCCAAGTTGCCAGTCCTGTTAGATTTTGCCATTTTGTTCATTTGTGTATTTTGTTTTTATTTATTTTGTTTTGTTTACCAGCAAGGTCTAGCTAGACATAAGGCCCCTTTCCAGTGGAGGCCTGGATAGAAAGGCTTCATATACAAAAAGTTAAAGAGCAATACATAGTACCATCACATTTTCACATTCTATGCAAATACTAACACATTATATGTATATAATAGTAAATCATAAGACATTATACATTTCTACATAATAATAAGACATGAGCTTGGATTCATTAATGTACCACAATATATACACCTCAGTGTACACGTTGCGGTGCCTTTTCCTGACTTAGCAGCTGCCCTAACATGGTACTGTTTGGTGTTCTAGCATGAAAATGTGCAGCATCACAAAGGGCTGGCCTTATAGCCATGCTGAATGCTAATGAAACATTCAAGTGGAGAGGCATATGCTAACCTCCCCCCATTCTTGAACTGCTTCCAGGAAGGCATCTACACCCCGAGTGATTCAAGATCTCAGCCATGTAGATCAGCATGACCATCCTCAAAATATCATGAGGGTAGTGAGAACCACAGAAGGGCATACAGTTCAGGGTCAGGTACTGGGTCTGGTGTGTGTGTGTGTGTGTGTGTGTGTGTGTGTGTGTGTGTGTGTGTGTGTGTGTGTGTGTTTGGGCGCACGTGTGTGGTTAGTGTACTTGTGTGTGTAAGAGAGAGACTGTGACTGGGCAGAATGCCACTGCATATACCAGCGGAAGTTTACTACTGTGATGTGCAAATCAGCAGTGATTTGCATGCACATTGTAAATGCGATTCAGAGACATACTCATTAGCTGATAATTAGGTGTTACCTAATTGTGGCTACCATGTCTCGTAATTGCAAATTGGCATGTAATGGGAGCAGGGTCTTAGCACAAACTGCAAGCTCTTTACTGAATCCCCTGGATTGTAATTCAAAAAGTCTCCCAAATGCACTTAATATATATTAGGAATAGTACATTGTAGGAGTTTCTCAGTTTCAGTATTGAGGTGGTTCAACAGAAATTTAAGTATATCACTTTTTATGGTGGTATAGCTAACTGGTAATCTTATTCTGGAGTAACACAGAGGCAAAACGAAAAGCTAAGGAGGAGCTGTTTTAGTTCCAGTTTTGAAGATGTTTGCATTTTCAGTGTGTCTAACAGGGAGTCATCTCAGGCTTTGTCCCTACTGAATGGCACACTGCTACAGTCATCCCTCTCCATAAAGGAGCAGTGACTACAGACCCTGGAAATTATTGCCCCCATTAACCTGACAAGTCTGATATGTAAGGCTATGGAGTGCATCATCATGGACCTAATTAACAAGGATATAGGGAATCTCCAAACTCTAGATCCACACAATTTGGTTTTGTGAAAGGTAGATCATGCCTGCTCAACCTGGTTGAATTCTTTGAGTTAGTCACCAGAGCAGTGGATGAAAGTAAGGCAGTTCATACAGCCTACCTTGATCTGGCCAAGGCCTTTGATATCATTCCTCACACAGGAATTGATAAACTCATCAAACTAGGCATCAACCCCTATATTTACAGGTGGGCTACAAATTGGCTCACAGAACACACAGTGTGAAAGTAGTGGACTCCAAGTCAGACTGGTGACCAGTCACTAGAGGAGTCCCACAGGGATTGGTCCTGGGTCCTCTCCTGTTTGGCATCTTCTTAGAAGTCCAGGCCAACACAGAAGGACTCTGACTAACCAAATTCATAGACAACTGCAATCTGGGAGCCATTATTAACTCCCCAAGTGATGCTGACATCCTATAGAAAGGCCTCACTGAGACCAGTGACTGGTGTCGAAACCATGGCCTTAAGCTTAATACCAAAAAATGGGTTGTCATCCCCTTTAGGGAAAAACTCTGTTCCCGGTAATTCACATTGATGGGAGCCCACTGAACACTGAAGGTGTTATAAGAGATCTGGAAACAAAAGTTGACAGCAACCTCTCTTTCGACCACCACATTGCCACTGTGGTCAGAAAGTCCTATGTGACATATCTCATTACCAAGGGTTTTTCATCCAGGAAGAGAGGTCATGGGTTTTGCATCCAGGAAGAGAGGTCATCATTTCTTTCTACTCTTCCCTCCTTAGACCAGTCATATAGAGTATAATGTCCCATTTGGTATGTACTTCACTAGACACCTGCAACAGCTGGAGAGGCAACAAAGATACCTCACTAAGAGGATCCTAGGCCTTAGACACATATTCTACACAGACAGACTCAAAAAAACTCCAGCTATTCTGTGTCTCATATCGCCTACTTAGAGGCGATCTCTGCTTGACTTACAAAGCCATGTCTGACCAGCTCTGTTAGAAATGCTACATCTAAAGAAATCCCAATCCCTCCGCACCACATGCTCCAGAGACCTCAACCTCCTTACCCACAAACAACAGAACATGCTGGAGGGACAGGTTCACAACCCAGAGACTGCCGTTGTTCTGGAATAGACTAGCCATACATGTCAAGCAGAGCACCTTCACATCAGAGAAGTCTTGATGAATGGATGGGAAATGGAAAGTTCAACCCGGGGTTCACTCCAGTGGTCCCACTTGATAGAGGCACTGGGAACTAATGACGGGCGGCACAACGCCAGGGCACTTCTATGGGTTAGGACCATTAGCCTAGTACACACCTATGAGTGGGATGGAGTTCCAGGCCTTGTAGACATGGCTGGATTATAGAACATTTCTCATTCTGTTGTGGGACTTTTGAACCATGAGGAGATAGTTATTAGAAGATATTGATCTGTAAATTGTAAAATAATAAATGTAAAATAATAATAATAATAATAATAATAATAATAATAATAATACATAAAATATAATGTTAATAATAATAACATATAAAATAATATCTGATTATTTGCCTTTTTGCCATTTCATATCCTATGTGGCTTAATTTGGCATATATAAAAAACAGGTTAATTTATGTATAAAATGAATAATATAATAATAAAATAATGCACAACAAATTATAATGTTAGAAATACAACTGCTAGTACTGCTACTAATAATATCATTGAAAAACAATATCTGATTATTTTCCTTTTTGCCATTTCATATCCTATGTGGCTTAATTCAGCCTTTATATAAAACAGCAGGTTAATTCACATATAGGCACACATTCTATTTTTATATCTGTGCAAGACATTGTAGTTGAATCATGCAAAGAGTATAGTGTTTCCTTCATTTCTGGCACCTTACATGTTATGCTGAGTATATTAGTGAATATATCACTAAATGCTATTTTCTTATATAAATTAAATTCTGTCTTTCTGCCAGAGTGGTGTATGTTATGCTTTCTAACAATACATATATGGTGCTAAATATTATTTCCTTATATATATATATTATGTTCCATCTTCCTGCCAGAATGGTGTATGTTATGCTTTCTAGTCATACATTTTTTCTTTGCAAATACCTTGGTAACTAGACTGCATTTTTATATTTTTCCTGACCTTTAACTTCTGTTGTCCTTGGAAGCTGACCAATCTGTTTTCTTTAGCTGACCCATTTATACCTCTTCCTAACAGCTGGTTACCTTGACCCCACATAAGCTAGTATGGGATATGGAGACAGAGTGTCCCTGCGGAAAGAAATTGTGGAATAACCATTGAAGAGGAAGAATGAAGATTTCTAGCTGCACAATGCTGTCATACAAGAAGGCGATGGTATACATCCATTACTTACCCTCTGTAACCTTTGGGAAGGCATATTGTATGCAGTAGCCTTCCCTAGAGGTTGAATCTTTGGAAGACTTCATCCGCACCCTCCTCTTTGAATGGAGAGCAAGTTCTTGGCTGTTCATGCCCCCCCCCCCCATGAAAGATGCCAATTAGGTAGCTAGCACCTTGTCCCTTGCCATCTGTGGAATCCAAGGAATCAGTGCCATCTGCAGTATAACATCCACTGTTCAATGCATATCTGTGGCCATGTACCTCTGCATGTAGTGCAAATGTACAAAGGTGGGAATGAACAAAGTACTAACTATTGTTCAACAAATTTTATTAGTTTTAGCCAAAACTGTAAATCATGCTTTGCAGTAGTACAGCTTACTTTGAAATAAGCCTTTCATCCAGGATTCAGTGTTTTCAGTAAAGTGGTGGTTTTACAGATATAGTAATCTGTGCATAGCATAGCAGGTCTTTTTGGGTTTACTATTATATACTGTCACTGTATCCTGATATCTAGTATTACATTATAATAGCAAGGAATACTGTTGTATGACACTAAACTCAATATATCTGCTTAGAAATAACTCTCTCGTGTCTTTCTAGTCAAAGAATAATACTACAGCACCTCCAAACCACCGACAGCCCCCCATATACTGAGCACAAGCAATCACCCTTGTGAGACCCACAACACAGGAAAACCGACAGACTTTGTTGTTCCAGGCAAAAGGATAATATCTGACTAGCTTAATAGCTACACACCACAAGGGTTGGCAGTGGGAAAGTGTATTATTAGTGGTAGCCCCCACCATTTCCTGTCCCCCCCAATTTAATCAAACCTTTAACAACAAAAATCAGTCTTTTAAATTACCTATCTCTTGAATACCCTCCTCTTATTTGGACTTAGATAACTAGCAGACTTCCATAGTTCCCATAGAATCAGCCTCGCCTACTTATCAAGCATACTACAACCACCATCTTGCTGATAGTTTTTTGCAGTCACTAACTTGCACTCCATGGTGCATCCCCGCTCTGTTTGCCCTCGCTAACCCTCCCCTAACCTGCCACCATCTCCCACCCCCCACTACTCACAGATTTACTCTAACCTTTGATCACCTGACCATCTGCCACACCCTTCACAAAGCCAATCAAACAGAACCACACCCACATCCGACTCAAACCTTCAGGCACTCCCCTATCCTTTACCATCTTCCAATAACCAATAGACCCCACCATTATATCCCAGACACACTGGCCCCAGTACCACCCTCCTCTACTTCTACTACTACTTTCATCCATAGCCCTCCTTCTAATTTCCTCCTTTTCCTCCTACCATAATTCACTATCTTATCTCAACCACAACAAATCCCCCACCTTACCCTTTACCACATTCACCCCCCACAAACACTTACACACTCACCTAATCAACTATAGACCATCCCTCCCCCTAACCACCCCACCCATAAACCACATCCCAAAGACTAAAAAACAATCTAGCTACAAATATCACTGTCTACTAATTGCCTACCTAAAAAACCTTTCCAACCTAGCACCGCATTTAGTACTAGGGGGGTGACATCCATCCCAACCCAGGCCCAGTTTCCACCACCACAAGTTCAAACAACAGTCACCTCTCACTTAAGCCAAAATCCACTGATCTACTAACTAAATCTCAACATATGTAGTATCATGAACACAATAGAAGAACTGCACTCATCCATCTCAATATATAACCCTGACATTATGCTTATAACAGAGACTTGGCTTAAACCCCATGTCAAAATCAACTCTATAACCCAGCCTGATTATAACATTCTAAGAATGGACAGACCACTGAAAAGAGGTGGAGGTATTGACCTATTGTACAAATCTAACTTAAAAGTCCAACTATTACAAAATAACCCCACAAACTACAATCATGCTGAGATTATACTAACCACTCTTCTCCTAAACCAACATAAACAGTTAAACTTTCTGGGAATTTATATCCCACCAGGTGACAACATAACCACCCTAGAATTAATACTCCACTGGGCCTCCCACTCCCTCCCTCCCTCACACAACCATAAAACTAAGCAATGTTAACATAGACTGGAACCTCACCCATTCCCCAACACCAGCCAACCACATTAACCTACATAACTTTAGCCAACTCATCCAAACTCCCACCCATATAGATAAAGCTGCCAAAGGAGAATCCATACTGGATTGGATCCTCACTAACCAACCCAACACTGCCCACCAATTTGGGACACTACCCAATTCTCTCAGCAACCACAATGCAACCTTCCTCCTTCGACATAAACTTAAATGCAATAACCCACCCTCTGTATTACAAACCTGATCCCACAAAAACTTCCCCACTGAGCTATACACAGAAACATTAAAATCTTGCAACTGGGCTCCTGCCAAAACCCTTCCCCTGAACAGGCAGTTGAATGCTTTAATTCAACATTTCTAACAATCCTAAACTGACTAGCCCCAATAAAGACAATTAGAACATGTAGCAACCCAGCCCCCTGGTTACTTAAAACCACAAAGGCCTTATTAAAACAAAGAGACAAAGCCTGGAAAGCTTGGCAACAACTTAAAACAACCACAACCAGACAAACCTACTTAGAACTCAGAAACAAGGCAAAAAAAAAAAAACAGATTCAGAAAGACAAACAAAATCACTGCCTAACCCTACAAAATAAATATATGAACAACCCACAGAAGTTCTGGACTTCAGTGAACAATATTCTCCAACCTGGAAAAAACTCCACACCACAACCAAACATAGAAGGTAGCAGTCTTGACATAGCATCCAACTTCAACAACTATTTCACCTCCTCCATACATAAACTTATAAATGACACAAACTCCACCGTCCCCCTACCATCCACCCCTTCCTCACTTAAACCAGTATCCACATCAGCCATCCAAAAACTACTAACCAAACTCAAACCAACCATTTTTGTTGCCGACAACCTCCCAGCTGATTCCCTTCAACTTGCATCCCCAGCCATAGCCTACCTAATCTCTATACTAATAAATAGATCCATCAATGAATACCACATTTCATCCTTATGGAAAACCTCATACATCATCCCCCTCCACAAGGGTGTCTCATACACTGAGATATCCAACTACCACCCCATCGCAATCCTCTCACCCCTTTTGAAAATCCTAGAAAGATGTATCCTACTCTCTAACAATCTACTCTCCCAAGCCCAATACGGATTCCGTCCTAGCTATAGGACTACCACTGCCCTCATTAGCTTTTGTAACACCATAAACACATACAGAAACCAAGGAAAATTTGTCTCTGCCACCTTCCTGGATTTTTCAAAAGCATTCAACATGGTCTCCCACAATAAACTACTATCCACCTTATTCAAACTCAGCCTTGATAATTCTACATTACAATGGTTCGGTAGCTACCTAGGCAACCACTCCCAGTCAGTTAAATGGGACAACTCCCTATCCCCCCACTACCAGTCAAATGCGGCATTCCACAAGGTCCCATAATTGGTCCACTCTTATTCAATATCTTTACAAACCAACTCCACTTAGCAACCACAAAAGACGACATTATCCAAAAAGCAGATGACACTACTCTCATCTGCAATGCAACCAACATCCAACTGCTACAAACCCAAGCCCAAGAATCCTTCTCTGAAATAGAAAACTGGCTAAAAAATTCTCAACTAATACTCAACCCCCAAAAAACACAGCTAATACTTTTCAACCCAGCAAAGACTATAGACTCCATCTTTTCCATTCTCTCAGCCAATAACACCCCAATAACTCCTGTCCCTGAAGCCAAATTACTTGGAATTACAATTGACCACCAACTTAAATACAATAAACACATAACCCTAACCATCTCCAAAGTCCATAAAAAGCTAGGCTGTCTCTATCATAGCAAAACATTCCTAACCCCAGAATCCAGAACTACCATAGATAGAACTCACCTCCTATCAACCCAGAACTACCATAGATAGAACTCACCTCCTTTCAACCCTACTTTATGCATCCCCAGTATTAACAAATCTCAATAAGACCAACCTTAACAAACTATCAACATGTTACAACAAAATAGCTAGGTTCGCAACCAATGCTAAATCACACTTACACAGCTCTCAAGCCCTGCATAAGTTAGACTGGTTAGAATTTCCAAACCTACTTCACTATCACCAACTCAACCTAGCCCATCAGATACTGTACCATCCAGACAAACGCCCTGCCCTAACAGATCTACTTCCACAGCACAAGCAAGGAACTGTGATCCAGTAATAAAGCCCGAGTAGAAGTCACTCCATGTAGAAACAGCTCAGGGGAATCTCCATTCCCTTATGAAGTTGCAGAATTATGGAACACACTACCCCCACAATTCAGGCTACAAAACCACGCTACTACATTCAAAAGACTCCTTAATTCACACCTTCAAGAAAACCATCTATATAATTGCAACTACCCTCCCTGAACCCACCTTCTCCAACCTGTTACTGCAGTCCCCTTACCAAACTAATTTCCACAGTCTTATACTAAACCCCTAGGCAGACTGAACACATTGTACATATCTAGTAAATCTCATCTCTATAAAGTTGATTATATATATATATATATATATATATATATATATATATATATATATATATATATATACTAGTCCTATGCTTAACTGCTATGTTTTTGACTACAAATTTCTGCTAACAACTTGACAAACTCTGTTGACCTTGTTAACTCTTGATGCTACTGTTAATCAGGAGTACCTTGTTGTTCAACTTTTTTTTTTTTTTTTTTTTTTTTTTTTTTTTTTGATAACTTCTCAAACTCTGTGAACTATTGTTAATTCTAGAACTATTGTTAGCATTGTCAAACTTTTTTAACTATTGTTATTAATATACTCTTTAAAATGTCAAGCTTTTCTTCTCAGGACTCTGCTGAAAAAGGACACGTGTGTCCAGTCGGACAATCCTGGTAAACAATTGTCAAATAAAATAGTAATAAATAAATAAATATAGTACCTTGCATGGCTCATGATGGCCCATACATAACTAAGTACGTCATGTATTTGTATGCAGGGCTGAGAATCACAGTTGGAGTACTAATTCATGCCAATAATTTATTAAAACTGTTAAGAGTATTGCTGCAGCTGTGCTTTTCCTTAAGTAATCTTGGAAGTCTGTGGTAACTTACAATTTCAACTAGATACAGCAATATATGGTTGTAAGGCTGAGTATGGCTGAGCTTTACAATAACTCACATATAACAGAGAGTCTGTTGACTACCTGGTCCCTGACCAACAGCTCCAAAGTGTTACAGACTCCTGAGTGAGTTTACAACTTTATGTTAAAACACAATCCACTTCTGAGACTTTTTATATTATACGTGTCACCTGCCCCCACAGTTAGTCCTGAAGTTGAGGGAAAAATGCAAAATCAGTCTGAACAATAGCTCCTTGCTAGTGAATTAATGCAGTGGCACATTGCAACTTTATGTATTAGTAACTGTAGCAAGGAGCTTGCATAAGCAAACTATTGACAATCTTGTTTATTAACTTCTGATAATCAGATAAAGGGTAAAACACAACAAACAACCATTTGCAAGGCTTTTCTGTATGCTATTTGATCTTAAATACAGAATGTTAAACTAGTTCTGTAACAAAGCAAGCAGTCTAATTGATATAACTTACCTAAGTACTCTTAAAAGAAAAAAAAATCATTATAATTTTAAAACCACATATATTTCATAAAACTAGAACAGGAAAATTGAAGGGAATGTCCACTGTTTTTCAAGTCAAAACTGGACTGTTTATAGAAACTTTGTAATGATAGAGTGAAGCATGCTGCCTAAATGCAGTTCACAACTCAATAATAAAATTTTCATAATGCTGTGCTTAAGTTGTTCCAACTTTAATTAAGTGCACTGTCAACCAAGCTTAATGCATGCTTACATAATAACTAACCTCAAGTATAAGACATTAATTAAGAAAAGGAAAAGGTTGACTGGACCAACATGTAAGAACATCTGACTAAAGGTGTTGGGCCATGATTTTCACGTCAGAAGTATATGAAATGTATGAAAGAATTGTTGGTTCAAAAAATCAGTTCAGGTAACTGAATGTGACAGCTTATGGAAGAAAGCAACTAATTTACTTATAAACAGTGTTCAGACCTATAATGATTAATTGTTTGCACCTACAGACTGCTCCTCTTCAAGTAAAAGCAGTTGGCAATGGAAACAAAAACAGCTAATAACTTTATAAATACATGAAAAAAATCATTGTATATTTCACTTAGTGTAAACTGTTCAGACCTCACACAAGTACTGGTACCTGCAGACTTCTTGTCCCTCAGTAAAAGCATTTACTAATGGAAAAATAGCTAATGACTTTTCATTTGCAAGAAATAACTATCATGGCCATTCATCACTGTCTTACCCGAGGAAATTAATCTAGACATACACCCCTGTAAAACAGGTAAAACCATTATCCTGATTCTTCATATAATAAGATCAATACACTTTTATATCCTCCACCCCAGCAGCTCAGGAGCAGAACATTATATTAACTATAACATGCTTATTTCTAGCCTTTTTTACCTTGATAAACTGTAAAGCCTGGATACATTACAACTAAGTAAATGCACACTTTATTATTTTAGAATATTTAACATATACAGCAGTAACTGATAAGATTCCCCCCACATCACATTTAAAGTAACCTGACAGCATACTATACAAAACTGTTTTACAATATAACATGCAAAGTATATCATGAATGTTTATACAAATAATAAGAACAAAATCGTTTTAATTACAGTTAATTCTTCAGTCCCTTCAGTGTCCTTCTAAGCACTGATAACTTAAAGTGGGGTGTGTGCTTTATAGTCCTCCCACCAGTTTAACACAGTCAACACAATTCCATTTTTTCCACTTATTGCAAAACCCAAATTTCATGTTTAATATTGTATCTAATAGGATTTATGCTTTATAGTCTCACATTTATTCACTAATTTCACAATGTTGCTGACCTTCTATATGATTATTTGTAACTCCTAACACAAGTCTCTGGTTCAAGTCCAAGGTACTCCTGATTGTTCTCATCAGCTCCTATTTTTTTTCTGTCACTTGAGCATTTACCTTTCAAGCAATGGAAAATATTACACTGACAGAATCTCTCTGTGAACTTTGTTACTGTCAAAAAATGTGAATTAGAGCCCCCTTCTGCTTACTGACTCTATTGTCAGAGTTTTTTATTTTCTACTTAGCCTGCTCTGCGTTCAAAAATATATTTGATACTCCAGGAAAAAAATATTCTGAAGACAGCAGGATACAACATCTTGAATCTCACACCTGTCGCATGATATTCCGTGATTGCTGGGATAAAGTTGCTTCTCTTCAGTCTTGTGTATTTAATAATCATTTTTTGCAAACAATTTGCTGTCCCCAATTTTTAATGCTTTCTTTTCTTCCACAGTTTTATCAGAAGCTGGTCTTTCTGCTGGTATGATTCCATTTTTACTTATATAGGTCTTGGCTTCTTTCTCATGACCAGATTTGGAGCATACATACTATGTTACCTCTCAATCTACAAATCCTGCTGTGGAACACCAGTCCAGTTTTTTGTCTGTACTTTTGTGAAATGAATGTAGTCTGTTCCTTCAGTTTTTCTGATACAGTAGAAAATCTTTGGTTTTCTCTGTGTGCTCTGTTTTCTAACTCTACTATTTTCTGAAACAACTGTTCTTGAGAAGCTTCATGCTCAGCTGACTTTTTCTTCATTTCGACCTCTGAGTTTTGCAGTTTTATCAGTTCTTCTAAATAGCTATTTAAAGCTTCCTTTATTTTTTTCTAGCCTATATATTCCTTCAATGTTATAATTACTTTAAAAATATCTGAACACGTTTCACTATTTTTTCCTCTAAATTACTGGAAGCCATGTCCTGTACCAAAGCTGAAACTTGAACTGGTTTTTGATGACAGCTGCAAGATCCTTCACAGTTAGATTGTTTTCTTCTTCTTCTTCTTCTTTATTGGTTGATTTTCCATTACTTTCTCCAAATTTCTTCATTACTGGCATCCAGGCAGTAGAAATACTAGCCAGCAACTGCATTTTAGCTGAATTGAAATTTATTTCTGGCCTTTTTATTGCGAGTTTTTCACTTTTCAAACTGGAAGAGCTCTAATCAACCTGTGGATCACTGTGCAGCCATCTTGGATGATGCTTTTATTATTGTTCTTATACTCATTTCCATGTCATTATGAAGTCATTTGCATGCAATTCATACTATGCCATTTTTCCTGTTAGCAGTCACTCTACATATATCTCTGAATCACCCCTTGTGTGTTGTCACTCATTCTGCTGCTCCCCCTCACCATTAAAATGAATTTTCCTTACTGGGAATAATATATTTGGAATTTCAGGTAGTTTTGTATAGCTGATCTCCTTCATATCTTTACTTAAGTTTGTTTGTGTCTTTCGGCTTTTCCTGGTTAGGGGTCGCCACAGCGGAACTCCAGTCCGCTAATGATTGGCAGTAGATTTTTACGTGCTGGCTTGCCGGGCCTAATGCACAACCTTCAACGAAGGAATGCCCATTCACGCATGTCAACACACAGAAGATGCTCTAACTGAGAATCGAACGGGCAACGTCTAACTGTGAGGTGACAACGCTACCGCAGCACCACCACTAATATTGTTTATTGGACATACAAGAAGTAAATAGTTTTCTAAAGCTTGGTAATGTTAAATCTGGAATTAAAATTTTAACTTATGTGACCTTTCTGTCATAGGATATTGATTTAGGATCTGAATGACCTCTGAGAACAAGATCTGACAAATGGATCCTTATTGTTGTAATGTTTAGTACCATTCCTTTAGATGAGCATGACTGCTGACTGGCATATTCCGAGATAATCTAATAAATAAATATACCATTATACTGGAAAGTTAATTAAGCTATTTAGAATGTATAACCACAGAATGCATTTTTTCTTATCTATGTACTTTTTAAATATTTTATTTAACTGGAATAAGTCATTGCAAATGCATGTTTATATGTTATACATGGGTCTACTTTGTTTCACTGAATTTCATTTCACCCCAGCCACTTCACTGAAAACTCATTTCACTAAATCTCATTTCACTAAATCTCATTTTACTGAACTGCAGTTAGTATATATGGCACTGTGTAGAGTACTGTAAGGTGAGTAAAAGGTATATGCCCTTTTCCCCACTGTAGTACGACGCTGGAGTTAGTATATATATATATATATATATATATATATATATATATATATGTATATAGTTGGGGGGTGAGGGGCACAACCCCCACAATGGGGTGTGGGGGGTGTAGCCCCCCACCTAGTTTGAGCGCATATTGTCTTCTGGAGAGAGTTAGTCATTGGTGTTGCAACTACGCATGTCTATTGTTTAAAATGTATTGTTTTGAAGTTTTTGGTAAAATACAATATAAAACAAACAAGGTGGGGGACTATACCACCCACACACCCCCGATGTGGGGGACTGTGCCCCCACACCCCCCTAACTATATATACTAACTCCAGGATCACACTACAGTGGGGAAAAGGGCATATGAGTTTTCAGTAATTTGTGTTTTCAGTAATGTGGTTGGGCTGAAATGAAATTCAGTGAAATGAGATTGAACTAAACAAAGTAGACTCGTTATACAAATATGTATGTATGTGTGATGTGTTTTGTGCGTTTAATGATTGTGTAGATGCGCATACATGCAGTCACCCTCTCACAGCTATAAAAGAGATATGTGTTCTGTATGGTTAAATGTGACCTATTATTATGACTTGCTCATTCTTGGAATTGCATTGATTCCACTTCTGAATGATATATTATATTGTATTCTATTTGCACTTATGGCCATTGTTTCTTCCCATGCAAAAGAGGTATAGCTGATTAGTAGGCAATAACTAAATAAATATTGCCATGTGCAACTAACAGTGGGTAAAACTGCCTTCCAGTTTATAGCCTGCTACAGACCACCCTCCCAAACCCAGGAACCCCACTCGGCCTTCCTGAGAACACTGGAAAATATGAAGGTCTCTCCAAACACCATTATATTGGGTGACTTCAACTACCCAACCATAGACTGGGAGCATTACTCTAGCTCCAACACCCTAGCCCAAAGGTTCCTAGAATTTATAAACTCAAATGCTATGGAACAACTTGTTACCACTCCCACAAGAGGGGAAAACATACTGGACCTGATCATCACCAACATGGGGACTCTATGCTCCAGACCAGAAGTGTATCCCTCACTGGTAAGATCAGACCATAAACTAATCTCACTGGATATTCACATCCCGACCCCACCCCATGCCCAGAAAACCACAGTGAAAAACTTCTCTAAAGCAAATTTCACACTCCTCAAAACCGAGGTGGAATCCTTCAAAGCCCGGGCCTCTGGATATCTGGCCCAGACCACAAAATCCTTTATAAGCGCATTCTATGAACACCTTCAGGAATGCATGGATCATGCAATCCCAAATAAAACCAAGACCCAATCCTCCAAAGGCAGGCGTCCTGTCTGGTGGACCCCAGCCATAAACATACTATACAATAGAAGGAGGAAGCTACTACATGACAGAGCAAAATCCCAAAAAGGGAAGGCATCTCTGATCAGTATTAGCAAAAAACTACGGGCACTCATAAAATCGTCTAAGGCCAGCTTCGAGAGAAAAATTGCACAGGACACTAAGGATAATCACAAGGCTTTCTTTAGTTATGTTAGGAACCTGGGTGGGAATTCCCAGATATGCTCAGAATTAGTCCAAAATGACAAAAAATACACCGAACCCACAGACATTGCCAACATCCTAGCTGCCAGGTTCAGCACAAACTTCTCCCCCCACTCCCCACCAAAAGGGCTAATATCTATCCCAGCAGAGTGCTGCCCCCCTGACATCTCAGATGCTCAGGTAAGAGCTACCCTCTCCAAAGCAAGAAACACAGCATCAATGGGACCAGACGGTGTCCCGGGCTGCGTCCTACATGAACTCCAAGAAGAGCTAAACCCAAACCTAAAACTACTGTTCAATCTCAGCCTTACTACAGGATATGTACCCAAAGAGTGGCGTACAGCAACAGTGGTCCCTCTCCACAAAGGTGGTGCCTCAACGGCTTCTGGAAACTATCGCCCCATAAGTCTCACTAGCTTGGTCTGCAAAGCTATGGAAAGGATCATCATGGACCTTATAAATAAAGATATTGGGGACCTACAGACACTGGATCCTACCCAGTTCGGCTTTGTTAAGGGCAGATCCTGCCTCTTAAACCTGGTCAATTTCTTTGAAACAGTCACCAAGGCCATTGTGAGGGAAGGTGGTCCACACAGCCTACCTGGACCTCGCAAAAGCCTTCGATACAATACCCCACTCGGGCATTATAGATAAGCTCACCAGCTTAAATATAAACCCCTATGTCACTAGATGGGTTGCAAACTGGCTCAAGGACAGAACCCACATGGTTAGAATAGCTGGAGCCATGTCAGACTCCAAACCAGTTACAAGTGGCATCCCACAAGGCTCAGTCTTGGGACCTCTCTTGTTCGGTATATATTTCTCGGAGGTACAGGCCAACATGGAAGGACTGTGGCTGACCAAGTTCGCAGATGACTGCAAACTGGGCACTATAATAGACTCTCCAGCTGACACAAGCATCCTCCAAAAGGGCCTCATAGAAACAGACAACTGGTGCCAGAACCATGGCCTCAAGCTAAACGCCAAAAAGTGTATAGTCATCCCCTTTGGCAAAAACAAAGTGCCCACAAATTACCACATAGGTGGTAATCCATTAAGTACAGAAGAAGTAATTAGGGTCCTGGGGACCCAAGTTGATAGCAATCTCTCATTTGACAACCACGTGGCCAAAGTGGTTAGAAAAACATTTTATATAGCCCACCTAATCATGAAGGGATTCACATCTAGATCAGGGGAGGTCATCGTGCCTCTTTACTCATCCCTCATCAGGCCCATAATTGAGTACAATGCCCCTTTTGGGATGTACCTTACCAGACACCTGCAGCAACTGGAAAGACCCCAAAAGTACCTCACCAAGAGGATCAAGGGGCTCAAACAGATGCCGTATGCTGCCCGGTTAAAGAAACTCCAGCTCTACTCAGTGGCATACCGCCTGCTCAGAGGCAATCTGTGCCTGACTTATAAAGCCATGTCCAACCCGGAATTAATGGACATGCTGCACCTCAGAAAATCCAAATCCCATCGAGCTACACACTCGAGGGACTTAAACCTCAGCACTGAAATAAATAGGACATGCTGGAGGGACAGATTCATAACCCAGAGGCTCCCTTCACTCTGGAATAAAATCCCAGTCCAGGTTAGGCAGAGTCCCTCATTGACTCTCTTCAAGAGGAATCTTGATGAGTGGATGGGAGATCGTTGGTTTACCCCGGGTATCACTTCTGTGTCACTGTTAGACAGAAGCGCAGTATACTAACCTCGAAAAAGGGCATAGCAAAATTAATTTAAAATGGGTGGCGAAAGCCACACACACTCTGGCTAGGCTTATAAATGCCCTAGGGCAGATAGCCTAGTATGAACCTATGAACCTATGAACCTATGAATTGATAAAAATATGTATCCAATATTTTAGTAATTACAAAAAAAAAATCAATATGGATAGAAAGAGATCCTGCACATGAACACCTTAACTATCATCTGGCATAAATCAAGGAATAAAATGAAACATGCATTTATGACAAGAAATGCAACTGTATAATCCTTTTTATATCCTGCAAATTTGTCATTAACAGTGTTGGAGTACAGTTAGTATGGCTATTTAGATGCCTCCAGTTCAATGGCTTCACTGTGTTGCATGCTACAGAGACTTTATTTTGTACTAGAAAGATAAGTGTGCACACTTGTATTAATAAGGGTAGGAGGGAGATTACTTCCTGATACTATAGTCCATCTATCCATCCTCAACCCCTTTTCCCATTTTGCACATGGGGTCGGGGTGTCACTTCCAAAGTGGCAATTGTCTCGAGCCAGGGTTTACACCACTGGGCGGCTAGCCTTGCTGCGGTAGTTCATTTCCACCACTCACTCACACACACACTCTCACCGATGGCCAATTTAGGGTGTGCAATCCACCTACTGCATGTCTTTGCAATGTTGAGTAACATAGGTAATACTTTTGTGTCCAATTCCACCGTTTAGTCTCATACTTAAAACAAAACAGGGAGTGTATTCATTTTCAGAATCTAGTGAACTCCCTGACATGTTACAGAAAGGAGGTGGTAGATCAGTCTCACTGTACAATTGCTTGTATGTCAAAGCAGGGCTGTTCATCACCTTTTTATAAAGGGAAGCTACTTCGTGTCAGAGTACATGCTATATGCAAGCAGTATTAAAGATTGTTGTAAGTGGTTTCTTTCTGTAGTAGTATGTGTTTGTTAATTTTATTACAGTTGTTGTAATAATATACTTTTATCAGGGTTTTTCCTTGGTTTCCATCTGTAAGACCTGTCCTACATGACAGCATGCCTACATATGCTGGTATAACTGTCACAGATGTTGCTAATGCATTATAGGTGTCAGAGGAAAAGGTGGGATTGTACCTGATAAGAGACCTAATTAGGTCAGGCCAGTCCTACTGAACTAATTCTATGACAGCAAGTAGACTTATAGGAACTGCATCTTTGCATGTAAGAAAGCATTTCCATTTGTATATTAGCTGTTTTTATTATTATTATTATTATTAATAATCATCATGACTGATAATATTGTGATGGGATCTTGGCACTGTTCACCGTTTCCTCTTCTTACTTCTGTTTGATATATCACAAGTCTATTTGAGCCTTGTTTTTCCTTCTGTGTACACGTGTATATTGTACTTACAATTACTGATTACGTCAATGAGCTTAAACCATGTCTTTAACAGTTTGCACTGTATGCTGTATTTTTTCCAAGAACCATTAAGTTATATATCACCAAGCTTCTTTTTAAACCTATCACTAAGTGTGTTTTACATTTTTCTTTTGCAAATATTTTTATTCTTCTAATACTTGTGCTTTATCTGGCATGAGATTGAAAACTGTCTTTGACCATTTCACATTTCTGGTTAACAAATAAGTAAGTCTGTACGTAACTGAGAAAGAAAACAAATAAATGGCACTTTTGATGGATATGGTTTGCTACAAGCTTGATGTCTTGGAAGGAATGCTGTATAAAGTAGCCATTGTCTGAGTGACCCTTGGTAATAACAAACTTTGTCTGTTTTCTGCAGGATGTCCAGCCCAGAACAGTATGCAGATGCGAACGTACGACAGATCTTGAAAATGCATCGAACAGAGATTGCAATGGCCATTGATGACCTCTTCCCTTTCCTTCATGGACTTACAGATTATGACATTGTTACTGAGGAGATGTTTCAGGTGAGACACAAAAGGGACGTGGACAGTCGAGGTCATTGGGTATTGCTTAAGCAACTAACTTTGGGAGAACATTAGCAAGATTCTTCTGCTAGGGCTATATCTAAGCAAAGGGAGGGCGACTACACTATAAGTACTAATATCCAACACAACAACAAAGTGAACATTTCTAGAGATGCCTAAATGACTAATTATGCATACTGGTGGCTTAATTGTTGAAAACATGTTTCACCCTGCAAAAGATATTTCAGTAATTTGGGACTAATATCAACATAAAGATTTGTCTTGTATAGCATTTAAAAAACTTTGTATTAATACAAAGGGAGAGTTTGCTAATTGGGATTCACAGTAGAATATAGGAAAAAGTTCTGTTGCTAGCATTTTAAGTTTGATTTTGACATATATGATCTGATATCACTTGAGGTTCTGCCGCATAAAATTTATGCCATCATATCTGAAAGGAGATCACTGAAATAATTCTATGAGAATGATTAAGAAAGTATTGTAAATTTGATGCTGATTTCTGACAGAACAGAGGGAATACTCCCTACTTGAATTTACACTGTGCAACGTGTAGTTATGAAACAGCTTAATTGATGGTCTAGTGGAGGAAAGTAGGATACAGCTGCATTTAGGCTGAACAAGTCTTACACTGTAAAATATAGTGCTTCTCAAAAGAAGCATTTTAATCCCCTTTATCATAGATGTCTGCCTATCTGTATTCAGTTGATAAGGGTGTTGCCATATCAGCCATCAAACCCCATTTGCTGGAGTCCTATGCAGTCAGCCCCTACCCTGTGAATGTGTTGCTTTTTAGGTACACATTTTTCCCCTGCACATCCCCCTATCCTTACATAGACACACTCAAATGCATAACACACACATGCACAAATATGCACATATACAGACACACAAACACTGCTGATCCATCTCAATATGCACTTTGTGTAGTAGGGACAGTAACCATGGTACCAGAACAAACAAATAGGGAAATGCACACTTGGATATAAATGACTTACTGTGTATATTGTTTACCTTTACAAACGATGAGTAGAACAACTGTACATGTAATTTACCTGCATGAGAAAATTACTTTTTCCAGTAACGGAAATTTCATCTGGGCCCCAGGGAAATAGCATCACTTCTTACTCTTCATTTGTAATTGAAAAAAAATGGATTTTAAGTATCATTGTGATAAAAAAGTGAAAAGTTCAGCAAAATGATTCTTGTTTGCCACATGATGATATTCCAGAGAAAGGCCACTATTACAGGTTACTAACAGCTTCCAAATTTTGAACATTTTGCTTTGAGTTCCCCTTAGCAGACAAATCAAGGACTGTTTCTCTGCTTCTTTTTCAGAGTTGATATGCATTCTCTCACCTTCACCCACTCTGCCAGGTAGATACCCTAGCTTCAGACTGCTACTGTTATTTGAGCCCAGTGTAGACAGCTACATTCTTCTGATTAGAGGGGTATAATTTCTAGGCATTTCATTTTACATGTGCTTTATTCCCAGATTAATTCTGATCAGTACCATACCTCAACCTGGAAACATCCTAAATCTGGACAAGGCCCATGTAAAATAGGTACAAATCTGTATGCTGATTAACATAAAATTTGCATACACAATTACGTAACCTTGCCCACTCCAGTGGAATTGTGGGATACCAACTTTCAAATGCAAACTGAAGAACAGACAACCAAAATATGGCACCAAAGTTCCCCTGCAGCCATGTCCAATGTAGCTCTGCAGTACTTCCAGCAGTCCACTCGCTCAAGTAGCTCTGCAGTATTTGCAGCAGTCCGCTCGCTCAAGTAGCTCTGCAATACTTCGAGCCAGCATTAAATTCCCACTTGCGCTCACATTCACACGTCCTTCTTGTTCAGTTCCTCCGCACTCGCAGAAGTAAACAGTCCTTCAATTCCTGCTTGCAGTCACAGAAAATTCAAAGTCCTTCCCAGGCAGAAACTGAAAATGTGAGCATTTGTGCTCAATTCTGACAGGCTGACGTCATTGGGCACGTGATGTCATTAGCTCAAAAAGTGAAAAAAAAAAATGAATAAAAAGCTGGGAAAATTGGAAATGAAGGGATGCCACTCGGGAACTGCGGCACCCCATTATTTGGACCCCAAAACTCAGTAAAAACTGAGTAATTTGGTACGGTTGAGATGTATGATCAGTACAGAGAGTTTTTTTCTGTGTCCTTAATTCATCTCATGTCCCTTTCTCCACAGATTTACCCTCTTGCCTGATCTAGTCTGCCCATTTCAAGGCCAGACTGGTTGCTGCATGTGCCACCTTTCTTGGCCTCCAAGTGGCTTTCCCATGTTCAGACTCCTCCCCTCAGTCACATAATGGCAACATACGTCCATCTCTTTCTCCAGATGTCTATTGCCATCACACTGATCAGCAGGGCCATCAGAGGCGATAAGTACTGCTTTTCATAATAGTGTAATTTTTTCATTTATTCTGTTGTTTAGAGATGGTTTAATATAATTTTTTTCTCTTTCTTTATTTGATGGTTTATTTATTTGTATTTATTGACCAGCTTCAGGCTCTGCCCAGGTACGTAAGTTCATAGGTGATTACTAGGCTAAAGACCCTTGGAGGCATTTTTATGCCTAGCCTTGCTTCCCAAATGTATTTGGGAGGTTGATACTCTGGGGTTGTTTTATGGGGTATATGTAGACTTGGGCATGGGTGGTCAAGTATTTATAGGCTGCCTTAATCTATTAGAGACATAGTGCCAGATGAGGGGTAAATTTCTGACTCCCCAACCACTGGTCCAAATTACAATTAAATTGGGTTAGGGAAGATATGTGACCACAAAGGCAATTGCTAAATAATTTAAGAGAGGATAGAAACATAAGAATTTCAAGGCCTGATAAAGGAGGGGGGATTGTTATAATGGATAATATTATTTATAATACCAAAATGGAAGAATTATTAAGGAATGAAGATAGATATGAGGTAGTATCTATCAACGAAATAAATATAGCTTACTCTAAAATTGATTTTGCTCTTAAAGAACTATTGAATGATGGGTTAATTAACAAGCAGATGTTCGAGTATCTCCATGTTGAGAAGCCACTTATACCAGTTATTTTTGGTATTGTGAAAGTGCATAAATATACAAACAACCCACCAATCAGGTCTATAGTTTCAGCTAATGGATCAAAACATATCCATTGGCTAAATTTGTGGATGAAAAAATCAAGAATGTAGGGCTAGACAAAGAAGGTTTTTTAAAGAATTCATGGGACCTATTAAAGAGTGTTAACCAACATTTATACAATAAGGACATCACTTTTTTAACAGTGGATATAATAGATTTATTTTCAGTGATTCCACATCAAATAGGAATGGATTGGTTTTTAGAAGCTGTACTAGATACCAAAGAAGGAATTAGGAGTGATTATGGAACTTTTAGAACTGACATTGTTAAACAACTTTATAGTTTTTGAAGGAAAGTTCTTTAGGCAAATAAAAGGTGTAGCTATGGGGTCCTGTTGTGCTCCTAGATTTGCGAATATAGTTCTAAATACATGGGAAAAGAAATTTCTAACTTTGCCACCACACATGAAGTATTGGAACTTTTATAAAATCATTGCTATATTGGTTTTAACTATTTTTTTGTAATAAAGTCGTGTTTGAGTGGTTCGTGGCTTCAGGTGCTTCTTCAAACTAATTAGGGAAGATATGTGCTTGATATGGATGGGAATCATGATCCAGAGAAGGAGTAGTCTATGAGACACATACCTTTCCCTTCAGCATGTCCTGTTTATGTTACAGGTGAGGTTTAGCATTCTAGATCTGGTAATTCTAATGCTATTTGTTTTACAGGTCTAAAACAGGTCCATCAGAGAGGGATGAGAGGATGCTTTGTAGGCCAGGCATAGATCACATCTCAGCAGCCTGTAGGATACTGAGTACAGGAACAGGGCTTTGAGGTGGTCATTGTAGTACATGTTGTTTATGCCCTGTGCTCTTTTTGTGAGGAACCTCTCTGGATGCTACAGTTGATGTATATGCCTAGTCAGGTACATATTGAAGGGGATGTTGTACTCAATGATTCATCCGACAAGGGCTGAGTATAACAGAAGAATGACATCCTCGGACCTAGATGCCGTATCCCAGCTTGTCCACTTCAAGGCACCTGGATGCCATACCCTTGCTGTCCCCTTCAATGCAGAAGTGGTTAAAGTTACTTCTCCCACTCCCTTCTATGTTAGACATTGAATTAGACCCTCCTGGCTGTTTATTGCTGCTGTTTCTAACTTATGGCATTGTTTTTCAGTACTGGTATGGATAGAGACCAAGAGGGATAAAGCTTCAGGCTTCAAGAAAAGTGTAGTCACATTTTCCATACACATGACGCTTGTGTCATGTGCCTGCAAGTGGAAAACTTGTAGATGCAATGTGACATCTGTAAAAATGTTTGTAACAAGACTTTTCAGGACAGAAAGAAAAAATATATTGAAAGGACTTCTTCTACCAAATGTCAAAAGATAGGAAAAATGTAGGCTAGAGAATGAAAGGGCACAAAAAGGATAGGACAAGCTGTCTCCTTCACCCAAGGTAGCTAGAACAGATCCTTTATCAACCATTATAGTTCATTCTTCTCTTGCGAATGAAGAGTCTCATAGACTGAGGTTGAGATGGTGCTTTTTCATTGCTCTGAGGAGAAAGTTGGGTTGTTTCTTCTTGGAGAGGGAGCTTTCTGGGTACATGGAGTTGAGGTCTCCCTCATCCATGTCCATGAGGTCAGTTCAATCCCTTCACAGCCTTTCAGAATATATTGATTGGTCAAGGCTCAAATCAAGATGGGTGTCATTTCTTTACTCTCTGTATGCTCTGTAGCTCGTAAAGTTCCACTCTCATGCACCTTGTAACGTCCTTCTTCAAGCCATGCTTTGACATCGGACCTTGGAGCTGACTTTTTTCCTACAGTCTTCTATAGTGACATCCATGTGACTTCCTCCATTGGCATCAACACATATGTTGGCACTGGTGACCTTCACACTAACACCTTTTGTGCTGAGATCTGCTAGACACTAGGTCATCAACTTTTATGGTTTAGTGTCAGCAGTGGTGATTTTGGTGTCAATGTCATCAGCTTTTGTGCCCCCTGTGCTAAAGACTTCCTCAGCACTGGAGCTAGTATGACTCCCAGGGCTCAGAATTACTGACATAGCATTAATATGTCAGTGTTAGCAGGGGACAAATAACCACAATTTTGACTCCATTAGCTGAAACATAGGATTCAATACCAGTGCAACCATGTAAGTTGTTGGATCCTAAGGAGTTGCATCAATGTTAGCTTCTTTCCAAGACACTTCTCAGTTTTAGTTACGGAACTGTTCATTTTCTTTCCAGCAAGTTGTAGGGATATTTAGTCCAGGATGTCTGAAGAAGACTTCCAGCCAGAACATTTGGAATGGTTCACTCTGAGTGTCCTCAGGAAGAGGAATTGCAAGAGGGGACACATGAACTCCCCAGAGAAGAGTCCCTACCCCTGAAAATGACTTGGACAAAGGGGAGGTTCCTCTCAAGTCCATTTCTGGTGACTCCACATTTGCAGAAATCCTTGAAGTCATAATATAGAGGGGTTATTGACCCATAGACCCAGTCTATCTTGAAGAAGAGATTCTTTATGAGGCCTTTTGCTCCACTCCATATATAGCTTGACTGGTCTTCATCAAATGATTACTTGATGGTCTTGGTTGTGTATAGGGCATGGTGAGAACCTGCTGTGACAAATTTCATCCCAAGGAAGCCAGACAAGATTCTCCAGCCTCTATTTTGTATACTCTGATTTGTTTTCTTTACACTGTGTTTTACTTGTATTCTGCTTTTAACTGCATATTAACACTTGAAAAGATACCACAGCTCTCTCTGTTGTGAGTCAGACAGAAATTTTTCCCACCCGGTTACTGTTGTGTTCTTAAACACCGCTGTCTTTCTAGTTGCCTGCCCCTTATGTTAATTTGACCCTATATCTCATTTCCTCTCTGCTTTTACTGGCTGGTGTGAGTAAGCACAAAATCATCATTTTGTGAAATCACTCCCCTTCAACTATTTAAATTTATTGGCCATCCTACTGTATTCCATAGTACCAGAATACAGAAGTGACCACCCCCTTTCAATCTATCTTGCTGTTTTAAAGATTGTGACTCTCCACATAAACTTAACTTTTTAGACAGGTAAAACTTAAGTTACCTACTTTCACATCTAACTCCTCTAGTGCACAATGCAGTGTTTAGGATAAACCATTTTTTTCATCTTACCTTTAAGCATCTATTGCAAGACCACCAGTTATTGGAAGGCTTACATTCTGCCTCTCAGTAGTCATCTTGGGATTAGTGCTTATGTTTTCTCTCCTGGTGAGAGGAGGAGTGAAGTTACATTATTTCCTGGTGACTGCTGATCACCGGAAAGCTTAATAACTGCTATATAGGTGACAGCTTGGAATCTGTGCTTATATTCTGATCCTGGTGAGAGTAGGAGCAGAGTGCATTGATTCCTGACTCTTTCTGGTTGGAGAGTGAGTGTCTGTGCTTAACATATCTGATTGGTCTGGTTGCTATTTGAGGCATCTACCAGAAAAAGGCTACAAGCAATTGGTCTGGTTGCTATTTGAGGCATCTACCAGAAAAAGGCTACAAGCCTGCAGACCCTTACATCATCTGGGACAAGACTGTGGGTCACCAAACAGGCCGTGGCCTGCTTCTCTTCTTGGGATTGGTGCTAACATTTTGCTTCTGGTGAGAGAAGAAGCAAAGGAGTATTGTATCCCAATAGAGTGAAGCTGTGATGAGACCAGGATTAGTAATAGCCAGGCAGTAGTCATTCATGCGACTCCCCTCTTTTCATCATTCTTGACAAGTTAATTCTTTATTTTTCAGTAAGTACTGTTTGATTTCTTTCTAGCTTCAGAATATCTGCATAAATACGTCATCCTTAAATTTTAAGGGTCTATGTATTAGTTTCCCCTCAAGTGCTTGGCAGTGCTCTGTACAGACTCAGACACATTGAGTGACATTTTTCCTTTTAAAGGAAACCGCTCCAGTACTTAACAATAATGACCACACCCTCCTGGCATGTCTAAAGTTCAGTCCCCTGTGCTTTCTCCTATTAACCTGGTGAATTTGGGCATTCTGGGGCAGTGTAGCAACTGCCTCATGTACACAGACAACCCTCTCCTCTTATCTCCCAACACTCAGACTTGTGAGAGATGCACTTATATATCCAAATTGGAAGCCATGCACTCTCAAGCCAAGACCGGAATAGCTGGTCAAGAAGAGAAGGTCAACACCTGCACACCACATGCAACACATAGCCCTCCAGAATACCCACCATCACAGCTCTCACATAAAAACACAAACCACACACCCACCTTTGCGGAGGCTCTCAATAGAAATCTACTCAAACAGCAGAGACCTCCAAGGCAGAAACACACTCAACCACCACAACACAGCACAAACCACAAGACACATATCTCACCTATAAAGCTTGCCCAATACACTAGTCATAGGTGACTGGATAGTGAGGCACACTGATGTCCCACTCACTAGGTTGAATAAGGAGAAGGTAACAGTCAGCTACACAGGTTAAAGCTACATTGTCCAAGGCCAAGAATACAGCTTCCATGGGACCCGACAATATCCCTGGATGTGTTCTACATGAACTACAAAGTGAACTGGCACCACATTTGTGTTCCCTGTTCAATCACAGCCTCACCTCAAGCTTTGTCCCTACCAAATGGCGCACTGCTACAGTCATCCCTCTCCATAAAGGGGGAGTGACTACAGACACTGGGAATTATTGCCCCATTAGCCTGATGAGTCTGATATGTAAGGCTATGTAGTGCATCATCATGGACCTAATTAACAAGGATATAGGGACTCTCCAAAATCTAGATCCCACTCAATTTGGTTTAGTAAAAGGTAGATCATGTCTGCTCAACCTGGTTGACTTATTTGAGTTAGTCACCAGAGCTGTGGATGAGGGCAAGGCAATTCATACAGCCTACATTGATTTGGCCAAGACCTTTGATACCATTCCCCACTCAGGAATTATTGACAAACTCACCAAACTAGGCATCAACCCCTATATCACTAGGTGGGTTGCAAATTGGCTCATAGATAGAACCCACAGTGTGAAAGTAGCAGTCTCCAAGTCAGACTGCTGACCAGTCACAAGTGGAGTCCCACAGGGATCAGTCCTGGGTCCTCTCCTGTTTGGCATCTACTTCTCAGAAATCTAGGCCAACATGGAGGAGTTCTGGCTGCCCAACCTCTTAGACAACTGCAAGCTGGGAACCATTATTAACTCCCCAAGTGATGTAGACATCCTATAGAAAGGGCTCACTGAGACCAATTACTGGTGTTGAAACCATGGCCTTAAGCTTAATGCCAAAAAATACGTTGTCATCCCTTTTGGGAAAAACTCAGTTCCCACTAATTACCACATTGATGGGAGCCCACTGAACACTGAAGGTATTATAAGAGATCTGGGGACACAGGTTGACAGCAACCTCTCCTTCAACCACCACACTGCTACTGTGGTCAGAAAGTCCTTCTATGTGGCACATCTCATTACCAAGGGTTTTGCATCCAGGAAAAAAGTGGTCATCGTCTCTCTCTACTCTTCCCTCATTAGGCCAATCAGCAAGTATAATGCCCCATTTGGCATGTACCTCACTAGACACATGCAACAGCTGGAAAGGCCACAAAAGTACCTCACAAAGAGGATCCTAGGCCTTAAACACATATCCTACATGGACAGACTCAAAAACCTTCAGCTATTCTCTGTCTCACATTGTCTACTAAGAGGCGATCTCTGCTTGACTTACAAAGCCATGTCTGGCCCAGCTCTGTTAGAAATGCTACATCTAAAGAAATCCCAGTTCCTCCACACCACATGCTCCAGAGACATCAACCTCATTACCACAATCAACAGGACATGTGGAGGGACAGGTTCATAACCTAGAGACTGCCCATCTCTGGAATAGATTTCCCATAGATGTCAAGCAGAGCACCTCACTGGCCCTCTTCAAGAAAAATCTTGATGAGTGGATGGGAAATAGAAAGTTCACCTCAGGGATCATTCCAGTGGCTCTGCTTGATAGAGGCTCTGGAAACTAATGTCAGGCAGCACGATGCCAGGGCACTTCTATGGGCTAAGCTTGTAAAGGCTCCCAGGCCATTAGCCTAGTACACACCTATGAATCTATGAACAAAGAAAGATGGGCTTGAAGTAAGGCCCCACTTGCATATTTCATTGTCTAAAGACAACCCTTTGGTGCATTTCTTATACATGGATATAGATTGTTTCAACACGTTTTCTATACAACTGGTGTATTTACCATCAGAGCATATCATTTTCTAAATATTCTTGAAATGTTTTTGATGAGATCCATCAGAAAAAAAAATGCAAAAAACATTGAAAATATTGCCACATACTGACCTATTCATGAGTTAGAGTCACAGTTACCAACAATATCCTTAATATCATCAGTTTGCATGAGAGTCATTCATAATGCTGCAGGTAGAGCAGCAAGGGCAACTAGTTCCAGCGTAACCATGAAGAGACATGCTTGGATGTAGCTTTTTTTTTGGCTTGTGAAAGACTTCAAGGCATCCTTAGATAATGCCCTATAGGACGGGTCCTCTTTATTTGGATCTCAAGTGGAAGACAATCTGCTAAAGAGCAAGTGACATGGTAAAATGTTCACTGTTGCAGGGGTGAAATTCTGTGCCCCTCAGAAAATCTTTGCTGACAACCAATCTTTGAGTGCTATTCAGACAGAAATTCCTAAGGTCATAGGAATTTCTGGAATGGATGCTGATGTAGAGGCACAGAGGCACAGAGGGTTTGTAAAATCAGGGGTCCCATTATTCTCTTCAGGGACCTTAATCAAGAATCCCTAAGAACTTGTCTGACTGCCCATCCCTTGAGGCAGTCAGGGGTCAGGTTTCCCTTCTCCCTCTCCAAGTCGGGGAAGCCATCATTCGGGATATAGGGCTTAGGGAAGTAATATTCAAAGGGCTACACAATTCCATTTCTTTCTTTCCTAAGACCACCTTCCTCTTCAGTAGTCAGATGCTCCACCCTGCCAGAAGGTGGTGACCAAACAAGAGTTAGCAAACCTCTTTAACAAAAGAGCCATCAAAGAGGTCCCACCAGACCAGAGACGATTTTGAGTTTAACTGAGGTTATTTTTGGTTCTCAAAAAATGAAGGATCTTAAGTCCATTCTGCATGTATGAAGTATAAAATTGTGAGTACAGAAAGCCAGGTTCTGGATGTAGTCAGTTCTTCCATGTCTTCAGGAAGGAGATTGGATGTGCTTTTTGGATCTCTGGAATGCTTATATGCATATACACATTGCCAAGGCATCTAGGAAGTTCTTTGATCCAGGGTGTGAGTCAGAGACTATCATTTTGGAGCACTCTCACTTGGCCCTACCACACCCCCAGGGTATTTAACAGATATATGGCAGGAATAGCAGTTCATCTAAGACTTCATGGAATTAAAGTACTCCCATATCTAAATGAATTGCCTCCAACAGTGCAGGCAGGCAAATGATTGCTTCCTACAGCTGTGTCTGTCCTTGGGAATATTTGTAAGCACTGCTAAGCCCCATTTGGAGGCATTACTGCTACAAGTGTTTATAAGCTGTCACCTGGACACAGTATCCAAACAGTGTGTCTCACCCCAGAGATGATTCAGTCCCTTCAGATAACAGTCCTGCCCTATTTGAATCATTCTAAGCTAGTATCACCCATTGTACTAAAGATTCTAGGTTTTATGGCTGCAAGAATGCATCTAGCTCCCTTTGCAAAGTTTGATTTGAGAATTCTGCAATGGACCTTGCAGGTCTAGTGATATGGGATGTCAGGTCTCATGACCCAGGTGATCCAGCTGTCCCAAACCTGTCACACATACATTCAGTAGTAGTGCAAGCTGTTCATTTTCCCTCCCCCCTCTATCAGGGGCACCCTGGATGCAGCAGCCCTGGGGTGAGGGGGCATTGTTTAGGACAGACAGTCCAAGAGACATACATACAACACCAGGCCAGTCCACAGATAAATGTACTGGAAGTGAAGGTAATTTGCCTTTCACCTAAAGACTCTACAGCACCACCTTCCTAATCCTGCAATTTACATACACTCTCGCAGTATAACACTTGTATTTTTCATAATCAAGCAGTTTAATGAATTTGAGGATGTTTCCTGTTAGTTTCAGATTGGATCCCCTGAGCATTCTGGAGGTGATGTAGTTGAGTCAATCAGAAAAATGTTTGAATATCCTAAAGAAATCTAAAAGACTAATGTTTAAAAAGGTTCTGCCATTGGAGCATGGGTTTACTGTGTCCCTCAAAGTGTATGAACTCTAAACACAATAGCTTTTGCATTTCAGCATGTATAAGTGCTATACGTATGCACTGAAAAAAATAAAGCGTTCATGGCAGTGGGTAAATTGAAAAAAATATATTTTTACTGACAGGCAGCCCTTCCATGAATTTCTGGGGGGTGGGGGGCTTCAGCCTCACACCTTCTTTATTTACATAGTCTCATTTTGAAGTTTACGCATCTCAGAGAATGAGTGATCATTATCAAACATGTAAATATGCATCACTCTTTTTTTGTCTGCTACTTGCCAGCCTTGGAGAAGACAGCATCACATATCTTTGAGCCTTTGCATATTGCTAAAATAAGTAACACGTGAACAGCTGTTGAGGTAAAAAATGACTCCATCAAATACAGCTCAAACAACTCTTGACTGAGTAAACAGATCCTGAGCAAGTTATGATAAACCACAGCAGAATCTTATAAATATATAACGCCATTTCTTGTATACCAGATGATTTATTTTATGTCCCCAGAAGACCAGAAATATTCTGTACTATTATTAATGATTCATAGCTCTCAACTGTACAGATTTTTGCAGAATGTCTAGATTTTTGCCTCATATTTTTAGTCTGTTCCTCATAACATTTGTGGTTTTCTGTCAAATCACTGAAAATTGAAGTCCCTAAATAATTGCATACATTTGAGTTTCAGACAATATCTTTTGGAAAAAGCATGCTAACACAAATTCTGTTATTCTAGCAGCTTTGTAAGTTTCTAAGAGCAATATTTAAAATCTGTACATATTTTTGCGCCTTTGCCCTCCATTATTTTAGGCTTTGTCTAGATTTTTTGTGTTAAGAAGATGAGAGTTATAATGATTTTTACATTTCTACAGAACAGGCTCATTGCAAATCCAGTTCCGTTGAAGTCTTCCTTTCTAAAATAATAAAAGGAAAGTTTCTTAGGCTTCTATATTTTTGACAAAGGTCTGAAGCATTTGAAAAATATGGCAAAAAAGTCCATCCTTTGCATCTCTAACCATTTCTCCTGCAAATTATCAGACATATGTGCTGTCTAATCTGTTGGACCTACATGTGCAAATGAAAGAAACAGTCAGCATTTCACCTGGTGATTTGCTGCAGCTTATTCCATATCATTTCTTATGCTATAATGATACAATGACAACACCACTCATGCTTTGGCTACAGGAGCAGTCAGTAGTTATGACTGGTTACATCTTTAATGTTTCTTGATGATATAAAATGTTCCTAATTAGTTAGTCCTAGATAATTACTTCCTTGTTTATTCACATACAGAAATAATAAGGATTTGGGTAACAAACAAAAAAAATGTAGCTGAAGAAACACAAGAAATATCAATGTCCCAATATTATGAATTTCACAAGTAAAAGAATAATCTTAAAATGTTCTAGATTAGTACTGATCATATCCCTTCTGCTCATAATGCTACTCCCATAACTGATGATATGATAGCTGCTATGTCTGCCATTCATTTCCTATCACTTGTTGCGAAGGTAATGTATATTTAATAGCATTATGAGTCATTTATATGATCTTCTCATTAAGACTATTTTACTTTCATACTGTCAGTAATCATTGTGATTGCAAGTCCCACAACTGTAAGACAATTGCAGCGAACTGATGGAGAACAGAGAATTGTTGTTGCTGTTCTTCTTTAAACTTATTTTTTCATGTGGCAAACCCCCTGCACTCCATAACCCCATTACTTATATACACTAACTCTAATATCACCATACCTCTGAGAAAAGGGGATACTTTCAGGTCCAATAATCTCGGACTTAATATATATATATATACGTTCCCATTTTTTTGCTAATTCAGTTTCAATTTTAGGACTCGCACATACAAATTTAAAACTGTTACACTATACATTTTTGATAGCTTAAACAATTTACAGTTACACATTAATTTCTGAAAATGTTGTATCTGTGATTACATGCCCTATCTCCATACTTACCATCTGTTCAGTAAAGGAGGGGCATGTTCCCTTACTGACAGACAAAAGGCACTCATTCTTCTTTTTCACAAAAGTGAAACCTTGATTGCATTAAATGATGACCATCCAATTGCTGTCCTTTTCCTCTCTGAAATCATGGAAAAGTGTATCCCTTCTCAATTACTTCAACATTTAACCAGCATTAGTCTCATCTGTAATACTTAGAATGGCTTCAATCCATTTTCAAGCAAAATAAAACAGGTCAGTTACGTCCAAATGGTTTATTTTAAAACAGATAAAACGATAAGTAGCAGCAAAATTACAAACCACAAAGCTTTCGGATTACTCCTTCTTCAGTGGGATACAAAACTGCTAAACACATCCTTATTTATTTAAAATTCAAAAGACATAATGAATGAGGCAGCCAACCAGATAATAAATGCAATTAAGAACACAGTTTGTTCAAAGAGCTAATGCAGAATAATACATGTTATAGATTGATGTGCATAATGTTATTTCTTTACATACATTTCATTTTTTCAAACATAGCTGTTTGCGTTTTAAAACAGGTTTAATAGATATTTTAGAGTTTTAACCAGGAAATCTATCAGCTTGCAATTTAACTATCCAATTATATTCCTTGAGTACAAGGTCATTATTTTTATCTCCTCCCCTTATATTTGTAAAACTTATGTCCATAACTCTGAATACAAAACTATGTGTATTATCTGACTCCATAACATGTTTTCCTATTGCATTTGTTAATATATATATATATATGTCCACTTTTAAATGCTGAAATGTCGGTATCGCGACATTTAAAACTGAAAAAAACCCACAAATGAACTAAAATAAAGTGTTTGCAGGGGGGAAGCCCCCTGCACCCCCCACACCCCCTACTTAAATATATCAACTCCGAGATCCCACTACAGTGAAGAGAACAGTAAGTGCAACAGGAGCATTACTGTTCTCTTCACTGTAGCGCGATCTCAGAGTTGGTATATTTAAGTAGGGGGGTGTGGGGGGTACAGGGGGGCTTGTCCCCCTGCAAACACTTTATTTTAGGTAAAAAACAAAAGAGTTCCAACAATAACCAGGTACCTCAGAACAATGATAAAACTTGTGAAAATAGCAGAAGTAAAACAGAGGTAAGGCTCCAGGCTTCAAAGACGTTTATTGACAAAAAAACACAGAACACAAGCACTTTCACCAACTAGGCTTCTTCAGGTGTACTGACATAAGGTATTAACATCTCTATTTATACTAATTATAACATAATCTTGCATAAAAATTTGAAGACATATTAAATTAAAATAATATATTCAAAGGACTTAAATATAAAACACATATAAACATAATATGTATATATATAATAATAATGTAGTCTATCTTGCCACATGTTAAATATGTAGAAAAGTCTATGTAGGCAAAACTGATAGATTATTTAGAGATAGAATTAGGGAACACTTATATCACATAAGAAAAGGTAGTTTGTTTAATGCCCTTGCTAGACATATTAAAGACACCAGTATGCAACATAAATGTTCTTTCAGGGCTATAGGTAGGATCTTTGAAAGTATAAGAGGAGGAGATATTAAGACACAAACAGAAGGCTTAGAAGCAAGATGGATAATCAGACTAAGGGCAACAAAAGGGCATGGTTTAAATGAATACATCCCATTAAAACCTACCTTAAAAAATAAACCCTTACGTAGATGAAATATAAATTCTTTTAGGATTTTTTGTTAATGTATTTTATTGTTATTTATTATTTTTATATGTGTTTTATATTTGTTATGTCCTTTGTATGTATTATTTTAATTTAATGCCTTTAAATTGTTATGCAAGATTACGTAATAATTAATATAATTAAAGATGTTAATACCTTATGTCAGTACACCTGAAGAAGCATAGTTGGTGAAAGCGCTTGTGTTCTGTGTTTTTTGGTCAATAAACATCTTTGAAGCCTGGAGCCTTACCTCTGTTTTACTTCTGCTACTTTATTTTAGGTGTCTGTCTTTTTTTACCCTACTTTTAAATGTCAAGATACCAAAATCTCGATGTTTTGGGTTCGTTTTTGTAAAACTTGAGATTTTGGCATTTCAGCATTTAAAACTGGACCCATATAAATATATATATATATATATATATATATATATATATATATATATATATTTTTAGGTGACATTTTGGTAGGTGTACTTCTTATCTGCTGAGTTCTAGTACTGTTTTTGCAATCATTTCGTGTATTGATGAAACATAGAGGAAGTCTTCAGATAAGGCCATGGTACTGAAACTGCCCTTTCAGATGTTATGGAATATATCTGTTTTCAAATGGATCTTTGAAATGTTTTGCATCTGTTTTTCTGAACAGTTCTAAGGCATTTTATACTTAGTCAAATGGCTAAGGGCAGATACCTGTTACAGTCTCTCAGTTTTATTGCCATAAGATGGTTTTCAAGCTATCTAGAATGCAGATGTCTGACTTGTAAGAGGGATGATGCCATTTCTCATCCTGTCTATGTGTCTGTAGTAGTACCAGAAAGCTCTGTTCTTGGTCCTCTTCCCTTTATTATGCTTGGTAGTGACACGTCATGTCACTGTGGTAAAGCAACTTGCTGCAGATTCTACTGCCTGAGTCAACTTTTGGCTGAGATTCTTCTTTTGTTACATTCATAAGTGGTTAAATTATATGTAGTGTCACTTTAATGCTAGAAAACAATAAATCCATGCTTTTGTCTAGCATACAACTGCCTGAAATGAAAATACTTCCCAACATCTCGAGCCAAATCTGATTAGTTCAGACAACTAACCAAGAATAACAAAAAAATGCTGGTAAAAGATGATTCCACATGGACAAAATAAGATAGCTTTTCTTCAGCAATAGTTAAGTGCTTTCATTCCAATAGATTACAGAACTTCATCAGAACTCACTTCATCTAATAACTTCCCAATTATATCGTAATTTACTCCTAACCATATGACTTGAGAAAATTAATCAAAACATCCTAAAATTTAAAACCCATTACTAGACTTTTAACATCTATATAGTCTATAATATCTTTGCTTTTTTTGAGGGGGTGGGAGTGGCACAGTGGGGCAGCGGACAGTGTTGTCACCTTACAACAAGAGGTTCCCTGGTGCGATTCTTGGCTGGGATTCCTTCTGGGTAGAATCTGCATGTCATCCCAGTGTTCGTACGGGTTTCCTCTGGGTGCTCCTGTTTCCTCCAACATTCCAAATACAGGCAGTAGGTGGACTGGACACTCTAAAATTGGCCATAGGTGTGAGTATGCATACGGTGTGGATGAACTAACACAGCAGGGCTAACCACCCACTGGTGTAAACCTTGGCTGTAGATGATTTTCACTATTGAAGTGACACTCCAACCCCATCTGCAAAAATGGGAAAAAGGATTTGTGGGTGGAATCACTTTGATTTTTTATTAAAAACATTACATTTTTGAATAGCAAATTATTTATATGAACTACTTATATAAATATTTAAAATGACATATAAAAATAAATGTTAACTAGAATCTCACAACTTAGCTGTCTTCCTATTCAAAATACAATCAATAGATATATGATCATGTATACTAGGAGTCTGAGTCTCTTTCAGCAGTAACTACCAATACAGCTTCCAATACAACAAGTAGTCTTCCATATGTCCTCCCCTTTCAAAATGGGAAACCTTTTCCAAAATAAGAAATACAAACTTTTTAAAGTTAACACAAACTTTAGAGTGTTTAAATACTGCATTTGCTTCATCTCCCTTTTTAACAGCATATATATGCTCAGAAATCTTGACCCTTAAAGCCCACTCAGTTTTACTAACATAAAATGTCTGACATCCTGTACAACTAACCAGGTGTACAATTCCTTTTGTTGCACAACTACATTTTCCCTTACCGGCTATAACTCTGGAGTATGAAATAACTGTGGTGTTGACAGTATTAAGCATGAGCCCACACTGTGGACAAGCCCCACATTTAAACACCTCCCATTTAGTTATTTCTGTTGTCTCCCCTGATGACTTTCCAACATCTCCTTAATATTGTGATTGCTTTTGTACACAAATATTGGGGCACTTCACAATTCATCTGTCAAACCTGTGGAACCAAATACTCCATTCCAGTTTAATATGATAAAATTTTTATTTTCATTTACTCTATGATCAAAAGTCATGGTTTATGGATATTGGAAAGGTTGTGTCATCCCAATAAAAGGTGTTGCATCACTCTGTGTTCCAGCGTCTATGTGTTTTCATTTATAGTCTGTGATTGTGATTAATATCAATCCCAAGGAGGCTAAACCTTCACTTGACATTAATACTCTTAGAAATGACACTTGTCAGAAAAGTGCCAGTTCTAACCAAATTTATATTTGTATATATTTTAGGTTTGGGAGGCCAACAAAGAAGACACTCATATACAGTGACTAAGCAATAAAAATGTATTGAATTTGTTCAGTGTGTTAGAAGGTTGTAGTCTGCTTTTGAGAAGTTTTTTAGCCTGGTTACTCAGGGGTGACAAGTGGAGGCTGTCTCTGGCAAAGCATTGAAGCCTGTCAACCATGTCATCCCAGGTAGACAGATACTGGATCCTCTTGGAATGACACCAGAAACTATGCCAATTGTTGGAAGTCAGTTATTTTTGTTGGTATTGTGGTATCATTCTTGGTGAAGGTAGGATGCTGCTTAGGGCTAGGGTCATAACTGCCTGGGACACATACTCTGAGAGCTCAATCATGTCTCTCTTTATATAGTCCAGGGAGGTACGTCTCAAGTTATTCACACCAACATGAACAATGACAGAGTCATACTTGTACCTGTTGTGGAGAGGCTTAAGTGCATGCGTGATGTGGCGAATTCTGGCACCTGACAGACAACTGACTGTGATCTTCTCCTTGTCGAGCCTGGTCAGGGGACATTGGTGTGTCTCACAATTGAGTCACCAGTGACTAGTATGTTTGGTTTATTGTTGTGCCTTATGGGCTGTGTGAGTCTACTTGTATGCTTTATGGGATGTGTTTGTGAGACACTGGTGTGCTGTCTGTGATGTGTTTGGTGTTGTGTGTGGAATGTTTGTGAGTGTGTTTTTGGGGTCTCTGCTGTTTAGGTAAGTTTTTATTGAGGCCCTTTGCATAGGTGTGTGTGTGTTGTGCTTGGCTATGTGATGTGGGTGATGTGGTGTTTGTGCTGGAAATCTCCTTTTTGTCAGGAGTACTGTCTGTGGCTTGAGACAGCATCGATAGCAGGTTACTGATATAGATGCATTTCTTGCAAGTAGAAGAATTATGTGATAGGAGAAAAGGGTTGTCAGTGAACATGAGACAGTTGCTACACTGTCTCACTATGCCTATGTCAACCAGGCTGGCAGGAGAAACTGATGGGAATTGTCCAGACATAGTGCTCTGAAACTTGGATGGACTTATGGAGAGAGGGTTTTGATAAGGGTTTGTCCATAAGAGTGTAGACCACGAAAACCTTTTTAAATGTAAAATAACTGGCCTGAAACCCAAGTGTTAAAACCAAAACTAAGGATTAGAATAGCAGACAAATTTAATCAAGCTACTAACAAGCAATAATAAATACAGCAGAATAAAAGCACTTCGGCACCTAAGAACTAAGTACCTAAGCAAGCAGCAAGAAAAAATAAGGTAGTAAAGTAGGAAGAACACAATTACAGTAAAAGCAGCTGAATAAAAAGTGTAAAGTGTATTTATTTATTTTTTTTTTTAGTGGAGAGGGAAGAAGCAGAAGATAATTCAAAATTAAGAAACTAAGGGGGTTGGGCTTCCAAAATGCTCTATATGTACAAAACAGAATGAGCTGATGATATGGGACTGGGAGGAGTGTCCGAAATCAAAGAAGCAAGGGGGAAGTCCCTCCCAAATGATCACACTATACTCAGTACAGTAAGCAAATGAGATGGGACTGGGAGGAGTGTCCAAAATCAAATTTACAGCAGGGGCGGGCAATTTCAACGCCACCAAGTTTAAGAATACAACACTTCAGTGGGAAGATGGGGGAAAACAAAATGTGACTCTTTATACACTAGTATAAAGGAAAACTTCAGAGCCTAAGGGAATCGGATAACACAAAAAGCTGTGCTCACACATTGGACAGGCTGGTTTCAACACAAAGTAAAGCATCCCCCACTATAAAACCAGCTGAACAGAATCTAGACAGTGACCAGAAATATCACTGTCCGGCCCTCAGAGACTTCCTTTGACTTGAGCTACCTCACCAAGTCACATACTTTCAACTCAGTATTATCCTCAATCTAATAAACAAACCATACAACTCTAGCCAACCTTGTATAACCATACAAATCAGTCAGAAGCCTCCGTTCATCTGACAAAAACCTTCTACATCGATCAAAACCTAATAACTCTCCCATCAAGTGTCAAAAACCAGGAACTCTAGCCATCTAACAGCAAGACAGGACTGCTTGCTAAAGTCATTCAAACTACAGCTAAAGTCTTACTCAACTCCTGACTGCCAATGTACTGAACCAGATTAGCACATCACTCCTGTTCAACTTCATCACTGCCCAACTCCCTCCATAACCTCTTTCTATCTGTACTGTAACTCAGTCTATTTCCCCTGTTTTGATATACTCCTTCACTCTCCATTACCTTTGTCTTCTATTTCTCAACTCTAACTCTCTCACTCCCTCTTGTAAGACATATTGCTTTCTGCGGAAAATAGCAACTATATGGCTTTCTGCATACTTTATCAGATTTTAAATTCATATCTCCATCTTTTGAAAAATGTTTCAAAGACTATTGTATATTTTTTCCTTTCAGATGTTAGTATCACTCTGTCTATTACTGTTGTTTGTACATTTGAGCCTTTCTCCCTGGGTATCCACTGAAAATGGTTTTTGTGCACAGTCGAACTTTCCTGGTAAACAAAAGCAATAAATAAATACATAAAAACAAATAAAGGGGATGAGACCAACTTGCTCCTTCAGTGAGACAGCTATTGTGCTCTTGCAGGAGAGATTGGGTTATAGGACTCCCTTCTAACATTGTGGCCCACTGTGATTTGGGTTAGGAGGGGGGATTGGTGTGCCTGCTCTGTAGGCCCACTCTGGCTTCGGCAGGAGGAGGAGGAAGAAATGAGGGGTAGTGGTGTCTACTGAATCTGTTCAGTGGACAGGGAGGCAAAAAATGTCATAGTGACAGACCAGCTAATGCAGTAGAAATATATCATTTATTTGCATTTCTTACAGTGAACAATCCACTGGCCAGCTTTGTCAAACAGAATATTTCTTGAGACTCTGAGAATCATGTCTTCAGACATTCTGATAGTAGCAAATGTCAAGCTCTGTCGAGATTCTCTTGGAAACTCCTTTTCATGAATTTTACAATTTCTATCCAGCCCAGAGACTGTTTTTTTTTCATGTAGTATCTCTTAACACAAATCCTAGCCATAGATGCTTAAGGCCTAGGTTGAGGAGCCCACTTTCCAAACTTAAAAAGGAAAAACACCTTCTTCACATCTGAAAAGGCCCATAAAGGAAATGGCCATTTACCTAGTATAAATGTATTTTAAATTTTTACTAAAACCAGGTTTTTTTCTGTCATAACAGAAAATAATGCAGTTATGTAGTACCTGAACAAACAGGGAGGGACTCATTACAGTCTCCTGTGCAGATTAGCCATTATAATGTAGGAACAAGTTCTGTTCGTGGCTATGTTTGTTGCTGTTTACATCCACACCCAAGGAAATTCTTTGGAAGCTTCCCTCAGACAGAATGTATTCATTATTTCATGAGTAGAATTTTGACAGTACAATTTTTGTCCACATCAGTATAATGTGGGGAGAACCAATTAAAGGTAGTCATCATAAGGATTTGTACAGCAGAAATGTATTACATTGACAGGAATGAACTGAAGGCACACATGAGTTTGAAGCTCTGATCTTATTCAACTTACAGATGTCCCTTAGAGTTCTCCTGCCACAGCCATTAGCTGAATTCTAGCTATAAAAGCAGAGTATTGGGTATCCTCCTCATTTTAATTTAGCTGCCTGAAGTGAATAGCTGTTAAACCCCTCGACATGGTAATCTGTCATTATGAAACAGAGATGGCTGCAGCATTTGAAAAAACAGCCAAATGGGAGATACATTAATTTTACACAATGTGAGTCATGTGTCAGATTTTATGGTGCATGAGTTAAGGGTAAGGATAATGTAAAAGAAGACAGCTTGGCACCTTTCTTACCAGTACCATGTATGGGCAGTTCAAGACTGCAAGGGATGCTCACTGTTAAGTGCTTGAGGAAATTATCAGCAACAACTTAGGTTCCATAATCTTGCAGTCCTTCTCTGCATCCTCATCTCTATCATAACCTGTATGGGGAAGACAGACTATGGGATCAGAAAACCCAGAGATACATACAGGAAGCTCAATTGAGACCTGCTTTTGAAAGAGCAGGCTAGACTCAAACTGAGGAAGGACAGGGCATAAAGGACACAGAAGGAAGTTCCCTCAGATGTAGACCTGAATCAAATGTAGTTCCCAATAAAATAAGACAAATGCTTGTGAGGATACATAAATCATACATTGGATTAATACGTGCCCACTACTCCCAAAAAACAGAGGCCTTCTGTGTACCTCTCTGGTGGTAACATGGGGTGAACTTGAAAGTATAAATGGCAATAATCATGCATTTTGATCATGCATGTTAAAAGCCACAATATGGATTCTGACAACCTCCCAATAAAGGACATCTCACAACAGTTGCAATGAGAACTGCTACCCACTAAAAATAATCAACAATCATAAACATGGCAATGGATGCTTGTGCCTCTACCTAATTTTACAGATACTACTCCTCAATTTGACATTTTTGTAAATTAAGTAAGAGGACAGGAAACCAATAAATTAATTGCTTCCAGATTAAGAGAACTTCAGAACCTCATTCCAGTCTATGACACTGTCATTCCCAATCCCAATTCTGTCCCTCCCAACAATGCTGGCTTATAGTCAGGCAAAACAAAGCAAGCCAACAGAAGATGATGCTTGGTAGGTTTTCCGATAACCCTAAACAAACTGAAGCTCATGCACCTCCACACTCATCAGCACGTTTGTGATAAGGAAGAAGGAACAAACCATCAACAACATCTTCTCCTTCCTCGCCCCTGCCTGATTAATGGATTTCTCATATGACCATCCCTCTGTTCCCTTACAAATGGCCATGATCTTTCCCCTACATATGGCAATGTTCAAGTCCTTTTTCACCATATATTTTAGGGCTGTTCCCTTTGTCATGTCTGCCTGTGTCTCTTTCAGCTGAGAGGTGGATGCAACTAACTTGCAAAACCCACACAAGAGAGGGACAGACTAAAGCAATAGAATATTGAGAATGCAATGGCTAAAGAAGTGATGGGGGGGAAGAGTACAGTAAACACCATGGATGTTCCCCTTTCAAATTTGATGCTGACCTTCTAAACACAGCTGCTATCACCCACCCCTGTGTGAGCTGGGGGCTGTACCACGTGACATTTAAGGGAGATTGAGTACATGTCAAAGACTGTAGCAGCCACAAAGTGAGGGAAAGCAGCCCCCTCTCCATAGTACATGTTGCATCAGCTTTTCCTGGAAACAATATGTGCCACTGGCCGCGAGTAGAGTAGCTGTGAAGTGTTACAGAACAAGCAGGCTAAACAAGCATATAGAAACAGAATTTCTTAGCATTTTCTATATGTGAATGCCAGCATAGCTCTCACTCTGAACCTTCCATGTCCAAAATGAGGAACACTAGCCCTCATAATGTGGAAAAAATGGGCAAAATGTGGAACATTTACTTACAATTTACTAACAACTTTAACTAGGAAGGTCATAGGATGGTTAAAATATGCCAGTTTTAGTTATAAAAAAAGATCTTTTAATAAATTAATATGATTCATTTCTATTTACCATGGATATCATTTAAAAAATTCCTAACACCAAATGTTTGACAGACCCTTTTAAAGTGGAACTTTCAGGAACATGAACCTTTGAAAACACCAAATGAGGCACGTTACTCATAATGAGGTACGCTTGAGAGGTATGCATGTCAGAGACATAGATGGCTCATCTAGCGCTTAGTTATGGTCTCCTAAGTCCTGCCTCACCCCTTTAGGAAGCTGATTAGTGCAGCTGCACCCCCTGAGCACTTCACTTGAAGAGGAAAAAAAAACACTTTGGCTGACTGTAGGAAGCCAGTTAATCCATGGGCTTCCTTACAGTCAAAGCCACACATCCCATGATGATGAGTATGGCCATAGCAGTGAACAAGGTTAGGAAGTGTGTGCATGCAGGGCAGTGCATAAGGGAACAGCAATGTTTTTAGGCTATGCCATGAGTGTAGGTAGTGTATCAAATGTGGAGAGGCCAGTGAATATAGCGAGAGTAAAGGGGGTGAGTATGGTGATGAATTATTCTATTGCATCAGTCATTGAACTGTGTGATTCATACCAAGTTGCCTTAGTTCAGTGATGATCTGTATGAGGTGACTATAGTGCCTTCCATAATACATGTATCCATGACAACAATTACCACGATAAGCTAAATATTCTGCTGAAGTTAGGAAACACTATACTATACTTAATAATGGTGTATAAATCCTGACACTTCATTCTGGCGTCTTCAGAAGACCTAGTACACACTTATGAATTTCCTGAACCTGAAAGCTGTAGTGCTTTCTAGGAATGCACCTGAATCATTTCCATATCTCACAGATCCTATTTCATCCATTATTCTGACTGATCCAACTGTTAGGTACTGAGCTGCTTGTTGGATGTGATCCATCCATCTCTTTGTGCTCCTATCCTTAAGCTCCTTCAGATTTTTCCTCCCATAATTCATCTATGCCCTCACTAACCTTAGATTTCGTTTGCCACCATAGTGAACAGACAAGTCCTTCTAACTTTCTATTTTTTTTTTTCAGAAAAAAACTCTATAACCTTATAGAATGGCTTGTAGGAATTTTTGTTCTACATCTTCCTTAAATAGAGTACTTTTTTCTTGTGTTTACCACACTTAATATTTTTCCTCATCTTGTCTCCTTTGTGATGCCTTGAGTACCGCTTACTCATTTTTAAACAAAAACAAAAATTTCTTTACTAGAGATATTTTGACTTTTCTGTCACTATTGTACTAGTACTATTTGCCTTGTAGTGTACTAGACCTTGTGTTTACAGTAGTAGCACTGCGGTAAGAGTGTGTTTTCTACTTTCAGAATGGAGAAAAGACTGAAGAAATGTTGGAAAAAAGTTCTAAGAAATGTGGAAAATATGGTCATAAAATCAGTAACAATTAGTAATGTTGGGACTTGCTAGAAAGATTCCCAAAACACTTAGATTGAATGGCTGAAAAAACAAACGTACATATATCAAGTCCAAGTGGACCATTTCCTGGAATATTCTCTTTTCTCTGAGGTATGGCAATATTGGAGTTGGTATACAGAAGTTTGTGGGGGTGGGGGGCTTGACCACCTTCAAAAACATTTAAAGCAGACAAGTGATGTTTAACATTCACTCTTCTCCTGGACTTTTGTTCTGTTTCTTTTTTTTTCTTTTTTTTTCCGGTCTGTTGGCACTTGGCATTACGAGTGCTGACATTTCAATAAGGAGCCCATAAATTCCCTCTCAAGGACTCCCATAACTTACGTGTGGTGTATCATGCGGACTATAAAATGCCTTAAATCTGGAGGTGGATTCAACATTTGTAAATCCTTTGGTCCCAGATCTTTGTCAGACCATCATAATAAATTAATCTTAAAGGGGATTCACCCTCAGGACAACCGACTCACTCCAAGGGATAAACAGGAGAAGAAAAGAGATAAAGACACAAAGAAAGAAACAGAAGGAGAAAAACAGAGGACATGGGCCCAACTTTTGACAAAAAAATTTCCAGACAGAAAGCCCAATCCCCCTCTGGCACTGACTCAGGTGCACAGATCTTCCCCTCTGGCTTCTGAGGTTGTTACTATAAAAGACAAATCTCCTATTACAAAGTTTAGCAGGAATTCCTCAGAGAGGGAATTCTCCTATTTCCTCTCCTCCTGGCCATCTTATCCAGCATTGTTAAAGTCCATCCGGTCCTTTGAGAGCTCCAAAGAAGCTGATTGGGAGCAAATGATGAGGACATTTCTGATGATGCAGATTGTGATTGATTTCTTCTCCATCTCCCTCTTTTTCTATGACCAATGAGGTTGGCCCCTTAACCACTTTAAGCTTCTTCCCAGTAATAGCCACAGCACTGGTGGTTTCAGAGACAATTCACCTTCCAGAGCCTGTCTGCTTGGTACTGACAGCACCAGCTTCTATACAACTAATACACTCAATGTCAAGACCTTTGATGTTGTGTGGGTCTCGGACCAATTGCTAGATGTTGGGTCTTTGGCACCAACCTACCTGGGCCAGTTCTCTGTGTCAGAGTTCTCAGCATGTCTTGACCATCCAGATGCTTGATGTTGAGACATCCCTCCTCAGTTCTGCATATGTCAGTTTCAGCAGGGATGGCAGCAGCTGTGGGATGGGGTCCCCAATATTGATGGATTTTGGAACTGCTCTCAGGGTCATGGAGAGGATAATAGCTTTCAGGCAAGTGACAGAGCCTCCACTGGTACCTGGTGCAGCCCCTGACACCCTCCTGTCAGCCCCAGCATGGTGATCAAGGTCAAATTACAAACATTGAGTCTTCCTACAAGAACTTTTTCCTTTGTCTGTTGATGGTCCAGTGGCAGTGACACCAGCAGTGACACCAGCACGGTGTGATGGAGGTAATATTGTTCTTTTTCTTCTATGATTCCAGAAATACTTCTTCATTTACAATAATAAAATGTAGCGTTGATCAGTCCCAGCCTTACAAATGTGTAAACAGTGGTTAGAAAGAATATTATTAGTAACTGTAAACATATTATTAGCAAGTTCTTTAAATATGCACATTATTTGCAATAAAATACACCAACTTATTCTGAGATTAGTATATTGAAACAGAGACTTTAAAGAGCTAAATCTGTTAATTAAAAGTGTTTTTGTTTTATTCCAGTTACTGGTACTGATAATAAAAGGATTTAAGTAATGTGCAACAGCCAGCTGATGAATTATGTGTTTACTTTTAAGATATTAGAAGAGGACCTCCATTTTTAAATAAAAATAATACCTTGTCACACTGATAATAGTAATAAAGCATTGACTGACTGTTATACTTGAAAATGTAATACTACACAGGGCAGTTCCTTAATCTTAATGATTAGTGATTAATAATGGTCATTTAACAAATGAGTTTGAAAATCACGCATTTTCTTTCAAACTTGTAAAAATGCTTAAAATTGTTTTTAATTCCTACTAAACAGATATAATTTTGAGAACAACTACCTACTCTGATTACGTTATTAAATTTATAATACCAAACTCAAAATTCTATGTTGAGAGCTGGCCATGTTCATTGAAGGCTAGCATGTCACTATAGCCATTAGTGTCACCAGTGGCAAACATCAATCAAGTCTTTCTGCTTTTCCTGGTTAGGGGTCGCCACAGTGGAACTTCGGCACATTCATGATTGGCAGTGGATTTTACGGTGCCGAGTTACCAGCCGGACACCCAACCTTCAACGAAGGCACGCCCATTCACGCTTGCACCTACCTGCATGCCTTTAACATCACTCAACCATGGGGAGGATATGCAGACTCCACACAGAAGGCACTCCAGCTGAGAATCGAACGGGAGAACCTCTTGCTGTGAGGCGACAACGCTAACCGCTGCACCACCGCAGCTTACCAGTGGCAAACATCAACATGCCTGTTAGGCCAACAGGTAGTACCAGTAAAGTCAACATCATCTGCAAAGTGTCAAGGGTACTATTGCTATGCACGAACAGAAACAGCTTCAGTTCCACTGTTACAAAGCTGCCAGCATAGAGCAAAGTACTGCAAGAGACAACAAATTTGTCAGTCAACAGACTGCTGCACCCTCAAGATCTGTATTTTCCAGTCATCCTATAATACTTTAAGATCAGACTCTATAAACACACCCATATGCATTCTTTAAAAGTGAAACTGCAATTATATGAGTCTTGGGATTGCTGGAAGCTTGGAAGCTTGAAAGCAAAGCATTTGGACTACATTTTACATGCAGGAAAGTACATTTAAACTACATTTACAATATTGCACTTATGTTTTAAATCAATTTTGTGTGTTGTGTTTGCGATTTATCTAAATTAAAATTACTAATTTAAGGCATTTTATACTCTGCAGTGCTTTTTGGTTTCTGTGCTGGCCGTGTGCTGGGCCTAGGTGTTCTGACTTGGTCCGTATTTTATTGCATTTTTACTAGCTTTCTACTGAATCTGAAACTACAGCTCTGCACTGATTTAGGTTTTGTAGTATCCATGCGGTGGTGGTGCTGCGGTAGCGTTGTCGACTCACAGCAAGACGTTGTCCGTTCGATTCTCAGCTAAAGCATCTTCTGTGTGGAGACATGCGTGATGGGGCATACCTTCATTGAAGATTGTATGTCAGAGCTGGTAACTTGGCACGTAGAAATCTTCTACCAATCATTAGCGGACCGGAGTTCCGCTGTGGCGACCCTTAACTGGGAAAAAGCCGAAACACACAAACAAGTATCCATTGTTATTCTTCTGAGCTTAAGTGGATTATCAGCATTGATCGTCTAATGCTGTGTTGTGGTCACTTTTCAGACTTAAGACAAAAAGCCAGCTTTGGCCATTTGTGTATGTTGCAGCTAAAGGTTGTGGTAATTAAACTGGCCTCCCTGGTATTTTGAATTACACATGCAGTCAGCCATCTTAGTCTTGGGACTGCTGGAAGCTTGGACTCTTGCAAACAAAGCATTTGGACTACATTTTACATCCAGGGAAGTACATTTAAAACATTGCACTTATCATCATCATCATCATCACCCCCCCTTTTCCCCATTTTTCTACAAGGAGTCAGGGTGTTGTGTAAACTGTTGCATCTTTCTTGATTCAATGTCACACTCCTGCCTTCTTCAATACTCAGATCTTCTCTCACACAATCCATCCACCTCTTTTCTGGATGCCCTCGTTTCCCCTTGCCTTTTTCCTGTCTGTTCCAAATCCTCTTCACCAGATTGTATTCTGCTTTTTTGTACATTTTCCCAAACTACTGTAATCTGTTCTCATTGATGTTTTCTGCAAGTGGGGCTACTTTGACTTCTGCTCTGATGTCTTCATTTCTTCATCTGTCCCACAGTGTGTGTCCTGACACCCATCTCAGACACTTCATTTCCATCACCTCTAGTTTCCTATCTGTGCTGTCTTTACTTCCCAGGTTTCTATACCATATAGTAGCACTGGTCACACCACTGTTTTGTACACCTTACTTTTCAGCTTCTTTGGCATTCTTCTCTCATACACTACCCCTGAATTTCTATTCCATTTGGCTGTAGCCCTTCTGATTCTTGCTTTGACCTCTTCATTCAGACTTCCTTTCTCCTCAACCACCCCTTCCAGATACTTGAAGCTGTTAACCTGTTCCACTATCTTCCCTTTTATCTCAGTTCTCAGCTTCTTCTTATTTCCCCAGTTTGCTGCCATTGCCACTATCTTATCTGTGCTTAGTTTCATCCCATGTACCTTCAGTTTTGCATTCCATTATCCTATCCTTTGCTGAAATTCTTGCTGTAATGCCACATTGCCTGCATACAACAATTTTGTTGATTTGTACCCTCAGACCTGTTTGCTAATGTAATCCGTCTCCAGTATGAACAGCAATGGGCTCAGAGATGAACCCTGATGCACACCCATTCCCAATGGAAACCCCTCTGTGAGACCAAACACTATCTGTACCTGAATCATTGGGTCCTTGTACATAGCCTGCACTAATTCTACCAATGTTTCAATGTAATCCATCTCCAGTATGAACAGCAGTGGGCTCAGAGATGAACCCTGATGCACACCCATTCCCAATGGAAACTCCTCTGTGAGACCAAACACTATCCGTACCTGAATCATTGGGTCCTTGTACATAGCCTGCACTAATTCTACCAATGTTTCTGGGACTTCGAACCACCGCATAACTGCCCATATCAACTTTCTTGGGACCTTGTCATATGCTTTCTCCAAGTCTAGGAATGCTCAATTGAATTATTTCCTCATCTTTAGCTTCTTCTCAACTATCTGTCACACTGCAAACATTGAGTCAGTTGTGCTGCATACCTATCTGAATCTGAACTGCTCATCTCTCATTTTGTGTTGTACTACTCTGTGCATCCATTTATCAATCAACCTGTCCAGAACTTTCATGCAGTGGGGTTTGATACCTCTGTACTGCCCACAGTTGTGGATGTCCCCTTTATTCTTGGACACTGGCATGAGTATGCTTATTCTTCAGTCATCTGGGATATGCCTTTCTCTCCACACTGCTATAAGTACCCTCAGAAAAAAATTTCTCCCCATCTCACCCAGCATCTTTATCATATCTGCTGTAACCTCATCTGAGCCTGCTGCTTTCACTGACTTTTTCTTCTCTCATCATAGGCTGTGTCTGAGGTAGCACAGCTTCTGTGTGGATTTCTTCATTAAGAAGGTACTGCAAATACTCCTTTCTTTGATGTCCTATGGACTGGTGAGCAGCTTGTTGCTGGCATCCGTTATGAAGGGTGTCTGACTATCTTCTTTATCTTTTTGTCTCTGACTTGCAACCTGACATAGTTTCTTTGTGACACCCAATGAATCACTTTCCAGAAGCTGGTAGAGTGCCTCTGATGCCCTCTTCTTTGATATTGGAACTCATTTATTAACCTCTTTGTTAGCTTACTAGTATTCCTTCCTAGTCAGATTCATCTTTTCTATCTCCCACTTTTTCCTGAACTCCTTCTTTCTTTTTATGACTTCCTGGACTTCTGCATTCCACCACCAGCTTTCCTTATGTACCTTATTTCCATATCTGGCTTGGCCACATAGCTGTTCTGTAGTCCTCATACATGCCGCCTGTTTTGAGGTTATGCCATTCTTTTCAACTCCACCTATTTCCTCCTCTTCTAGGGTGTTATAGCCCTGAGTGATTCCTTGATCTGTTGTACTTTCTCTCCAGTCAACTTCCAGGTCTTCAGCCTGTTCTCTGTTGACCTTAGAGCCATCTCTGACCACTGTTGGCAGCTGATTTTGGCAACCAGTGGTTTATGCTTTGGGATGACTGTTTCAGTGGGGGTGACTTTGCAATCTCTGATTCTACCTCAGTGCTCTTTCCTTATTGGGAGGAAGTCTACCTGAGTTGTGTGCTGGCCACTCTCGTATGTGATCTTGTGACTCTCTCTTTTTCTGAATCATGTGTTGGCTAATATCAAGCCATTTGCCAGACAGAATTCTAGAAAGACCTCTCCTTTATTATTCCTGTTGTCCTACCCATGCAGACCCAGGCAGTCCTCATATTCTGTTCTGTCTGTACTGATATGTGCATTTAGGTCACCCATTAGCAATAGCAATTCCCATTGTCCTGCTTTATCTAGTAGGTCCTCCAACTGCTGTCTGAATACACTCTTTTCCTCACTCTCACAACCCCTCTATGAGGCACAGGCTGAGATTATAGGTTCATAGGTTAGTACTAGGCTAACTGCCCTTGCGAGCCATTTTAAGCCTAGCCAATTATCCCTTGTGAGATTCAAACCCTGCACCTTGTGTTTGTAAGGCAAACACCTTAACCATTAGGCCACCCTCCCAACATTATGAATAGTGCCCTATCATTAGGCTGGAATCTGATTGCCACGAGTCTGTCACTAATTCTGATGACATCACTCACTGCTTTCTGAAGGGTCTCCCTCACCACAGTTTCCACATCATTTCTAGCTTGTCCTCCTCCTCCTCCTGAGTAGTAGACTGTGGATCCCAAGCCAAGTGTCTTTGCCGCACTGCCTGTCCATCTTGTCTCTTGGATAGATAGGATATCCAGCCTCCTCAGTACCATGATGTCATCCACTTTCAAGCTCTGTCCTGTCACCGAGTCTTCACTGTCAATTCTTAGTTCATGTTTGGCAGGCTTATTGGATTTACGTCCAGCTTTGGTGCAACGGAGCTATCCCAGGTAAACCAAGAATGGGCAACTGGACACTGGCTGGGCAGTAGCTTATTGAACCAGGGTTGCTAGACTTTATGGTAGGTACACACTGGCTAATATGCGCACATACACCCCTCCCACCATTAGCATGAGTCCCTGGCTTAGGTTTGAATAGGCTAGTTCCTCAGGCCCCTTATCCCCAGCAAATACTGCACTTATCTTACCTTTCAAACTAGTTTTGTTTGTTGTGTTTGGTCATTATATGAGGTTAAATCTATTAATTTAATGCATTTTTGTAGTCTGCAGTGCTTTTGTTTCATTTCTTTGCAGGGCCTAGATGCTCTGACTGAGCCCTCAAATTACTGCATTTTTACTAACTCTCTTCTGAATCTGAACCTACAACTGTAAATTGATTTGGGTTTGACAATATTCATTGTTATTTTGTTTAGCTTTTAATAGATTATCAACATTGCTCACCTAATTCTGTGTTGCAGTCACTTTCCAAACTTAAAACATAAAGCCAGCATTGGTCAGTTGTATGGATTGTAAATGGAGCTTGTGATAATTAACCCAGCCCTCTGGTATTTCACATTACACAAGCAGTCATCCATCTTACTCTTGGGACTTCTGGAAGCTTGGAGGCTTGAAAACAAAAAATTTGGACTACATTTACAATATTGCACTTATCTTACCTTTTAAAACCATTTTGTGTGTTGTGTTTGCTCTTTATCTGATGTTAAAGATATTAATTTAAAGCATTTTTATAGTCCCTACTGCTTTTTGGCTGCCGTGCAGGGATTTGGTGCTCTGACTGGGCTCTCATTTTATTGCATTTTTTCTAGCTTTGTTCTGAATTTGGTTCCCGCCCATCCAACCTATTCATGTTGTGCTGTTATTCTTGGAGACATTTGAGCTGCTTGCTCTTACTGTATATCTGGCCCTAGAAACTCTTCCCTGTCTTATCTCTTCTGCTCATCTTTATGGTTGCTGACAGAAGAAAGTGGGAAGGCCCATCATTAGACTGTTAATGTACTCTGAAATTGCTTTAAAGTGTGAGTGTTCCTCATTGCTAGCTTGTCTGCCTTTTGAATCTCCTTGTAATAAATTGTAGCTAGTTAATAAACATGTATCTGGTACTTTTTCACGTGTGGCTAACTAAAGTGTGTTTTTACATTCAGAAGACTGGGACTGCAATTCTAATGTCAGAAGAAAGGTATTCTGTTCAGTCTGAGTTAGGATAAACACAGGTAAGCCTAAGGGAGAATTCCTTGCTGTAGCTAGTTTGTACCTTTTCACTTTTGGCTAACCGAAATGTGTTTTTACATTAAGGAGACTGGGACTGCAATTCTAGTGGTGGTAGTAAGGTAGCCTGCTCAGTCTGAGCTAAGAAACAAAAAGGGAGGCTTAAAGTGAGATTGTTTCATCAGCCAGAGTGTTTTTAACATTCCTGGTTTGGTTGAAATCTGCACTTGAGAACTACTTTTGAGGTGGTTTTACATTAAGAAGTTCCATCTTGTGGCAGAAGGTGTTTACCTAATCTGTCTAAGTATAGTTGTTTATTGACCAGAAGGCATGGGAGTTAGTTTTCATCTTTTTTCTATTTGCTATAAATTAGGCACTTTTTCACAGAGCTGGTCGCCACACAGTGGTGTTTAGCAGTTTCTGTATAGTAGCAAACCTGTAAAGCTAGTACCTAGGACATTAAACTGTAACATAGAAAGACTTTGCATGGAGCTAAGCTTAGGGCAGATAGTTAGTACATCAAACAGCACTAATATTACATTATAGTACTATCTAACCACTCGGGTGACCCCTGTAAAACCAAGTCCATAAACCATAATAGCCAAACTCTAATACAGGTCATGACAACATGGCTATGCAATTTCCTAATGTCTGTGTGGCCAGCCTGATAGATACGGACACCCTGAGACAATGTAGCAATTGTCTCATGTACTCAGACAACCTTTTAATCCTTAAAGGAAGCTAAAACAGTATGTGAGAAATGTACATACATAACTTCCTTGGAGGCAAAAATGTTGTTTACAAACAAGGTTGTCAGGAACACACATACACACTACATTCTTCACACATACTGCTCACCACACACATAGATCTTATACTGAGGCACTTAAAATAATTCTCTCCATACCTCAAAGACCTCCTAAGCCATCAAACAGCAACACCTATCCTCAGGGCTGGCCTTTGGTCACCTGGTGCTCTAGGGCAAAAGGTTGGCCCCCACTCCCCCCTACCCTTTGGTGCCCCTACCCACCCCACCCACACAGATTACTGGAACTGCTGGGAAAACTGCTGCACCCAGAGCAGGGCAGTCAGTTGGCTTGGCCTTCTCTATAGGCTATCCTCAGCAACCACTAAAGCACACACCAAAAGCAGCACCTAACACCACACATAAGCCTACACCCATGATCACCCAAGAACAAAGCCCATAAGGCAAGCAAACATTTTACCTAGTACTCTTGTCATGAGGGGTTCTATTGCACATTCTCTCCCCAGGCTGAACAAAGAAAAGATAATGGTTAGTTGCCTATCTGGAGCAAAGAACCACAATATTATGCATACACTAAAATCACTGCACAACAGGTGCCAGTATGATTCTATCATACTCCATGTGGGTGCACATGACCTGAGACGTACCTCACTGGACTATGTGAAAAGAAACATTATGGATCTCTATAAATATGTATCACAGACAGGTACATGCCTTGCATTGAGCAGCATTCTACCTTCACCAAGGATGATTACACAGTATGAATAAAAAAATATTGATTTTAATAACTGGCTTAGTTTCTGGTGTCACTCCAAGGGAATCCAATATCTATTAGCATGGAAGGACAGGGTTAACCGACCATGTTGTTTTGCCAAGGATGGTCTGCACCTGTCCCTCCTGGGCTTTCAAGTATTGGCTAAAAGTTTATCCATCCCCTTAGAGCCTTTTTAAACAGGATTATGTCCTGGAGTTCATCTATGTCCACATCACCACAGACAAGGTTCCTTACCATGTCCTGGCCAGCTACAGGACACCATCCATGACCCATGAAGCTCACAAGTCTTACCTAGACATGCTAGAGGTGATCACCAAACCTGCCAAATACCCTATTCATTGGAGACTTTAATTACCCTTCTATAGATTGGGAAATGTACACCACCTCTAACCCACATGCACAATATTTCCTGGACTTTATCAACACAAACACGAGAGGATCAAACATATTGGATCTAGTACTCACCAACATAGGAGAGCATTGCACCTCCCCATGTCACATCTTCATTGGTGAGGTTGGTCCACAAGGCTGTCTCCCTTAAAATAAGAATCAGCCGGGAAAACCCAACTAAACCCATAACACTTAGGAACTATTTATAAAGGAAACTACATCCTATTAAGTGACAATTAGTCAAAATTCACAGATTACCAAACTCCAAGAACACAGCTACCTATACAGAAGTATTTACACAAACCCTGTACAAAGATGTAAATAGCTGTACTAAGGCTGCTGAAGTAAGCCTAGGAACGCAAGGGACGCAAGATGGCCAAGTGAAGACAAGATCTTTTTAGAGCTCTGCACTTTTAGATCTTAATACAGGGAAATAATTTATTTCATAAAATGTTACTACACTCTAACTAATAATAGTACCGACTATTCAACTTTCAATTTTTGTGGATATTTATAAAAAGTTTTCTGTCACTTTTACTTGGAGACTGATCTGCTGAATGAAGATGAGCAACTCTAAGCATTCCCATGCTAACATCTCTTTGAAGAACGACATACATCTAATGACAACTCCTCTTAAACAATTATCTTTGAAAATAGATGGCTTTCAGAAGAACTTAGAAAATCTAAGAGAAAATTGTCTGAAACAAATTGATTTTTTTTAAATAACTGTTACAATAGCAACAGTTCAAAATTTCTGATATTGAAATTTATTTGAATGACATAGATGAGAGACTAAAGGAAGAAGAATCTTTAACTTATCTTCTGTTAAAGCAAAACACTTGGCTTTTAAACAAAATAGATGATTTAGAAAACAGAGAAAGGAGATGCAGCATAAGGAAAAAACTGAAGGTGAGGACTTAATCTTATTTTTGAATACTTGAATTCCTGCAATATTAAATCTACAGGAGGGGTTTTCTTTTGGTATGGAAAGAGCCCACAGAGCAAGAGGTAAACATATCCCTCCTCCTCATCTCCTCCAAGATCCATAATTATAAATTCTTTGTCACATCTCAATAAAGAGCTAGTTCTCAAAAATGCTTGGAGAAAAGCCCCTTTGAAATACAAAATTAATTCAATCAGATTTGATAATGACTATTCAACTAGAACAATGGACCTAAGGAAAAGCTACTGCCCCCTTGTGAAATCTCTTAAACAAAATGTTTTTAAATCTGAAATAATCTTCCCTGCAAAAATAAAAATTTGTTTGTCAAGTGGAGTAAGAATCGTTAAAAATCTAGAAGAAGCACAAAAATAAGAATCTCATTACTTCATCTGAAGATATGGATTGGTTTGCCCCATCTATGAAAAGATCCCCAGACAAAAATGCATGGTCTGACATGAAGAAGAAAAAATAAAAGACTGAGGTCATGTCTACTACTACCAATATGTCCATAAAGTCATCTGTCTCCAAATAACTGATATTAAGAATCAGTTTTATTATTTTAATGCAAAACTAACATATTTTTTTTTTCTTAAATTCATTTAAGAAATCGTTTATTATATACTAGTGGTAACAGTCTAATTCAAAGTTAATGTCTAGGAATTCATAGTCCAAGTTCATTTATTCAGCATCTGCCCTATTATTGTTTCCCACAAAGTCTCATAGAGTCAGAGTAGATACTAAAAAGTAATTCATATTAGCAAGTTATTCTCACCACATTCCCTTCTTTTCTCTTCTTATAATTTAAAGGGGAGGGTGAGGAGTAAGTATGAAAGGAGAGAACATATATGTACTGGTATCCAAGCTGGACTCTTTTCTTTTTCTCAAATATATTTCATCACTTGAACTTTATGTGTTTTGCCTTTTTGTTGTTATTATAACTTAGGTTCTTTTGAATCAAAATTGCTGGTTCAGTGTTACTGTTTTGAATCAAAATTGCTGGTTCAGTGTTACTTATTGTGTAGTTATGGCTACATGGGGAAATGTTTCTTTAGCGGACTTGCTTCTTGACCTTCCCTGTATTTCAGAATTGTTTGGCGCCAGTTATACTAAGTAGACAAACTTTTTTCCCCTCTCTCTTTATTTTCACCTCTCTTACACAGCTTGCACTTACCTCGAGACACACTTATCTTGAGCTTCCACTGCATGATTAAGCGGCTTTTGCTGTTTTAAATTCAACAGCGTTCACAATTGTTCAATGGTCTCAGCTTCTGCATAGTTGTTTGCTACACTACTGCAATCATTTGGAAGTCATATGATCTTCTGTTACTTTTGCTTTTCCCCTACAGTTCATTCAGGTGTCTACCTCTAGAGAACTAAAGATTCTTTTGACTTCATAGGAGACGTTAAACCATTTATTTCAAGTTTTATTAGTAAATATATAGCTATATGAAAGATTACTGAATAACAAAGTTTTTTATTAGAGAGAGCATTATAGAATAACAATAGTCTCTCCTAGATTTTTTAATGTTTATTTTCACAGACAATTGACCTCTCCATCAGTAGAACTTCCATTGCTTCCATGTAACAATCAGTCTGGAGAGCATTATTGTTAACTTATACTAGATCCTTGCTATAGCTAGGAATACACACTCACACTACAAATAACTGAACATATTCATTTAAGTAACTGCATTAAATAAATGCCATTACTGTTCTCTATATTGATGACAGGTCTTGTTACTTACATTAGATTTTGTTGATTACTGAAGGTACTATATAACAGAATAACTGATTTACAGCAGTTGCTCTGACAAAATAATACTCATTAAAAATTATTGTAAATGTTAAGAAGTGCAGGGCAAAGATAAGGTCTAGGACAAAAAATGCAGAGACAAAAAGTAGATATAGTGATAATAAGGCAGCTGCTACAGTCACATTTATGAAAATATCACTATATGACCAAAAAACAGTATAGTACCTTTCATTAAAAATATCACCATTGATAATTAACTAAAGCAGACATATACAGGGCAGACAGCTATTTATGTATATAATAGAAATAGAAGTGAATTGACACATGGTACAGTGATTAGTTTTGCTCCCTCAAGATACCATAGTCTGAGGTTTGCATTCGATCTCTATGCAAGAAATATACAGTTTGCACATTTTTTTTCTCTTCAGGTGGATTTGCTCCCACTATTGTTCTAAAGTATCAGTGGGTTTTTGTGTATGTAAATTCTGTCCAGTAAAGTACTGCTGTGCCATGTAAGTTGTATCCTGCCTTGTACCCAGGTTGCCCTCCCACCTGGTTTCACTTCCTTGAATTGAATTACCACATGCAATTGTATATAAGTCATTCATGACTAAGCTGAGGGAGCAAGTTTCAGACAAAAAGAATAAAAAAAACATTAAAATCAATCACTTATGTATATCTCCAGGAGTTAGAGCTGGTGAAAGGCTGTAAGGTATGACAGTTAATAAAACAAATTATGCATGCATATATATATTTACTTATGCTTGTTACCTGGAGTAGTGGACTGGTACACTGTGGAATCATTACAGCCACAAATCATAAATTACAGATTAATGTGGATAAAGTAATTCAACAGTACAGTGAAGAGAAAATAAGAATACAATGAATGAAAAACTGAAGATCAGAATACATATGGAGAAATGAACAATATTTACAAAAAGGTCCAGCTGGAGCTAAAAATAAATATATTTCATTAGTTTAGTTATATTCTTGTGTGTGTGTGTGTGTGTGTGTGTGTGTGTGTGTGTGCGTGTGTGCGTGTGTGCGTGTGCGTGTGTGTGTGTGTGTGTGTGTGTGTGTGTGTGTGTGTGTGTGTGTGTCTGTGTGTGTTTGAAGTAGTTCTTTGATTTTGTTTCATCACACTTAGCAAGAGAAAAATAACATATACTAAAAAATACAAAAACATTGTAAGTTACCCAGGGTGTCTTCGCTGGATGTTGCTGAATTACATCTATATTAAATTTGTCTGTATATGTTTTTACTATGGGATGGGGAGGTGGAAGTAGGAGGGATTTGGAAAGGATTATAATTTTTCCACATATATTATTTCTGTTGTGTAGTTCAATATTTCTCTCTTTTAGGTAGACCATATCTTATTTTAATTTATCTTAACTAATGATAAATATAATTCATTATTTAATCATAAAAGTGTTAATTCATAACTAAATTAGAAGGAAACAGTGTGTTTGTTATGAATGTCTTGATGGTACTATTCTAATTTAACAGATATCTGAATATCAGATCTTTATAATTAATACTGTTCTCAATTTGAAAAGCAATGAAAAGCTTTTCAGTACATCTAGTAACATGTATCTCTTAGGACTAAGCAAAAATATATTTTTATTACTTTTTTATGATATGTGTTTTATATTGGAGAAAGGAGATGGGTGGATGGAATGAAAGGGGAAAGGAGAAGAAGCGAAAAATAGGAACAGTGAATTGAGATGACTCACCTCTTTATTCTTACATAATACCTGTTTATAAACACTTTATTTTTTACATTTGCTCTATCATATTTTATGCTTTTTTTCATATAAAGTTATACCTAGATTATATTTATCTTCATTTGGATTAAAAAGTTACTACAGAGTTCTAATAGACAATTTTTTTTCTTGTCACCTTTCTTAGTCATAGGTTAGTTAGGCAATGCCTGCTAGTCTAATAGGGGGGTTGTTTATCTATTGGACTAGGAATTTTAATAATTCCATGCTGGTAATCAATACTTATTACTTGCAGATTTATTATTACTTTTATTACCTCCTTTTTCTTGTTTGGCCTGAATTATTAGATATTATGCTTCAAAGTAATATGAGGTGCTTTGTGATTTATCATCTTTCACTTTTTTCTCACTCTTTATAAGAGTGAGGACTATAATAAAAATACCTTTTTTATTTTATAGCTGGATTTGACATTATTATCTTTAAATAATCAAAATATTAATAAAGCTCAAACTAGCAGAAAAGGATAATTGGAATCCAGCAGCTTTATAATTCTTGCTCTGTCTTCTATCAAATCTAAAAGAAGGGGAGTTATGTTACTTTGGAAGGGGAAAAAAAAGAGCTCCCAAAAGTTTTATGCAAATATGAAGATCAGGATGGTCTTCTTTCTCTTGTAGTCTTAAAGTTTAATAATAGAATTTGGACTCTAGTGAATTTATATTGGTTTCCAGGTATGTGTCAATGTCATGTTAACAAACTTAATTGATGGAGATTTTAATTGTATTCTAGAGGACTCAGACCAGTAATAAGAGAAAACTAAGATTGTCTTCTACTGCAAAAACTCTTAAAAATGGATAGAATCACTTAATTTGAATGATTCATTTAAATGGAAATACCCTAGTTCGTTGCACTTTTCTCATCAGGATTATAAATATGGTACACTGACCAGAACAGATAAAATCCTAGTCTCACAAGACATAATTTCTAAAATATTAAATTTTAATATCATTCCCTGTCCTATATCTGATCATGATGGCCTTATTCTTAAAATTCGTACAGATTTTAAAAGATTATCCTTTTTAACCAGAATATCTGCATATCAGTTTGACAAGTGTGATATGCAAAGCCATGGAATGAATCATCATGAAAATGATTAACCAGGACATTGCCAAACTACAGACAATGGACCCATCTACATTTGTCTTTGTTAAGAGGAGGTCTTACCTATTCAATATTCATCCTGGTAGGCTTCTTCAAAAGGGTCACCAAGGCTATGGATAATGGGAACACAGTGTACACTGCCTAGCTTGATATGGCCAAGACATACAATACAACACTCCACTTAGGTATTATTATCAAACACTCAAAACTAGACATAAATCCCTACATAACTTGTTGGATTGATGACTAGCTCACAAATAGGACCCAAGCTGTCAGGACTGGTGAAACCACATCCAACAGCAGACCGGTCGCTAGCGAAGTACTGCTCCTGATTGGAATCTACTTCTTGGAAGTAAAGGCTAATGTCAAAGGCCTCTGGCTCACCAAGTTTGCAGATGACTGTAAATTGGGAGCTATCATAGATTCCCCCATGTCAGCAATATTCTACAAGCGGGTCTAACACAAATAAATGACTGTTGCCAAAGCTGTGGGTTAAAACTCAATGCAAAGAAATGCATTATTGTGCCCTTTGGGAAATCGTCCACCCGAGCTAATTACTCCATTGATAAAGCAATCCTAAGAGTTGACCCGATAGTTATGGATCTGGGAAAATATGTAGCCAGTAATCTGGTCTTCGATCAACATGTAGCCAGGATAGTAAGAAAATCATTCTATGTCACCCAACTCATAAACAAGAGTATACATCCAGGTCCAAGGAAGTTATAGTAGTACTCTATTCAGCCCTTATCAGACCAATTATTGAATGCAATTCCCCCTTTGGCATATACCTAACAAGACACTTGCAACAGTTGGAACACCATGAAAGGGTCCGCACCAGGTGAATTCAGGGTATAAATAACCTGTTCTACTCAGATTGCCTTAAAGCCCTATCTGTGTAATCAGTTTCCTATAGGTTACTGAGCGACAATCTATGCCTAGCATATAAGGCATCATCAGATCCAGCTCTGATGATCTCTTGCACATTTGAAAAAAACAAACAAACAAAAAAAAAACAACACCACCAGAAACACTAGATCCAAGGACCTGAACATTACCTCTGACATTAATAGAACATGATGGTGAGATCAATATGTGTCTCAAAGGATCCTCATCCAAGTGAAGCAGAGTTCATCCCTAACCCTATTCAAAAGAAAACTTGATCACTGAATGGGAAATTGCAAATTCACTCTACAGTCTGGCTACCAAGGCTCTGATGGACAAAGGTTGACAGTAAGTAAATTAATCCTCAACTAACATACCTGCCCACATAACCCTTAGATACCACTATACCAATGTACTCCACCATATAGGCATCCAAGGAACACGTGGACAAAACTGGGCTGGATTGCATAGCTAGGCTTGTAAGGACCCTGGTGGTTGTTAGCCTAGTGTAAACATATAAACCTATATTCCCAGTTCTGAATTTCTAAATATTATTCATAGTTATTTATTTATTTGTTGCATCCAGATATATTTCCTTGATCTTTCTCTTATAAAATATCAGGTTTGTGGCTTCCATTTTCATTTAATCCACCCTTTCTAACACAAAGGACACTGACAGGCAAATATCTGATGCTGCTGTTTAAGCCAAACAAATAAGTAGTCAGTGAAAGATTTACAGCATATAACAACATTCAGAAAAAATACATATATCTCCAAATTTTAATTGCCAACTTCTACATAGTCCTGCTAACAAATCTTTACCAAAATCTCAGAGCCACATTTCAAACAGTCTGTGACATCATAATCTCCATCCTCATGGAACAGGAAATGCTACTGACATCACAGAAAAATAAGTATTTGCCAGTGCCAAATAATAGCTTACAGTATAGCCGCAATGAGGAAAAACCTCATTATCAGCAAATTTCATATATTTAAATTGCCTTTAATTAGCTAATTAGCATATTCCTGAGGTAGTTAACATTGGCAGACCATGAGATGGGACAGGCACCACCCCATTCACTCACCAAACACAGGCACACATTCAAACACACACACACACACACACACACACACACACACACACACACACACACACACACACACACACACACACAAAACATACCCCATACCTGTCTCTGAGTTGATAGAAATTCCCTGGCGTCATGAAGGAACCATCCTGGAATATCTTGCCTCACCCTGTCATGACATGCTACATTGAAAGAGATCCGTGAAGGTTTGAAAGCTTTGTACTTTAATAAATGTATTACTTCACAATGGTTGGATTCAGTGTTCTTTTGGTTAAGACAGGAGATGAGCAGTTTGCATTCAGGTCAGGTTGCAGCGCATCTGATCTCATGTCTGGAGTAAGACAGTGGAAGAGAAGAAGAACAAGTCCAGGGGAAAAAGAAGAACAAGTCCAATTGGACATTTTAGGACTTGTGGAAAGCATGTGAAAAGTAAAAAAAAAGCTGATTTGGGCAATCCTAGAATGGTTCAAAGTCCCAGAAACATGAACAGAATTAGTGCAGGATATGTACAAAAACTGAATGACATGGAAGTACAAACAATGTTGGGTTCAGTCAGGGGTTTCCAGTTGGAATGGGTGTTCAGCAGGGTTCAACTCTGAACCCTCTCCTGTTTCTATTCATGCTGGATTATATGAACAAACAGGTTACAGGGGACAGAGCAACAAAGCTGCACTACTCAGAAATGTGTCACTGCAAGCTGAGTCTGTATAGGATTTTCAGAAAATGATAGGTGTTTCGAATACAAACTTGAAGGCACATAGAATTAAACTGAGTACAGACAAGACAGTTGTCATGGTAGCAAATGGGGGGAATCAGAATAAGCAATAAATTGAGATAGACGGGAAAACAATGGAAGTGTTTAATAGCTTCAAGTATTTGGGAGGTGTGGTTAAGGAGGTGGGAGGTCAAAGCTTGAATCAGAAGAGCTACAACCAAGGGGCAGAAATTGTTATGGGTAGACTGGGTAGTATGTGACAGGAGAATACCAAAGAAACTGCAAAATAAGGTCTACAAAATAGTGGTGTGACCAGTGCTGGTGTACGGCACAGAAACCTGGGCAGTGAAGGCAGAGCTGCTGAGAATGCTAGAGATGAATGAGAAGAAGGGCCTTAGATGGGTAGTAGGATACAGGAGTGGCCTTAGGCCAACTGGTGCCCTATGCAAACAGGTTCCATGGAGCCCCCCACCACACCACCCAGTGCCCCCATCCTGGTCTACTTACACCAAATAAATACTGTAAAAATGCCCCTACTAGAGCGGTACCCTAGCTGACCGCATAGTTGACCTATGCCTAAGGCTGGCTATGGTAGGATATACACAGAAATCAAAGTAGACGCCATTATCGAGAAGGTCAAAGAGAACAGATTACAGTGGGTCAGCCACATGTGCAAGAAAGCAGATGGCAATTGTTAAAGCAGATTTGAGAGAGAAAACAAGATAATAGGAGAAGATGAGGATGCCCAGCTAAGAGATGTTACATGTTAAAAGACTTATGACAGACAGGCATGACTGGCGAAGAAAGTAAGACAGCAGTTCCAAACTGAGAGAGGTGGGGACAGTTGGTGTGATACCCCAAATCCATGTAAAATTAACAAAATGGTTTGATGTTGATGATGATGATAGTTTACTTACCTTCTAGGCTTATTGATGCATATTTTTTAATCATTGTTGTTACATTTCAGCTCCAGTGCAAGCTGACATTGAACAATGACTAATAACCCTTATACTTTTGTTGTTGAATCAACACTATGTAATAAATAGGACGTCTGTTCTTGATTTTCCGTCAAACATTTCTATATGTGACAAGCTATTATTACTAATAAACAAAGAAACAGTCTGGATAAACATTATGTGTTTTCATTTTTTTATTAATCTCACTATTAATAAGCAATTTGTTCTGTTTTCATCTTACTCATATTTTTATGCTTTATTGCTGGCATTTAATTATTTCCCCACTTTTATGGAGACTTTAGCACTTATTGCATTATCCCAATTACTGACCATCATTTTTCTGTAGAACTCTAAACTATGTGATATCCTAGAAATAGAATATTATGACCTTAATCTGGTTACTTCTGTTTTCTGATTTTATCTCACAAAGGAAACGCTGAATTTTAAAGAGCGAGAAGGTACTCATAAAGCTATATATTCATTACTGTCATGGCTGCTGGACAGAGATTTCTTGTACATACAAGACTTTTGGAAGATCACTTTTAAAGATTACAACCTTGAAAGATACCCTAGACTCCAGTCCATTTACAACAGCTTTCCTAAAGGTAGGTTAGCATAAATATTGATCCTTTACAGTGAAAAAAAAAACAACAGAAATGATGTTCTGGAATGCACATTTGTGTGTTTATGGACTTGTCTTTCTTAACAGAAAACCATGATACTTTAATGTTTTAGCCACTTCTGACAGCTCAGGTGTATGGTATTATATGTACCTGACAAATGAGTTACATTTTACCTTTCAACAGTACTACGTTATGTGCAATGGGATAACTGTAACCTTAACTGGTAATATTATTAGCCCTCTGCTTTTTTTCACCAAAACTTAATGGTCATGCATAATGAGTTCTAAAGTGTGTTTTAATTTAGAATAAACTGCCTAACTAACAGTAAGCAAGTCAGAAAAGATGGTTTAATTCAGAAATAAGCATGAGAAAAAAAAAAAAAAATATATATATATATATATATATATATATATATATATATATATATATATATGTGTGTGTGTGTGTGTGTGTGTGTGTGTGTGTGTGTGTGTAGGGAGCATTCCTTCACACTGAACCATCCCAGTCCATGAAACATTACAGATGTCAGTCTGTAAGTAACTTAATTAGATTTGACTCTTTTCCTCCAATTATACTTACATCCTGTCTGCATGACAGCACTCACTGAGTGCAGTAAAACACTTTGCTTGCTTTTTTCTTTTGTAATTTGAAGAGTATGAGTGCATGAAGCAGATAAAACTCCATCCATGCACTACAAAGAGTTATGATCCGGTCTCAAAATCCAAACAAAATCCATCTCTTGAGCTTCGCTCTCAAGGTGAAATTCTTCACATTCATGTCTCAAACATATAATATGGTTACAACTGGAGACCCGATCATAACCCTCTGTTTGGTGCATGCCCAAACTTCAACAAGTCTGGCAGTTAAATCTTTGAGATCTCAGGCTTATATAAACAACTATTTATTTATTTATTTATTTATTTTACATTTTTTGACCGAGATAGTCCGACTGGATACTTGTCCATTTCAGCGGAGGCCTGGGGAGAAAAGCTCCATACATACATACAGAAAACTTGCTACATTAAACAAGTTAAAGCACTGTTACAGATACAATACACAGGATAAAAGTCATTCATTCTGTCATATATAAATCTGATTTGATATAGAGTAACAATTAGAAAACAATGTAGGAGTGGCCAAAAGACCTCTTTAGCACATATTTATATTGCCAGAGTTAGTCAGGATTAGAGCACGGACATAACAATTGCCTTTTAAAGTATTGTTTTAAATTTTTTTTTAATCGGGTTAGAACGGGTTCTGAAATAAGCTCAGCAGTAAGTGAGTTCCATATTTTGCCAACCGAGTTGGCATATAGAGAGTTTCCAGATGAGTTGTTGCTTTTGAGAGTTTGGACTAGTAATTTGTTGGATGAGCAAAGTGTCTTGAGGTTGCTGTAAGGGGTGATCATTTTTGTAAGCACGGGTGTGTTTTCAGGTTGGTAGAGAATTTTATGTGCTACTATTAGCTGATTGTACTGAAGGTGGACAGGCAATTCTAGCCACCCTAGATTATTTAGGTTCAGACAGTGGTGTGTTCTGTATGCTGCTCCAGTGGCAAATCTAGCAATATGATTAAAGCAGCTGGAGAGTTTATTAAGGTCAGACGTACTCAAGTTCGTGAAGAGTGGGGATGCATAAAGGATGGTGGAAAGTAGATGTGTACAGGCAATTACCGTCCTAGCTAGTGGAGTGAGAAAAGGTTTGATCTTGTATAGTGAGCCAAGTTTTTTACTAACTTTTTTAATAGTTTGATTAATATGCATATCAAACTTGAGGTTATTATCAACTGTTACACCTAAGAGTTTGGTATAGGGATCTGGGACAATGACAGTGCCATTGTTAGATTTTATAGTAAAGGTTGGAGCGGAGGCTTTACGACTGGGGGAGAAAAGCAGTAGCTTTGTTTTGTTAGGATTTAATAGGAGACGTCGATTACAGAGCCAATTTTCAACAGTATTAAAAACAGTTTTGGATAGAGTCTGCAGACTTAAAGGGGAGGTGGCAGAGCAAATCAAAGTGGAGTCATCTGCATATTGAATGCAGGTGGCTGTTTGGATGACTGTGTACAGGTCATTAATAAAGATAGAAGATAATAGGGGTCCTAATATAGAGCCCTGAGGGGCCCCAAGAGTGGCAGGTAGAAGGTAAGATAGTTTGTTCTGCCATAGTACAGCCTGTTGTCTACCACTCAGATAAGATTTGAACCATTGGTAGCCTGGACATCTAGGGGAATAGTTTTAAGTGTGTGTATGAGTAGTTAGTTGTTGACCATGTCAAAGGCTTTGGAGAGATCAAGAAAGAGGGCAGAAGAAAGCTTATTGTTGTTTCAGTTTTGATTAATAACATTGGAGAAGGAGAGGAGGGCCATGGTTGTACTGTGGAATGGTCTGAAACCTTGCTGCGAGTTAGCCAGGAGATTGTGCTGAATGAGATGACTCTGGAGTTGTTTATGGATGCACTTCTCCATAATTTTAGCCAGGGGTGACAAAATAGCTATAGGTCTGTACTTTGACAGTTCAGTGGAACTGCCCCTTTTGTGGAGTTGAATAACATGGGATGTCTTCCAGATGGAGGGAATAGTGGCTTCTGATATAGTTCTATTGATTGGGTATGCTAAGGCATCCGCAGCTTTTTGTAGATACTTAGCTGGGAGGAGATCCGCTGCAAGGGTGGTAGGTTTCAGTTTTTTTGATTAGGGCACGGATAAGTGATGTGGAAACGGGTTGAAAGTTAAAGGGGAGTTGAGAACTAGATGTGGTGGCATTAGGACTTGGGCAACTGGGAGATAGTTGATTAGCTAGTGACTGGATATTTTCTGTGAAAAAACTATTAAAGGAATTGGCAATGTCTTCCAAAGGTTTTTGGGTGGTAGCTGAGGGGGTAGGATTTGTGCATTGCCCTGGGTGAATAAGTTTATTTATGCCTGCACAAAACTTTTGCAGATTATTTTTATGCTTCTGTTGTAAATGGCAGTAAAAGTTTTTTGTATCTAGGATGGTAGATTTTTTAGTGTTTTTCCTTAGTTGTCTAAATCTAAGATGATCCAAGGGGGATTTTGTGGTACGCCAAGTGGTCCAAGCTTTGTTTCTCAGTAAGATCTTTTGTCTGGTTTCTTTTGAAAGCCATGGAGCAACTTTTGCTTTGGTTCTTATAGAACGTGCAGGTGCATAGGTATCAAGGATGGCTAGGAATTTGGCTTCTTCTAGTGGTAAATGTTTTAGGACTGCCCATTTACATACTTTCAGTTTATTTTGGAAATTAACGGGGTTAAAGTTTTTGTTCTTTCTAATTGTTTTGTAAGTAGGTTGGTGGGGGATGTCAGTCTTATGCCTGATTATATAGGTAAGAAAATGGTCACATGTCTTCAGGTTGGGTACCGGCCCTATACATGCGGTGATGGCTATTAATGAGTATCCCATCTAGGATACTATCTTTGTTGTTATGTTTACTGATCCTAGTAGGGGAGGATATGATCTGAGTAAATCCGTATAGATTTACATGGATGGTCAGAGATTCTGAGGAACAAATATTCCAGTCGATGCTGAAGTCTCCTAGAACAATGGTTTCTTGAGGGTAGGTATTATACAGCCAAGAGAGGATATCTTTTAGGATGTTTGCATTATTACCTGGGGGAATGTAGACACAGGCTATGTTAATAATTTAGTTTTTATTAATTTGAAGCTTGGTAATGAGAATTTCGGCATTATCAACACAGGGTGGTTGTGTGGAATCAGAGGTCAAATCTAGATTAGTTTTGTATAGTACAGCTACCCCTCCTCCCTTCCTAGTGGTATGGTCTAACTTTAGTATGTTATAACCTGGGGTAAAACCTCATTATCTGCTGTTGATGGTTTTAGCCAGGTTTCAGTAAGACAAAGTATATCTGGGGAATGTGTATCTAAGAATGCATGCAGGTGGTGGACCTTATTATTTAAGCTTCTAATATTTAGGTGACTGACAAGGAGTGCGTTCGAAGGTCTATTTAAAGTTTGTAAGTTAGTGGGAATAATAGAATTGGGGCTAGGATCAACTAGTGAGGTTAGGCCAGGGTTTGGATGAATGTCCCCATCCTTTTTGAGGTTGCCATGTACTCTAATTGTGAGCTTCAGGAATTTAAATATTAGTCTTAGGTAATTCTTGGTTTTGGGTTGATATATCTGGATCTAATGGGTTGGTGGTATTTTGTGTCCAAGGAGTTAGTTGTAAGGGGGATTATTAAGTGGTCTAATTTAATTTGTGTTATTGGAGTGATGGTTTGGCTTCTTGGGTACTGGTAGCCTAGGTAGGACAGATTTTTGTATGTGGTAAGAAGATATGGAATTATCATCAAGGGTAGTAGATTGGTATTAATTTGAAAGGTTTCACAGCCAATAACAGAGACATTGTCTAGATATTAGCTTTGATTTTTGCCCAAGTTGAGTAGAGGGATAATTAGGATAGGTAGGTAGGGAGGGTCCTGATAATACCTGGAGAGTTGTTGACTGGTTCTAAAAAGAGGTGGAGTGGTTTTAGAGCTATACATTTAGGACTAGTAGGGGTGGGTCGGATTGGGGACAAGATGGGGAGCGGAGTGAGCCTGAGCCCAGCAAGGGTGAGTGCAATGGGGCTTAACCTGACCACAAGATCTGTAGGACCTGTATAAACACGCAAGCACAATGAGGCTTTTTTTTAAATACTTTCTTACCCTTGTTTTTGCCTTCAGTATACAATTTTTTACGTAGTATACTGTTAGTAATCACTTTTTGCAGCCTTTTCACACATTAAGCTTTCTTCTACCAATGTACTGCTATTTTTGTAGTTTTAGGGCTGCTTAGAAACTTAGATATATTCACTAGGAAATCCTTAGAGATATAGGAGTAACCCAGTTTAGTATTTTAGGGTTGATTGTGGGGCTTTGACAGATTACTGGTAGTGCTCTAGACCTGGTATGGCTAAACAATGTAGTACATACAGACAGGATAAGGCAATATTAACCTTGGCAGAACATTTTCAGAGTCGAGGGGCAGTGCAGGAAAGTTTCCAGTTTGGTTTCAGCAGGGGAGGTGTCCTTCTAGCGTTCAAGCCTTTCAGGGATCTAGCAGGTAGAGGGGGATAGAACCTGATGCTGAAACTTGAACTATCAAGTTTACAACCTAAAGCAGATGTCTAGCATCAGGGAAGGTCTCTCAATAGATGAAAGTACAGCAATGAAGTTAAGTTATTAAAACTAAATAATCCTAAGTATCATTTTGATGGCCTTATGACCAAATGGTGCAATACTCATTGTAATGTGGGGCTCTGCTTCAGGAGTGGTTTTGAAGCACCATGCCCGGCTCAGCATTCTGGTGTACCCTGAGGATGTAAATGTAGACAGGTATAGCTCTTAACTGTCCAGATTTTCAGACAATGTCCAGATTTTTGCCTCATATTTTTGGTCTCTTCCTCATAAAAATGTGTGATTTTCTAGCAAATTACTGAGGATTGAGGTCACTAAATGATGACATGCATTTGAGTTTTAGACTTAATCAGAAATTGTATGCTAACACAAATCCTGTTATTCTAGCCACTTTATAAGTTTATAAGTGCAGTTGTTAAAATCTGCCCCTATTTTGGGCCTTTATCTCCCACTATTTTAAACTTTTACCAGATTAATTGCCCTAAGAGGTTGAGAGGTATCAGCCAGGACACCCTTGGTAGATAGTAAATCACAGACCTGTTTTAAAACCAGAGGGAAAAAAACAATTCTAAGAACTGTATCAGATCCCCTTAATACAATTCTCCTGGAATTTCCTTGTGATTATGAATCCTTTCTTCAGAAAACCACAAAAACAAAAGGAAATAATGTTGCCACTCTCCAAATCTTCTAAAAGCCCATTATTCTTAAAGGATGAGGCCTGCAGATTTGTCCTCTCTCTTTCAATACCATCCCCTACCTCTTTCCAGCCTGGCCTGCTTCTAAATGTAGAACCATCTGTTATAAACATTTTAATGGCATCAAATAACTATCACAGTACAAAATAATTAAATACAACTAGACTTAGTAATATATGACACTACTCAGTTATGCTAGAGTTTGATTTTGAACTAAAAAAATCTGAGAACATATCTCTATATATTGTAATTGCCTAATCATATAGTTACTAACATTACTTTAATTTTTAACATCTCAGTCTTTTATTTGACTGCTTTTGTTCAAATGTTTCCGCATCTTGAAACTACAAACTTTAAAAAATGTATTTATGCTTAACAGATCATAACAAAAGAGCATTGTACAGTTAGAATAAGTCAGAATGCAGCAACAACAGCTCTCAAATATTTTGAATGTTTATAAATCTTTTAACCCACTGAACCTACTGACTGAAATGTATGAACTGCAGAGTAGTACAACGTCTCTGTATAAGACTGCATAACATTAACATTTATATGGTTGAATAATTGTGTTATAAAATAAATGCATCCTTATGCCTACAATGTGGGTAAAAAGAATCTGTTTTGGATCAGTGCGTCTACTCAATTAACAAACAGAAACAATGCAAATAAATACAACATAACTAATCCTAATAGAAGGAATATTCTTTTTTGACACCATTTGGAAAACATTAATATCAGCCATATAGGCACATGAGCTTTTATATCTAGTATACACAGAAGAGCTCCTTTACATTTTCTGTCTTTTCATTTGCTAAAAACAACAAGGCTTTCTGCTCATTGCCTTGTAAACAAGTTCAGCATACTTTGCACAAAGGATACGTCGAATGGGCTCCGAGCGAAGAGACGGGGACATTCTTACAGACCCACTTCATACCTTATATCTGTAAACTAATAGATTAAAATCATAAAGCTCCAAATGATCACAGTACCTACTGTCATTCTCCTGACCCACTTCAAGTTTTGGATGATGAAATGGGTATAGAAGTTACTAATTTTCATGTACCAACATGTCTCTGTAATAAAAAATATCCTGGATTCAAAGTGAGACAAAATCACTGCAAGGAAGCATTTTTCTCTTTGCGCTGGCCACATCTCTCAGGACATTTACATAATGCCTAGTCCATATTTTTGCTTTATTAAGAGCAAAGGAGAATCATCTTTTCCTACCTGCTTGGCTGCCTACTTATAGCAGAATTCTGGCAGCATTTATTAGATAAATGTTCTCAAGTTTTTGCTTTGTTTCAAACTCTTAAAATCACTGTAAAACTGGGACAAGTCACAGCTAATGCCTACTCAAAAGATTACATTTCCTGGCAGTGTTGATAAGCAGATAACTTTAGAAGGTTTTTCTTCACCTGGATAAATCTTAAAGAGACTGTGGATTTTAAGCAAGCCTTCATGCGAAGGAGGCAGCTACAGCAATGCTTGGGGATTAATGGCATTTTTCACTAGTACACTTCTATTTCCAAGACTGCACATGAAAAAAGCAGTTGGCATTGAGGACTGTTTGGAACCACATCCCTCAGTCTTTCAGTAATATCCTTCCCATTCATCTCTATAGAATATAAGGGGATGAGTTCACCATTAAAATATAATAAGGTCCCCTTTGTGACACTGTTATAAATAAGTCATCACATCCAGTGTCTCAGATTGTGCTAAGGGAGCAGATTTCTGTTCACTGACAGTCCAGGGAAAACAGGTCTCAAAGGCAGTAAAGCAGGTATGTGGAAGGGGAACTGCAATAGTTGCACCATGACCTAGTGTTCATACAGATATGCTGTTATGTGTTTCTTTGGCATGTGATCTCTTGGCTAGCCCTTGATTGCTCATATTAAAGTGAGATCAGTGATTTCTTGAGTTCTCAGAAACAGACCTGGAAAGCAAAGTTTTTTACTCTTTAGATGGAACCAAAGCCTCTCCATCAGGAACCTAGCTCTCAAACAACAGACATGTTATATTTTGCTTGTCTAAGATGATTTCCATGCATTTCCATAACATCTTTTGTACAAAAGGGACTAGTGAAATACAAACAGAACTAGCATACTGATATTGATAGCATCAGACTGGCTAAGAAAGCCACTAATTGTGTTGTTTCTTTAAAGGATTTTTCAATCATCATTAGATCAGTTTTATTAAAGTGTGTAAACTGAGGCACTGTACAAATGAAATGCAAATATACATAAAATTACATAAACATATGAAATAAAATCAAAGTAGAATAAATACAAATAGCAATATCATTCTCTCTATATTTAACGCCTGAAGCCATGACTGATATTTCAAACCAGCGGTGGTGGTGCTGCGGTAGTGTTGTCGCCTCACAGTAAGACGTTGTTCTGTTCGATTCTCAGCTAAAGCATCTTCTGTGTGGAGACATGCGTGAATGGGCGTATCTTCGTTGAAGGTTGTGCGTCAGGCCTGGCAAGTCGGTACGTAAAAATCTACTGCCAATCATTAGCGGACTGGAGTTCCGCTGTGGCGACCCCTAACCAGGAAAAGCCGAAAGATACTACTACTACTACTAACAATACTGTTACAGTCACAACAAAAACAAGCCATGAGCTAAAATAGAATTATTAAAAACTTGGTTGCTAAATAATAAATGCAATTTAAAATTGTCTAGACAGCCCTAGTTCAAATAGTGGCTTTGTATCTGGAATAGCTGGGTGGGAGATGGTGGGAATGAGCAGTATGTCCCTGTGGACATATTCTGGGGGAGGGAATGGTGGTTTCGGTTTGCCGATTTGCACCTGTGTAACTGGAGGTTTGCAGGTCACAAATGTTGTAGATTGGGTGGTGTGGACTTTGTTGATCCAAACATGATGGTGATGGACCTTGTAGACTTGTAGAAGCCCACATACTTATGTGGAAGGGTTTAGAGCAAGAAATCTGGACAAAGTCAGAAATGGCCTAAAAATAAGGACATTTTTTAAATATTGCTCTTACAAACATAGATAGTTGATAGAATGAAAGGCTTTGCATTAGTGTGAATTTTCTGATGGGTAGGAAGTCTGAAACTCAAATGTCTGTCATTATTTTCTGAATTCAGTCGTCAATAACTAGACAGTGATTTGCCAGAAAACCAAAATAAATTTTATGAGGAATAGACAGAAAATATAAGGCAAAAATCTGGACATTCTGCAAAAATCTGGACAGTTGAGAGCTATGGTGTTAGATGCTGATGCTCATGGCTCCTTGAATGACAATCTCTGGAATTTGCCCTCTCCTCATAGGGAACATCTGGGATGGGAAATGCTGTACCGAAATTAATAGATTACAAAGAGGGATGATCCTTGGCAGGCAGTGGGACACCCCCCCCCCCCGCCAAAAAAAGTAGTGCTTAAAATTGTGATCTTAATTTAGCACAAAGATAAAAATATTCACGTTTTCACCATCATATTATGAAAAGAGAATTTGTACTATGAAGCATTATTTCTTGAAAAGAAAAATGATCAGGAGATGAATCAGGGGTCAACATTAGTTCAGTTTCTGTCTTACCACAAATACAATTTGTCTACTTGATTACAAACTCAAACAAATCTTTTGCTCTAATGAACTTTGTTTTAGAGAGTCTGACTGTTGAAATAAGCACTTCAAATCTTATCACAGTGGCAGCTGGCCCCACAGTTTGAAGTCAGTTTAATAAATTATTCAGCACATAGCAGCCAAAAGAAGAATGCTTGATTGTTGCTGTTAATCAGTTTAATGGGCAGAACAGACAGATGATAAGAAAAATGAAGGCAAAGTGAATTAGATGTAATTTCTATCCAGTTCTCTGTTAATCTAGCCCTGATCTCAAATAACCAAATAGCAGAACAGAATAGTCTTTTAAATGCTTCACAAAAACTGGCTGATTCAACATTCACATGAAACATTTTTCAGAAATTTCTTTATCCACTCTCCACAGTATGCTTTCTGAGGAAGACCAGCCAATTAACAAGAAAAACAGACTAGTAAGAAATCTTATTGTGAGGTAAAATTTGATCATTTATTCTATTTATGATGAATTAGGCGAGATCAAATGTTCATAGTCCTTACCCTCTAATCTGAACCAGTCATGCAACTCAAACGTGACCAACACATTTGATTTATATAGGAGGTGATTTGCTGACTGCCTCTATCCATTTGAAACATAGATGCCAGACCCAGTGTAAATTTCCATTTACTCATCCATTGATCCAAGTTGCACTTAAATAAGGCTAGGGAGGAATTCTGCTTCATATGGATGGGGAGTCTGTTCCAGAGAATGAGTATAGGCTGTTGTGTTCTCGGGGTTTGGAGGGACACTGAATTTTAACAAACCATCACTTAATAAAAGGCAATTTGCCTTGGGATAGCTCATAACTCTTACTGGTTTTACTGGGGTTATGAAGCTGATTTTGATTTTGAAGTAGACAGCTTTATGGTTGGACCTTACCAGGGAGGACGAGACATGGTGGGGGTGCAGTATTCTCCCATATTTGTGAGTACGAGGTCCAGTATGTCAGAGCCTCTAGTGGGCATTTTGACTATATGGTCAAGAGTGTTTGTATTTACGAAGTCCAGGAATCTCTGTACCTGTAAATCTGAGGTCATGGACGATTCATAATCTATAGAGGGATAATTCATGGGACTTGGAGGGGGGGATGACCTATAGCTGGCTAGGATAAGATACAGGATTTTGTCTGTGGTGATCTACACAAGGAGGGACTCCAGCACGTCATCCTGTTTGACCACCCTAGAGGTATGCTTGTTACTGATGTATATTGAGACCCTTCTACCTTTAGCCCTTTTCTGTGCAGCTACTGGTCTAAATGTCTGGAAGGCACTGAAACCTTGCACTGCCAAGGTAATCTCTGCTGCTTAAAACAATGTCTCAGTAATTCACAGATGTCTATATTCTCAAGCATGAGGAGGGCACAGAGGGAGTGAAGTTTTTTTATTTAGGCTCCTGAAATTAATCAATAACAGCTTAAGATTCAGTAGACTTGATTGTGCTACGTCAGTAGGTTTGTCAATTTGGGCTGGGGTGCCTTCCGTGCGGAGTCTGCATGTCCTCTCTGTGGTCGCATGGGTTTCCTCCGGGTGCTCCACTTTCCTCCCATATCCCAAAGACATGCTGTAGGTGGATTGGACACTCTAAACTGGCCCTAGGCATGAGTGTGTGCATATGTGTGCCTTCTGTGAAAGGTTGGGTGCCTGGCTGGCAACTCGACACTGTACAACTCCACTGCCAATCATGAGCGAACAGGCGATCCACTGTGGTGATCCCTAACTGGGGAAAGCCGAAAGAAGAAGAAGTAGGTTTGTCAGTTTGGCATTGCATAAAATGGACACTATGAAGATGGATAACGTTTTAGCCTATATTCAAAAGTCCAGAGGGGACAGGTGCACACCATCCTTGGCAAAGCTGCAAATATTGTATCCCCTTAGAATAACACCAGAAAGACATCCAGTTGTTAAAATCAATCGTCTTTTACTCATATTGTGGTATCATTCTACATGCTGGTAATGTGCTGCTCAATGCCAGGCTCATACCAGCCTGAAACACATAGTCTTGAGAGCTCCATAATGTCTCTCTTCATATAGTCCAGGGATTTATGTCTCAGGTCACAGGTCATTTACACCTACATGGAATATGATGGAATCATATGGTACCCATACCTCTCAACCTCTTAATGCAAAAAATCTGGACAAAGCTTGACAAAATGGGGGTACAAATATGGACATATTTTAAATATTGCTCTTATAAACTTAGAAAGTTGCTAGAGTAACAGGATTTGTTTTAATATACATTTTCTGAAGGATTTGAAGTCTGAAACTCAAATGTATGTCATTATTTAGTGACTTCAATCCTGAGATCATCCCAGTGATTTGCCAGGAGAAAAGAGGAACAGGCCAAAAATATGAGCCACAAATCTGGACATTCTGTGAAAATCTGTACTGTGGTGTAATGACTTGAGTGCATGCATGATTTGGTGATCTTGGCGCCAGATAATCAACTAACCCAGCTTCTCCTTGCTCAGCCTGTTTAGAGGAGCATCAGTATACCTTACAATGGAGTGACTGTATGTGCGGTGTTATGTGTTTCTTCTGAGCATTTTTGGGATTGTTGAGGCATAGCTTTGCCAACAGGTGGTCTAGATGATTTTTGTTGCTTAGGAAAATTGCTTTTAAGTGCTTCAGCATATATTATTCTGTGTATGCGTTATGTGCTATGTGAGGTGGGTATGATGTATATGGTCAGCTCACAGCATAAACCACTCGTTGCCACAATCAGCAGCAACCAATGGTCAAAGAAGGCTGTAAGGTCAAGAGATACCACTTGAAGACCTAGAAGTTGACTGGAGAGAAAACATAATATTTCAAGGAATTACTTAGGGGTCTAGCACCTCAAGAAGGAAAGAAAATAGGTAGAGATGAAGAAGAATGTCAGTACCTCAAAATAGCATGTGCACTGACTACAGAACAGATATTGTCCGGGCCAGGTATGGAAATAAAATACATAAAGAAAGTTGGTGGTGGAATGCAGAATTCCAGGAAGTCATCAAAAGAAAGAAGGACTACAGGAAAAAGTAGGCAATAGAAAAGACAGACCAAGCTAGGAAGGAATACTGGATGGCTAACAAAGAGGCTAAGAGAGGAGTTTCAATAGCAAAGACCAAGGCATCAGAGGAACTCTACCAGCTTTTTAAAAGTGACTCAGCAGATGACAGAAAGAAACTATATCAGGCTGCAAGGTAAAGACAGAAAGATAAACATGATATTTACAGTCGATACCCTTAATAAGGGATGCCAACAAAATCCTGCTCACTCGTCAACAGCACATCAAAGCAGATGGAAGGAGCTCTCCCAGCAGTTTTTGAATGAAGAAAAAACCCAGAGAAGCTGTACTGCCCCAGACGCAGCCTACAATGAAAGAAGAGGAATTGTCCACCATATAAGAAGTATGAACAGCACTATGAAAAATGAAGTCAGTGAAAGCAGCAGACTCATATGAGGTCCAATCATATATGAGAAAGATGATGGGAAAGATGGGGAGAAATGGCTCCTGAGGATACTCGTAGGATGGAGAGAAAGGTGTACCCCAGATGACTGGAGAATAGGCATACTAGTGCCAGTGGAAGCTAGATATGAGGAAAAGTCCACCCGGAGAAAGCATATGGCATGGTCCCAAGAAAGCTGATTTGGGCAGTCCTGTGGTGTTTCAAAGTCCTAGAAATATTGATAGAAGTAGTACAAGCTATGTACAAGGACCCAATGACTCAAGTACGAACAATGTTAGATCTCGCATCAGGGTTCAACTTTGAGGCCACTGCTGTTCATACTGGTGATGGTCTACATTATCAAACAGGTTGGAGGAGACAGATCAACAAAGTTGTTGTATGTAGACAATGTGGTATTACAGGCAGACTTTCAGTAAGAACTTCAGCAAATGATACAGCAATAGAATGCAAAACTGAATGTACATGGGATAAAACTATCTACAGATAAGACAATTGTCATAGCAGCAAATAGGGGATTAGAAGAAGCTGACAATTGAGATGGAAGGGAAAATAGTGGAACAGGTTAACAGCTTCAATTATCTGGGAGGGCTGGTTGAGGAGAAGTGAAGTCTGAATGAGGAAGTCAAAGCTAGAATCAGAGGGGCTGCAGCCAACTAGCACAGAGTGTCAGGTGTAGTATATGACAAAATGATGCCAAAGAAGCTGAAAAGTAAGGTGTACAAGACAGTGGTGCAACCAGTGCTACTGTATGATACAGATACTTGGGCAATAAAGGCAGATCAGTTTAGGAAGCTTGATATGCCTGAGATGGGTGATAGGATACACAATGTTGGACAGATGAAGAAATGCAGACATAAGAGCAGAAGCCAAAGTAGCTCTAATTACAGATAAAGTCAAAGAGAACAGTTTACTGTTGTTTGGGCACATGTGCAGAAAAGCAGAAGACAGTCAGGTGAAGAAAATTTGGGACAGACAGAAAGAGGGCAAGAGGGAACTTGGGTGTCCAGTAGAGGTAGACGGATTGTGACAAAGTAGACTTGTGACAGTCAGGCATGAGTGTTGAAGAAAGTAGAAGAGTGGCATTGAATACAGAAAGATGGTGACAACTGGCACAACACCCCAACATCATGTAGAAAATTAGGAAAAGGGGTTGATGATGATGATAAAGATAAAGATGGTGATGGTAGAGCTGAGTAAGAGAGAGAGGGGGCACAGAGAAGGAGACAGAGAAGGCATTGTAGCAGTGAGTGTGATAATAGGAGGTACTGCCAGCCATGCTAGGAGAAGTAGCGTAGTGGATGTATAATGTATGCCAGTGCAGCTAGTTAACCGGGCTGCGTCCTACATGAACTCCAAGAAGAGCTAAACCCAAACATAAAACTACTGTTCAATCTCAGCCTTACTACAGGATATGTGCCCAAAGAGTGGCATACAGGAACAGTGGTCCCTCTCCATAAAGGTGGTGCCTCAATGGATCCTGGAAACTATCGCCCCATAAGCCTGACTAGCTTGGTCTGCAAAGCTATTGAAAGGATCATCATGGACCTCATAAATAAAGATATTGGGGTCCTACAGACACTGGATCCTACTCAGTTCGACTTTGTTAAGGGCAGATCCTGCCTCTTAAACCTGGTTGATTTCTTTGAAACAGTCACCAAGGCCATTGACGATGGGAAGGTGGTCCACACAGCCTACCTGGACCTCGCAAAAGCCTTCGACACACTACCCCACTCGGGCATTATAGATAAGCTCACCAGCTTAAATATAAACCCCTATGTCACTAGATGGATTGCAAACTGGCTCAAGGACAGAACCCACATGGTTAGAATTGCTGGAGCCATGTCAGACTCCAAACCAGTTACAAGTGGTGTCCCACAAGGCTCAGTCCTGGGACCTCTCTTGTTCGGTATATATTTCTCAGAGGTACAGGCCAACATGGAAGGACTGTGGCTGACCAAGTTCGCAGATGACTGCAAACTGGGCGCCATAATCGACTCTCCAGCCAACACAAGCATCCTCCAAAAGGGCCTCATAGAAACAGACAACTGGTGCCAGAGCCATGGCCTCAAGCTAAATGCCAAAAGTGTATAGTCATCCCCTTTGGCAAAAACAAAGTGCCCACAAATTGCCACATAGGTGGTAATCCATTAAGTACAGAAGAAGTAATTAGGGACCTGGGGACCCAAGTTGATAGTAATCTCTCATTTGACAACCACATGGCCAAAGTGGTTAGAAAAACATTTTATATTGCCCACCTATTCATGAAGGGATTCACATCTAGATCAGGGAGGTCATCGTGCCTCTTTACTCATCCCTCATCAGGCCCATAATTGAGTACAATGCCCCTTTTGGGATGTACCTTACCAGACACCTGCAGCAACTGGAAAGACCCCAAAAGTACCTCACCAAGAGGATCAAAGGGCTCAAACAGATGCCATATGCTGCCCGGTTAAAGAAACTCCAGCTCTAGTCAGTGGCATACAGCCTGTTCAGAGGCGATCTGTGCCTGACGTATAAAGCCATGTCCAACCCGGAATTAATGGACATGCTGCACCTCAGAAAATCCAAATCCCATCAAGCTACGTGCTCGAGAGACTTGAACCTCAGCACTGAAATAAATAGGACATGCTGGAGGGACAGATTCATAACCCAGAGGCTCCCTTCACTGTGGAATAAAATCCCAGTCCAGGTTAGGCAAAGTCCCTCATTGACTCTCTTCAAGAGGAATCTTGATGAGTGGATGGGAGATCATAAGTTTACCCCGGGTATCACTTCTGTGTCACTGTTAGACAGAGGCACAATATACTAACCTCGAAAAAGGGCATAGCAAAATAAATTTAAAATGGGTGGCAAAAGCCAAACACATTCTGGCTAGGCTTATAAATGCCCTAGGGCAGATAGCCTAGTATGAACCTATGAACCTATGAAACGTTTGTAAATAATTATATGTAATTTGTATATCAAACTGATTTGTACAGATGCTTATGCTGAAAATGTATTGGTGAGGTTTGCTTGTGTTAAAATGTATCAACAATGTGGCCTGCTGGAAGAAAAAGAAAAGTACATGCATTATTCCAACTGAATTAAATGTATTCATTGTAACAGCATATACTGGAATGGAAGAGGTTAATTCACCTGACTTTGAAAAATAATCTTGAAATTAAATTATTTTACGGGTTAAGCCATAAATATGTTATCCCACAGTTTTGAAGGGAGCCAGAGACGCAATGCCTGTACTAAAGAATAAGGTGTAGCTCCTGTAGGAAGAGTGGAATGGTTTTATGGTTTTATGACTTACAGCAGCTGCACTACATCTGAGCAAACTCTATCTGTGTGTATGGTAACACATAGGTGCTAAAATCCTGTCAGCTTCAAGTGATAGAGATAGTGTGGGGAACAGAGTCAGATGACCAGATGTATATGATGTCATTCTGTACAGAAATAATATTTTACTGTTAGAGGAGACTCAAGTCTCAGGGGCATCTGTATTCTGTCTTGGATCTGACAAGAAGGACCACTCACACCCCCCCCCCCCACATTATCTTGCCTTGCTCTATTCAGTACTTAGTAGGAACAGTTATTCTTTTAGTCAATCAGGAATAGATAGTGAGGCTAGCTAAGTACAGTTTTTCTATAACTGTGTGAAATTTTCCATCAGTGTTATTTCAAATATCACCTGTGTCCGAAACTCTGGTGTTTACTTTAAATAGATATTTAGCATTTTCTTGTTCATTTATTATTTATTATTAAATATATTTAAACTTTTCATTGTGGCTGGTCCTTTTTTGAAAATATTTAAAGTTGAGAGTATTTGCATATATTTATTTGGTGATAACTGTGGCCATTCCTGAAAGCCTTACTGTTGGTCAATATTATCATTTGTATTAATATTAATTTCTCTCAGTATAATTGGGTGCAGTTGTAAGAGCCTTAACGTAGCTGTCAGGGGGCCTGGTGGCAGTGGTAACTACCTTAAAGTTTGGGTAGAAGGGGAGACAGCAGGTGGATCTGTGCCAGCCTTTCCTAGATGTGTGTGTGTGTGTGTGTGTGTGTGTGTGTGTGTGTGTGTGTGTGTGTGTGTGTGTGTGTGTGTGTATGTGTGTAAATCATATCTTAAAGAGTATGTGTGTGTGTGTGTGTGTGTGTGTGTGTGTGTGTGTGTGTGTGTGTGTGTGTGTGTGTGTGTATTAGCTGCTTGGAGCAGGGACACAAAACACTGGTTTCATAGGGAGGGTTTGGGAGGACTTAGCTTGGAACTCCAGCTAAGGACTCAACTATAAACTGTGCTAGTGGGGAGTCTAATTGGGAGTCTGGACAAATATAGAGAGGAACCAAACCCTGGACTGAGTGTGTCCCCTGGGTGCTCTTAAGGGAAATTGTGCTTGATGCAGAGAGGTCTGCGTATGGAAATACTGAGTGTATCCATTTGTATTCCAAGTGAAAGTCCCTCTCCAGTGTCAGTGGGGAGGATTCAGGCTCCTTGATTACTTGCCCAGAGTGGGGACATCACAGTGAATATACCCTCCCAGCTTCACCCTGACCTACCTTGATCTGTACATAGTTGACATATTTTCCTATCTTATTGGAGACATGTTTGTTTTTCTGCTAGCTGTACTTTATGCATTTTATTGTGGTTATAAGTTGTCTGCCACAGCTGCATGCTATTTCAGTATGTCAGCAGTTCTTCCTAGTGGAATGTTGTTCATTGCTAGAAAAACTAGAGAGCATAAGCAGCTGTTGATGTGTAAAAATTCTGGCAAAGGACCAATGTCAAAGGCACCCTGGATGGTACTGGAGAAGGTTAATGTGTATAAACACAGGCAGCAAATGTCAAACCAAATGGAGATATCAGGACCTGCAAATACAGTAACACCAGAGTATGCAAACTGATTAATTAGCATAGTGGGTTACTGCTACTGTGTTCTGTGTCAACGGTTAAGAGTTTGAAACCTTTCAGGTTACAAAACCAAACCCTTTATGATACCTGGAACTGGGGAGCAGGTAACCACTACTTGATTCCAATATATTCCTATCAGCAGATATATTTTTTAAATGTTGGAGTCATTTTAGGTGATTTTACAAATTTAAAAATGACAAGCAGCTGTTCAGTTAGCGTTAATGATATAAGCCAGATCTGTAATGGCAATGCAGTATGTTGTCAAACAGGACATTATAAACATTACATGTTTATAATCAGCATTGACAATGATGCCAAATGTACCGAATTTGTCCTGTAAGAACATGAACTGACATGAATCTAGAACTGAAGTCATTCCATTGCATGGAGTAATATCCCAAAACATATGTTTCAGGCCTGCATTGATAGTGAAACAGGCAGTACCTTTGTCATCATTCGTCTGGCAGGAATCTATTGCAGCAGAGAATAAAAAGTATTGCAGGGTACTATAAGTTATGTATGAAGAAGTTTAAAAATGAAATAACTTTTTTGTACATCATCTATAAAACAGAATATTCTAGTACAGTTTCAATGGTTAAAGGTGGCAATCATGTAAGAAGCGTGATAATGGGGTGGGACATAAAGGGACAACATAGGCTCATAAATTATTGGCTTTCAGGAAGTCTGATTTGTATTACCCTGTATTGGAATTTTGAAATATAATGATGGTTTTAAGTCAATATCTTGTGAAACATAGAAGTTATGATGTCTTTGAGGGTGGGATGGGTGGCATGAGACCCTCATGTGTAGTTTTTAAAGGTTTGATGACATCTAGTGGCCAAACTGGTATAAGGTTGAAATACAGTGGCTTTTTTTGAAATACTGTGTCTTGATCTTTATTCTTTTATATACTGCTACTGTTATTCTTAAATTTTACGTTATTTGTAGTATTATACATTAAGAATTATGTATGAATTTTGTTATTTTATATGTATGTTCAGTAAGGTCTAGCAAATTATAATGTTACATTAATTTATATAAAAGAAGCAATATTTATGTCTCTAATCTATACTTTGAAAAAACAAAATATGCAGGTAAAACCAGAAAGTTTGACTTGAATCCTACTATCACAAATTAACAAGAAAAAAAGAAAAGTAAGGGGACTGTTTATTACCCTATGAAGCTGCTTTTTTGTTTGTCATGGTGCTGTTTAGAATGTGTGCTGCCCCTTTTATTGGCTTCCAGTCATTGTCCAGAAGAGTAGGTGGATATGAAAATATTTTTAAATAAGACAGTAGCATAGATAGAAGCATTTGTTTCTTTAAGTTAGTGACTGCTGATGTTGAAATTTTTGATACTAGAAATATTTGTAATACAAGCACTTAGTGTCCAGTGAAGTGCTGAAAGAAAGAAATGACAAAACAAAACTGAGTAAGCAATATAATTTATACTGCCAAAAAGCTAAGAACGATTTTCTAGCATTTACATTCTTTATTTGCTTATGAAGTTGTACAAATGGATCCATATCACTGTCATATGTGAGAAACAGAAATTATAATTTCTTCCCCTGTGCACTTCAGCAATGCGTGCTAACCCTGTACCCAATCCTATTCATGCCTCTAAACCTAATGTACATTCTAAATTAGAAAAGCACATCCACTACAAAAGACAGCTTAGCTGCTCACCATGCTCACACACATGCAAACACACACACACACACACACACACACACACACACACACACACACACACACACACACACACACACACACACACCTACTATACATCCCACTTACCTATTTTGATGAAACACACATCTGACAAAACGTCCATTCAACAAACTTAATGTTTGACCAAACTGCCCTGCACTTTCACCTGTCGACCAAAGCTATGATGGACCAAACACACAACACTCGTGTGTGTGTGTGTGTGTGTGTGTGTGTGTGTGTGTGTGTGTGTGTGTGTGTGTGTGTATATATATATATATATATATATATATGTGTGTGTGTGTGTGTGTGTGTGTGTGTGTGTGTGTGTGTATATATATATATATATATATATATATATATATATATATATATATATATATATATATACACACACACACACACACACACACATATATATATATATATATATATATATATATATATATATATACACACATATGTAACAAAAGGAAATACTGCTAGCCCAGCTATCTGGAATTTTGTAAGTAACTGTGTGTCATTTGTGAATGTCAACATGTCATGTAAGATGCTTGTTTTGCAGATGTATTAGAACTGTATGTCATATTGTACAGACGTGTGCTGAAGAGATATTTTGTAAAGTGCTGAGCAGAAATGTATATACACTATTGTAACTGTTTATTGCATATATTTTTAACAATAGAAAGTGCAACACAAGAAGTTAACTTCAGAAGAATAGTTGAGATTGAGTTACTTAATGGTTGGGCCATAAAAAAGAGATGTTATCTTTTAGTTTCAGTGCAACAGGAAACAATGTCTAGAAGTAGAAGTTTTTTGTATTGTCTTTAAATGTGGAGGAATGTAAATTATTTTACAACTTCCACCATTTGCCAAAAGATGTAAGAAGAGCCCTTGTTTATGTATCTTCACAGGTAGATGCTGTTGTTTTTGAGCCTGGGAGCTGAAGTCAGATGACAAGAAATTATATCCTTCTGCAAGAATCCCAGCAGTAATGTTTGGGATATTAATTTAAGAACTCTCTGAGAGGGACTGAGCATTCTGTATTTTGTCTTTGACCTGACAAGAAGACTCATTCACTACACTTGCCTTGCTCTATAAATAAGTTAACTAGGGTATAGTAATTCTCATAGACTCAGTCAGGAATATAGCAAAGTATAGCATAGATGATTTCTGTATTTATTTGAGACTGTCCTGCAATGTTGTTTTAAGTATTTCGTGTGTTTTTAAACTCTGATATAACTGTGATTATTTACTGAGTATTTTCTTGTTCTTTTATTATTTATTATTAAATATATTTAAACCTATCATTGTGGCTGATATTTGTGAGACATACTGAAGTTCTGAGAGTACTTGCATATTTATTTGATGACACTGTGGACCACTCCTAATAGCCTTGCTCTTGGTCAAACTACCATTTGTATTGATAGTAACATTACACAGTAAGGTTGGGCACCCTTTGTTAAGGGCCTTAAAGTAGCTGATAAGGAGTGACTGGTGGCAATAATAACTACCTTATAGTCTGGGCAGAAGGGAGTATAGCTAGTAAACCTGTGCCAGCCTTTCCCAGGTGTGTGTGTGTGTGTGTGTGTGTGTGTGTGTGTGTGTGTGTGTGTGTGTGTGTGTGTGTGTGTGTGTGTGTGTGTGTGTGTGTGTGTGTGTGTGTGTGTGTGTGTGTGTGTGTGTGTGTGTGTGTGTGTGTGTGTGTGTGTGTGTGCGAGTGTGTGTCAGCTACTTGGACAGGAACACAAAGCACTGGTTGAACAGAGAGGGTGCTGGAAGCCTTGGCTTGGTCACTCAGCTAAGATCTCAACTCTATACCTGTGCCAGTGGGGAGTCTTACTGGGACTCTGGAGAAGGAGAGAGAAACCAGCCCTAGACTGACTGTGGTCTCTGTGTGCTCTTAAGGGAAACTGCACTTGATGCAGAGAGCTGCTTCTGGACATATTGTGTGTGTGTGTATATATATATATATATATATATATATATATATATATATATATATATATATATATATTTATCTATATAGGACCGCTACAGCATACTGAAAGCCCAAAATACTGAAGACCAAAATCCTGAGACCAAAATCCTGAAAACTCAAAATCCTGAAAACACACTGGATACCAACTCTTACTATATTCCAGCAGAAGTACCTCCAGAAACATATTACCCTTCAACCTATACGTGGGGGGGGGCAAGCCCCTCTGCACCCCCACACTCCCTGTTACTTAAATATAAGAACTCCGAGATTGCACTTCAGTGCACTAAGTGAATCTCAGAGTTGATATATTTAAGCAGTATATATATATATAAATATATATATATATATATATATATATATATATATATATATATATATACACACACACACACACACACACACACACACACACACACACACACACACACACACACACACACACACACACACACACTAACATCTTGTGTTGTAGAGAATAGATTTACCTTCAGCTGGTCGACTAACACAAATGTTAACATCCTGAAAGAAAACCATTCCACATTGAAAATGGAAACATTGACTTCCTAGTATGCATGTGAGAGGTTGCTTCTTAGGGCACACAAATATTACTAAAAAAAAAAAAAAACATGAGCAACATCACTTCCATGTGGGGACTGCACCCTCCACACCCCCTGCTAATTATATATACCAACTCTGACATCACACAATCCCTGGGAAAAGGGAATATTTCCCATGCCCAGGGATTATCTCTCACACACCTGTAGACTATTTGTATAGTTGACCAAATTCCGTCAATTAAACAGGCAGCCAAACTCCCTGTTGACCAAACCTGTGGAACCCAGAGAATATGATATATGGCTTTAAGTTTGTATTGTGTCTGTCCAATTGTGTTATTGAAAACAATAATTGCCATTTGAGCATGTATTAAGATGGTCCCTGGAAGGCTAAAGAAAGCAAGTATGTTCCTCAAGTCAGAGGTTCCAACTATTTTTCCTAAGATTCAATGGCCCATTTGGGATCTATGGTGGGTGTAGCCTAAGGCAGGTTTAAGTAGCTGAAAAGAAGACTTGCCAATACCTGCTGCTTTGACTTTTAATTTGTAGTCTGTTCTTAGAAAGAATGTGTGGGAGAGACCCTGTTTGGTAGAGATATGTCTGCGGATTGTGAATTTACTAACTCCGAGCCCCATACCTCAAAAAAGTGGAGAACATGGTGTATCACAACCTCAGATTTAATATAACATTCCCCTTGCACTTTTAATTTTACTATTTTGAGGATCACACATTCCTTAAAATTTCAGCAGGCAGCTGTTCTTGGTCCTCAGGTTTCAAAAACACTTGTTTGCTTAAAATAGAGCTTGTCAGTGTTTGTAGGAGGCCACATTAACAATCAAGTCTGGCTTTTCTGAAATGAGTAATTAAAGAAAATGAATGCATTCATTGAGGCCTTTCTATAACACAAAATTAACAGATGTTTATGAATGCTTACCAACCTTTATATCAAAATTTTTCTGGTATGCTTTCTGAAACTCTGAAGAATTTAGAAACCAAAATTAAAGCTATAACTTTTGACAAGTTTAACCACTATGAAAATGATTATGTCAACAACTGCATATTCAGTTAGCAACACAAAGCTTTTAGGAATAGTAATTAATGAAAGACTTACTTCTTGGGGCAGCAGTAGAGATGTTTAATGCAGAAGCAAACAGTACAATATAATTTAATTGTACTGCATCCTCCAAATTTAAAAGAGTTCTTCTGAGTCAGAAGACTGTATTGTGTTAGTGCTAGGGTATGATGCACTTTGTCTAAAGTTAACTATCCACTTGCTAAAAAACATTAAAACCAGTACAAAAGAGGAGGATCTAAACACAGACAAATGTCCAACAAGGTGCCTGTAGCTCAAGGGAAAGGACTTAACACAGTTTAGACACTATAAATGGAATTCATTTGTCTAATAGAATACTAATTGAGGATGACATTTTTGTTTAATGAAAAGGACTTTCTTTCATCCCAGCAGTATTATAATTGATTTTATGTGACTGTGGACATGGGAGTTTTGCAAAAACTGAATTTTTCTTGTAGAAATGATGTGTTTACTGAAACTACGTCAAATTCCACTTTTGTCACAGTATTGTACAGTGTAAAACAAACATCTGAGAACGCTGTTTTAGTGGATTTTGAGAAGAATCACCATTTGTTTTTTAACAGTAAAATTTTAGCTTGAAACAAAATAGAAAGTGGCCTTATATACTCTTAAGACAGGCACCATTGTACTTAATAAGGAGGGCAAAGGTGTGGCAGTTGTAGTTTATAATACAGAAGGCTGTTTGAAAGGCTTTAAACACACACATTTCAGATGTTAATTTTATGTTCCAATGAAAATGCAACAGATAGATGCAAGTATTAACTGCATTCATTTTGTAAGACTCCTTTGAGAATGGTACCATTAGCTTACAGACATCTGGATTTTTTGAAAGCCGATGCATCTGTGGGTAGCACGCTGGTATAATTGTTAGCACTGCTGCCTCACAGTATTGGGTTCTGCAGTTTGATTTCCAGCTGGGCTTCTTCCATTCTGGAGTCTTTATATCCTCCCTGTATCCATGTAAGCTTTTGCCTGGTCTTTGAGTTCTTGTATACATCCTTTGATGGGCTGGTGTCCCACTCAGGGCTAGTAGCTCTGCCTTGTGCCCCACAGTGCTTGCTGGGTTAGGTGGCAGCACTCTGCAACCTTGATTTAGATAGAATGGGAATGAATCAATGAATGAATGACTGAATGATGTACATTTCCCCCTCCAGGTATCTGTTGATGAAAATACACAAATCCCTAGTTTGTGCTGCTGCTGTTACACCTATGATTTCAGGAAATGAAAGTTTAACAGAACAGTTATTCATTTAATTTATCTTAATGAATACCTAAGGCTATTACTTAAGTCAGATCGCTTTTGCATGATACAACGTGGCTGCTACAAATTTTGCATAAAATTCAGCTGTGTATAATATTCAGTAATCATAACTTCAAGACAATTTTATCTAAAAGCTTTGTGAAAGGGCATTTTGCTTGTGGCCACTGCAGAATTTGTAATATCATGAAACAGCTAACAAAGTTTTGGCTTTGTTCAAAAGACACAGGCTCTGTCATACAGCACTTTACTGTCAGCATCAATTTATTTATCATGCTTTTTGTACATATGGCAGCTACTGTGCTGGCAAACAACCAAACAAACCATTTAAAATCATATTATACAACAACCCCCCCATTGATATTCCAAAACGTGCACGCTAATTGGCAAGCGTGCACGGTGTAAATCAGAGTTATAGTAATGGAAAAAGGTCTGGTCGCCCGGACTTTTTCCATTAGTATAACTCCGTTGCTTTTTTTAAAGTTGTCTCGCTATGTTAAACCCATTTAACATAGCGAGACACTTTAAAAAGCAATGGAGATCTTGCTTTCTTCGTTGCTTTTTTCAAAACTGTCTCGCTATGTTAAATGGGTTTAACCTAGTGAGATAGCTTTAAAAAAAGCAAAGGAGATTCTCCGTTGCTTTTTTTAAAGCTGTCTCCCTATGTTAAACTTGTTTAACATAGCGAGACAGGCTGTAAAAAGCAACGGATATCTTGCTTTCTCCGTTGCATTTGCCCACAGCTCTGATGTACTGCGTAAATATACGCATGCGCAGTACATCAGAACTGCCACAGAATACCCAGACAGCTGTGGAAGGGCAGCAAGGAGGCATTATACAATGCCATTATTTAAGAAAAGTTATTATTTTTTTCTTAAATAATGTCATTGCATAATAGCAATAACTCACTTCTGGGTGTGCGTACTTCTGGATTTACCTATGGTTGGCTTTGTTTGGCCACTCGGGCTTCGTCCTTGTGACCAAACCACACCAACCGTGGGTAAATTCAGAATTATCCACACCCAGGCGTGGGTTATTGCTATATTATAGAACATCTAATGTACAAAATGTAACACAAAGCAATGATTTTATATAGTCATCTGTTTTCCAGGTGTAGGTCATTATTTACTAGATACAATTGTATTATAGAAATAGAAGTAGTGGCATAGATAATCATCTTAAAATTACCAGATTTGCAATTCAAAATGTTTTTAACTGTCAGACCTTAAAGACACTTTTTGAGTTGAACTTTTTTGAAACACAGTAAGCTTTTATGCCTCTTTAAAGACAACTCATGTAGTTCTTCTAAGATTGGGTGGCCTCTAGTGGCCAAGCTGAGATGAGTTTGAAATACTCTGTTTTGATTTTGTTTTTATATATTGGCAATGTTATTCTTAAATGACACCTATAAATTTCTGTTTTGTCAGTATTCATATTTTTTTTTGCAATACACATTAAAGGTTGTATACAAATACTTTAATTTGCAACTGTATTCAGTCAATTTTAGCAAACAATTATATCACACTGATTTATATAAAGGAAAGCATTATGTCTAATTTAGATGTTGAAAAGGCTACTGTATGAAACCTGTTGTTTATTACTCTGTGGTGCTATTTTTTCCAGAACCTTCTGTTGCTCATGTACTTCCTTTTGTTGTTTTTAAATGTTGTTAATGAGTTGCTTAAATTATTTTTGTGAGCAGCAACTGGGTCTAAAGTTTAAGCAGTGATTTGATAATGAACTTCTCTTTTTCTTCTTTTGTTTGTGTTAATTTTAAGAACTATGTTACTAGATCTTATGTTGGCCTTTATATTACATGTACAAATGTTCAAATGGAAATTAGTAAGTCATTGCATAAACATAACACAGGCCCTCTTTAAGTGGACTGTAACATACAAAGTAGAGATATAATGCCTTTATCTTGTCAGAGTAGTTCATACTTTCTAGTCCCGGTATTTTCTTTATTAAGATTATTTACACTTCCTTGAACAGCTTGTTTTTAGACTGCAGAGTACTGCATTATATTCTGCAGCTAGCCTCATCAATTAAATGTTTCAAGGTGCAATGACTTCAAACAATCTACTGGTTACACCTTTAAGAAAAGTTGTGTTACAGAGTAAGCCTTTCTAGCTTTGGCAGCAGCTCGCTGACAAGTGCTTAGTTTGCTGTCTAATGACTCCCAGATCTGCAGATCCTTATTTTGTTTCACTATTTTTAGTATTTCTACACTGATTTTGTGATTCAAGAGCATATCCTTCACCAGATTCTGTTCCTGCTGTATCATGGCAAGCGATATACCCATAGATGCTGGTTTATGATCTAAAAGGGTCATCAGCCTCCACAGTTCTTGTATGGGGAAATTCAACATACTTCAGTTCAACAGTGCTCCAAGATGTGTGTGTGTGTGTGTGTGTGTGTGTGTGTGTGTGTGTGTGTGGAGGGGGGAGGGGTGTAACTGAATGCACTCGTATACACCTTATCATTCTTCTCCTGTACCATTTCTGGCAGAGTCACCTTGGATAGGACAGTACCTATAACGTATCTCTTCTGGCTTAGGAAAGCTAAGTGCATGCAATTTTCTGGCCTGCAGTACAAATTTAGAGGTTACTGTCATGCAGGACTGACATATGCTGAGTCCATAGTTATCAACTTTATTTTATCAAGAGTTAGGGACACAGCCAAAAATAGCAGGGGGTAAAGGCCCTATCAGTGTAAGGCTACCAGTCTCTTTTAGTTATTACCCAATTATAAGTTAGCACAGAATTCCAGTAGCGAAAGTCGATCTCTAATTGACAAGGACTGAAGTAGAACCTCCATATTTTTGAGGACATCAGTATAACCAGACATCACACTTCTGGGACATGTACAGATAAAATGACTTTACAAAGAATAATTCTAACAGTCTACATAGATTAGTCTGAAAGATTCACCATGCACTGACCTATCTGGCTGATTCCATCTCCTCATCAATCACAAGTCCTGTTATTTTTTTATTGGCTGTACTGTAAGAACAGAGATTTCTTATGCCTACCAGGTCTTTGTATGTTCCCCTCAGCTTTGCAACCTTGGAGTTAGTAAAATGGCATAGTAGTTGAACAAGGAAAGCACAACTCATGAATGCAGAAGGAGGTCTGTCAAAGTCTGAAGGAGGCAGGTAGTCTGAAGCAGGTATCAAACCATCACCATAGCAAATAATAGGATGCATATGGGGCCACTGAGCATTGAGGAAGAATATTTGTTGCTGTTTGGCATTAGAGAGGATTACCTGGAAGTCTTCTCAAAGTTTTGTGTGAAGGAAGGAGGCAGAAAGAATTACAAGGGTGCAAAGACAATGGCTAAGAATATGAGTTCTTAAGTGAAAGAGAAGTCTGTACTGAGGGTGAGAATTCCAGAGTTAAAGAAAAGTTTTACTGTGAGCAGTGCAAACACTATAAAGAACTGTTGGGATTTGTTAAAGTGCAGTTCTTTATAGTGTTGTTGATGCAACCGGCAACCTAAGACTCTTGGTTAAAGACAGAATTGTTGAATTCTACTTGAAATTCTACAATGGCTGAGAATGCATGTAGAAAAACATTTTTTGTAACTAACTTTTCAGACTACTTGATCTTTCTGAGTTTTTCCCAACCCCCATAAAAAGAATGCAAGCTCTCCTTGAGTGAAATAATTACTGAGTGACTGATAAAGAGAAGAAGGCCTTCCTGAGGACTGTTGAAAACCTTTGTGTCCTTAATGAGATTTACTTGAGAACCCTTACGGCATTCAGAAATTTTTAGGAAACATTTGTATCTATATATGGTTTGCTCTGGAAAAAAGATTCTTCCATGGCAATAAGAAGGTTTACCATGAATGAGTTTTCTTTTGGTTTCCTGTGAAGCCAAAACCTGTGCATTGTTTCTCTTTTTTTTTTTTGCTACATCCTCACTGTAAAGTGTAGGTTTTGTGCTCTGTCATCATGGAAAAAATGTTTACATTTTTGTAAACTCTGATAGGACTCTAGTGAGCTTTACTATAGCCATCTAGGAAAGATGGGCAAACACTGGTGTATTGCCAGAAGTACCTAGCTCATACTTTCTCTTAACAAAAGATTTAAGTAGTTCAAATAATAAAAAGTCATTGTAGAAAATGACCCGGAGGAGCCCATAGTTGAGAATACATCAAGGGAAGTAAGTGAAGAAACTGAAGAAGTAAGAGAACTGCTTATTGGAGACAAGGGAGCTTGAACGGTGTCTTCAGCTTCACCCTGTTACACCAAAGCAGAGAATCAGTCAGAAGCAGAAGCAGTTTTCTAAGCGTAAGGAAAGGAAGAAAATTACCAAAATAGAGAAAGATAAACTTCTGATTATTCCTGGTGGAAGAAAATTATTTTTGTGAGTTACCTTTTTAAGAGAATGAATGAAATGAAGGGGAAACCCTTTACAGGTATTTGTAGAAGAAGAGGCTGAGACTTCAACTTCACATCAGAAAACTGAGAAAATAATGCAGACTTGGCTAACCTCTAGATAAGCCATGTCTGTTTTAGTAAGACCCAGTAAAAAAGATAATGCAGGAAATAGAGCTAAAGAAGATGTAACAAGCACAGATAAGGAGGCAAGGAAACAGAACGGTCCCATTTTACACCCGTACCTTGGCTTAAGAAATGATCTTCTCTACAGTATAACCGGAATAATGGAAATTATATTGAGCTGGTTATTTAAGTTTCATCCTTGTCCCTCATGGATAAGGGTAAGATGTAAACTTTCTGCTTATCTCTGAGTTATTCGTACTTAAAATATAAGGGCTAATACTTTGTGGGAATGTATGGGTAAGCTTCTAAAGATCCATACAGATCAGTCACCTAATAAGTACTCATGAACCTATGAATGATTCAGCAATGCTGAGAGATGTTATTCAGCTGTTATGGTAGAGAATGCCTTGCCATAAAATACCCTTTTTTGGGATGGAACGTTGCATTAATTACTGCCCATTTCCCTCGACAATAACTGCTGATAAAAGGTCTGCAACCCAAGACAGTCCATATAGGCTTTGATCTTCAAGCATTTTAACTTTAAGATCCATCACTGTCATGACCACAGGCACTTATATGTGGATTGCCTGTCTCTGGCTTATAGCCTACGAAGTGGGACAAGAACTGGTAGTTCTGTATGGGGGAGGGGTCATGCTGTGTAGTGATTAAGCCAAGGAAGCACACACTGCAGAATGCAGAGAATGTGTCAGGGAGTCTAGAGGAGACAGTCTGAAGCAAGTGAACAAACCCTCTCCATAGTAGCTAATATACAGAAACTGCCCCTTGAGAAAGTAGATTTCCTGTATTCTGGAACTATAGCTGATTGCCTAGAATCTCTATGACATTTTGTGTAAAGGAAGAAGGCAGAAGACACAGGGGAATGCCTAAAACTGGGAGTTTTGAAGTGAAAGAGAAGCCCTTACTATGTGCTTGAGAGTTCTGAAAGGAGAAAACTTTTTACTATGAGTGAGAACTGCATACATATTGAAAGGCTGTAGGAACGTGTTATAGTGCAGAGGAACAAGGAGAGGGACAGAGAGAGAGAGAGAGAGGGGGACAGAGGGACAGAGAAGGCTATCATCCCAAATACCCTTGTGGATTGATTGGTGAATAAGGTACTGTTTGATTTAACAACTGTTCATCTTTGGGCTTAAAGACTTAAGCTAAGCATTTGTTTTATGTTTTCACAAGTGTATTCTTTTCAAATTGTATTTTATCTTGATTTTAGGAGGTACATTTTAATTTCTTTTCAAAAAAAGGAAATACAGTTATGTATGCTAATGCAAGCTGAAACTCACGTCTCTGCATTAAGACAGTTTTTCTGAAGTAATTTCACTTGAAATGCTATAAGTAAGAACAGAGTTGGGGGTACAGAGGGGGTTACCTCCCTACACAGTGTTTTCCTTTACATTTCCTCTTTCAATTAGATGGGTAAGTGTTCTGAGAAATCTGACTCATCTATTTTTCTTTTACGGACTTACGGTTCGGCTTCTTACAGTGGATCTGATTATTCTCTATGTCATATATGTACTTGCCTAGATTACTGTCAGATCCCATAAGACAAGTGCCACTATATTTTTTTCTCTTCGAGTGGATAGCATACCCTCAGATCATCTTTGTGGATGGAGTGCATGTCTTATAATCTTGAATACCCTCAGATTTTTGAAGATGGTGCAGAATTTGTTGCTAAGGTCTCTTCAATAAATTTGTATCATTCATGTATTATTTCACGTCTTTTACAGTCACCAGTCTCCTTTTAGTATTCCTCATAATTAAAGAAGACATTGTTGTTATCCACTGTTTCAGCTGCTAGTCTAGTCTTATAGTCTGATATATCTGACCTGATTAGTTTAGTAAGAGCTTTCTGCATTTTATTCAAGTTGTTTTTATCAGAATTAGGATTATTACCTGTTATATAGTTTATTTTCTTTCTTTATATTTCTGGAAATACTGTTTAATTACATCACTAAACTTTTTGTAAGAATTCACATTATTAAGAACTAGTTCCTGATATATGTTAGCTAGAAGGCTACTTAATTCTGAATGATTATGTTTAGGATAGTCTATAAAGAAAGAGGCATTTTTTAAATTGTTGAAAACAGTTTTAGGTTGTGAGGTTTTACCATGGTCAGCATTTATTACTGACAGGGATAAACATGGCAGAAAAACAAAATGACAGGGATAAACATGGCAGAAAAACAATCAGAAACAGTGTTTATTTATTATTTATAATGAAAATATACATGAAAAAGAAAGCAACACTTGTCATTATAAAATCAGCTATATTAATATCCCTGGTTAAGCTATTAACAGTTCATCCTAAGTTATTTTGATTAAAGAAATCCAGTGGAATTTGTAATTGTTTGTTGGTATTATGCAAATACACTATGGGGAAACTGACATATTAAGGGTACAGCAATTATCCAAGTGTATTTGTATGATTCAGGATGCCCAAGGGAATGCTATTATTTTCCAGTTTTAATTATAAGGTGCTTTTGTGGTCTGTAGTTCCTATGGAATGGTTCCATCATACCAAGTGATGCTAAATTCTGATTTTCCTGCTATACTTTTTATATGCAGAAGTTCCAGTTCAGGGATATCTCCTATTAGTTTTCCTTTCAAATAGTTTTGTATAAATGCTAAGACATAGCACTTACTTTCTTTGCTCAGCAGCCAAGAAAGGAGACAAAATTTGATAAATTACATACAGGATTATAATCATTAAACAAAGATTTGTTCATACTCCATATATATATATATATATATATATATATATATATATATATATATATATATATATATATATATATTCTTAATACAATGAAAGGTTTCAAGATTGTCCACCTCTTTGTTTAAACTTCTTCGGCTGACAGACTCCCTGCTGAGTTCCTTCAAATAGGCGCCAAAGCTATCGCCTATCCAATCTCTATACTTTTAAATAGATCTATAATTGAAGGAACTGTTCCTTCTATCTGGAAAATATCTCATATTATTCCACTCCACAAAGGTGGGAACTCCAATGACTTCTCTAACTACCATCCGAGAGCACTTCTATCCCCTCTTGCAAAAATATTGGAAAAATGCATACATAAACAACTACTAAACCACCTTCTCCAAAACAACCTACTTGCTTCCTGTCAGCATGGATTCAGACCTTCCCACAGCACCACCACTGCATTGCTCTCCTTCACTAACTCCATTAACTATAACTGCAATAACAATAGACTATCATCTGCACTCTTCATTGACTTATCTAAAGCTTTCGATATGGTCAATCACCAACTTCTTCTGCACATTCTTACTTCTCTCTCACTCAATCCTCCTTCCATAACCTGGTTCACATCTTACTTAGATAATCGACAACAAGCAGTTCTCTGGAAAAACTCTCTATCTGATCACCTTCCTATCTCTGTAGGGGTTCCTCAAGGCTCTATCCTAGGCCCCCTACTATTTTCCATTTTTATTAATGACCTTCAAACAGCTATCTCAAACACTAACTGCATTCAATATGCAGACGACTCTACAATAATCTGTACAACCACCTCTCAAACTGAACTCCAGTCTATTACCCAAAAAGCTTTTAACACCGTTGAACAATGGTTCTCTCAACGCTGCCTGCTCCTTAACCCTAAGAAAACTAAACTGCTACTCTTCTCACCAAGCCGAAAGTCTTCCCCTATTCATTTCACTCTCACTTCCAACAATGGTACTCTTATCTCTCTGGATCTAACCACTAAGCTATTAGGAATAACTATTGACAACAATCTCAACTTTGATTCTCATATCAACAATACAATAAAATTAGTTAACAAAAAAATAGGTTCGCTATATAGAATCAAACCCTTCCTCACTCCACTAGCTAGGACCACAATAGCTAGAACGCACCTAATCTCTACTCTACTCTATGCCTCACCTATATTTACCAGTCTCTCTAAAAATAACCTCGATAAACTAATAACATCCTATAATAATATTGCTAGATTTGCTACAGGATTCCCCCTTCAGAACCCATCACTGCCTGAACCTAAAACAACTAGGATGGCTCGAACTCCCTAACCACCTCAAACTCCAACAGCTTACTATAGTGCACAAGACCCTTTACCAACCTAACAAAACCCCAATACTTACCAGTCTCATTATACCATACAATAACCTGAGACACCTACGCTCTTCAAACAAACTTTTGATCAATACTACTAAAACTAACAATGTAGCAGGTGATTCACTGTTCTCCAATGCTGTTGGAAAAATATGGAATAAACTACCGACTGAGATCACATCTCTCACGTCTCTCCCACTGTTTAAAACGAATCTAAAACTATCTCAATAATCACTGGCTATGCTCTTGTACTAACCCAGACTAACCCTGTCTCCTCTTTATTTTCTCTTTCTCTTTCTCTTCTCTTCTCATTTCTACTCTCCCTATAACACTAATACCTTTCCCTACTCACCTTAAAGCATTTTTAGCAAACTTTGTTATATTTATTGTAATTACTATGTATGACTTTACTATGTATGGTTTTACCTGTTTCGTGCTACTATAATCATTGTTTAACGATTATATAAACATGTAATAAATACTGGAGCTTTTCTCCCCGGGCCTCTACTGAAAATGGACATATATCCAGCTAGACTAGCCCGGTCAACAAATGTAAAATAAAATAAAATAAAAATAAAATAAATTCTTGCTGCTGGCAGTTACCTTTATGCCAGTTTTCCATCGATCATTTTGCCACACTTTGCCTGGTGTTATTTATACGGGCCAAAAGGGAATGGAATCTTCCTATTCAGCACTTTTATTCTGTGGGCTGACAGGTGCAACCCATCTGCTATAAGGCAGGCTGGTGATGCAACTCATGCTAGAATAACAGGCATCGAAATCCTTACTTATGGCACCAGGACCATACCTTTGACCTAAAAGTCAGAATTTTTGTTTAACTCTCAGGTGTTATTTAAGGACAAAATAGGACCTCACTAGGCATGTGTGTTATTTTGTTTGCAAGAATTTTGTAAAGTATGACCAAATTCGGGTTTATATTATATAATCAAAAAGTCAGTTCAGTGAATGGCACTTACATCGAAAATGCCGTTCATCGAACTGTTCATAGTGAGATCGTTGTACATTGAAGATTGTAAAATTTGCCCTTTCCACACTGTAGTGTGATCTTGGAGTTGGTATAAATAATAGTGGTGGGTGTGGGGGGGGGGACATCCCCCCCCACAAGAGAGAATTCCATGAACAGCATTTTCAGTGTCAGTGCTGTTTGCTGAACTGACTTTTCGATGATGTAATATAGACCCACCAAATTCTTCTGCATATCAGCAAGTGCTAACCTCCTCAGATTGTTGTCTTCCCCCACTAACTATAATTTTGCATAGATGTCTCAGATTCTGTTTAATGTGATGACCGGGTCCCTTATTTTTGACTCTAGTCAGCAAGTTATGTTCAGTTTGGCAGTTTTACAGATTGTTGACTTGGTGATTGCAAGTGTACCCTTGGGGTCACCTGGCTTTAGAACATTTTACTATATTTTAGAGCTTGGCTGTGTTTAGTAGAACAGCCCCCCCCCCCATCTTTTTTTACCCTTGATTCTGCTTAATGGTCCAGCATAGTAATTCTGTAACTATATTGCAGTAAACGATCTGTGTGCAGACATTGAACTATAGATTTGTATTTGGTTACCTAAGTGAGGTTCCCAAGGTAAAAATATATTTAGGGAGGCTTTCACTGGGGAAATCCTGAGAACTTCAGTCTAAGTTCTTGTATTCTTGCATACATGCTAAACTTGGGTATTAGTCATGAAGAGTTTTGCCACTATCTCTAGTATAAATTTTCTTCTGACACAGATATTAACAAAGGTGTCAGAAAGAAGAATTCTCTCAGAAAGGCCTGTCTGTTTCTTATACAGAGGTAACTGTCATTTTCAGTTTCTTTACAGCTAAGTTTTTGTAGGGGATGCATACTGCTATCTGTCCTTAGTTATTGGAGTGCTGTCTCCTCTTAAAGCTGTTTTTCATATTTTGTGTAACAGTTGTATGACTACCCCATAAACAATATGCATGAATGATATCCTTTGTCCTCTTTCAGGGAAAAACCCTTGGGCCCATTCATTCCCTAGTGGAGGTGAGAGTCAAGTGTTAGGGAGTAGGACAGTCTGCAGATCCTGTAACCTATCCTGTTTCCACTCCCTCAGCAGCCCGCATGCTCTGCTATAACTGCTTTCAGGAGGTACATACATGCTTTCACACCTGTGTCACATCTTAACCAAGTGTCACACCACTTGCAGTGCAGGCAAACACTAAGCTCTTCATGTTGAGGTGATGTACAGCAGGTGTTGTCAATGCAGAGTGAACCCTGCTGCATTCCTTCTCCCTTGGATGGTTGAGCTGTTGTGACCTGCTTACTCCCATATTCCTCTGCATGGATTCTCCAGTGGGCTAATTGTACACAGGTCATCTTGGGTGCAGCCATCACTTTATCTGCAAAATGGGATTAGGTGCGAATGTCACTTTACTGCTTAAGTTAATTACTCAATTCCCTTTGAAATCTGTGATATAGAGTCATATGAGGACATTAGTTCTCCTTTGCATTTGAAGGTGATATATAACCACCCTCCTTTTCTAATTTAGTTTCATTCTATTAGTTTGTCAATAAGAAAAAGTGATAATTCAATAACGGTGTTTGAAAAAATAGAAACTAGATTTAATGCTATAATCAAGCCTAATTAAATACTTTTACAATAAATTAGTTTTGTTAACATAGTTCATAGTATTGTTGTTTGTAACCTTCAGTGTCCTGAATTAATAGCAGTTATCCTTTAGTCAGCTAATTCAGCTAAAATGTGCACATAACTTGGGTGTCCACCTAACTCTACTGCACTGAATGGTACTCTTGTATGGTGTAATGGCCAAAGATATCTCAGACCTTTTGTGGGAAGGTTAGTTTGCAGAACTGAAATGAAAATGATGTGGACATACAAGTTATCCTGTATTTGTTGATATATTTTGGAATATACTTCCTTATATGCTAAGCTATGGCTCTGAAGAAAAAAAAAAACAGGTATTTCTTTCCAAAATCTATTTACATACACTTTAGACTAGTCTCATCATCTTCTTTCAGCTGTTCCTGTTAGGGGTCGCCACAGCAGATCACCTGTTTCCATTCCTTCCTGTCCACTGCATCTTGCTCTGTCACACCAACCACCTGCTTTTCCTCTCTCACCACATCCATAAACCTTATCTTAGGCCTTCCTCTTTTCCTGTTACCTGGTAGCTTCATCCTTAGCATCTTTTTCCCAATATACTCAGCATCCCTCCTCAGTACATGTTCAAACCAATGTAATCTTGCCTCTCTGGCTTTGTCTCCAAACCTTCCAACCTGGGCTGACCCTCTAATATACTTATTCCTAATCCTGTCCACCCTCATCACACCCAGTGCAAATCTTAACATCTTTATCTCTGCCACATCCAGCTCAAACTCCTGCCTTTTTGTCAATGCCACTGTCTCCAACCCATATAACATAGCTGGTCTCACTACCCTCTTGTAGACCTTCCCTTTCACTCTTACAGGTACTCGTCTGTCACAAATCACTCCTGACACTCTTCTCCACCCACTCCATCCTGCCTGGACTCTCTTCTTCACCTCTTTTCCACACTCACCGTTACACTGAACTATTGACCCCAAGTATTTAAACTCATCCACCTTCACCACCACTACTCCTTGCATCCTCACCATTCCTCTATCCTCCCTCTCATTCATACACATATATTCTGTCTTAGTCCTGCTGACCTTCATTCTTCTTCTTTCTAGAGCATATCTCTATCTCTCCAGGGTCTCCTCCACCTGTTCCCTACTCTCACTACAGATCACAATGTCATCTGCAAACATCATAGTCCAAGAGGACTCCTGTCTGATCTCATCTGTCAACCTGTCCATCACCATTGCAAATAAGAAAGGCATCAGAGCTGATCCGTGATGTAACCCCACCTCCACCTTAAATGCATCCATCACTCCCACAGCAGACCTCACCACTGTCACACTACCCTTGTACATATCCTGTACCACTCTTACATACTTCTCTGACACTCGTGACTTCTTCATACAATACCACAACTCTTCTCTAGGCACCCTGTCTATGCAATACAATCTAAGAACTAAGAAGTAGGAACAGAGACATAATTGCCTAGTTTACACTTTGGGTTTATGTCTCTCTGAGGAATCCAAGTATGATTTTAGTATGTTCCCCTCATTTCTCATATCCTGCAAACATTTAGATGTTTTGTAATACTTCTGAAGTTATTTTATGTTGAATTATTTTATCATTTCACATGCTTGAATTAGTTTACATTAAAAAGAGATTCATTGTTCTGTAAATGAACTGATTTAAATAAATGTCTCTTTGTATGTGTTCTTTGTAGTCATGTAATATGCCAAGATACTTCTCCGTACATCACTCATTATATTTAGTATCTACACCATTGTTCTTATGTATAACGTCATGTATATTATGTCTTTAACTGGAATTATTTTGCTGTTCATTCTGGGGCCAGTATTCATAAATGTGATCCACAACTGCACAAGGCTAGTATGTAAAAAAAAAAAATCTGCAAGAGCCATATAGAATTCAAAAAAGCAGGCATACTCCATGGAATGTTTGCATCCTGTAGTGAACACCAAGGCTCAGTGCTGGGACCACTCCTGTTCTGAATATACTTCTCTGAAGTCAAGGCTAATGTGGAAGGCCTCAGGATGACAAAGTTTGTTGATGACTACAAGCTGGGGGCAATCACTGAATCCCACAGTGAAGCAGATATCCTTCAGGAGGGTCTAAATCAGACAAATGATTGGTGCAAGAGCTGTGACCTAAAACTAATTATGAAAAAATGCATTATCATACCCTTTGGGAAACCAAAGACCCCTGCAAATTACAACATTAATACCACACCCCTAAGAGTACACTCAGAGGTGAGAGCTCTAGATACACAGATACACAGATACACAGATACACAGATAGACAGCAGTCTGAATTTTGAAAGCCATGTGTCCAGAGTGGTGAGGAAGTCATTCTATGTGGCACAGCTTATAAGTAAAGGTATGACATCCAGATCCAAGGAAGTTATAGTCTCACTGTATTCAGCTCTCATTAGAACAATAATCAAATACGATGCACCACTTGGCATGTACTTGATGAGGCACTTATAACAGCTGGAGTGATCCTAGAGGTTCCTCACAAAGAAAATACAAGGTGTTAACAAGATGTCCTATGCAGATAGACTAAAAGTCATATACCTTTACTCTGTCTCCTACCGACTATTAAGGAGTGACCTGTGCCTAACCTACAAGGCACTCACAAATCCAACCATGGTGGAGTTGCTACATATCCGAAAGGCAAACGGCACAAGGTTTGCCTGATTTAAGGATCAAAACCTAGTCAGTGACTCAAATAAAACATGCTGGAGAGAAAGATATATGTTACAGAGATGACCCCTTTTATGAAACAGGCTTCCTATTCACATGAAAAAGAGCTTTTCCCTAGTCCTCTTCAGAAGCAGTTTGGTTCAGTGAATGGGGAGTTGCAAATTCACACCTTGAGTAGTGCTGATGTCCCTTATGGACAGGAGCAATCTGTAAGATACTCAAGGCATATGAACAAATTTATGTCCCTAGGGGCCACATATTGGGTAAAATTGGATTATTCTGGCTAGGCTTGTAAGGGCTCAAGCCAATAGTTTGGTAATCTCCTATGAACCTGGAAGCCTCCAGATTTAGATTAAGTATGCAAGTGATATGGCCCAGTGTCTTCTGCAATTTGCAAACACATACATTGTGTAATAAACTGTATTGCAGTCTTCAAGTGTAGACTGTTCACACTGAAAGAATAGACAATATTCAGATGTTATGTACAGAATAATGTCTGTGCATAGTATCTGCAGAAAACCACTTAGTTATGCATAAAATGACAAATACAGTTAGTGTAGTGTCCCTGTTTGGAGGGATGTTGTTTATGTGGTAGTAGAGGGGGGAATGTTTGTTTACAAAATAAAACAGCATGACATTGCTTACTTGTTAGCTGAAGACAGTTATTAGTAGACCAATACAACAGAGTCAAGCCCTTTATGAAGTAAGTACCTGTGGGTGGAAAGATAAATTGACAGATACAATCATCAGCAAACACAGATACCCACAAGCCTAGAACATTAGACTGGATATCAGAGAAATAGATGCTAAAAAGGAAGGGGGACACAACATCTATTTTGTGAAGAATGTGCTCATCATACTAGCAAATAAATGATCAATGAATTCTTAACACGGTTGATTTTTTCATTTGTTTTGGATATTGAGAGCACAGGTAGTATATAGCACTATTTAACATGTTATATCTGGTTACTATTGTTCATCACTTGCAGCTGAAGCTTCATTTTGGGCGTATCTTGCTCTGCTTCTTATAAATCACGTATATGTATTGGTACAGTAGGCTTGCTAAATGTGATCTGCCACCTTTGGTAAATTTCATTGGTTGGCTACAATGGTTGAATTATATTACGTTTGAAATGCAAAAGATGACATTTTTGTTGATGAAAGTTCAACAGTGATGTAAAGAAATTCAATTATATATGTGTGTGTGTGTGTGTGTGTGTGTGTGTGTGTGTGTGTGTGTGTGTGTATATATATATATATATATATATATATATATATATATATATATATATATGTATGTATATATATATATATATATGCATAAATAATCGTTCACAGTGCCGAAACACTCAAATCTGAAAACACAGTATGCTGAACTCCTGGACTTGCTCTCCCTTTGGGACTTATGTTAGTGCTTATTCCTGGGTCCAGATTCATAGGGAATTTTGGGATTTGATGTTTTATGATGTTTCAGATTTTTGGTATTGAGTGTTGTTAAGTATTGTAAAGTCAATGTTGCCTGATTTGGTGCAGATACATCTGATAGTAAGCCGGTCATGATATGTTGGTTGTGCAGGGAGGGCTGTGCCCCTGCACCCATGACATACTGGCTGTGCAAGGGAGGGTGGTGACTCTGCATCCATGACATGGTGGCTGTGCAGGGAGGGCTGTGCTCCTGCACCCATGATATGGTGGCTGTGCAGGGTGGGTGGTGACTCTGCACCCATGACATGGTGGATGTGCAGGGAGGGCTGTGCCTCTGCACCCATGATATGGTGGTTGTGGAGGGAGGGTGGTGACTCTGCACCCATGACATGGTGGCTGTTCAGGGAACGTGGTGACTCTGCACCCATGACATGGTGGCTGTGCAGGGAGGGTGGTGACTCTGCAGCCATAACATGGTGGCTGTGCTGGGAGGGCTGTGCCAATGCACCCATGACATAGTGGTTGTGCTGGGAGGGAAGTGCCCTGCATCCATGACATGGTGGCTGTGCTGGGAGCGTGGTGCCCCTGTACCCATGACATGGTGGAAGGCACTCACATTCCCATTTCTAAATATTGCATTCTTCAATGGTATTCTGACTTAAAGAGAAGGGAAAGGTAATACTAAGTTAAACTCACCTTCTATTTTTATTTTGAGAAGTCAGTTCTCAGGGACAAGAAAAACAGTAAGTGTGACAAAACAATAGCTGATGCAGTGTAAGTGACAGTAATCCAAAATTTAAACACAGCATTTCAAGCACCAGTTAAATATTACCTAACAGAAAGCAGTGTTCTGTATACAGTAATTGCTGGAGGTGTGATGGGAAAGAGAAGGTATTTGGGAACATGTTTTTTTGAGAATGCAATGAGTGGGTATATTTCTAAATTCCCTACAGGGTACTTTGTCAGAAATGCTGGGGGAGCAAATTACTTTAATTATGGAAATTATTCTTCTGAAATGGGATATAGAAACTGAATTTTCAACATAGTAAGACTTACTAAGTTTAATGCTGTTTGATGCCAAAGAGTGCAATTACTAGAAAGTACTAGAAAATGGGAATCAGAACCTATATCAGCTGTAACATACAATAATTACTGAATGTTGTAAAGGAGATAAAAGGACTGGTGGTGGGATCTTTAAAACGGGAAGGAGCGAACTACATAGAAATAAATGGAATTTGTGGGAACAATGTACGCGGAATAATGTTTAGGACTTAGGAGGAGTAGTGAAATTTCAATAAAGGCAGGATTTGAGAAAACTATGTAATGCTAAACTGAATAATAAATGTTAAGAATGAAACCATATACGTATAATGCATGAAAAGGAAAAAAAATCTTTGTCATTTTTTTTCTGTTTTATAACTGTATGGGTAACCATACCATAGTGTAATATGTAAAATTTAAAAATGTCTTAAAAAAATCCTATGTAAGTATTAGGATGAATGGGTAGTAGAGGCTAAGGGACTTTGGACATTTGCAATAACTTGAGAAACCTTGGGAGTTTGAGTGCTGAAGTGGGAGGAGCAGCTGCCCTAGGCTAACTGCAACATTTGAGCAGACCAGATACACCCACACTCTGCAGCTGCTGACATGTTTTTGTTATGTTAGTATGTAGGGTCTCGGCGATGATGGCTAGAGTTGTACCACAGTTTATGGAGCATTGACCTCTATACATTTTCGGATTTAGGCAGTAAAGTATCAGTTTGCTAGAAGCTTGCCACACCTCCTCTAGTGCCAGATATGTATTATCTTTTTTCATATATGTAGCTTTTCTGTGGATTTTCCTTTAAACTTTGCTTATAGCTTTCCTGGGTCTGGTTAAGCTTTGTTTTGCCAAAGACATGAGATGATGACTCTTCTGTGATTCAATTTTTTCCAAGAAGAAGGTATTACATCTTGCACCTTAAGGTAGATATGCTGCACAGAAAACAGTTTTCTAGATTAGAGGTGAATGGACAATGTAGTTGAGGGGACATACAACTGATATAAGATTGGACAGGTGTGCTTTTAGGAACTGTCATGCACTGTAAAATGTGCAGCACTAAGCAATGTAATCTCCAAACTGTTTTGAGGAGGGTAATCTCTAATGGCAGCCTTGATTTTGTTCTAATAGGCCAGTGATTTAGATGAGTCATATGAGGGTGAGTCTTTAAGTGATATGTCATGACATATGTTATGTCCAGAGAAAAAGCCCATCCTGCTGTATGCATTATAAGAGGGGGAGTAAATATATGTAGGTTAAAGTGCCTTAGTGTATTCTTTATTTCACCAAGGGTACCTGGCAGATCTCAAAATCTTTTTTTATAAGTGCCAAGGAATCTTTAATGTCTGCTGTCAACTCTGAGAGATGAGATTTCACTTTAATATCTTGTTTGAATGATTGTACCTCAGAAGGACAAAACCTCTGAATGATGTACTGTAGTGTCATTAGAGAAATCCAAATCCAAATACCTGGTGTAAGACTAAAACCCACAACTTTTTGATCACGCCATTACCTGCTGAGCCACTGACACTGATCTATTCACTAGAGAGCATGAGATCAAGTTGGAATAGCTTTCCATTATTAATTGGTAGCTGGCCAAATTTAGGGAGCCAATAGCCTTCCTATTTTGGCTATCCTGGGATTGCTATCATTTGGCTGATAAATGCTTACCCAGCATATATTGCTTTATTCTGTATTCATTCTATGGTCCAACTTATTGATATCTGTACACCAACAAAATACCTTTTAGAGTAGGATGGATGCTAACCCTTTTGTAGGCTTCACATAGTAATGCACTTCATTCCTGAAACAACATTTCTCTCAGCTTTGAACCTGGGTTCTTTTAAAATGAATAACTACTCAGAGCTGCTGAGTAAGACTGATAGATGTTCAAACATAGGTCACTGTTGCAGCTACCTAAGCTATATGGGGCTTACCCTACTGTATCTGGCCAGATTCCAAAAGCTAAGGGCAGCTTCCAAAGACCAAGGGATAGCCATGTCCTCTTTGGCTGTAGAGATGTCCTTGGTAGGCAAGGGAGAGCCACTTTTGTCTGTGTCAGAGGAAAGGGCAGGTGGAAGCTGGGATCAGTGTGTCAATTATGAGTCAGTCAGTTCTCAGGGAGAGAATGCTTACGGAGAAAAACTTTCATCCTCCTATTCTATTTCTATGGATAGAGCAGACGTTCTGGGATGATTTGCCAAGGAACATATTAATACTTTTTCTTTGCCATCTCATTCTTCAGGCAAGAAAAGGAAGAGTTCTTGCTCTATCTGATAGGGAATTTCAGTCAGATGAGCAGGCATTGTAGGGGTATGGGTGTACTTCAGAAAAGTCTTCTCAGAGTTCTTTGATTCTGAAGAAAGTATTTCTTCAGATGTCCCTGCTGATGAGATATGGTTTTATGATGGTTTGTCCAAGGAGAAAGAGGTTTACCAGTGGTACCAAAATGAAATTCCTGTTGCACAAAATGTATTATGATTTATTACAGTTTGAGATGCCTAAGGCTGTGGCTTGTCCTCCAGTCTTGCCCAGTCAGGGCAATTAAAAATTGCCTAAGAATGTTTTTATTACCTCTTCTTCTTTACTTGATGGTCTGCCTCCTGTGCATAGGAAGTCTGACAAGTTACACGAGGTACCCCAGTCACATAGATGCGTGTTTTCTAATTCATAGCAGACCCAAAGGTTATTTTTCTATCCAAATCTGCTTCTGCTAAACAGGTTACTGCCACTAACTCCATTCCCCCCGACAAGGATGGGAAAGCAGAGGATAAGTTGGGAAAGAAAATTTATTCTTCACATACTTTAGCATTCAGAATTTTAAATTGTCAAGCTCAATTGTAGCACATTTTGTCAAAGGTACATATGACTGAAAGAAAAAACAATAGGTACAAACGACTGAAAGTACATTTGACTGAAAAGCCATTTCATAAAAAAACTATGAAATCTAGAGATGGTATTTATGTTGTAGTTTCTGAGCATGGCAGCTGTTAGGGTAGTAATTTAAATTATTTTGTGTGGATCGGTAATACCCACTGTCAGGTTGTACCCTCAGATTTGTAGATGTTTGTGATTGTGCACAAGCACTGATTCAATGTGTGTGGTATTTTCTTTTTTCTCCACGAGTATGCAACTTTGGAGTTGGAATATAGAATTATAAGGGGTGTGGGGGTGCAAGGGGAGCTTTCCCCTGCAAAAAAAGAAAATATTTTTGTGTTGTTTGTGGTGTTTAGAATGTTTTCTATGAAATTAATTTTTTTGAATCTGGTGATTTTATTCATTTGTACCTGCTGTGTGTTTTTTTCAGTCAAAAGCAGTTTTGAGGAGATTTGCTTAGCATCATTCTCAAAATCTTCTTATGATGTGAAATCAGAAAGTTTAAATTCTTCCTTGCATAAACAGATTTTGTTTGGCCCTTCTGCAGCTGAGCTGCATAAAAAGTGTGATGAAATGGGAAAACTAGTTTAATGAGTGCCTCATATTTTCAACCCTTCTTTTTCAGAACAGATAATAATTTTACCTTCTCCTCAGCTCCCTTTTCCAATAAGCAATTTAAAAAGTAGAGAGTCTGCAAATAAAGTTTTAAAAGGTAATGGAAAGAAGGCTCTAAAGAGAAAGGTAAACCCTCTAATAATCAATGATCGTCTTCTCAAATGATATGAGTGTCTGCCTGTTGAGGCTGTTCCCCACCTCCTACCGTGGCAACCTTTCCATGTCTCTGAGACTTCACCTTCCCTTGCGGCTTGTGGTTGCTTTAGATAGCTGGATTCTGAAGGTAAACCAATGAGGTACTCTTGGTATTGGGAATCCCTATCACCCTTCCAAGGAATTCACTGTTATCCAGCTAACCAAATCTCCCTTCTTCCTCTCAGCCTTCAACAAACCTGTGCTCTCCAATCTTCTTGGCAAAGTTTTTTTTTTATTCAGAAAATTTTCTAGTTTCCAAAACAGAAGGATCCTGGAGCCCTGTACTTAATCTTTCTTTAATAAATCTTTTTTCTCAAGATTCTGAAGTTTAAGAGGTTATGCCTTCAGTCTCTTGCATCTCTGATTCCCCAACTAGCTTTTATGGTAAAGCTGGATCTAAAGGATGTTCAAAGGTTCATAGGTTCATAGGTAATTACTAGGCTAGAAGGCATTTATAAGCCTAGCTGGAATGTGTTGGCTTTTGCCACCCCCTTAGATTAGTTCCCTGTGCCTCTGTCCAGCAGAGCCATTGAAGTGATATCCCAGGGTAAACTTTCTGTTTCCCATCCACTCGTCAGGGTTTCTCTTGAAGAGTGTTAGCAAGGAGCTCTGCTTAATGTAGATTGGAATCTTGTTCCAGAGCAAGGGAAGTCTCTAGGACAGGAATCTATCCCTCCAGCATGTCCTGTTTATTGTTGTGATGAGGTTTAGATCTCTAGAGCGTGTGGCTCGAGGGAATATGGTTTTCTTTAGGTGGACCATGTCCATCAATTCTGGGTTGGACATGGCCTTGTATGTCAGGCAGAGATCACCTCTGAGTAGGCGGTATGCAGCCAAGTACAGCTGGAGTTTCTTCAGTCGAGCTGCATAGAGCATCTGTTTGAGGCCAGTGATCCCCTTGGTGAGATACCTCTGTGGTCTTTCCAGCTGTTGCAGGTGTCTTGTAAGGTACATCCCAAATGGGGCATTGTACTCTATGTTGGGTCTGATGAGTGATGTGTAGAGGGGCACAATGACCTCTTTTGATCTGGATGCAAACCCTTTTGTGATTAGGTGGGCCACATAGAAAGATTTACTAACCACTTTGGCAATGTGATTATCAAAGGAGAGACTACTATCTACTTGGGTCCCCAGATCCCTTATTATAGTGCATTTCAGGTGTTTCTTAAGACTTGCTGTATCAGATTTACATCATCGGTTCTCTATTTTATCATTTGGACTGTCCACAGCAGCACAAGTGTGCACAAAATGTGTTACTCTGCTGATTGTATAGTGCAGACTTCAAGGGACTCACATTTTTTTCATATTTGGGTGATTGTCTTATGTTTGTAGACTCTTTTTTTTAGTTGTCAGAAATCTTTAGCAACTGTTTACAAATTTCTACACAGGGGTTTTGAAATAAACTTTCTCAAGTCTTTTCTCATCCCTTCTCACAAAATGATTTTCCTGGGATGTTAGCTGGACTCAGCCTTGAGAAGAGCCTTTCTTCCTCTAGAAAAAGTAGACTTATTTCAGCAGTTCTTTCTGAGTTAATCCACTTAAAACCATATATCTACAGAGGATTTTCTCAGGATTATTGGGTAAATGGCATCCCTGATCCCCATGCTTTCCCAGGCCAGACTACACATAAGAAAAATGCAATGGTACCTCAGATCAGTCAGTATCTACACCCTTGTCCTTTCAAATTGCAATTCTAGGGTTTCTTGTTAGGGAAATTGGATGGCGGTGTGGATGAGATAGCTTGTACTCCAGGTCTTCTATTCCCCCTTCTGACCCCCCTCTAGTCAGTCAACACAGATGCTTCAGATATGGAGTGGGGAGCATTTTCAAAAGGGATAAAAGTTGAAGCTCTGTGGAATCCTGTAGTCACACATAAACACATAAACATAAGAGAGATATTGGTAATTATCAATGCTTTAAAAGCCATGAATCATCTCTTGTCCCCAGGACCTCTGCAGGTATACACAGACAACACCTCAATCATATAGGTTCATAGGTTCATAGGTGTGTACTAGGATAATGGCCCTGGGGCCTTTACAAGCCTAGCCATAGGATTACCCTGGCATTGTGCCACCTGACGTTAGCTCCCAGTGCCTCTATCAAGTAGAGCCACTGGAGGGATCCCCGGGGTGAACTTTCTATTTCCCATCCACTCATCAAGATTTCTCTTGAAGAGGGCCAGTGAGGTGCTCTGCTTGACAGTCTATTCCAGAGCATGGACAATCTCTGGGTTATGAACCTGTAACTCCAGCATGTTCTGTTGATTGTGATAATGAAACTGAGGTATCTGGAGCGTGTGGTGCAGAAGGATTGGGGTTTCTTTAGATGTAGCATTTCTAACAGAGCTAGGTCAGACATGGCTTTGTAAGTGAAGCAGAGATCACCTCTTAGTAGACGATATGAGATAGAGAATAGCTGGAGTTTTTTGAGACTGTCCATGTAGGACATGTGTTTAAGGCTTAGGATCCTCTTCATGAGATACTTTTGTGGCCTCTCCAGCTGTTGCATCTGTCTAGTGATGTACATGCCAAATGGGGTATTATACTCAATGAATGATCTAATGAGGGAAGAGTAGAGAGACATGATGACCTCTTTCTTCCTGGATACAAAACCCTTGGTAATGAGATGTGCCACATAGAAGGACTTTCTGACCACAGTGGCAATGTGGTGGTCGAAGTAGAGGTTGCTGTCAACCTGTGTCCCCAGATCTCTTGTAATGCCTTCAGTGTTCAGTGGGCTCCCATCGATGTGGTAATTATGGGAACGGAGTTTTTCCCAAAGGGGATGATGATGCATTTTTTGGCATTAAGCTTAAGGCCATGGTTTCAACACAAGTTATTGGTCTCAGTGAGGCCTTTCTGTAGGATGTCTACATCACATGGGGAGTTAATAATGGCTCCCAGCTTGCAGTTGTCTGTGAACTTGGTTAGCCAGAGTCACTCCGTGTTGGCCTGGACTTCTGAGAAGTAGATGCCAAACAGGAGAGGACCGAGGACTGATCCCTGTGGGACTCCACTCATGACTGACTTGGAGTCTGCTACTTTTACACTGTGGGTTCTATCTGTGAGCCATTTTGCAACCCACCAAGTGATATAGGGGTTGATGCATAGTTTGGTGAATTTATCAATAATTCCTGAGTGAGGAATCATATCAAAGGCCTTGGCCAGATCGAGGTAGGCTGTATGAACTGCCTTGCCCTCATTCACAGCTCTGGTGACTGACTCAAAGAAGTTAACCAGGTTGAGCAGGCATGATCTACCTTTCACAAAACCAAATTGCATGGGATCTAAAGTTTGGAGATTCCCTATATCCTTGTTAATTAGGTCCATGATGATGCACTTCATAGCCTTACATATCAGACTCATCAGGCTAATGGGGCAATAATTCCCAAGGTCTGTAGTTGCTCTCCCTTTATGGGGAGGGATGACTGTAGCAGTGCACCATTCGGTAGGGACAAAGCCTGAGGTAAGGCTGTGATTGAACAGGGCACACAGATGTGGTGCCATTTCACTTTGTAGTTCATGTAGAACACATCCAGGGATATTGTTTGGTCCCATGGAAGCTGTATTCTTGGCCTTGGATGATGCAGCTTTAACCTGTGCTGCAGTAATGCTAGGTGCCTGGCATTCCTCCATTATTGTGATTGGTCCTTTGAGGGGCGGCAGAGGTAAAGTTGGCACTGAATCTGTCAGCCAGTATGTTGGCAATATCTGTTGGCTCAGTATAGGAGGTACCATTGTGCAGTAACTCAGAGCAAACCTGGGTATTGCCGTGGAGATTCTTGATATAACTACAGAAGTCTTTGTGGTTGTTTTTAGTGTCTGCTGTAATTCTACCTTCATAGCTGGCTTTAGAGGTTTTGATGAGGGATCTCAACTTTTTGTTGAGGCTAATAAGGGAGTTTTTCCAGTCTTGGGACTTCACCTTTTTCTGCAACAGTTTCTTCCTTCTGTTGTAGAGTTTATTAATGGCAGGAGACCACCAGATTGGCTTCCTTTTTTTGGAGGAGAGCGTCTTGGTTCTTTTGGGTATGGCTAGTTCCATGCATTTATGTACATGTGCGTACAGTGCATTGGTGTATGATTTGGCAGTCATGCATCTATTTTCCATTGACATGGGTGCCGTGAAGTTAGCCACCTCTGTTTTTAGGAACCCAGTGTTAGCTTTGGAGAAGTTTTTCATGGTAGTTACCTTTACGGGGGGTGTGGGTGAGATGTGGATTTTCATGGTGATTCGTTTGTGGTCGGGTTTAACCAGGGAGGAATTGACTATTGGTGTAGAGCAACGGTTGCCCATGTTAGTAATAACCAGGTCAAGGATGTTGCTTCCTCTAGTGGGTGTAAGAATGAGCTGGTCCAGGAAGCGTTGAGCTAGTGTATTGGTGCATGAGTAGTTTTCCCAGGTGACGGAGGAGTAGTTGAAGTCACCTAGTATGAGAATGTTGGGTTGGACCCTAATAGTTTCCAGGATGTCTAGGAATGTTGAGTGAGAGTCTTGGGACATGGTTGGGGACCTATAGCAGGCTATGACCTGAATCGCCATCTTACCCAATGTTAGTTGTACCTGAAGTATCTCAGATGCGTTATGCTGGGGTACTAGTCTGGAGGTGTGCATATCCTTTATGGATATGGAGACACCACCTCCTTTGGACCTTCAGTCCATGTTCTGGGGCCAAAAGACGTGGAATGAGTTATGGCCTGGTAGCGCAGGGGTGCTTTCTGCTGCTTTAAACCAGGTCTCCGTTACAGCACAAATGTCAATGTTCTCCATTTTGAGGAGTGCTTCGAGCAAGTGCATCTTGAGATTTAGACTTCTAGTGTTGAGCAGCATGACCCTCAGATTGCATTTATTTATAGCTGTTATGGTGGTAATTTGGTCTTTCGAACATCACCTAAAAAAGGCACTATATGGGTGGCAAGAGCCTTAGCCAGTATTCAGAAAACCAGGGATGACAGATGCAGGCTATCTCTGGCAAAGCATCGAGGTCGGTCAATCATGTCATCCCAAGCAGACAGATACTGGATCCCCTTAGAATGACACCAGAAACTTAGCCAATTGTTGAAGTCAATCATTTTCTGCTTATGGTAAATAATAATAATAATAATAATAATAATAATAACAATAATACCCATTTATTAACCAGGTAGGCCCACTGGACACACACCTTTTCAGGGTAACCCAGGAGCAATGTCTAGTTAAGTAACATGCTCAAGGTCATACACTAAACACATAAAAGGCTGAGGGAATGAAACCTTGTACCACAGGAACTACAGCTCACAGCCTTAACCCTCTCTACCAAACATACAGCTTTGCAGACTTACTTTGATAGCCTGAGAAGTAGCAACTCTGCTCAGTTTGACTCTTCAGGTCTCATACATTTCATCAGAGCAAAACTTCCTCAGAAGGAATAGGATAGTCCACCACGAATGGAAACTTCATCATACGGTTTTCCAAAAACTGATCTAACTGTAGGGAACACCTCAAGAAGATCTGTTTGCCTTGCCATTAGAAAAGACAACTAAAGAAAGTTTAATTGACATCACATTGCAAACATGCCTGAAAGACAGGTGCTTTCTCATTCCCTTGGAAGAGAATGCTCCTGTATGCTTTTCCACCCTTTCTACTCTTATCCAGAGTTCCTCTAAAGATCCAGAAGAACTCCCCAAAATTTGTAGTGGTGATTCCCTTTTGGCCAAGGCAGCAGTAGCGCTCTCATATTTTAAAATTAACTAAGGGAATAATCACAAGTTTCCCACAGACTGGATTTACTCACACAGAAGAGGGAGACTTTGATACACCCCGATCTAGAAACTCTGGAATGACCAGATAATAGAATTTCGATACCTTTTAGGCACCTTTGTTTTCTGAAGATGTGCAGCAGGTAGAAAAGCAAGCAAGAAAACCTGCCTACTAGAAAATCATACATGTGCAAATGGAAAAGAGGTTCTAGTTTTTACCAGTAAAAGAGTCAGAATCATTTTCAGGACCAAATGCCACTAGTTCTTGATTATTTGTGTTAGTTGCTGTGCGATAGCCTTTCATATTCCTCTATCAAGGTACATTTTTGGCCATTTCTGCTTACCTGCCCTTGGATCCCTCCTTTCTAATAATGCTCAAGTTAAGCAGCATTTGAAGGTGGTGTTATATACCAATCCACCTAGAATATATGTAGCTCCTGTTTGGGATCTGAACTTTGTGCTTGAAAAGCTTTTACTCTGGCTCCATTTGATCCGGCTTATGACGCTGAATTGAGGTTCTTAACTTGGAAGACTGTTCTACTCATTGGTCAGATATCTGCTAGGAGAGTATCTGAGTTGCAAACTCTTATGGTGTTTTCCATAGAGACAAACCTACCTTTATGCCTAAATTGGACTCAGAGTTTACTTTAATCCAAACTATTCATCTCCAAGTTTTATTTCCTGAATCAAAGAACAAAGGAGAAAGCATCTTTCAGACTTCAGACATCTGCAGGCAGCTCGGAAATTACCTAGACAAAACTCAAACCTTCAAGAAAGCTGATCAGGTGTTTGTCTGGTATGATGGTAAGAAGAAATGCCAACGAGATTCAAAACAGACCATTTGTCTCATGTTATTGGCTTTTCTTATACTTACCATAATAAGTCACTTCCAATCAATGTTACAGCTCCTTTCACAAGAGCTTTGGCTTCTTCGATGGCTTTCTGGAAATGTATGGATTGTAGGAGTATTCTAGAGGTAGCAACATGGTCCTCTATACATACTTTTACAAAGTACTATAAGCTGGATTACTTCTCCAGGTCCAGATCAGGCTTTGTTAGGACCATTCTCTATGGGCCGTTGGAGTCTTACTTTATTGACCTCCTCCCTTTTTTGTCATTTGCTTCCCTATGTTGTGGTAATCTACCCGTATAACTTAGATGATTGCAACAGTGATCTATATTTGAACAGTATAATTGCATAAGTGAAACTTACCATAACAGTAGATGGTCTAATAGATCACTGTTGCTGTAGTCTCTCCCTATCAAGCCCCATCTTATTTGCATATTTTTGTGTTGCCAGAGTGTGAGTTTGTCCACATTTTTTTTTGTATATAGCTACTGTTTGGTTTGTTTGCTTCTGCCTTCCTCCTGGGGAAAAAAATGCACTGAAGCATTTTTATGATGCTCTGCTTGAGCTCCTAACAGTTTAAGCACATGGAAGGTGCCCTTAGCTTTTGGAAGCTGGCTGGTTGCCATGATCTGTTAGAACATCTACTGTTACTATGAGTTTCACTTGCACAACTGTACTTAAGAATACCCATTTGTTGACCAGGTAGACACACTGGACACATAGTCCCTTTTCAGACCCAACCCAGCAACAATGTCTGGTTAAGTAACTTACTTAAGGTCATACAGTAAGCAAATGAGGTCTGTGGGGCTTGAACTCTATATCACAAGAACTACAGCTCACCACCTTAACCCTCTTTTCCAGCTGTCAGCTTTCTCACCTTTATTTGGTCATGGTATTGATATGTCTGACATTATACTTACTGAAAGGTACCCTACTGAAGTTATTCATTGGAAACATGTTGTGTAATATTCAGAAGTTTATAGAATGCTTTTAATAGCATTACAATAACTTTAAAAATAATTCCTAATACTGACAATATAGAGGCAGCTGCAGTGCCCAGCTCTAGGTAGTTGGGCTCACTACGTGTCTGCACATAGCTCAGACAAGGATACATTTCTGTAGGATTTGGGATTGAATTCCACATGTGGAAAGAGAGTTTAGCTAGTAGATGGATCAGAAGAAAAAGTCATGCTATGCAATGGCAAAAGTCTACTTTACCAAAAAATGCCATATCCTTTCAAAATGTTTTTTTTTGTTTATTTATAAGAGAAAATTATGATTTGCAGACATACATAAAGATTGTTTCTGATATACCTGTTGCATGGCATTAATACTTTACCATATTACAGTTCAGACCTGGTACTGATCCCTTTATTGATACTTCACCATATTTTATATTATTTAAACAGCGTCAGTCATAATTTTGTTCCATTCAAACCAAATTGTAACATTTCCATACGACTGGCTTGGTGATTTTCATATGATTAATATTTCACCAAATTCTATACTATTTAATGAGCTACCATGAATGTTATCTCATAACTTAATTAATTCAGCCACTTATACAAAGATATTAATATTGATACTTCCTCTATCTATGGATTAGGTGGTAATTGCTCATTAGACACCTGTACCAATTATTCTTTTCAGTAGTATAATGAGTGAACATTCTGGCAAATGTGTTCACTTTATAGAATATAGTTCCATTGCATAGACTATGCATTCTAGTTCAGTGATCATTCAGTGATCACGTGTCTCAAGCCATCTTTTTCCTGGGATTGCACACAGCAGTGTCACTGGTGCATCAGGTAGCACATTTGGTTGCTAGATTGATTGCTAACTCTGCAGTGCAGCATTGGGGGTGGCTGCTACATTCTTTACTGTTCTGTCTTTCAGATGAGACATTTAAGACATTAAATCTGCTTGTGTTGCTAGTAGCTCAGATGGCTGTCAAACATCCCTTGGCACCTATTGAAAAGAGTAGGGGACTTGTATTATAAAACAGAATACAATTCAGCAATACAAGAAAATAAATACTGTATATACACTTCCAAAAAGAAAAAGACACAACCACAAAAAATATAATTTCTGGAAAAGCAAACAAATATTCCTCCTACACTTTTTTCCATAACCATTTTTTCACTTTCTCCAAAATAAGAGAACAATTCCAACTCTTATTAAAAGCATAATTCTTCATATTCCATATGCTAAATACATCAAACAGTATTGAATAAAACCTGATCAAACATATCAATGTCAAAAGGAAAATGATTGCCATAATGGCCATATGAAATCACATGTAAAGAAAGAGGGGAAAAAGCATCACACTTAAAAAAAACAGTAAAAAGGATTTCTATAAGAATTGTATCCTTTCATATTCCAAAAAAATGCATTTGATTCCTTCAGCTTACAAACATTACATGATCTTTGTGCCATTATGTATACTTCATAAACCCTTTCACATGTAATTTACCAAGAGACACCACAAAAAATCCCAAATCTCTAAAATATGACTAAACCTATTCTGACATTGTAAAATACTATTCTGTACACAAGAAGGAATCAAAATCCAAGGTTTTTCATAATAAAAGGTATCCATGATAGATAGATACATTTGACACAGAAACAGTTAGCTTTCAAGTCACAATCTTTTCCATATAGTATTTTATAATATAAGGTGAGACTTTCCTGAGCTTAGCAGAAAAAGCACTTTCCCAATAAGGCTTATATTTCTCCCGTAATAGCACCGTAAACATGTTTAATTTATCAGTATCAAGACTGTGAAGAATAGAAAATAAATGTAAAGTAGATAAAAAACAATAGAGTTAAGTAAATCCAAAACCCCTATTCAGGAATTGTACACTAAATATTATTTATTTTAATATGATTCACCCTATTACGTGAAAAGAAACAAAAAAGTACATGTCCACTAGTACCTTTTGTTTAACCTTGAGGAAATGAAAACATGTCTGAAATACCCCAGCTTTCCAAATGCAATAGTATTTAAAACATAGTATTTAAAACATAAATATTCTTTTTTGCTAAAGGACAATTTAAAACATCTCTGCTGTTCTACTAAATTCTTAATATCAAGAAGGGGCTGATCCAAATGCTTAAGAAAAGTATATTCAGTCACAAAACAACTCCTAAAATCCTAATTTCATCAGAAAAAGAAAACATGTTCAAAACCTGTACATTTATTCAGATTTAAAGACAAATGCACATTCTGTAAAATAGAATGAACCAATTGCATAACTGAATCTATATTATCCTCAGTATTGACAAGACCATTAAAATCATCTGCATATGGGAGAACTAAAGGAAAACAGACTGTTGGTAACATTTCCCACTGGCCAGAAATGCAACATTCTTAAGTAATAGCATTCATCATTACAGAAACACACACACACACACACACACACACACACACACACACACACACACACACACACACACACACACACACACACACACACAAAGAGGGCAACCTTGTTTCCCCCTCTTCCTATTTTAATTTTAACACCTAAATACCCACTGACAAGTGATCTAATTCATGAGTGAGAATAAATCGACTTAAGAATACATACAAAAAATACTATCACAAGAAAAAAAAAAAAAAAACTCAACAGAGGAAAACTCTACAAACTCTCTCAACAAAACCAACATATTCTTACTAGATCTAATCCTAATATCAAAAACACCATTGTGAAATATATTATCAAAGATGAAACCATACAGCTCAACCTCTTAGCCCAACAAATCTGGACAAAGCCATAAATAATGGGGGGATAAAAGCCCAAAAATAAGGTAAAATTTTACATGATAAAATAACAGGTTTTGCATTAACATGAATTTTCTGAAGGGTATGAAGTCTGAAACTCAAATGCCTGTAATTATTTTCTGACCAATCCTTAATGATTTACCAGAAAATGAAAATTTTTGTGAGGACTAGACCAAAAATATGAGGCAAAAATGTGGACATTCTGTGAAAATCTGGACAGTTGAGAGGTATAGACAAAAGTCAGTCTTAGGTGTAGAGGTTTACAAAAATGTTTATAGTCCACTTTATTCAAGGTAGTAGGCTGCCAGTTCCTAATATCATGCATCTCCCCTTTTTCTTAAAAACAAATCTAATAGCACCATCACACAGTTCATCCAACATAATCCTATTAGTCAACCATTCGTTCAAAACACAAAGAAAAACAACTTTTTATCAGTTGTATGTTTATAAAAAGTATAATGAATACCAAAAAATGCAAGAGCAGAGTTCTCATTCACCTTTCTTAATACCAAACCCAGTTCCAATACCTTCATAATCTTCATTCTGTATTTTTGCCATATTACCAAAGAAATAATTTAAATTTATAACAACATCAGAAGCACATATATTGTGCTGGCTGAACAACGGACAAAGATTTAGAACCACGTGTAAAAAAACATTGTTTAGCCAATATGATATCTACTCTTTTTGTCAATGTTTCCAACATTTTCTTCTGACAGTAAAAAACATCAGAATCTGTACTCTGAAGTCCAGACTCATAGTTCTGCCAAGCCTGTTTATAAACATTTTCTTCTAAGACAACAAAAAAGTTTCCAAGTTCCAAAAAAGTGTCTTATATTTAGCATTAAAAAACAAAACACTGGTGTGGGCAATTATCACACAAATAAACAACCGTCAACATTTGATCTCAAAAGGCTTTCAGAAGAGTATCCCATTCAGAAGAAGACTCCACCCAACCATTCAGTTTCTTTATACCACTACCCAGACTAAAACAATAAGCATACAGACTCAAAAGTAAAATCACAGTACTTTTCTTTTCTAATAAGAATAAATGCTTGAACATCCTTAACAGTAAAGCCTAAGGAAAGAATTATTCTGTCCTAAACTTCATATCTGTCCAATTCAAGTTATGTGCAAAAACCATATTAATCCTTTGAACCCTGTCTGATTGAGAGTCGTTAATGATAGCAGCATAAGAAGAAACAAGAGGCCCAGTCTTACCATGTAGTTCGCTCATCGCTGAACTTTTAAGAATCGGGCAAACAGGAACAGAGTGAAATGATGTGACAGCAGTTCCTGTTTGAGTACATCATAATGAAGCTCTAGCTGTAGTTTCTCCATAATCTGACTCCATGAAGCTGCCACAATACAATCATCTTCCTTAGCATTCAGCAATCTAACAAGCTGATCATCCAGTAAGCCATTGGAATCTAATTATGTGATATGTATTTCACTTGAAGCTGTGGAAACAGTACAAGTTGTCTGTTCACCACTCCCCATGCTGCAATCACCTTTTGGTCTATTGGAAAACTTCTGCTGTCTTATGTATTTACTATATAAACTGAATAAATGAAATAATATTTACTTTATTTACAATATTATACACAAACTATTTACATTGACCTCATATTCACTTTTTACATTCAAAATACATTTATATCTGACTCCTGCTCTACTTTCTACAACCAAAATCTTATTTTTTAAACATTTTTGATAAATAAATTATATATAAATCTAAATGGAATTTCACATTTTAGTTCAAAATTATCCTCACAGCATTAAATATTTTTATCAGCCTTTTCAATAAACACTTTAGCTTTACAAAAACATATTCAATCATATATGCATTAATATTTTTGTATCCTCTAATTTCATCTAAATAATGATTCTCATCTAAGTCCATCATGTATCATTTTTTTACATTCATACATTTATACATTTTACATTCCAAAAAGACATGTTCAGTAGTTTCTCCTTTATTACAATAATTACATATTATTTCACTTTTTATATGGCATGCTTGCTTTGACTGGTAATATTGCCAGTCCCCATAAGAAATCATGATATTTTACTCTCTATTTAAATGTATCATTTCTTGCTTTTATAGCTTTGATTTTCAGTTCCTCCAATTCTTTCCATGGGTATATATAAAAATATTTTCCCATTACTTTTTTTACCACTTTTTTCTTTAATCTTCTAAATCTTCTGTACTTATTTTCCACATTACAATTTTCTCTTGATATGCTTTCATTTCCTCATTCATATACTCTTTTACAGCTTGTCATCATATCCCATATTACCACTTTTTTTCTTTTAACTTTTTAAGTCATTCATATATTTCATATAGATGTAACAAAACCTCAAATACCACTGAATTTATAAACCACCATCCTCTTTATAGGATTAAGACAAGATTCGCCATATAAAGATGATATTATTAATAATATCTTTTTCCATTGACTACGGCATACTAAACACACTAACTATATATATATATATATATATATATATATATATATATATATATATATATATATATATATATATATATATATATAGAATATTTCCTAAAACAACAGAGGTAAGTAAATAAACTTTTTTGAAAGAAAGTTTAAAGGACCTCTGAATAGAACACATACTTTTGATTTTTTTCATAATGTTTTCCCTTGTCACAATACAACATCTTGTTTTCCAAATGTAATGTCTAATAACTTTGCTTTTTGAGAGCTGAATTCATTACCTTTACAACTATCTTCATGTCCTAAATCTTTACCTTTTCTATGTCCAAACACATATCAATTTTATTTAAACACAAATTCAGCTTGCTTATAACTTCTTCCATTCCATTCAAATACTTAGTAAGTAGAATAATGTCATCTGCATATGATAACATTATAGGAATATAAAAACCTTTCTTTTTTCTATATCTAACATTATTGATTACTGAATTAATGTAACCAGTTATTTCATTCATAACAAATGAAAATATAATGTTACTAAAAGTTCATCCTTGCCTTATACCTATTTTAATACTTATTTCTTCACTCAGCCATCCATTAATCAAAACTTTAATTTTGTTCAGTGTATGCTGTAATACACAAATTTCTTAATTTCATACTTAAATTATAAACTTTGAATATATCCTATAGCTTATTATGCTGAATAGTGTCAAAAGCTTTGCTTAGACCTCCTACAATAATTGAAATCTTTTCTTGTCTATTTAAGATGTCATCTACGATTTCTCTAAAATCATTAATAATTCTTCCCTTCATTTTCCTTTAACACTATAAATTGAATCTAATAGAATATTCTTCAGTTTGGATTCCATTTTTTTTGTAGTACTTTCATAAAGACTTTATAATCATTATTTTTCAAAACATTAGGCCTCCAGTTTCTTCTATATTTTCTCTCATCTTTTTTTTCCATACAGATTTAAAAATTCCACTACATAATTCCTTATATCATTGGGCCTGAGGCCCTTATAAGCCTAGCCAAATGTTTGTCCCATATTTAGCCAAGTCAGTGCCTGATTCCCCAGTCTAGCAGAAACACAGGTGGAATCCCAGGGGGTGTATTTTCTGTTTTCCATCCAATTATCCAGGTTGCGCTTAAAAAGGGATAAAAAGGTACTCTGCTTGACGTGGAGAAGGTGTCTATTCCACAGATGAGGGAGTCTCTAGAACATAAATCTGTCCCACCAACAAGTTCTATTGATGTCACAAACTAGGTTGAGTCATGTGTGCGGGTTACTCTAGTGGAGCTTGACTTGCGGATAGGCAGCAGTCCCATCAAGGTGGGTTCTGAGATTGCTTTGTATACTAGACAGAGGTCACCTTTGAGGAGTCTGTATGAAACTGAGTAGAAGGACAGGGCTTTTAGCCTGTCAGTGCAGGATAGATGTTTGAGGCTCTGGATTCTCCTGGTGAGCAATCTCTGTGGTATCTCCAGCTGCTGCATGTGGTTTCCAAGGTACATGTCGAAAGGGGTGTTGTACTCAATAATGGGCCTTATAAGGGAAGGATACAGGGATATTATGACATCCTCTTCCCTGGATGAGATACCCCTACTTATAAGGTGGACTGTGTAGAAAGCTTTCTGTACAACAGAAGCAATATGGTGGTCAAAAGCCAGGTTGCTCTCAACCTGGATGCCCAAATCCCTGACAACTTATTGCGTGCTTAGGATGTTGTTATTAATGTAATAACTTGTGGGGATGTCACTCTCCCCAAAGGAGATGATGACACATTTTTTGGTATTAAGCTTGAGGCCATGTTTCTGGCACCTATCATTTCTTTGGGTGAGACCCTCTTGGAGGATGTCCACATCACTAGGGGAATTGATGACAGCGCCCAGCTTGCAGTCATCTGCAACCTTGGTCAGCCATAGCCTATTGGATTTGGCCTGCACCTCAGAAAAGTATATCCCAAATAACAGAGACCCCAAGTCCAATCCTTGGGGTGTGCCACTTATTATGGGTCTACTTCTTGAGGTGGCCTCCCCTATTTTGACTAGGTGGTTTCTATCAGTGAGCCAGTTTGCTACCTATTTGGTAACATACAGATTGATGCCTAGTTGAGAGAGTTTATCTATTATGCCTGAATGGGGAATAGTGTTGAAGGCTTTGGCCAGGTCAAGCTATGCAGTGTGCATCATCTTCCCCTCGTCCATGGCTTTGGTGACTGTCTCAAAGAAGTCAACCAAATTTAACAGAAATGACATCCCCTTGATGAAGCAAAACTGTGTGGCATCAAGTATTTGGAGATTGCAAATGTCCTTGTTAATGAGATCCATGATAATCCATTCCATAGCCTTACAGATCAGGTAAGTTAGGCTGATGGGTCTATAATTTCCTGGATTGGTGGAAGCTCTACCTTTGTGCAAAGTGATGACAATGGCTGTCCTCCACTCAGCTGGGATGAAGCCAATACTCTTTGGTTGAATAGGGCATGTTATGGTGCTGCAAGTTCCTGCCTGAGTTCATGTAGGAACATGCCTGGGATGTTATTGGGTCCCATGGAGGCTGTATTTTTTTGCCTTTGAGAGGGCAGTGATGACCTGTTCCTTAGAGATAAGGGGAAGGGGTTAGGTACTGGGTATGTCCTGATTTACTGATGGGGAACAGTGGGTGAAGTTTTTGCTGAATCTGTCAGCCAGCAAGTTGGCTATATCTACAGCATTTGTGTATGTGGTGTCCTTAACCAACAGTTTTAAGTAGATCTGGGTGCTACATTTGAGACTGTGTACATATGTGAAGAAAGCCTTGCGATTGTCTCTAGTAGATGTAGCCAATTTGGACTCAAAGTTTGCTTTGGAGGATTTCACTAGTGTTCTTATTTGCTTGTTCAGAATAAGGAGAGGTTGCTTCCCATTGGACAACTGCTCCTTCTTGGTCCTGGACAGCAATTTTTTTTTCCTTTTGTTATAGAGTTTATTTATTGCAGATGTCCATCAGACAGGTTTACTCTTCCTTGTGGAGTATGATTTCCTGTTGGGCATTCCTGATTCCATGCATCTATATAAATGCTCATATAGAACTCTGGTGTAGATTTGGACATTGTTGCTAGTTCCTACAGAGGAGGAGGGGGCTGTGAAGCTGTTTTTATCATCCCTCAGGAGGTTGTAATCAGCTTTGGAGAATTTTTTTGTTTGACCCTAGCTAGAGGGGGGTTGAGGGAGATGGCAACTTCAAAAGTGACTGCTTTATGGTAAGATCTTACCAGTGAAGATAATATTGTAGAGATGTTGCAGTGGTTAGTAGAGGCAGTCTATGTTGGTTAATACCAAGTCCAAGATATTATCACCTCTTGTGGAGGTACTAATTAGCTGTTCCAAGGGATTTGCATTGACAAAAATTGAGGAAACTCTGGGCATTTGTGTTCTGGCATGAGTAGTTCTTCCGATCTATGTTTGGGTTGTTAAAGTCGCCCAGGATCAGGGTAAAGGAATGAATATTGATAGATTCGAAGAGGTCCAGATAGGCAGAGTGGGCATCTTGAGTCAAATTTGGGGACCAGTAACTATGATTTGAATACGGGTCTTGTCAATGGTTAACTGCACCTGGAGTGTCTCATGTGCATCATACTGACTGACCAGCCTGGAGGTCTGTACGTCTTTAATATATATTGAAACTATACCTCCTTTGGGTTTGCCACCACAGTTTGGGGTCTGAATGCATGATAGGATGAGTAACCAGTTAAGGCTGGGGTGTTAGCAAAGTTTCTGCAACTGCACAAATGTCAGCATTTTCCAGGGTTAAGAATGCTTGCAATGAGTGCAATTTCATGTTTAGATTCATATAATTTAGCAGCATGACCTTTAATTTGCATTTTGTTGAAATTTTTATGTTGGTAGTTTTGACCGCATTACTTTTCCTAAAAAAGGCACTATAGGGGAGGCAAGAGCCTTTGCCAGAAACCTGAAGCCCAAGTGAGACAGATGCAGGTCATTTCTGGCAAAGCACTGTGGTCTTTTGATCATATCTCCCCAGGCTGGCAGGTACTGGATCCCCCTGGAATGACACCAGAAACTAAGCCAATTGTTAAAGCCAATCATTTTCTGTTTGTATTGAAGCATCATTCTGGGTGACAGTAGAATGCTGCTTAAGGCTAGGGACATACTTGCCTGAGACACATATTCAGCAAGCTCAATCGTGTTTCTCTTCATATAGTCCAGGGAGGTATGCATCAAGTCATTCACGCCAAAATGGACTATGACAGAGTCATAACAGTACCTGTTGTTGAGAGACTTGAGTGCATGTGTGATATGGTGGATTCTGGCACCAGACAAACAACTAATCGTGACCTTCTCCTTATCCAGCCTGGTGAGAGGCACATCTGTGTGTCTCACAATGGAGCCTCCTATGGCTAATATGTTGGGTTTTGTTTAAGCCTTAGTGGCTGCAAGACACAAGTGTATGGACTGTGGATGGTATGTGGTGTGGAGGGTTGTGGAGTTCGTGTGTGTTTTTGCCTTGGAGGCCTCCTTTGTTTGGGTATGTTTTTGTGGAGAACATCTGCATATGTGGGTGTGTGTTGTGTAAGTGCAGGTGGTGTTTGAGGCATAGTGATTGTGTTGACAACCTTCTCAGTGCCAGGTATACTGGCTTGTGATTGAGAGAGCATAGACACTAGGTTCCTAATGTAATTGCATCTCTCACAAATTGTGTTTCTAGGTCATAGTGGTAGATGGTTGTCCGTGTACATAAGGCAGGTGCTACGCTGTCTCAGGATGTCCATATCAACCAGACTGGCAGGAGAAACTGTAGGAAATTGTCGATCCATATTTGTCAGAATCTGAGGGAGAGAGGCCATGGAGAGCTAAGGGGTAGACCTAGAGCTCAAGTGCTTAAACCAAATCTAAGAGGCTTAGAATAATATTTACAATTTAAACGGGTTATAAACAAGCAGTAATAAATGCAGCAGAAAAGATGCAATTAAATACTTTAGAGAACAAGCAGCAGAAAAAGCAAGAAGAAGTAATAGCATAGGAAGAGAAAGCACAAATACAGTAAAAGCAGCTGAGATAAGAGGAACAGAAGATAATTCAAGGTTAAGAAACTAAGGGGGTTGGCCTTCCCAAATGATCTCTCTGTATTAGGTAGAATGAGCTAATGAGATGGGATTGAGAGGAGTGACCCAAATCAAATTTATAGTAGGGGCAGGTACTGAAAAAGCCACCAAGCTTAAGAACACAACAACAATAGGGAGGGAGGTCAAGCAAATATATAAATGCAGACAGAGATAAGTAATAATTCAGTCCATCACTGAAAACAGTTAAATCAAGTGCAAATAATATAATTATCAGTTTAGGAAGCAATTGGATATCTAAATATTTCATTAAACCACTCGTTTAATACTTCTGTGAAATACATCTTTTGACTTACTGTCAAGTTCTTACACATTTGATATTCTAAACCATCCAGACATACTGCTGTATGTAATTTACTTATTTATTACTATATCCAGTTTTTCTAATCTTATATATTTTTTCCAAATATATATTTTCTTGCTCAGAGAAAATTCTTGCTTTCCATGATATTCTTTGTTCTTTTATAATATCTATACTTACAATCTTTTATATATTCTATAATAATACATATTCTATCTCTTTGGGCTTTCTGTACTATCCATTTTTTGTCTATTAATTCTTTCATTACACTATTTTCCTTAACTATTTTATCTAAATAAGGAGCTATAGCTTCCTTTTTACATTGGTGGAAATGTTTTTCTTTACACAACAGATTATTTTTATTTTTTCTTGATTCATTACATATAAGTCTCATTCTTTTTTAAAATATTCATTTAATTACTTAATAAATGTTTAAGTTCTTCACTTAACTTACTATAACTCTTTTTTTCACTTACTTGCTATCCTTGATAATATTTTTTATATTTCTTTTTAATTACAAAGTAAACTCAGCAATTATAAAAATTATAAAAATTATAAAAATTATAAAAATTAATGCCCTATATAGAGTTTCTGTAATCTAAGAGCATGCTTTGTTGCTGCATTCCTTTTTGCTACATATTAACCTGCCAAAATTGTCCAAAAGCAAAGTGTTTTAACATTCTTCACGTTCTATATTCTTTCATGTTGCGAATGAAAGTAATGTCAAGAAAAAGTATGTTGTTTTCAAATGTGACGCTTGGCTAGTTTTATGCAATATTTTATGCAATATTTTATGCAACAGTTTATATTGCAATATTTGTAAATACCTATACACTTTTAAGCTATAGTGAAATGGAATATTTTGTTGAAGCAGCCTACTCATGAAATCGTGATGCCTGATAGGCTAAACTACGCTGAATGAATGGGCTTAATATCATAGAAACCTTTTTAAGGTAATTCATTGTTGCAATTTTCAACTTTGCAGTAATTAATTATCATAAACAGCAAGTTTTGATGTTTTGCAACTATTTTACATCTTTATGTTGCAATGAAATAATGCTGATATATGTGAGAACATCAGGCTTAGCAAGTTGATTGAGAACGGCAATTGATTATGTACAGCTTCTGCATGGATTTAGCATCTCTTGATTGAGCATGAATTGCTATTGGTTTTTATTTCATTTAAAAGAGAAGCAGTTAGTTGCATTCAATGAGATCTGATGAAGCGTGCGTTTCTAGCACGTGAAAGCGCTTATCTTTTTTATTTTTTATGTCTATTGAATAAAACAGATTTACATCTTCTCGTGGTGTGTCCTGAGGTCATTCTACTTTGTGCGACAGTGAATTTACGTTGCCAGAGGACACTTTGGAGAGCGGAGACATTATTGTTATTTTTATTTTTATTTTTATATTCTCTTAAAACTGTTAATGTTCAGTGCTGATATCCTGCAATTACTATTATTTTTATTTAGGAAAATGTTCTAAGGAAAATGAATAAAATCTTAACCTTTTTTCTTTCTTCTTTCCTTTGTGTTTAATCCAGTAATTTTCTCTGTATCGCTCTTTCACCTTTTTACCTATCGAATGTTTTCTATATTCCAGGTAATATCTTCTTTTTCACTAACTTCATTTCTTTCTTCTATATTTAATTCTTTTTTGTGTGCCATACTTTTATCATAATTTTTATATTTTTTTCTACATGATTTTGTCCCTGTTCTTCTTCACTTTCTACTTCCATAACCCCTTGAAGGAGTTCAGACACAATAACTTCATGTATTACTACTGCCCATTCTGTATAATCCATACATATATGACTTGCCTTATAGCATTTATAACATTTTAACTCACATGTTTTTGCATTATGACCTATCCCACCACATATAAAATATTTCCTTTTGTACAATCAACAATCAAATGATCTGATTTTCCACAGTAGAAACAGGTTTTTGGTTGACCCCACTATTTAAAAATACCTTTTTAACCATCTAAATTTATAATACTAGGAATATGAATAATTTTATTATTTTCCATTTTTATACAACATTACAATCCCAACTCCCAGTCCATAATCCTCTATTGCTGAAAACTGTAGAAATGTCAAATACATCTTTATATTTGCTATTTAAATATCTTTTCAAACTCTCTTTTTCAAGTTCTGTTCTGAATTGAACATGAATTTTCTTCTTAGTTTCTCTGAAAAAAGCTTTAATTATGTAAGCATTCCATGGAGTACAATCTTTCTTATACTCATATTAACTCAAAAATGTTTCCATTGCTTGACAGTTTTCAAAAATTATATCAAAAAAGTTTCTTTACTGATATGAATGAAAGGTATTATCTCTGGTAGAGAAGTTCCTAAATGGGAAATAACATTGTCCATACCTCATATGTTTCTATTTCTCCTGCTTCCTTGTATAAAATCCTAACAGTATAATTTCTTCTTTTTTGTTTTAGAACATTTTCTTTTCCTGATGCTCCTTTTTTTTTGCTTTGTCTTTAACCATATCAGCATAAGTTTTTGTTTTGCCATCTCCTGTTTTTTTTTGTATTACAAGTACCTCTTCATTTTGAGTTTTCTCCATTATTTCTACCCATGTCACATCCTTGCCACTCTCAGGTTTGCATTCCTCACGTAATTTATCTAATAAAGCATTCTGCAACCCTCCTAACTGGAGTGTTGTAGTAATACATTCTGCCTCATGATGGTTCTCTTACTGGAATAGCTGCTGCTGGAAAATCTCTTCTGAATCTGGAAAAGGCTCCCCTGCTTTTTCTCTGACTATGCACCCTTCGACTGTTTCAGAAATATCCATAGAAGACTCAATTGTCTTTCTATGATCATCTCCAACCACTGGAGCTCCACTAAAAGGCATATATGCTTTCTCTCTCGATTTTCCAACCTCAAACATGTATATCGAAGTCTCAACTACATTCCCTTCTCTCCTTTTATCTCTCAACACATTTTTAAGCTAATTTGAAGGCTCAACCTCCTTCTTCTGTCTAAATCACTACCAAACAACTCATTCAACTCCACTGCTGTAATTACCTGCTTCTCTGAGCAGCCTCCATGCTAGAAACAAAAGTAGGAAATGCAACTGCAAAAACGTTCTCCCTCACAATGAAAAGAGTAGGGGTTCTTTATTAAAATACAGCTCCGACATTACTCCTCTCTCCCCCTCAACCCTCCCTCAGGAAATATCATCAAATATAACTCCCCCTACTATTTCCCCTTCAACTCTCCCTCAGGAAATATCATCAAATATAAGTCCCCCTACTATCTCTAGGGAACAGGTCCTTAATGCTCTCTCTAAGACCAAGAACACTGCATCAATTGGCCCAGACAATATCTAACATATCAGGGCCTCTGGAATTACTATTTAACTGTAGCCTCCAAACAAGCTTCGTGCCTCGTGAATGGAGAAAGGCAGCAGTCATCCCTCTGCACAAAGGTGGGCCATCTACAGATCCTGGAAACTACAGACCCATGAGTCTCACTAGTCATATATGTAAAGCCATGGAAAGAATTATCATGGAGATGATCAGTAGAGATATAGTAAACCTCCAGACACTGGACCCAACCCAGTTTGGTTTCATTAAGGGCAGATAATGCCAACTCAACCTGGTGGACTTCTTTGAGAAGGTCACCAAAGCAATGGATGAGGGCAAAATCATTCACACTGCCTACCTTAATCTGGCCAAGGCATTTGACAAAATACCCCACTCAGGCATTGTTGACAGACTCAAGAGGTTAGGTACAAACCAATATGTCACCCGGTGGATAGCCAACTGGCTCACAGACAGGACCCAGGAAGTTAGAACTGGGAAGTCCACCTCTAAAAAGAAGCCAGTCACAAGTGGAGTCCCTCAGTGATCAGTCCTTGGACCGATCCTTTGTGGCATTTACTTCTCAGAAGTCAAGGAAAAAAGTTAGCAGAAGCACAAGTAGCCAATAAACTTCTTCAAACGAATCCCAAAAATGTTGCATTCATTGAAAACTTCTCCTTTAGTAAAATACTTTTAATGCCAAGCCAAAGTTAAAAAGCACGGAAGAAATAACATTCAATAAAAGTAGAATCCAACGTAAAAAAGAAGAAATAAATCAAGCGCTTTCACCCGTACCTATGACGGGCTTTCTCAAGATATCTTTTGACCATTCCTTTGCTTGCTTAAATACAATGCTAGTAATTCAATTATGCAATTAAACAAATTCGTTTAACAATCTAAATAGATCAGTTAATGCATAGCATTGCTTTAGCTTTTTTTATTATTATTAAAAAGCAACTACTTAGCATGCACAAAAATGAATTATCTAACAAGCTGTATTGCAAGAACATTATTATCATAGTATATTCTAAAACTCTGCTAGTTATATTTATTAAACACTATTTTGTAGTGCTTTGCGCTGTAATTAACTAGCTATTTCTTTCTAAACTAGGGATATTCCCAAGCCCAATATCAATATTGAAATACAAATCCCAACTGAGTATTTTGATAAAAATTTCGTACTATTTCTTATATCTGGAACGGGTATTATTAAAAAGCAACTAATAAGCGTGTTCAGATAAAATAAATTAACCATATTACTGTGTTATAAAAACATTTTTTATCATAATATGTTCTGACATTCTGCTGAATATATCTGTGAAACACTTTGTAGTGTTTTACACTGTAATTAGCTAGTTTATTCCTTTCTAAACTAGGAGTGTTACTAAGCCCAATGTCCATATTAAAAACTCAATCACAACCGGATGTCATGAACAAAAACTTCGCGCTGTTTCTTATAACTAGCGCGAATGCATTTGACAATATAACCATATTTTAACTGCTCAATAAAAGTAAAAATAATTAAATATAAAAATTTCTACTTCTGGATTCCTTTTCTACATGCTTTATTAAATATAAATCTTTAAGAATCCAAAAATATGTTCAAATATTCGTTCTTTTCTGATGTTAAATACAATGTTTTATTGAAAGGTATTAAACACGTAGTGCATATTCCTACAAACTAAAACCTTTAATAAAATATGAACGTTTTTTAAATGTAATATTCGTTATATGATTGAGTTTAAGTCACTACAATTACGTCCGCTTAAAGATATTGATATTGGGCTTGGGAATATCCCTAGTTTAGAAAGAAATAGCTAGTTAATTACAGCGCAAAGCACTACAAAATAGTGTTTAATAAATATAACTAGCAGAGTTTTAGAATATACTATGATAATAATGTTCTTGCAATACAGCTTGTTAGATAATTCATTTTTGTGCATGCTAAGTAGTTGCTTTTTAATAATAATAAAAAAAGCTAAAGCAATGCTATGCATTAACTGATCTATTTAGATTGTTAAACGAATTTGTTTAATTGCATAATTGAATTACTAGCATTGTATATAAGCAAGCAAAGGAATGGTCAAAAGATATCTTGAGAAAGCCCGTCATAGGTACGGGTGAAAGCGCTTGATTTATTTCTTTTATTGGATTCTACTTTTATTGAATGTTATTTCTTCCGTGCATTTTAACTTTGGCTTGGCATTAAAAGTATTTTACTAAAGGAGAAGTTTTCAATGAATGCAACATTTTTCTCAGAAGTCAAGGCCAATGTCAGTGGCCTCTGGCTGACTAAATTTGCAGATGATTGCAAATTAGGAGCTGTCATTGAATCTCATACTGACACAAATGTTCTCCAGGAGGGGCTGACACAGACAAACAACCGGTGTCAGAGATATGGACTAAAACTAAATGCGAAAAAATGCATAATATTATATTTTGGGAAGTAATCCATCCCTGGTAACTATCATAGGTTCATAGGTAGGTACTAGGCTATTGGCCCTAGGGCCTATGTAAGTCTAGCCAAAAAGGTACCCTGGCTTTTGCCACCCAAGAAAATTATTTTCCTGTGCCTCTGTTGAGCAGAGCCACAGAAGTCCCATTTGCCATCCAATCATCAAGATTTTTCTTGAAGAGTGCTAATGAGGAGCTTTGTTTGATATAGATAGGTAGTTTGTTCCAGAGTATGGGAAGTCTCTGGGACAGGAATCTATCCCTCCAGCATGTTTTGTTTATTGTGATGATAAGATTTAGGTCCCTAGAGCATGTAGCTTGGTGGGATTGGGATTTCTTTAAGTGGAGCATGTCCAACAGCTCTGGGTTTGACATAGCTTTGTATGTTAGGCAGAGATTGCTTCTGAGTAGGCAATATGCAATGGAGTAAAGCTGGAGTTTTTTGAGACGGTCTGCATAGGGCACCTGTTTGAAGCCAGTAATCCTCTTTGTGAGGTATTTCTGCTGCCTTTCCATCTGTTGAAGATGTCTTGTGAGGTGCATACCAAAAGGGGCATTGTACTCTATAACTGGTCTAATGAGTGATGAGTAGAGGGGAACAATGACCTCTTTTTTCTGGATGAGAAACCATTTGTGATGAGGTGTGCCACATAGAAGGATTTCCTGCCTACTGTGGCGATGTGATTATCAAAGGAGAGACTACTGTCCACCTGTGTCCCAAGGTCTCTTATCATACTTTCGGTGTTAAGTAGACTACTGCCTATGTGGTAGTTCATGGGTACAGAGTTTTTACCAGAGGGGATGACAATGCACTTTTTGGCATTGAGCTTGAGGCCATGGCTTTGACACCAGGCATCTGTCTTAGTGAGGCCTTTTCGTAGGATGTCCACATCATTCAGAGTTTTGATTATACCTCCTAGTTTGCAGTCATCTGTGAACTTCATTGGCCAAAGACCTTCTGTGTTAGCCTGTACTTCAGAGAAGTAGATACCAAACAGGAGAGGACCCAGGGTTGAACCCTGTGGTACTCCACTTGTTACTGGTCTGAAGTCGGATTTGGAGTCTGTTACTTTCACAGTGTGGGTTTTGTCAATGAGCCAGTTGACAACCCATCTTGTGACATAGGGATTTATACCCAGTTTAGTGAGTTTATCTATAATTCCAGAGTGGGGGATGGTGTCAAAAGCCTTGGCGAGATCTAGATAGGCTGTGTGAACCACCTTACCCTTGTCTACAGCTTTGGTGACTGCTTCAAAGAAGTCTGTTAGGTTTAGGAGACATGATCTGCCTTTTACAAACCCGAACTGGGTGGGGTCCAGAGTTTGGAGATTACCAATGTCTTTGTTTATAAGTTCCATGATGATACATTCCATGGCCTTGCAGACCAGGCTCATCAGACTAATGGGGTGATAGTTCCCAGGGTCCGTGGTGGCTACCCCTTTGTGGAGTGGGATAACCGTCACTGTGTGCCATTCAGTGGGCACAAAGCCTGAGGTAAGGCTATGATTGAACATGGTACTTAGCTGGGGTGCCAGTTTGTTCTGTAGTTTGTGTAGAATGCAGCCTGGGATGTTGTCAGGTCCCATGGATGTTGTGTTCTTGGCTTTGGAGAGTGTGGTTTTTACCTGTGCAGCTGTAATTACAGGAAATTTGCATTCTTCCGGTATAGAGATGGGCCTTTTAGGGGGGGAGAGGCAGTAAAGTTAGCACTGAACCTATCTGCCAGGATGTTGGCAATATCAGTTGATTCTGTATATTTAGTACCATTATGCTGTAACTCAGAGCAGATCTGAGTGTTGTCATTGAGATTTTTGACATAGCTATAGAATGCTTTGTGGTTGTCTTTAGAATCAGTGGCGATTTTGTTTTCGTGACTAGCTTTGGAGGATTTTATGAGGGATCTCAGCTTCTTACTGAGGCTGACCAGGGAGTTCCTCCAATCATAGGATTTTATTCTGTTGTAGAGTTTGTTTATGGCAGGGGACTATCAGATTGGCTTCCTTTTTTTGGAGGATAGCATCTTGGTCCTGTTAGGGATAGCACGATCAATGCACTCGTGTAAGTGCTTATAAAGTGCATTTGTGTAGGATTCAACAGTCGTACCTCTATTGTCTGTCTGCATGGGTGCCATGATGTTTGCCACTTCTGTCTTAAGAAGCTTGAAGTTGGCTTTGGAGAAATTTGTTACAGTGGTTTCCCTAATGGGGGTGGGGGCAGGATGTGGATGTCTAGGGTGATTAGCTTGTGCTCAGATCTGACCAACGAGGAACTGACCTCTGGTTTGGAACCCCGGTTGCCCATGTTGGTAATGACCAGGTCTAGGATATTGCTGTGCCTGGTGGGGGTGTGGATAAGTTGATCCAAGGCATTGGAATTTATGAATTCTAGAAAACGTTGAGCAAAAGAGTTGGTACATGAGTAGTTTTCTCAGTTAATGGTGGGGTAGTTGAACTCTCCCATTATTAGGGTGTTGGATTGTACCCTAATATTTTCCAGTGTATCAATAAATGAGGAGTGGGAATCCTGGGGCATGGTGGGGGATCTGTAGCAAACTACACTTTGGATTGCGGTCTTGCCCAGTTAGTTGCACTTGGATAATCTCGGATGCATTATGCTAAGCAACTAGCCTGGAGGTGTGGATAGACTTAATGAATATGGACATGCATCCACCTTTAGTGTTTATGAAGAGGATAAAGAATAGAAAGGTTGTTGGTCTGGATGACATACCAGTGGAAGCATGGAGGTGCTTAGGAGAAAGTGCAGTGGAGTTTTTAACCAGATTGTTTAATGAAATCTTGGAAAGTCAGAGTATGCCTGAGGAGTGGAGAAAAAGTGTTTTGGTACCTATTTTTAAAAAAAAGGCTGATGTGCAGAGCTGTAGTAACTACAGAGGGATAAAACTGATCAGTCACAGCTTGAAGTTATGGGAAAGAGTAGTAGAAGCTAGGTTAAGAAGGGAGTTGATGATTAGTGATCAGCAGTATGGTTTCATGCCGGGAAGGAGCACTACAGATGTGATGTTTGCTCTGAGAGTGTTGATGGAGAAATATAGAGAAGGTCAGAAGGAGTTGTGTTGTGTTTTTGTGGACTTGGAGAAAGTATCATTCAGCAGGAACGCTGACTTTACATACGTTTGGACTTGGAGAAAGCATATGATAGGGTGCCTAGAGAGGAGTTGTGGTATTGTATGAGGAAGTCAGGAGTGGCAGAGACGTATATAAGAGTGGTACAGGATATGTACGAGGGTAGTGTGACAGTGGTGAGGTCTGTGGTGGGAGTGACAGATGCATTTAAGGTGGAGGTGGGATTACATCAAGGATCAGCTCTGAGTCCTTTCTTATTTGCAATGGTGATGGACAGGTTGACAGACGAGATCAGACAGGAGGCCCCATGGGCTATGATGTTTGCAGATGACATTGTGATCTGTAGTGAGAGTAGGGACCAGGTTGAGGAGACCCTGGAGAGGTGGAGATATGCTCTAGAGAGGAGAGGAATGAAGGTCAGCAGGACTAAGACAGAATATGTGTGTGTGCATGAGAAGGAGGATAGAGGAATGGTGAGGATGCAGGGAGTAGAGTTGGTGAAGGTGGATAAGTTTAAATTCTTGGGATCAACAGCTCAGAGTAATGGTGAGTGTGGAAGAGAGGTGAAGAAGAGAGTACAAGCAGGGTGGAATGGGTGGAGAAGAGTGTCAGGAGTGATTTGCGACAGGCGGGTACCAGTAAGAGTGAAAGGGAAGGTTTACAAGAGGGTAGTGAGACCAGCTATGTTGTATGGGTTGGAGACAGTGGCAGTGACAAAAAGGCAGGAGTCAGAGCTGGACGTGGCTGGAAGTGTCAGAGTTAAAGATGTTAAGATTTGTACTGGATGTGACAAGGATGGACAGGATTAGGAATCAGTATATTAGAGGGTCAGCTCAGGTTGGACAGTTTGGAGACAAAGTCAGAGACGCGAGATTGCATTAGTTTGGACATGTGCTGAGGAGGGATGTTGGGTATACTGGGAAAAGGATGCTAAGGATGGAGCTGTCAGGTAAGAGGAAAAGAGGAAAGTCTAAGATAAGGTTTATGTATGTGGATAAGAGGGCATGCATGTGTTTGGTGTGACACAGCAATATGCAGAGGACAGGAAGAAATGGAAACAGATGATCCGCGACCCCTAATGGGAACATCTGAAAGAGAAGAAGATCCACCTTTAGTGTTTTGGTCCAGGTTAGGTGGCTGAAAAGTGTGGTATAAATTATAGTCTGGTAATGCAGGGGTGTTTTCTGGTGCCTTGAACCAGGTCACTGCACAGATGTCGATGTTCTCCATTTTAAGGAGTGCCTCGAGTGTATGCATTTTGAGGTTTAGACTTCTAACATCGAGTAGCATTACCCTCAGATTTTGCTTGCTTGTACCTGTTATGTTGGTGAATTTGTCATTTGAACCTTGCCTAAAAAAGGCACTATATGGGTGGCAAGAGCCTTAGCCAGTATCTGGAATCCCAAGAGCGACAGGTGCAGGCCATCTCTGGCAAAGCATCATGGTCTGTCGATCATGTCATCCCAGGCAGACAGATACTGGATCCCCTTAGAATGACACCAGAAGCTTAGCCAATTGTTGAAGTCAATCATTTTGACAACACACCCCTTAGACTTGACCCAGTAGTCAGGGACTTAGGGGACACACATTGATAGTAATCTAGTCTTTGATCATCACATATCTACAGTGGTGAGGAACTCATTCTATGTTGCACAACTTATAAACAAAGGTATGGCATCTAAGTCCAAGGAGGTCATTGTTCCACTGTATCCGGCATTCATCAGACCTATCATTGAGTGCAATGCCCCCTTTGGTATGTTTCTAACCAGGGATATCCAACAACTGGAAGGTCCACAGATGTTCCTCACTAAAATAATGCAGGGTGTAAGTAATATGCCCTATGCTGACTGCCTTGAGGCTCTATCCCTGTATTCTGTCTCCCACAGGCTTTTGATGGGAGATCTATGCCTGGCATACAGGGCATTGTCAGACCCCACTCTGATGGACCTCTTGCATATCCACAAAACAAAGAGTACCAGAATTACCCATTCTAAAGACTTAAACCTTGCATGTGATATACCGTAAACAGGACCCGGTGGAGAGATAGATATGTATCACAGAGACTACCCCGTCTATGGAACAGGTTTCTCATCCATATGAAGCAGAGGTCCTCCCTAACACAATTCAAGTGCAACTTGGACAATTGGATGGGAAAGTGGAAATTCATCCCTAGTTTGCACCTATGTCTCTAATGCAAACAGGTAACCTGTAAATGGTTCATGTTCCAGGCCCATTCTTACACTTATCAAGGGTATCAGAACTTGTCAGAGATTTGGGATGCATGGCTAGGCTTGAAAAGGCCCTTGTGGTTGTTAGCCTAGTAAACACCTATGAACCTATTATTTGCATAGTTACAATATTTACATTATACACAATATCTACAATAAACTTTTCTACTACATTTCTTCTGTCACAAATAACATTTTCATTTTTTGGTTTCTGACCCCCACTCTAACTTCCACAACCAAACCAAACCTTATTTTCTTTAACATCTTAGCCAAATCCCATTTTTGATTAAACATAATTTCCTTTACTCTTTGATACCAAGTTATCAATATAATACAAAACATTTTCTATCAGTTTTCTTAACATAATTTCTACTTTTATACTTGTAATACCCCAGTTTTGTTCTAGCCATATTTATGTCATTTATTTCTATAAATCTCCTCACACAATTCCAATCTAAAATCCTTTTCCATAACTTTTTAACTCCTTTATATTCTAAAAAAAACATGCTCAGCAATTTCAAATTCTCCACAATACAAACACATCCTATCTTTTTATACTTTTATAAGGCACATTTACCTTCACTGGTAATTTTTGCATCATCATTCTCCATAAAAATTCTTGTCACGCTATCATTTCTTTACATCTTAGTATTCTTGCTTGTATTGCTATCCTTATTTCTTTATGCAACTCTTTCCACAGATAGATCCAAAAATATTTTCCATAACATTATTGTACCATACTTTCCTTCCATTTTTCAGTCATTTTGACAATCACTTTAAATAACATTATTTTAGCTTGGTAATTTCTCTATTTCTTTGTTACAAGCCCTCCATCTTTTGAGTTACATACATTAAACCCTTCTATTTTATATTTTAAACTTAATACCAGAGTTAGAAATGAATCATCATTGTCTTTTATACATTTTATTACCTTATATAAATTCAAAGCTGTTTTATAAACTACTTCAAAACAAAAGCTGCCCAAGTACTGAATAGCTAATACACAAAAACCAGCACAAGGTACCAATCAACAACGGAATGTGCAGTAAAAAACTTCAGAAGCTAAACAATATCGCCACAGATACACTTTAATGAAACAAATAAAAACTCCACTGCTTTTCATCCATGAAAACTGTTATGGGACTTCATCAGAGCAAAGCATACCTATGTTAATCAATCCTTATCTAAATAAATTACTGAATTAATTAAATAAACAAACCTATTGTTAAAAGGGTATAACATCTTGCGGTAGCCACCACATTTTTGTTACTTAAATATAGCTATTGTAAAAACACATTAAAAATCACAAATGTCACAAAAATTTGTTATAAATGAATTCATTTAGTGTACATAACTTGTGAAAAAGCTTAAACCAATGGCTGCCTAACTGGAATTAACCACTGAATTAAATTGTGACTGTATAATCATATAATTAATAAAGTATTTTAACCTTTTTTTAAAAAAAACTCCACTATATTACATATTACTTTAATAGTTTCCTGTAAATATTTCATTACTCTACTCATACATAACTCATCTTTAGTAATAACAGCAATATCATCTGCATATGATTGCATAATTGGTATCTTCATCCCTTCATTCAAAGTATAACTCATCAATCCCATCCTTCTATTTATCTATATAGATATCAAGTTCATTACTAACACAAATAATATACTACTCAAAGGATAGCCTTGTCTAATCCCTTTCTCAAGCTGTATATCTTCACTAAACCACCCATTTACTAATGCTTTGACTATATTGTACTTACTTTGTAATACAAACTTTTTTATCTTTCTACTTGTACTATAAACATCAAATATTTCCCATAATATAGAATGATGAATCAAATCAAAAACCTTCTTTAAATCTCCCGTCATTAATGCTATATGCACATTTCTGTACAGTATATCATCTACTATTTCCTGATTATTAATAATAAATCCTGAGCCCTTTTTTCTTTTTTACCATATGTATACCCCTTTACAATCTTACATATTTTTTCTCCATTCTTTTATGTAAAATTTTCATAAAATTTTTGTAATCCAATTCTGTAATTCTCATTTAGCATCTTTTTCCATATACATCTAACTACACCCCTACACAATTCTTTATACATAAATCCTTTATCCAACCATTCATTTAATACCCTTATAAAACATTCTTTTTGAACCACTGTCATATCTTTATACATCCTACATTCAATACCATCAGGTCCTGCCGCTGAATCTAGATTCACTACTTTCAAAACCTGCTCTAATTCTTCTATCATTTTTTAAAATCTTTATTATCTTTAAAGATGCTAATAAATAAATAATAAACTTCCCATTCCTTCCTAATCTTTACCCTCTGTCCTACAAATAATGTATTTTGCTTATTATATACTTTAGCCAATGAATCCTTCAGTTCTTTGCTCACACTGTTATTCTCTGTAATTATTTTACTTAAATATGGTCCAATTTCTTCTTTTTTTCTTGCAAAAATATCTTTGCTTATACAATAAATATTCTATTTTTCTTATTAATTCATATAATTATTGTTCCTTCATAATAAAATTGTCATCATTCCTTTCCAATTAGTAGCATTTTTATTTACCTTCTTATGTTTTATCTTATCCATATTTATTTTTTTCTTTTTCCTATGTCATATGACATTTTTTATACTTCTGTTTAAAATGTAACTATCATTCTGACCAATCCTTATAGAATTCCCTTCTCATCCTCACATGAGCCTGTCACAATTTCAACTTTTTTTCTTTACCTATGTTATCCCATTTCACCTTGTTTATTCTTTTTAAGCCCTTTATCTACTTTTATGCACTCAAAATTTCCTTTCATCTCAATCTAAATTGCACTATGATCTTAAAATCGGGTCATCAAAATACCTTCTTCCACTATTAATAAATTTCTTATACCAAAAAATAGTCTATTTAAATTCTGTTTTCTCCTGTTTTGTAAGTCCGTGTCCTTTGATTCCAAATTCTTAACTTCCCACATTTTATAATATCACATCCTACCTTAACATCATATGCTTTCTTTTTTTGCACTCTAAAGTTAAAATTAAAATCCCATACTATGATAATTTCCATATTAATTGTTATATATTAAATAATATTTCTAAACATCTCTTCTCTCTCCATTTTAGTTACATGAGCATAAATAGCAATAATTCTAACTATTTGATCTCTCCATCTTATAGCAACAACAGTAGTTATATCTGTTATAACAAAAGTAGTATCTAACACTTTTATTGTATCTCTATATAAAATAAGACTTCCAGAAGAAGTCTCCTTCCCAACATTCTACATTTCATTTTTCTCCACCATATATCTGTTTGATATCTTTCTGTTTGCAATAAAAATCTGACATCTTCTAAGATAATAATATCAATTTCATGTTTTTACACCATTCCAAAATCCCTATTCTTTTTTTTATTTTTTTTCAAACTGTTAACATTAAGGGCTAAGTCTTTACAATTTTCCTTAATGTAATATGTATATTCATCCTTTCCCCTTCTTTTTTCCTTTTTTAAATCCCCCCATATTCTTCCTTTTCCTCCCAATTACCCTTTTACGAATAGAAGTTCTTTTTTGTTTAACTAGAATTCATTTAACATTATCACTATCACTTAATCCTGACTCTTCTTCTTCAATATTTTCTGTATTTAAAACTTCCTTTATTTTGACTTTTTGTATTGTCTATTCTCTAGTCACAGCATTAATATCTTCTTTTTGCACTGTTTCTAACTCTTTTTCTATAACGTTATCCTTGTTGCCTTCCTCCGTTACTTCCTTTAACATCTCTAATTCTACCTCAATCCCTTTTTCTTCACAACCCCCTAATTGTCTCACTTTATTACACTTATAACATTTTGACTCACAATTCCTAGCATCATGTCCTATTTTCCCTCATGTAAAACATCTTCTTTTAGCTAAATTATTAATGAAATGATTAATTTTTCCACACAAAAAACAAGTTTTTGGTTGCCCCCAATATTTAGCCATGTCTTTCTCACCTTTGACATTAATAATACATGGAATATGCACAATACTGTCATTTTCAAGTTTCAAAATCACATTGTAACCCCAAGCCCCAGTCCATAAACCTCTATTATTATACCCTTTTGATAAATTCAATACATCTTTACATAACTTTAATAAATTATTTTTAGAGTCTCTTTTTCAACTTCAGTCCCAAGTTGAATGTTCATTTTTTTCTTAGTTTTTCTATAAATGGGCTTAAATAATATCCATGTTGAACAGTTTTTCTTTTTCTCATATTCCTTTAGGAATTTTTTCATTATCTGACCAGTCTCAAAAATAATGTCACAAAAAGTCTATTAATATGTATAAGCTCTCTACAGTCTTGATTACATTGTCCCATACCTTATATCTGTCCAACACTACATCTTCCTTCTCCTCAAGCCATACTTTAAAATGCCTCTTTTTCTTTAAACTTACTTTTTCTTCTGTCTTTCTCTCCATCCCTGCTTTAGCCATTTTTGCATACAATTTTCTATTGACCTGTATCCCTTCCATCTACTGTACTGCTTTCTTCTGGATATTTTCCATCAGACTATGACACATCCTTTCCATGTTCTGGTTCACTCTCATTTACCATGCCCATCAATAAATCATCCCACAACCCTCCTGATTCACATTCTTGCATTATAACCACTGCCTCAAAGAGGTTTCATTGAAACAAATCTTCAGAATCCATATTTGTTGATTCTACCACCTTATCCTGCCCTTGAAAAGGCTCACCTGCCTTTTCTATTGTCTCTGTCATGCCATCATCTTCTGTGAACACCTCCTTAATGTCGGCTTTTCCCAGTTAGGGGGTCGCCACAGCGGAACTCCAGTCTGCTAATGATTGGTAGTTGATTTTTTTACGTGCTGAGTTACCAGCCCTGATGCACAACCTTCAATGAAGGTATGCCCATTCACGCATGTCTCCACTCAGAAGACGCTCTAGCTAAGAATCAAACCGGACTGCATCTGACTGTGAGGCGACAACGCTACCGCAGCACCACCACCGCGTGGGAGCTATGGTAGTGATAGTAAAGATGGAAATTGTGGTATGGCATGTGGGTGACTAAAGGAGTAAGAATCAGTGTACAATAGCAAGATGTGGTGGTGGAAAAGAGGTTGCACTGATGGCGTAATGATGAGGTGAGTTAAGATGTTGGGTATGTGTGGGTTTGAGCGTGCAAACAACCAAATAAGTCCAAAATGAAACAGATAACACGCCCAAACAGAAGAGGATTCACTGAAAAAATACACCCTTCAAGACAGTAGCCTCTTTGTGGATGAAAGCGCTTAATCTTGTATTGGTGAATTAAAGTATTTAGCAAAAGGCTACTGTCTTGAAGGGTGCATTTTTTCAGTGAATCATCTTCTGTTTGGGCATTTTATCTGTTTCATTTTGGACTTATTATGTGTGGGTTTGGTTAGAGGTGTCGCTAATAGTTTAATGTGAGGGGAAGTAAAGAGGCGTGGCTAGTGGTGTAATGAGAGGCAATTGAAGGGGGATAATTGGATGGTGGGGTAGGGGGAGGAGCTAGAGTAAGTATAAATTTAATTGATGTGGTGTGGGAATGGGGGTAGGGCAGGGGAGCAGCGAGGGTGAATGGAGTGGGTTGAAACCAACTGTGGAGTTGCTATCTGGAAAGAAAACTATCAGTAAGATATGAAATCTGGAGGGAGAGCAGATGGTCTAAGTATTTAAAGATGGCACTGCAGCTCAGGGAAGGAATAAGTAAACTCTCAACAGGAAGAGGGAGGAATAGACAGGACTGACAGGGCTGGGAAGCTTACAATAAGATTATGTTAGGAGACCGAGAGAAGGTGGGGGGGGGCTAAGAGCCAGGGCTTGGAGAAAGCTGTGAGAAAACAGGTTTGACAGGGCTAGGAATCTTACAATCGAATTATGTTAGTTGAAAAAGAAAGGAGGGGGGGCTATGAACAAGGACCTGGAGAAAGCTGTGTAAAGAAAAAACAATCAACCAGCTAGCCCAGGGCAGTACCTAAAGGTGTCTGTTTATCTGTGTGAACTCAAAAGCAGATTTAGTAGAGCATCAGGGAAGTAGAATATAAAATACATGTAAAACTTTCAGAAACTGTATATATTTGTTACAATAAATGAGAGAATAAAATATAAGAATATAAAATAAATGTAATATATAAGATAAATAAAATATAAGAATATAAAATAAATGCAAAGCTTTGGAAAAATGTGTATATTTGTTACAATAAATGGGAGGAAAAGTGGGGGGGGGGTCCAGTAGTGTGCACAGCAGAAGAATCAGTAGGAGTATCACAGACAGAATATTATAATAGACCTACACTGCTCACAGTCTATTGATAAAAGTAGGACTTGCAGCAGTGACTTTTAATGGTTTGTACAGGGTTCCGCTCTCCGTGTTCTTGTATGCAGGCAGTTGCTTCAGTTTTTTTTTTTTGTTGGACCTTTGAATGTGTTTAAGGGAACTGCTCACAGTCTGTTGATAAAAGTAGGACTTGCAGTAGCTTTTACTGATTTGTATGGGGTTCCGCTCTCTGTGTTCTTGTATGCAGGCAGTTGCTTTAGTTTTTTTTTTTTTTTTTTGGACCTTTGAATGTGTTTAAGGGAAGTTGTGCACACTACTGAGGGATGCCTATGGGACAGAGAGAGACAGAGTGCAGTGAGGCAGAGGTTTAGTATTTATGGTTTTTAGCTCATCTTCATACAGGCTTTCATTTTACTCATAACTTACGGCAAATAATTTTAAAACATCTTAATGCCTGAACTTCAGTGTTTTTTCCTCAATGCTTTAAAATTTGCCATATCCTCAAGAGGAGGAAAATTATATTGGCCAGCCTCCAGAATGTGTGACCAGCTATGGGAGGGGTATGATGGAATTCCTAGCTTTTCTGCCTGGCAAGAAGAAAAGAGAAGAAAAGCTTGATTTCAGTGGTGCATGCAGGTCTGTCTGTAGGTATCCAAACATATATCTACCTTTCTATTATTCTAGAATCTAGTTATCTTCAGATTGTTCATATGGGACTTGTTCCAACTAACATGTTCTGTAGATCCCTTGTGATGACATCCTGGTGTTCATTCATTGCTGTTTTGCTCTTGAACTTTTGAGGTATTGCTAGTTTTTATGAGATAGACTTGGGCTTTGGTAGTAGTGACTTCTTTTGATCATTTGGATCAAAATGTCTTTGAAATATTTATTGTTTTCATTAAGTATTTCACTTTATCTAGCTTGTTGCTATCTCAGTAAGGGAATAGCTAGGGCTGCCATTTGAAGGCTGTCCAAATTCCTGACTGAGAGACCAATAAGGAGCTTATGTGTATCCTGACTGTTTCTGGGGAGAAGCTTAATGTAGAGCCTGGAGCTGAAGCAAGTAGTTTAAACAAGAAGAAATGTCCAGTTCAGTTTGTGTTAATCTACAGATGCAAGTGGAAATATGGAAAGTGAGAAAACAGTGTGCACTATATACTTGGTAGAACTAAAAGAGAGATGTGTGGTGAAAGGTATATTATGATTAGCTGACTTCTTTGCATTCATATTCCCACATTTTGTTGTCATTCTATCTTTTCCAACACAGAGAAAACATTTCATTATTAGTCAGGCAGTCTGTCACATGTTTTAACATCTGTATTCAAAAAATTAAAGGCAGGCTGGTAAAGCGTTCAAAGTTTATGTTATCAGTTTCTGCTCAACCTGATATGATTATATCATACAGCAAAGGTTTCATTTTTTTTCAAGTAATGTAGCCTGTGCTATTTTCTACCTGCTTTTTATCTTTGCCAAAGCTGTGCCATGAATGCAAAGCTGTGCCATGAATGCAGAATTTATTTCTGTACCTTGAGAGAGAGAGAGAGAGAGAGAGAGAGACTGAAAAGTGCATTTTAATTATACCCTTTGATTTTCATTGTTTTAAAGTTCCTTTTCAGCATTTAGCAGTACTTTACTTGCTCTAACCAGTAACACTGGATTTTTTTTACACAGCATGTACACTATTTGCAATTGAATCACTCACATTACACACAGTCTCTGTTGTATATTTGAATTTTCCCTTAAAAAGCCACATGATTAGCCACTGGGGGACGAAATTGATCATAAGACTTATGCATATTTTCTTATTCAGTCTGTTTTTCTTCATTTTGTGTAGTTAGTTTTCTTTATAAGCTTACTCACTGTCTCATTCATAGGTCTGAATTTCCCCTTAAAAAGCTACAAAAATATCCATTGTTGCAAAACTCTTAAGAGCCGCAAATAACAGAAAACAAGGTGCATTTAAAGAGAACCCCCTTGCAGCCATCCAAGAACTATGCAAAGCTAACTGGAATTTAAGTCACTGCAAAAGCCAGTCATATGGATCATGATATAGGAATGAACAGGTATATAGCATGGGATAATAGGATTAGTACTGGAGGCAGACATCAGTCCTCGACACAGGTCTTTTCCAGCAGTCAAAGATTTCTAGGATGTGTGGCTGTAATTCTGTACCATGATTTTTATTTAACAGTTGAAAAATATGGGTATATTCTTAAGACTGTATGATTACATCAGTAAGTTTAGCTTGTATAATCTTTTAAATATTAAAATAATGTTAAAATAATAATATTAATAAAGATTAATAATACTGTTTTGCTACACTTGGAGTACAAGATAAGCTTTTACCTTTTTTTCTTGGTGTTGAAGTTGGCCATCAAATGCAAGGAATCCCTTCTAGTTGCTTCTGCTGATATGCCTGGATGGGTTTGCTAACAGTGAAGTAAGGGGGAGCAGAGAGCCATGTTGGTTCAGGTACTAACCCCAGATAGGGCTGCTGGTATGAAGGGGAGTTAGAAAGCAGCATGCTGGAGGAACAAAACCAGGTTGAATGCCGTGTCATCTGCTGCTTGCGCTATGCTTTTTCAGTTAAGCCATACCTTTCCATTGATGTGCAGGTTGAAATCACCTAAGTAGGTGTTTAGTGGTGCCATGCAGGACAAACCCCCACTTATGTGGTGACATGTCCCTCATTTGCTGTCCCACTTTCTACAGCTGTAGGATTTGATACAGACCTTAGTATGACCACTGGGTACTTGTAACCACCATGCTTTTGCATGTCGCCACACCCTCCTGGCAGAAACAAGCAGGCTCTGCCTCCTTATTCCTCACCACCCACTGTCATCTTCTGCAGGTGTCTGAGCTGCTAGTCAAAAATGGGTCACTTGGATTGTAGTCAGGGATTTATCTTTGTATGCCAATAGAGCTTGCTAAGCTAAGTTTTTACTTGCTTTTGTAAAGACTCACTTTTTGCTGCACCGTATAATGCAAAAGTGTATCGTTATTTCTGTCCATTTTATTGTTTCTTATATCCTTTTTTTTACACTCCCTAGCTGTTTTTCTGTTCTCTACTTATCCTACTAATTTTGTTATATTACTTGAAATTATTCTATTTTGCTCCTGTGTTTTATATTTTATATTTTATGTTGCCCATTCCATAATGTAAATATTTTAAGACTGATTACAACACTGAACAATGTTTACATATATTTTATAACCTCCCATTGTTGCATACACAGAATTCTGTATTACATTTTGTACATACTGTGTATATTATCTTGCTCTTAGAGTTATCTGCCTGGGGCTGCAACAAAAATAGGACTTTCCAGCTGGACATTCCCGGTTAACAAATATAAGTAAATAGTAAATGAATAAATGTTAACCCATACTTTTTATATACTCTTCTTCCCCCCAGCTTTATTATGTTAGGAGACATTTAATGTTTTTAACACACTCTTTTATTACAATTACTGATAGCTGTCGATTGACTAAATGCTTTCCCAGTCTTCTTTTAGGCTTCTAGTGCTCCTTCAGCTTTCTCATGATCATTTGTTTTTGTTGTAACACCGTAAGACACTTCTGAGTAACATAAAAGAACAGAGTTGAAAACTCGGTTGCTTATTTTTTTATAGCAAGGCACCCACTTAAGGGCCATGATGAGAGATTGCACGAGTGCACTTTCTTTCAACAACTAGCATCCAAGTCCGTCATGGTCTGGTACGTAGCATGAATTCTTATAGCAGTGATCTTATTATTTGACTGTATGCTAATATGGTGAGTGCGCTCACACAACTGTACTTTGTGATTCAGTGAGAACAGGGAGCTGAAAATGAAAAGGACAAGTAAAATATCATCTTATTGTGGTGCATTATAGGAAGCAGCCTCTTCAGAAAAACTAAATCATGTTAGATTGGCTGCCTCCATCAGGCTATAAAGGGTGCAACAGGTCGTAAAGTAATACTGCTTAAAATGCTTCAGACATCTGGGACATTACAGCAAAGACAGTTGAGATATGATCATAATATATACAAGTATGCTTTTTTTCAAGTTCTACCTGTAGTATCCTTAAAAATAATTTATTTAGGTTATAGGTAAATAGGATTGAGCATTAGATCAGGGTAGTCTGTGCTTGTATTTCTCACATTTTTGTTTACAGGAAAAAAAAAAATAACAAGAAGGCATGTAAGTATATTTTGTGAATACCTGGCAGTTAGCATGAATGCCTAGGCAAATGTCCAGAAAAAACGTAAACTCCTAATACTGCTAAAACCACACTGAAGGAGCAAAAAAAAAAATACTTTAAAATCCAGTATAAATCCAATGCTCTTTTGGTTCCATCCAACTGTATTTTTATATCTAAAAACTCAATGTGGGTACAAGATCTACTCATGGTAAAACCTAAAAAATCAGTACTTTTATTTAAATGTTCCATGTGATTTATAGATAGGGTTATACCAGCATTTTATAGTTAGACTATGTTTAGACAACATATAATATAATATATTATACAACGACCAACCATCAATGTTCAAAAACGTGCACGCTGATTGGTCAGCGTGCACGTTGTAAATCAGAGTTATAGTAATTGAAAAAGGTCCGGTCACCCAGACATTTCTATTACTATAACTATTTTTTTACAGCAACGGAGAACGCAAGATCTCCGTTGCTTCACACTGTCTCGCTATGTTAAAGGAGTTTAACATAGCGAGACAGCTTTAAAAAAAGCAACAGAGATATTTTTAAAGCTGTCTCGCTATGTTAAACTCCTTTAACATAGCGAGACAGTGTGTAAAAAGCATTGGAAATCTTGCTTTCTCCGTTGCTTTTTTCAAAACTGTCTCGCTATGTTAAATGGGTTTAACATAGCGAGACGGCTTTAAAAAAAAGCAACAGAGATTCTCCATTGCTTTTTTTTTTAAAGCTGTCTCGCTATGTTAAACCCATTTAACATAGTGAACAGTTTGTAAAAAGCAACTGAGATCTTGTTTTCTCCATTGCTCTTGGCCACAGCTCTGATGTACTGCGTAGGCATACGCATGCGCAGTACATCAGAACTGCCGCAGAATACCAGACAGCTGCGGAAGGGCAGCGAGGAGGCATTATACAATGCCATTATTTAATTTGTTTTTTTCTTAAATAATGTCATTGTATAATAGCAATAACCCACTTTTGGGTGTGGGTAATGCTGGATTTACCCACGGTTGGCTTTGTTTGGCCACTTGGGCTTCGCCCTCGTGACCAAACCACACCAACTGTGGGTAAATCCAGCATTACCCACACCCAGACGTGGGTTATTGCTATAATATAGTATACGTTAGATGTTTTTTCTTTATTTATACATACAGTATTTTTGAATATTAGGAAGAAAGCAGTTTCATTAGTGATTTACAGATAGGGTAGTATTAGTATGCTAGATAGTATAGCAGGTTATTTATTTTTATTTTTATATATTTTTATATATATATTATTTTTATGTATGTTCTTTGTATGTTTCTTTTACATTATATTATATGCTGTTTTTTTATATATTGCCTTGAATGAAATTTTGTGCTTTTTGAGTGTATTTACATTTTGAATGTACTTGTTGTTTTAACTCATTTAATTAATTAATTGGTCATAGTCATGTGACACAGGATTCAAGGCTTTTAAAGTTTGGGATGAAGTTTTTTTGTAACCTTTGGTCTGAAGAAGCAACCAGGGCTGGTTGTGAAAGCACTAACCTACAATAAAGAGCACTGGATTTATACTGGATTTTACAGTGGTTTTTTTTTGCTCCTTCGGTGTGGTTTTACCAGTATTAGGAATTTAAGTTTTTTCTGGACATTTGCCTTGGTGTGTTTACTCCTATAATTCATAACTGGGCTTCTCCTTCTTTTTTACTATGAATGCCTAGGCAGTTAAATGCGTAGACTGGCAGTAGGTAGCACAGAAACAGACTAACAACCAAAAGGAGTACGGCTGGTATAAAAGAAACAATAAACAACACAAAACCAGTCACCAAGTGCAGCGGACCACAGCTGTGTTCAAGATGTAAACCAAGAAACTGCCACAACACGTTTCCTGTGAACAATAAACTGTATTAATAGTGAAAATGTGTTGTGGCAGTTTTCTACATTAAAATTTGATTTTAACTGGAGGTTTCGTTCCCAGTTTATGTTTGTGGTCTGCTGCACTTGGTGACTGGTTTGTGTTGTTTATTAGCACAGAGACAGGTTATTGAGCTTCTTCCTGTAGTCCAGGGTTTTGTTCTCTCAGCTTCCATTTGCCTACTGTGTGACTATAATTAAAAGTCACTTAACTAGACAATGCTGTCAGAACACCCTAAAACAGGACACTTGTGTCCAGTGGGCTTGTCTGGTTACCAAATTAAAAAAAGTGCTCCTCAGCATACATAATGAAATGCTTTACTCTGTATCATAGTTTTTCTGTGGGATTTATAAAAAATAACTTCTGTATTTGAACATTTTTGTAATTTTTACAGTTTTTGATATATATATATATATATATATATATATATATATATATATATATATATTTTATTTATATATATATATGTTTGCACTTAGGATGGAAAACAGCATTCTCAGAATAATACTTTCATTGCTTAATCATATATTTTTCTGAGCTAAATAATAATTTATCTTGTTTACAGATATAGACTTCAACAGACAGAGGAAAGCAAGAAAGGTGCAGAGCTGTCCAAAGGCTCAAATACAAACCAAACAGCCAATTAAGAGAAAACCGCCTTTAGAGGAAGAGCCTGACCAGTTAACCAGCAATTCAAAGAGTTTGCAGAACCAAGGTATTGCTATCTCTTTCTTGAGGTTTACCGGATTTTCAGATGCTGAAAGCGAGAAATTTCTTACTTAATCAAATCTTTTCTAGTTTTCCCACATAGTCCACTTAGTGTAAAAGACATGTTGCAAAGTCTTTACTGTGCTGGTTTTTCACGTCATTATACCATCACTTTTCTGCAACATCCAAATGAAAGTTAGACAGTATTGTTTTACTAAAAGTTTAGGACACTTCCCATTTTTCTTCCTATTTCTCTCTCTCTTTTTTTTTCTTTCTTTCTTTTTTTGCCCAGGAATGTAGTGCATAGAATAGAACATGGGGTAATCCAGTGTCTGTTTATTAGTCTGGTTTATATAATTTTGTAAAGATTAAAAGGCCCAGCAATCTGACTGCACACCTGCTCTAATCTGACATGGTACAAGTTGCTGTTAATTTACAAAGTACCAGTTGATGCTGTACAGACAATAGACCCTCTCTCTGGGCTGAGAGGAAGGAGGTTTCTCATCACTCGACAGATGTGACCAGGATACGGAGCATCACTTTTTCCACCCAAGGAGATTCAGGTGATCTCAGAGGTTAACAAGAAAAATAAGCAGTTGGAAAACACTAGTCTCATGTATAACAAGGATGGTGGAACAGAAGTGAATCTTTTCACTCTGTACCCTTGAATAATCCTTATGATATCTTAGCACAGCTGAGTTCCTCTTTGAAAATGTTAAAAGAAGGAACTGGGGGGGCATCTGGAAACATTCATGGAGTGTCCCATTGGAAAGAGGCATAGAGGAAGGATGAAATAAGTTCCCATAGGATATTCCATTAAGATGGAAGAACTAGAGTATTGCAGGGACAGGGAAGTTAGGTACCCGAGTAACGCCATGGGTGAGAGACACATGGGAAAATCTTTCGACATACAGGAATCGCTGTGGATAGAAGGTAGTTGTGTGTTATTTATCTCTAGAAACAATACATGAGGTAAGGAAAGTAATAGATTCACTGAAGGTAGAGTCTGTGAAAATAAGACATGGCCTTCAAAAAACTCTGAGGTGCCAGTTTCATGGCATGCACTGTATCATTTAAGAACATTGGTGAGCAGCTGGTATAGAGTTTAGGGCTTTGGCATCACTGGGAATCTATTTGGAACTAGTTAGGTCTACACTGGCACAATGTTCAACATCTGTCTGTGGCGGGAACCAGGATGCTAAACTATAAGTTTATGGCATGATTTAGAGACATTTAAGCCAGATAAATGCACAGGGAAGCAGCAAAGATATCTTAACACTGTTACCAACAGAAACAAAAAAATTAAGGAAATTAACGCATTGACACCAAGCCTGAGTGGAATTTCATGCCTGCTGTCACCTGCAGAGTTTCTGCCTGTTGTCTTTCAGACAAGATGTTAAACCAAGGCCCCATCTGCTTGAGTTGGGCATAGCTTGTGGATGTGAAAAGATCCCATAGCACCTATTGAAAAGAGTAGGGGTCCTTTATACAATCCATAAATATTTACACAATTAAAAGTTATTTATATCTCTACACTCCAGTTTCCACAATCACACCTTATTTTCTTTAATATCATTGCCAAGTCCCATTTATCATTAAACATTATTTCCTTAACTCTCTGATTCCACTTTAACCATACTATAACAAACAATTTTTTTATCAAGCCTGTCAACCATGTTTAAATCCTTTACATTTTTAAATCCTTCCACATATTTCACATCTAGAATCTTTTTCCATAACCAATTCCAAAAATTCTTTAGATCAACATATGTTTAGAGAGATGAGAAATGAAATAAAAAAAGCTATACTGTCAGATAAAAAAATAATTTACTGCCAAATGCAGCAGACACACCACAATAATCCGCAAAAGTTTTGAGCAAGTATTAATAGACTCCTACACCCAGGACAATCTAGTACACCAACCCCACTAGGTAGTAATCACAGGAACCCCAAGAAAACTGTTAATGCCTTCAATACCTTCTTCACAGAAGCTATACAATCTCTAGCAAACCAACTATCCCATGACAGCTCAAACCTTGCCACCTCCATGACTAGCTCTCTCCCTACATTTCAACTGCAACCTATCCCAACACACTTTATCTACAAGCTCATCCAAAAACTAAAACCTTGTACCCCATCAGCAGACCAGCTACCTGCTGAATACCTGCAGAAAGCCACTAAAGCTGTAGCCTATCCTATATCCATCCTCATAAACAGAACCATTAATGAGGGAACAATTCCAGCAATCTGGAAGATCTCTCACATCATCCCCCTACACAAAGGTGGTAACTCTAAGGAATATTCTAACTATCTTCCTATAGCTCTACTATCCCCTTTAGCAAAAATAATGGAAAAATGCATTCATAAACAACTACTCAACCATCGAATTCAAAACAACATACTTGATGAGTGCCAACATGGCTTTAGGCCATTTCATAGTACCACTACTGCCCTCCTATCCTTCTCTGACTCTATTAACAAAAATAGAAATAACAATATTCTCTCTTCAGCACTCTTTATTGATCTATTCAAAGCTTTTGATATGGTGAACCATCAGCTGCTTATAAATATTCTAAAATCCCTTTCTCTTGATGCACAGTCTGTAAAATGGTTCAGTTCCTACCTCAGCAATAGGCAACAAGCTATGCTCTGGGAGAATAACCTATCTTCTCACCTACCTGTCACCATAGGTGTTCCTCAGGGCTCCATTTTAGGCCCTCTACTTTTCTTAATTTTCATCAGTGATCTACACTTAGCAATTCCTCAAGCTACCTGTATACAATATGCAGACGACTCTGCAATAATATGCTCATCCAATTCCTCATCTGAACTGCATTCCTTAACTCAAAAAGTTTCAGCATAGTAGAAACATGGTTTCTTAAATGTTGTCTCCTCTTAAATCCAACAAAAAACAAGCTCTTGCTTTTCACTCCTACCCGAAAGTCCACCCCAATAGATTTCTCAGTCACATCTAACAACGGTACACTCATATCACCTGATTTAACAACCAAACTCCTAAGAGTTACACTTGACAACAACCTCAGCTTTGATACTCATATTAACAACACTGTAAAAACAGTCAACAAAAAAGTGGGCTCCCTCTATAGAATCAAACCCTTCCTCACTCCATTAGCTAGATCTACATTTGCACACTCCCATCTAATCTTAACACTTCTCTATGCCTCCCCGGTTTATACTAATCTGTCCAAAAATAATCTTCTGAAACTGGCTAAATCCTACAATAATATTGCCAGATTTGCCACAGGAAAACCATTCGGAACCCACCACTGTCAGAATCTAAAACTACTAGGTTGGCTGGAACTAGACAATCAGCTTAATTTTAACCAACTTACAATTGCTCCTAAGACCCTTTGCCGTCCTCATAACACTCCAATACCTTCTAGCCTGATCACTCCCTACAATAATCTTAACACCCTACGCTCATCTAATAAACTACTAGTTTGCATAAGTAAATCCAATAACAAGGCAGGTGACTCTCTGTTCTCAAACACAGCTCGTAAAAACTGGAACCTTCTACCCAGTGACCTTATATCACTATCCTCCCTAACACTTTTTAAACAAAAACTTAAAGTTCACCTGGGAACACACTGGCTTTGCTCCTCTCGTAACCCTGACTAACCATTGACTTATTTTCTACCACTTTTTCTTCTTCTACCTCTCTTTGACTATCTCCTAGTTTCTTAATATCAGAGAAATCAGGAATTCTAAACTAAGTAACCATCAATTAAGAATACTTCTTGAGAATTATTTTACCTAATGCTATCTCCTAGATTGTATATACAGTCATATTTAGTGAATTCGGTACAATGTATTAATATTTGTACTTGCCAACATTTTTGTAATCTTTATTACTGTAATCAACTATTTTCTTTGGATCTTATCTCCCCGGGCCTCTACTGAAAATGGACATGTATCCAGTTAGACTAGCCCGGTCAACAAATGTAAAATAAAATAAATAAAATAATAAAATAAATAAATAACATTTTAGCTCTTTTACATTCTAAAAAATGTTCACAGGTTTCAAATTCACTGCAATATAAACATACTCTATCTTTTATGCTCCTATACAGTATATTTGCCTTCACCAGTAATTTTTGTATGGTCAGCCTCCATAAAAAATCTTGACTATAAATCCCTTACATCTTTCCATTCTTGCAGTGATTGCATTCCTTTTCTCAATATTTAATTCCTTCCAAGGATATATCCTATAATATTTTTCCATAATCATATCATACCAATATTTTATTTTATTGTCAATTTCTTTTGCGTTTATTTTCCACAAAATAATTTTATCTTGATAATATTCCATTTCTTTATTACAACACCTCCTTTTTTGAACTGAAAAAGGTCAACCACTCTGTTTATTGTTTTGACTTAATATTTTTGATAATAAAGAAACCTCATTATCATTTAATCATTTCACTAGGGTGGCCAGCAGTTACCATTGTCACCTCACTGCAAGAGATTCTTCCTTTTGATTCTGGGATGGTGTGCCTTCTATGCAGAGTATGCATGTCCTCCCTGCAGTCATGTGGGCTTCCTCCAGATGGTCCAGTTTCCTCCCACATTCCAAAGACATGCAGTAGGTGGATTGGACATGCTAAATTGCCCGTAGGTGAGAGTATGTGTGCGAGTGAGTGGTAGGAATGAACTACAGTGGCAGGGCTAGCCACTCAGCAGTGTAAACCTTGGCTCAAAATGATTGTCTCTAATGAAGTGACACCCCGACCCCATGTGCAAAATGGGAAAAGGGGTTGAGGATGGATGGATGGATGGATTTAAACATTTAATTACTCTTTAGTGATGTCATATACACTATAAGATTTATTAACCCCAAACCTCCTTTTTCTTTTTTTGTATATAACATCCCTCTTTTCACAGGATTCAACTTTGATCCCCAAATAAAAGAAAATATTATATTATATATATCTTTCTCTAATTTAATGGAATGCTAAATACACCAGCTAAATAACTAATCTTGCCTAAAAGTACAGAATTTATTAAATGAACTTTCTTTTTAAAGGAAAGTCTTAAAGACTTCCAAAATCCACATGTGTTTCATGTCCTCTAATTTTCTTTCCATGTAGAATCTATAATTTCTTGTTTCCTGAAGTTTATTCTAAGTATCTTAACTTTTTCATATTAAATTTAAGTTCACCAATCTTCCCTTCAAATCCTAAACCTTGACTTTTATCTTCAATTAATATGAACCCAATAACTTGAATAATCTCTTGCATTTGTTTTATCATTGCCTTCATAATTCCTCCATCTTTAGTAATAATGATAATATCATCTGCATAAGTTAACAAAATAGGGATTTTTATCACTTCATTCATAATATAACTATTTTTTCCAATTCTCTATTCACAACCATGGATATAACATTCATTACTAGAACAAATAATATTTAATTAATTAGACAACCCTGTCTGATACCTTTTTCTAACTGTATGTACTCACTTAACCATCCATTTATCATTACCTTCACTATATTAAACTTATAAGCTGACATGCACACATTTTTAACCTTCTTACTTATGGTATATATATATATATATATATATATATATATATATATATATATATATATATATATATATATATATATATAAATATATACATACAGTGTATCCCATAATGTTGCATGCTGAATTGAATCAAAGGCTTTTCTTAAATCTCCTACCATTAATTTCACCTTAACCTTTCAAAATATTATATCTTCTGCTATTTCTCTAATTATTAATAATACATCTTGAACCCTTTTACCTTTGATACCCAACACATTTTCATTTACAACCTTGCCCACTTTTTCTTCCATTTTTTTTCTTTTTCACAATTTTCATAAAAATCTTATAGTCTGTATTATTTAAAACAATTGGTCTCTAATTCTTTATATCTGATTTCTCAGCTTTTTTTCCATATAAAGCTAATAATACCTCAGTATAACTCCTTAATCTTAAAACCTTTATTTAGCCATTCATTTAATACCTTTACATAGCATTTTTTGCTCTGTGTTCAAATTTTTACACATCCTATATTCTACTCCATCCAGTCCTACAGCCAAAATCTAAATTCATTGTTTTCAATACCTGTTCTAATTCAACAAATTTTATTTCCTTTTCTAAATCCTTATTATCCTTGTCTGATAATACACTTACATTCCATTCCTTCCACATCTTCTTCTTCTTTTATTTAAATTATCCTCTATGTTCTTTTACTGTATTCATAATCTCCTTCTATGTATTATATATTACACTTGTTACATATTTCATTTCTCGCATTACACTATTATTTTCTTTAATTATTTTACTTAAGTATGGTGCAATTTCTTCTTTTTCCCCTCAAAAATATCTTTGTTTATACAATAAATGCTCTATTTTCTTCTTATTCAATTCATATATTTTCTGTTCTTTATTAAATAATATCTTGTCGTTCTTCTCTAAACAATTCATTGTGTCCTTGCTCAACTTCTTATACTTTATTTTGCTGGTTTACATTTACAATGTCGCAACACACGTCCTCATATATTCGACTCTAAAGGTCAGAAACTGCACTTTCAAATCCTGAAAACACCGAAAAAGTGTTAAACAAAATTCAACATTGCAGGAATGTCAAACTACTTTGAAACACCCATCATTTCCAGATGTCTCCAAATGGGTCTACCTGAAAACACTGAAATTCCATAACGCTGACAATGAGAATACCGACACCGGAGTATTGACAACGAAGAAGACTGAAAGTTGAGAATCCTGACGCTGAGAACACCGACATGTTAAGGTAAGTGTGCGATAGGGACGGACGTTAGGGTCAGGGTGTGGGTAAGGTAAGTGTGTGATAGTGACAGATGTTAGGATAGGGGGTGAGTCAGGTAAGTGTGCAATAGTGAAGAACTTTAGATTTAAGGGCGGGTTAAGTGAGTTAGGGTTAGGGTGCAAGTAAGGTAAGTGTGCGATAGTGACGGACTTGAGGGTTAGGGTGGATTAAGTGAGTTAGGGTTAGGGTGCGGGTAAGGTAAATGTGCGATAGTGACAGACTTAAGGGTTAGGGGCGGATTAAGTGAGTTAGGGTTAGGGTGCGGGTAAGGTAAGTGTGTGATAGTGACAGACCTTAGGGTTAGGGTTTGGGTTAAAGTTAGTGCAAAGATAGTTGTGTAAGTAAGGTTTAGTGTAGGTTTGTAAGGTTTTTGGTGTGCTTGTGTTGTGTGTGTGTTTTTCGGGAAAGGTATTTGTTTTGTTGATTGTCAGGATTGTGGTTTGTCGGGCATGTGAAGTTTCATGTTTTTGAACTTTCGTTTATTTCATGTCAGTTATTTCATTGTTGGTGTTTTGGCGTGTCGGTGTTATCAGGTAGACTCCTCCAAACACCATTATGCAGGGGGGAAAGCCCCCCTGCACCCCCCACACCCCCTGCTAATTTGATATACTATCTCTAAGATCACAATACAGTGAGTGACGGGGTACATGTTCCGATCACCACTGTAGTGCAATCTCCACTCAGAATGCCAAATTCACATGAACGAATGCACACTGGCATTCACTCATTTGAGAGTTTGGCAAATCATAGTCATTATTCCGAACTTTTGCAAATGTTCTTTCGCAGATCTGACCATCACAGATGTGCACTTCAACCTTGTAAAGGTAAACCTATTTTACTCATATATATTTTTTCTTTTGTTCATGTCACATAGCACTTTTTATATTTCAGTTTGAAATGTATCCACCATTCTGACCAATCTTCATAAAATTCTCTCATATCTACATGTTCTTTCCATAATCTTATAACATCCTTTCTCTCGTTAACATATCATTTCACTTTGTATACTCTTTTTAAACCTTTCTCTATACTTCTATACTCAACATTTCCTTTTATGATAATCCAAATTGCCCTATGGTCTGAAAATCCTGTCAATAACACTTCTTCTTTTACTATGACTAAGCTTTATGACACTAAAAAATAGTCTTTTTCAGTTGTTTTATCTCCTCTTCTATATGCTTAATTCTCTGAATTCCATATTTTATAATGTTCCATACCAATCTAACATCATAAGCCTTCTTCTTTTTTGTAGTCTTAGGTTACAATTAAAGTCCCCTGCAACAGTAAGCTGCATATTAACTGTCACATATTGCATTATATTTTAAAACATCTCTTCTCTCTCCTTTTTATTTACGTATGCATATATTGCAATAATTCTAATAACGTGGTCTATCCATCTTATATTAATAACAGTAATTCTCCTCGTTATAACCAACATAATATCTAACACTTTAATTGCATCTTTATATAATATTAGTATTCCAGAACAAGTCTCATATCAAAATTCCTTATCGCATTTTTTCCCCACCACACATCAGTTTGATATCTTTCTATCTGAAACAGAAATCTAATGCCTTCTCATATAATAACATCACTATTTTGCTTTTTACACCACTCCAAAATATCTGTTGTTCTCAGCAACTTTGTAAAACTATTTACATTTAATGCTAAAACTTTACATATGCCTTAGCATTAAATAATTTATTTTCACCCTTTCCCTTTCTTTTTTTCTTTTTTAAATCCTTCTATATTTTTTCCTTTTCCTCTCGCATACTCTTTTACCAACTGAATTTCTTTTTTGCTTTACTGTACTCCATTTAATATCATTACTATCACTCAAACCTGACTCTTCCTCTTCCATTTTTCTCATATTAAATTCTTACTGCGTACTCACTTGTATGACTATTTCATTACACAAAGTTTCTATTTTATTCCCATTGCTTCTACATCTGTTTGGCTAGCTACATCCGTTTGTTCTTTCTCTGTTAATACTTTCACAACATCTGACTCTCTTTCTCCCCCTTTTTTCTTCACATCCCCCCAAATGGCCATTTTTATTACATTTGTAACATCTCACAATCCCTTGCATCATGTCCAAATTCTCCACATGAAAAACATTTTCATATTTTTTTATAATTACCAATTAAATGATCTCTGTTACCACACAAAAAACATGTTTTAGGCTGGCACCAATATTTTACCATGTCCCTACTTCCATCAACAGTTATAACACTTGGTAAATGTACAACACTCTCATTTTCAATTTTCAAAATTATGTTACAGTCTCACGCCCCAGTCCATAAACCTATATTGTCATACACTTTTTCTAATATATTCTTACATAAGTTTATTAAACGTCCTTTTAAAGTCTCTTTATCTACTTCAGTCCTGAATTCTATAGTGATTGTTTTTGGTCTCTCTCTATAAGATGCTTTAAATACATATGAACTCCATGGTAGAATTTTTTTTTTCATATTCTTCCAAAAAATTTCTATTATTTGACCATTTTCAAATATAATGTTGCAAAAACTCTCTTCTCTTTTTTAATATGAATCAAAGCTCTTACCTCATTTGCTTCAATTCCCAAACGTGGAATTATCTCATCCCATAGTTTATATCTGTCCAGCTCAATATCCTCTTTCTTTTCTATATGCACAGTAAAAGTCCTTTTTTTTTGGCTTCTGACTTCACCATTTCTGCATACGATTTATATTTCATGACCATTTCTTCCTCCTCCTGCTGAATTTTCCCCATTAAGTCCTCCAGGACACATCCTTGCCATTTTCTGGCTCACTTTCATTGACCAAGTTTAATAAAACATCATCCTGCAACCCTCCCGATTGGAGAGTTGTAACCATACATTGCTGCTCTGTTCCTCTTCTCTGAAGAGATTTATTTGAAAAATCTCTTCTGAATAGAACACCCTGTTGTTTTTTTCCAAAACCTTGACTGCTCTCTCTACTTCATCTACAGACTCAACTATCTCTACCTTCTCCATCATTGCTTCCAATTTCACATCTGCTACATTTTTTGTCTCCATTTCAAAATCTCCCTCCATAACACTACAGAATTCTCCAATACCCTCCTCCTGTATTTCCTTCCTGCTTCTCCAAGACGTCTTTGTGCCCGGACCAGAAGACAGGAAGTGCCACCAAGATCAGTGTCCCAGTAAGTGAAAAGAGTAAGGGAAGTTCCCTGATGCCCTGGCCAAATTCCCCCAAGTAGTATAAATACCACCTTGGGTCTCCCCTGAAAAGAGGCTACTAGTTTAGTGGGACAGAATGTGCCATCTTTCAGATGAGATGTTAAACTGAGGCCACATCTGCTTGAGTTGGGGGTAGCTCAGGTGGATATAAAAAGATACCATGGCTTACTTAAGTCTTTCTGCTTTTCCCAGTTAGGTGTCGCCACAGCTGAACTCCGGTCCGCTAATGATTGGCAGTGGATTTTTATGGTGCCAAGTTGCCAGCCCAATGCCCAATCTTCAAAGAAGGCAAACCCATTCATGCACGCACCTACCTGAATGTCCTTAATGTCACTCGACCGCGGGGAGGACATAAAAAGATCCCATGGCATCTGTCTTAAATGCAGTGCTAAGTAATGTGAATGGGGAAGCATTGGTCTTACATAAATCTTTTTCAGTTTTGGTAGGTGAAACAATGATTATCATATGAATAAACACGCATGCATGCACACACACACACACACACACACACACACACACACACACACACACACAAACACACACACACACACACACACACACACACACACACACACACACACACAAACACAAACACTTATTTAGCACAAGTAAAACTTGTAAGGATAGTTTATACAGATCAGCTTCCAAAAGTGGTTATGCTGTCTGCTAGCTACCAATCTAGTTCTACATTAGTAAACCCCTATATACAGAAACTAGAATCACTCAGTATTAAACCCAGTACCATCTTCCTAGGGGATCTAAACTATCCAACTACAGACTGGGAAACCTACAACAGCACTATTGCACAAGCACAGAGATTCCTGGGATTTGTCAATGCAAATGCCATGGAACAATTAGTCAGAGTACCCACTAACGGGAATAACATCTTGGATCTTGTCTTTTCTAATATGGGAGCATCTTGTACCATCCCTTGCATCTTTAAATCACTTGTTAGGTCTGACCATAATGTAGTCTCCTTTGAAATAAAACTGAAACCAGAGATCCCTTCCACCAAAGGTACCTTTAGAAATTTCTTTAAGATAAACTACCTACTCCTAAGTGATACATTGGCAAGCTTCAGATCCCCACCAAGCCCAGTTAACTCCACTGAATAAGCAAACATGTGCACCACCACACTATACCAGCAGGTAAACAGCTTCATTAATGCAGATGTACCTTGTAGGAACAAGTGCAGGGCAAACCCCAGAAACATACCCATATGGTAGAAACATAATATCAACAAGCTTTATAATAAAAGTAAAATAATTTTGACCAAAAGTAAGAAGAATAATTCCCAGAATTTTAGAGCCCTTGTAATTGAAATAAACAAAAACTCAGAAGCTTAATAAAGTCCACCAAGGCCAAGTCTGGAAGGGTGTTATTTAGACAATAACACACAGCCTGGAGGGCATTATTGTGCTTAGAGAATGTGATATCTGTAAAATTGTAGTGTTTTACTTACTTTTTATTTATCTATTTTTTTATAATATATTTTGATGTTCCTCTGCTTAATGTTAAAAACTTGCTGTAGTATATGTAAATGGTGTTACATCCAGTATATAACGTTTAAAAAAATATCCAGGTAGTTATTTCATTTTTGGTCCCTTGCTCCTAAAATGTGTGGTTTGTTGCCAAGCACTGGGGATTAAAGTAACTAAATAATGGCATATATATGAGTTTCAGAGTTTAGTTCTTTCAGAAAATCCATGCTAACACAAATCCTGTTTTTCAAGCAACTTTCTAATTTTATGAGTAACAGTTAAAATCTGCCCCTATTTTTGAGCCTTTTTCCCCACAAAATTAGATTTTTATGATCACCAATAAGAGCCAGTTAAAGAAGAGTTAGGAGGGGGAATCCAAAAGTGAAATTAACAGAAGGCATGGACATCTCTTGAGCTACCAAGTTTAGAAACAAGAGAGTGAAGAATAGGTGGTGGGAAAATAACACCCTGCACTAAAAAAAAAAAACTTTATAAATCAAGAAATATTCTTTTATCACAGAGCAGCAGAACAGTCTACTACAGGACAGAAGCAGTTCAAGTCAGCTTTCTCAGGGAAGCCTTGAAATGCATTATTTTCCAGTTAAAGACCATGTTCTGAGAAAAGAAATGGAATGCTATATCTGCATTTTTTTTATTTTTTGTCAAATGTAAATGTTTATTGGTGTACAGTGGGTGTCTGGGCCCTACTTATCCATAAAATATTTACTGATTATTGAAAATAAGACAAAAAATAGCATGTTGCCTGATGTTTGTGCCCTATTAGTTATGCATCTTTGAAGGGAGTAATATGATGGCATTGTTCAAGGGCAGACATATTCTGTTCTTATCATCTCCCTAAATTTAGGCAAACAATAGTTTTATTTCTCTTCTTCTGCCTGTGCTTTTCTCAAGACATACCTGTTTCCAAAAGCTTAAACTTTTTTTGTGGTAAAGTTTATATTTGGAAACAAATATGTCTTTGGGTGTTATTTTCCTGAGGTGAGGTATGGTCACATTACTTGATTGGATGTGACACTTTATTAACAGCATGCCTGTTTTTTAAAAGCCAGTATTCCATTTGCGGTCAACCCTGAGCAGTGTAGCTCTGTGTGTGTGGTCTAAACTGTAGCAGCTGCATGTAGCAACATTGTAACAAGCAGTTTGCTACAGTTTAAAAGAAAAAAATATTAGACTGACAGGTCTCTTTGCCAGATTCTGGAGGATGGGAAATTCAAACAAAAACAAACAATCAATTGACTCAAACTGTAGTTCCAGCCCATATCTGATGAAGTTAAGAAACAAAAACGTATGGTTTGAGCGTTAATGTGTTTTGGCGGATTTAATAAAAGTGATTTTTTTAAGTATTTCCGTTTCCATGCTGTGTGACTATGCTGAGAATTAGGTAACTGAACAATTTCTGCCGACTGGGAGCTTTATTGTATGTCTCTGGGCTTCGTTTTTCTTTTGTGTTTACTGTTTTTTGTGGAGCCTTTGCGCTTTCTTTGGGATTTATTGGTGAATAACCAAAATCAGACCACGGTTTCACCTAATGTTTTTTTCAATGGCATCTGAACCTTGGTATTCATTTCTAGTTTAAATAAGCTGGTACCTCCTTTGTAACCAATCAAGTGCTAATAATGCATTAAACATCATTAATTATTTAACTACATAACAAAATACTAAAACATAGACAATACGTTGCTACATAAAATTTCTCTTAATAAAATATCTTCATTGTGAATCAATTATTTTTGATACTGTAAGACAAAAAAAGTAACAAAAATCCATCTCTACACACACAGATGTGTGTGTGTGTGTGTGTGTGTCTGCGTGCTTGCGTGTGCATGTGTGTATGCATGTGTATATAAATATATATACATAAATAGATAGATACATATATTATATGACACTGCTTTGCAGACTCATTAAATCAGCATATACTACATCAACCATAAATGGTCAAAAATCAGTCCAAAAAAAAAAAAAGAAATGTTTTCTGCAGGGGGCAACTTCCCCACATCCCTGCTAATTACATATACCAAATCCATGATCACAAAACAGTGGGAAAAGGGAAAATTTGCACTCACACAATATGTAGCTATCCCACAGAAATATAATCATCCTGTGATGAACCACCAGTTCAATATACCAAACCAATGGGTAAAAAGGTCACACTGACAAATACATTCGGTAAAAACTGAAAGGAAAATCCATCCAAACCAGAGTTTTTATTGCATGATACTTTAAACCTCCTGTAATGGAGCGGAGGCCTATGGAATATATATAAATGACCCCTTAAGGACATAAAGTGTTTCAGCTACATGGCTACTGAATGTCTATGATTTTTTTTTTTTTTACTTTTTAAGTTTTTATGGTTTATGTAAAACTTTATTGGCCTGAATGTATAGAATTTGGCTGTCCAGGAATGTCAGTCTAGCAATTAGGGCTAAAGATAGAGGCTACCAATGGAGAAAAGGGAGGCACGGAGGTAGACAAGAGCATATCTAAGGTTGAAGGGAGTGAGTGGGTGAGGGGGCACAATATCAACACTAGAAGTCTAGGAGAAGGTCAACAAAGGCTGTAAGGTTACCAAAAGTGAAAGGTGAAATGAAGTTAGCAGATGTGATCAAGAAGGGAAAGAATGGCTTTTTAGGAGGAAGGGAGGGACATACAGAAATTAGGGAAGCAGAAGCAGTGACTTCATACTTTGGGTCAGTCATCTCAAAGGAAACCAAAGAGAGTGTGGCACAAAGGAAACGGGGAAGAGCAGAAGGAGGACAACAGCTGACAGGCACCAAGATACAAAAGGAGGAGGTGAAGGGGAACTGGCAGCCCTTATGAAGGCTAAAACCCAAAGACTGCATGGGTTACTTCCCAGGTCTTCAGAAATCTGACAACTATGTTGGAAAGCCTCCCAACAGAGGTCTTCAGCAAAGCATTGGCTGCTGCAGAAGATCCTGAGACTGAAAGACAGCATGTATGGTACCAGGTGAAGAGGAAAGCTCTGATGAACTACAAGTCTGTTCGTTTTACAGCAGTGGCAGGGAATGTCATTAGGAAATCCTGAAGAGAGGGCTGACAATAATTCTAGAGAGTTACAATTGCCTGGACACAGGGGCGGCCCATGCTATTGGACTGCTGGACTGCAGCCCCCCAGCTGTAAAAAAATAAAGAAAAGAAAATATTCAAAATTCACAGACTTTCACGCATGGGCACTAGTCCGGACTGCTACTGAGACAGTCTGGAGCATGTACAAGCAAAGTCTATGCAGTTGTAACTGCAATAGACTGTCCTGGAAACTTATCAGAGTTGGACTGCAATGTCAGCAGTCTGGATTTATGTGGACAGGCAGGAAGATCTTGCAATGGATTTATGTGGATGGGCGGGAAGATCTTGCAATGTGGGACGGGCATGGAATTATGGCACGAAGGGACTGGTTTGGAGTTTATGTGTGATTCAGAACAGGTTTGCAGCTACGAGATCGGGGATTTGGAGCTACAAGATCTACTACAAGTGTGTGTGTGGATTTGGAGCTACGAGATCTACTACAGGTGTGTGTGTGTGTGTGTGTGTGTGTGTGTGTGTGTGTGTGTGTGTGTGTGTGTGTGTGTGTGTATGCCCCAGTTGCTATATATTGGTGGCTAGACTCATGGTGTGGTAGGGAATACCTCAGGCTTGAACTCTGTACCTTGTATGCAGGTGTTAAAGACCTGAATTCCCTACCCACCACCATTTGTAAAACAATTGCAGATTTTTGCCTCATATTTGATCTGATCTGTTCCTCATAATATCTGTGGTTTCTAAATGCTGCAATGCTTGATATTTGATGGTGCAGTGGTAGCACTGTTGCCTCACAGCTGTAGTTCTCAGGTTTGATTCTTGGCGGGGGTGCCTTCTTTGTGGGGTCTACATCTTCTCCCTGTGTTTGTGTGGGTTTGCTTTTGTGTCCTCCCATGTTACAAAGACATGTTTGCATTATTTCTTCCTGGGCCTCTGCTGAAAATTGTTTTTTTTTGTTCCAAGTCAGACTGTCCTGATTAACAAATGTTAAATAAAATTGACAGGCATTTGAATTTCAGACTTCAGGTTTTTGCATGTTTAATTCCTTACATATTTGATGGCACAGCGGTAGCATTGTTGCCTCACAGCCATAGGTTTTCTGGTTTGATTCTTGGCTGGGGTGCCTTCTGTGTGGAGTCTGCATCTTAATCCTGTGTTTGTGTGGATTTGCTCTGGTGTCCTGCCATTTTACAAAGACATGTGTCTGCAGTATTTCTCCCTGGGCCTCTGCTGAAAATTGTTTTTGTTCCGTCAGAAGTAAAATTGACAGGCATTTGAATTTCAGACTTCATATTCTTCAGAAAATACATAGGCTCATAGGTTCATAGGTTCATACTAGGCTATCTGCCCTAGGGCATTTATAAGCCTAGCCAGAATGTGTTTGGCTTTCGCCACCCATTTTAAATTTATTTTGCTATGCCCTTTTTCGAGGTTAGTATACTGTGCCTCTGTCTAACAGTGACACAGAAGTGATACCCAGGGTAAACCTACAATCTCCCATCCACTCATCAAGATTCCTCTTGAAGAGAGTCAATGAGGGACTCTGCCTAACCTGGACTGGGATTTTATTCCAGAGTGAAGGGAGCCTCTAGGTTATGAATCTGTCCCTCCAGCATGTCCTATTTATTTCAGTGCTGAGGTTCAAGTCTCTCGAGTGCGTAGCTTGATGGGATTTGGATTTTCTGAGGTGCAGCATGTCCATTAATTTCGGGTTGGACATGGCTTTATACGTCAGGCACATATCGCCTCTGAACAGGTGGTATGCCACTGAGTAGAGCTGGAGTTTCTTTAACCGGGCAGCATATGGCATCTGTTTGAGCCCTTTGATCCTCTTGGTGAGGTACTTTTGGGGTCTTTCCAGTTGCTGCAGGTGTCTGGTAAGGTACATCCCAAAAGGGGCATTGTACTCAATTATGGGCCTGATGAGGGATGAGTAAAGAGGCATGATGACCTCCCCTGATCTAGATGTGAACCCCTCATGATTAGGTGGGCTATATAAAATGTTTTTCTAACCACTTTGGCCACGTGGTTGTCAAATGAGAGATTGCTATCAACTTGGGTCCCCAGGTCCCTAATTACTTCTTCTGTACTTAATGGATTACCACCTATGTGGTAATTTGTGGGCACTTTGTTTTGCCAAAGGGATGACTATACACTTTTGGAATTTAGCTTGAGGCCATGGCTCTGGCACCAGTTGTTTGTTTCTATAAGGCCCTTTTGGAGGATGCTTGTGTTGGCTGGAGAGTCGATTATGGCCCAGTTTGCAGTCATCTGCGAACTTGGTCAGCCACAGTCCTTCCATGTTGGCCTGTACCTCCGAGAAATATATACCGAACAAGAGAGGTCCCAGGACTGAGCCTTGTGGGACACCACTTGTAACTGGTTTGGAGTCTGACATGGCTCCAGCAATTCTAACCATGTGGGTTCTGTCCTTGAGCCAGTTTGCAATCCATCTAGTGACATAGGGGTTTATATTTAAGCTGGTGAGCTTATCTATAATGCCCGAGTGTGGTATTGTATCTAAGGCTTTTGCGAGGTCCAGGTAGGCTGTGTGGACCACCTTCCCCTTGTCAATGGCCTTGGTGACTGTTTCAAAGAAATCAACCAGGTTTAAGAGGCAGGATTTGCCCTTAACAAAGCCAAACTGGGTAGGATCCAATGTCTGTAGGTCCCCAATATCTTTATTTATGAGGTCCATGATGATCCTTTCCATAGCTTTGCAGACCAAGCTAGTCAGGCTTATGGGCGATAGTTTCCAGGATCTGTTGAGGCACCACCTTTATGGAGAGGGACCACTGTTGCTGTACGCCACTCTTTGGGCACATATCCTGTAGTAAGGCTGAGATTGAACAGTAGTTTTATGTTTGGGTTTAGCTCTTCTTGGAGTTCATGTAGGACGCAGCCCGGGACACCGTCTGGTCCCATTGATGCTGTGTTTTTGCTTTGGATAGGGCGGCTCTTACCTGAGCATCTGAGATGTCAGGGGGGGGCAGCACTCTGCTCGGATAGATATTTGCCCTTTTGGTGGGGAGGGGGGAGTTTGCGCTGAACCTGTCAGCTAGGATGTTGGCAATGTCTGTGGGTTCGGTGTATTTTTTGTCATTTTGGACTAATTCTGAGCATATCTGGGAATTACCACCCAGGTTCCTAACATAACTAAAGAAAGCCTTGTGATTATCCTTAGTGTCCTGTGCAATTTTTCTCTCAAAGCTGGCCTTAGACAATTTTATGAGTGCCCGTAGTTTTTTGCTAATACTGATCAGTGATGCCTTCCCTTTTTGGGATTTTGCTCTATCATTTAGTAGCTTCCTCCTTCTATTGTATAGTTTGTTTATGGCTGGGGTCCACCAGACAGGATGTCTGCCTTTGGAGGATTGGGTCTTGGTTTTATTTGGGATTGCATGATCCATGCATTCCTGAAGGTGGTCATAGAATGCGTTTATAAAGGATTCTGTGGTCTGGGCCATATTTTCCACAGGCCTCGGGGCTTTGAAGGATTCCACCTCGGTTTTGTGGAGTGTGAAATTTGCTTTAGAGAAGTTTTTCACTGTGGTTTTCTGGGCAGGGGGTGGGGTCGGGATGTGAATATCCAGTGAGATTAGTTTATGGTCTGATCTTACCAGTGAGGGATACACTTCTGGTCTGGAGCATAGAGTCCCCATGTTGGTGATGATCAGGTCCAGTATGTTTTCCCCTCTTGTGGGAGTGGTAACAAGTTGTTCCATAGCAGTTGAGTTTATAAATTCTAGGAACCTTTGGGCTAGGGTGTTGGAGCTAGAGTAATGCTCCCAGTCTATGTTTGGGTAGTTGAAGTCACCCAATATAATGGTGTCTGGAGAGACCTTCATATTTTCCAGTGTTCTCAGGAAGGCTGAGTGGGGTTCCTGGGTTTGGGAGGGTGGTCTGTAGCAGGCTATAAACTGGAAGGCAGTTTTACCCACTGTTAGTTGCACATGGATAGTCTCTGATGCTTCGTGCTTTGCCACCAACCTGGAGGTGTGGGTATCTTTGATGAATATCGATACTCCCCATCCTTTTGTGGTTCGGTCCAAGTTTTGGAGCCAAAAAGCATGGTATGAGGTATAACCTGGTAGTGCTGGCGTGCTCTCGGGAGCCCTGAACCAGGTTTCTGTTACTGCACAGATATCGATGTTCTCCATGCTAAGGAGAGTTTTGAGTGCGTGCATCTTGAGGTTTAGACTTCTGGCATTGAGTAGCATTACTCTTAGTTTCTTATCCCTTGTGATACCTATGGAGGTGGGTTTGTCTTTTGAGCCTTGCCTAAAAAAGGCACTATGGAGGTAGCAAGAGCCTTTGCCAATATCTGAAAGCTCAGGGGTGACAGGTGCAAGCCGTCCCTAGCGAAGCATCGTGGCTTGTCGAGCATATCATCCCAAGCTGACAGGCATTGGATCCCCTTTGAATGACACCAGTACTTAAGCCATTTGTTGAAATTGATCATCTTGTCTTCATATTGTGGCATTATTCTTGGTGAGGGTAAGATGCTACTCAAGGTCAGGGTCATACCGGCCTGGGCTACATGCTCAGAGAGCTCCTCTATGTCTCTTTTCATGTAGTTCAGGGAGGTACATCTCAGGTCATTCACACCAGCATGGACAATGACTGAGTCATATTTGTACTTGCCTTGGAGTGACCTGAGTGCTTGTGTTATGTGGCGGATCCTAGCGCCCGACAGGCTGCTCACCGTGACCCTCTCCTTGTTCAGCCTGGTGAGCGGGACGTCAGTGTGCCTGACGATAGAGTCACCTATTACAAGTGTATCAGGTGTGTTGTTTAGTCTTAAGGGCTGTGACTGTCTGGCACACTGGCTTTGTGAGATATGTGTTGCACGTGTTTTGTTTTGGGGTAGCGGTTGCTTGGGTGTCTGCTTTGGAGGTCTCTGCTGCTTAGGCAGATCTTTATTTAGAGCCTCCGAGTATGTTTTTGTGTGATTATGTGTTTGGTTTGCTGTCGTGGTAGGTCTATGTGAGACTGGAATTGTAGTGAGTGTGGTTTCCTTCTCCTCCTGACTGGTTATGCCAGTACTGAGTTGAGAGAGCTTAGCCTCCAGTTTGGCTATATGGTTGCATCTCTCACATGTGTTGGAATTTGTTGGGATGAGGAGAGGGTTGTCTGTGTACATGAGGCAGTTGTAACATTGCCTCAAGATTCCCATATTCACCAGCTGGACCGGAGAGGAGATTGACAACTGACCTTTGGACATGCTAGACTAATATTGGGAATTCCTTTATAATTGAAAACAAGGGCCAGTGGGGAGTGAGGGTGTAGTGCTTTTAATTTTTAGTGCTGACTTATATAATTGCTTTAGTGAGCAAGTGCCAGGTAACTTAAGTGCAATGTGTTACAGGTAACTTAAATGCAAAAACGACAAACAGTAACTTTCTTTCAAGTGAAACAAGGAAATAAGTACAGTAAGCAATGCAGATATCACTAGTGATCCACAGAAGCGCTGAGAAGCCACGTATTAGGTGGAATTAGCGTTCCAGGGAAATAACAAGCAAACAGACAACAAGCATATAAACAAAGCTAGATTCAGCAGGCCTGGATCTAGTCTATGCTACAGCAAACAAGGTGTACCAATTTCAGTAAGATACAGTTCAAATATTCAGGCACTATAAACCTTTAACCAGAAATTCCCAGCTCAGAAGGGCAGACTCCAGCCTCTTCTCCCACAAGAGTGCAGACCACAAACCTTCTTAATGTAAAATAACTGGCCTGAAGCCCAAGTGCTTAAACCAGAACTAATACACTTTAAGAATAACAGACACTGGGCTCTCAATCAGCAGTTCCCAACTTAGAATGATGAAAGCTACCTGTCCTGCCACCACAGTGCATGCCACAAACCTTCCTAATGTAAAACAACTGGTCTGAAGCCCAAGTGCTTAATCCAAAAGACTTAGAATGATAGCTACACTTTAATCAAGTTACTACCAAGCAGTAATAAATACACTTGAATACTTTAGAGAATGCCTGGATTAGTGCTCAAGTTACACAAACAAAGCTAGATCCAGCAGGCCCGAATCCAGTCAATGCCACAGCAAACAAGGCGCACCAACTTCAGTAAGAAGCAGTTCAGAGATGCATGCACTATAAGCCTTTAACCAGAAATTCCAAGCTCAGAAGGGCAGAGTCCAGCCTCTCCTCCCACAAGAGTGCAGACCACGAACCCTCTTAATGTAAAATAACTGTCCTGAAAGCCCAAGTGCTTAAACCAGAATTAATACACTTTTAGAATAACAGACACTGAGCCCTCAATCAGCAGTTCCCAACCTAGAAGGATGTAAGCTACCTGTTCTGCCACTACAGTGCAGACCACAAACCCTCTCAGTGCAAAACAACTGGTCCGAAGCGTTTAAACCAAAAGGCTTAGAATGAGTTACACCAAGCAGTAATAAATACAATTGAGTACTTTTAGGATGATGCAAAGTAAAATAAAGTAGGTAGAAACACAAGTACAGTAAAAGCAGATGAAAATTTTTTTCTGAACAAGTGCTGAGATCAAAGAAACAGATTTGAGTGCTGAAACTAGAAAACTGGCTAGTTATAAGAAAAAAAACTAAGCTAGAAGGCTTCCCTCCAACACAGAAGGGCTTGGGGGCTCAGAAGCCTACAAATAGTCTATACCACTTAACAGGAAAGGCAGGAAACAAGCTTAAATTTTTTTTTCTGTTTCCCAGATGCTCTCTTTGTACACAGTAGGAGTGCCTGAAATCAGAATATGATCTCACTGCACTCAGTTGAGTGAGCAAATGAGATGGGCCCAGAAGGAGTATCCAAACACAAATTTACAAGAGGGGCGGGCAGTTTCAAGGCCACTTAACTGAAGAGCAGAGTCAAAACTTCCAGTTCAGTTAATATTCCTGCAACACAGTTAATATTCCTGTAACACAACCTAAGTTTATAAGATGAATATTTGAAATTTGTCCTTATTTTTGGGACTGTATTACCCCATTATTGGCTTGTCCAGGTTTTTTGTGCTAAGGTTGACAGCTATGGCAAGAACTGAATTCACTGAATATGTTTGAGGGCTGTATTCCCTCATTACTGGGTTTGTCCAGGTGTTTTGTGCTAAGAGGTTGACAGCTATGGTGAGAACTGAATTCTTTAAATGATAGCCATTAAAGTTTCAGTCTTCTGCTCTTTCACAAAGCAGCTGATTTGGCGTAGTGGTATGTTGCTCTGACTGTTTCGCACAGGGACCTTGGCAGTAAAATGTATGGTGGTAACACAGCATTTTATTCTAGCAACTTTCCAAGATTATACAAGCAATGTTTAATGTGTCCCTGGTTTTTGAGCATTTGACCCCCCCCCCAATAAATTTGGCTTTTTCCAGATATCTTGTGCTGTGAAGTTGAGATGCAGTTGAGTATTGAGTAGATTTTACAAGGAGCTGAGAGCTGCAGGGGAAGAGAAGTTTAGTGCTGCTTATGCTAAGTCAGCTTGCATTGTTAATAGCACAACAGGTTGTGTACTTGCTTTTGATGCAGAAGGTTGTTGGTTCTACTCCCACAAGGGGTGAATGCTGCCGTACTGAAAAAGTTAAGATTCTAACTATGAGCCTGTTATCAGTTTGCCATCCATTTCCTATTGCAGTATTACTAGCTTATCATTTTTAATCTAATATAGGCAATTTATTCCTCAGGGGCATCAGACACTTTATTTTTCGATGAAACCATGAAATATAAAGGTGTTTGCTAGCAGCAACCTCTTCATTAGTTACAGATTTATTTAATGTGGAATTATTTAGATGACTTTTTTACTTCTTCAGATGTGCATATTTACTGATAATGGTGGACTGTAGAATTGTGCATATTTACTGATAATGGTGGACTGTAGAATTGTGCATATTTATTGATAATGGTGGACTGTAGAATTGTACATATTTACTGATAATGGTGGACTGTAGAAGGTTGAGTAGACTTTTATGATGGAAATGTTCTGAACTGGGCAGTTTTGTCATTATGGGTGCATGCATTTTGTTTCATTGTTTACTGGAAAGATGTTCTGAATTGGGCAGTTTTGTCATTATTGGTGCATGCGTTTTGTTTCATAGTTTACTGGAAAAATGTTCAAAACAATAGGAAGGTGTATCAAAGAGCACATGTATCTTTCATATGCAAGGGGCCTATGATTTGAAAACAGCCCAGAATTAATCTTTATCTGCCACTGGTAAAATGTATTTTCTTTGAATGTGGGTTTCAATGCTGTTTCAATGAATGTGAGTTTCAAGGGCAGAGAAGTTTTAATGCTAAGTTTGTTTAGCAGATGTCTTAGTGTTTGTGCTGTAAAATGCAAAATAAAACTTTCAAATGAAGTCCAAATCATCATAGAAGTAAATCAGTATGCACATTAGTGTTTATGGTAAATGGAGTGAAATAGCCAAGTAATGGATCATTGGAATGGCTGCAGGGGAGGCTCCATTCGACCATGATTTTGTGAGGGGAAGGGCGGCAAACTTAAAGACAGCCCCAGCTGAACTATACCTCCCAACTGTCCAGATTTTCAAAGAATGAATAGATTTTTGCTTCTTATTTTTGGTTTGTTCCTCATAAAATTTGTGGTTTTCTGGCAAATCATTTAGGAATTAAGTCACTAAATAATGACACACTGAGTTTCAGACTTCATAACCTTCAGAAAAATGCATGCTAAAGTAAGACCTGTTGTTCTATCAACTGTCTCAGTTTATACAAGAGCAATTTTTAGTACTGTTTATATGTTTTCCCAATATATTTGGCCTTGTCCAGATTTATTGCATTAACAGGTTGAGAGGTACATGCAAATAAATTGCTTTATAGAATTAGGCATAACCAAACCTCTCAACTGTCCCTGATTTTGGCTCAAAATGTTGCTCTTCCCCCTAATAATCCCTCTGCAAAATAGAAATTTTGGAAGAAAACATGGAGGGTTTACAATTAAGAAATAACTGTAATAATCAGAGTTATAGATTACTTTTATTTCAGAAATGCATGTAGATTCTTTTATTTTGTCAGCTGCTCAAGTTAGCAGTGCTAATATTAAAGTGTCCCTTCTTTGACAGGTTCCCAGCTGTATTGTGTGGCTATTTTATATTTTTACATCACATTTTTAGTCCATTTTTCACAAATTTGTGTTTTTTTGGCAAATTAGTGACAAATCATTAAAGACTGAAGTTAGAAAATAATGACAGACATTTGAGTTTCTTATTTCATACCATTCAGAAAATTCATACTAATACAAAACCTATTCTTTTATCTTTCTAAGTTTATAAGAGCAATATTTAAAAATTGTCCTTATTTTTGGGCCTTTGTCCCACTTCTTTGTATGGCTTTGTCCAGATTTCTTGCTCTGAGGTTAAGAGGTATGACAAATGTGTCAGGGCCATTACAGTCAGCCAGAGACATTTCAAATTGTTGCATACTTGATGCACCCCACTCCCTCATATAGTGACTCTGGATGTGTCGAAGCAAGGCAAGGAGCAGTTATGCAGTGTAAATGTGAAGAGTATCCCCCCCATCCAAGGTAGACACAAGTACTAGAGTGGCTTTTCATCTGTCCTTGATTTTTGCAGAATAGTCTGGTTTCTGTCATATTTTTTGTACTGTTGATTTATGCTTATTACTCAAAGTGCCTGTTGCTCTGTGTGTAAGTAGCAATACTTTAATGACCATCAGGTAAGCTTGGCTGAGATCGTAAGATGCAAGTAAGCTTTAATAAGCATACTATTAAAGAATTGCCAACATTGAAAGCCTTCCTGTTGTTGCCATGTAGAGAATACTTAACTAAATAATGTATAAGCCTTGGGTATTGAAATGCATATGACAGTATTTGTAATAAAGGACAGGATTACATTATTTTAAGAAGCTCATTACACTTGGAGACTTCCAGTCATCTATGCAGGCTTTACCCGTAAACTAAACAGAATGCCAATCATGTGGTCCATAACCTGTACAGTAATCCTTTAAGCAATGTATCTTGAGCTTGTTTCTTGTTTGCTTTCCATTTTTTACTTTGATCATTTTTTCCCCATGAAACAAGTAGATATTTGTCAGGCAGCAGGTCTTTTTTTGGATAAGAAACATTTTTACAAGTGGGGGCATCAGAGATTTCTACTTTCAGCATGTTACTTGGTACTTTAATAAAGCTGAATATAAATTATAATTAGAACTGCAGTGCAAGAAGTGGTTTGAGTGAGTGCTGCTTGTTTTTCTTATACTTGATTTTGACTAGCATTCCATTAATGTATTTAAAAAGTAATTTATTTTTTCATGCCCCACAACCTTTTTGTTTCCATCTAGATATTAAGTAAGCTGTCATGCAGCCAATGCACTGAAATATTTTTATTCTTCTACACTTCGTTTTGTCTTGATTGGACTCTCATAATGACGGTTTGGCACCCAGGGCAGTGTATTTAGTTAGTTTTTGTGGTTTTGAGCATAGCTCCTCCCCTTTCTAGTTGGCCACATGCCTTCTCATTGCCCCACCCATTCAGCTGTCTCCTGCAGCCCCCCTTTGATTTGAAGTCACCAGCCGCCACTGCCTGGACAGTAACCATTGTGGTTTCGCAGCTGGTATGAGCTGTCAGTAGATCCTGATCTAGATAAGGTTACAAGTGAAATTTACAAGGGATCACAAGTAAATGTTGCATTCTTTTATTTCAGTTAGGTCTTTGACATAGTCTCACAGACAAAGCTGATAAGAAGATGGAAGATAGAGTTAAAAATGGTTATTTCTTGTTTTATTTCATTTGCACTTGTTTGCGCATCGTGCACCATTGTGCACTGCTGCGTAGCAGTGGTCAACATTGGTGGTTATAGATGCAAATGTTTTGCTTGTTAAATTTTCCCTTATCACTTTGTTTGTGGTCCTACAGAGGTTTTTTGTGGACCTGCTCTACTGTCAGGTGGAACACTAAGCCTAGCCACAGAGGTACCAACACACCTCTCACCTGCTAACCATTCCTAAGTGCAACCTCTTTTCCTGACTCTATAAATTTACCTAACACTATGGATGGACATTTTCCCACAGTTTCTCCAGCCAGCTTGGTCGACATGGGCATCCTGAGGCAGTGTAGCAACTGCCTTTTGTTCTCCAACAATTTTCTACTTCTACTCCACACAAACTCAACATGTGAAAGATGCCACTATATTAAGAACCTTGAATGCATGCTCTCTCACACACCAGTCAGTACATATGACAATGAGTGGGCTGTCAGCATGCACACCACACCTCCTACTCCACCCAAACACATATCACACATACCTACATATGCAGATGGCCTCACCAGAAACATGCTTAAACACCAGAGACCGCCCAAACACAAACACAAGCACGCTACACATAATACTTCCTCTGCAGAGGACAATACACATAATAGCTCACACACCAGTGTCTCACCTGTCAAGCCCTTAAGGCAAAACACAAAACCAAACATATTAGTCATAGGTGATTCCATGCCCCTGTGACCAGGCTAGATAAGGAAAAGGTCATGGTCATCTGTCACCATATCACACATACACTCAAGTGTCATAACAACAGGTACTGTTATGACTCCATCATAGTCCATGTTGGTGTGAATGACTTGAGATGTACATCTCTGGACTATATGAGAGACATGACTGAGCTCTTGGGGCAGGTATGTCCCTAGCCTTAAGCAGCAGTTTACCTTAACCTAGGATGATGCCTCAATACAAAGAGAAAATGACTGATTTCAGTAGCTGGCTTAGTTTCTGGTGCCATTCTAAGCAGATCCAGTATCTGTCAGCCTGGGATGACATGATCGACAGACCTCGATGCTTTGTCAGAAATGGTCTTCATATGTCACCCTGGTTTCACCCTGGTTTCAGCTACTGGCTAAGTTTCTTGCCACACCTATGGTGTCTTTTTATGCAGTGTCTCAAGGACAAAATTCCTGATGTAAAATAGGTTCATAACCCAGAGACTGCCCATGCTATGGAATTGACTTCCCATACATGTCAAGCAGAGCACCTCACTGGCCCTCTTCCTCACTTGCCCAAAGTTTCCCCAGCTTTGTTAACTTCAATGCCATGGACCAGCTGGTTGAAACCCCCACAAGGGGTGCCAGCATCCTCGATCTGGTGTTTACCAGTATGGGGGACAATTATAGCACCCCACTGTGTGGTCTTCCCTGGTAAGATCTGACCACAAATTAGTCTCATTCGAAGTTACTATCAGACTTGACCCCCCCCCCCAGCACAACTAAACTAAAAGACTTTGCCAAAGCAGATTATAACCTCTTACAAGATGGTATAAATAGCTTCACTGCACCCCCCCTCAGATGGAATTGGCAACTATACCAAGTTCTACGCCAATGCTTTATACAAATATCTGTATTACTGCATTGACTTGGCCTGATAGGACCAAAACAAGCTCCTCAAGGAAGAGCAAACCTTCCTGGTGGACAACTGCCATTAACAGGCTTTACAATAAGATGAAGAAATTGCTGTCTAAGAGTAAGAGGGAGTGAGCCCTAAACTGGAAACACTCCCTCTTCAGCTTAAACAAGCAAATAAGACTTATTGTGAAGTTCTCCAAAGCAAACTACGAATCCAAATTAGTTTCCTCAACTAAGGACAACCATAAGGCACTCTTTAGTTACATCCATAACCTAAAAGGAAGGCCCAGATGTGTGCCTAGCTGGTAGTTAATTATACCACATATACTGAGCCTGTGGGCATAGCTAACATGTTGCCAAAAGGTTCTGTGAAAACATCACTCCCCTGTCCCCTCCCCTTGACATTCCTACCACCTGTCCCCTACCTTGTATCTCTAAAGAGCAGTTTGTAAACACCATCTCTAAGACCAGAAACAAAGTATCTATGGGACCTGATAACATCCCAGGCTTTGTTCTGCATGGGCTCCAAAAAGAATTAGCAACACCATTGGGTACTCTTTTCAGTCATAGTCTAAGCACCGGCTTCAACCCAGCTGAATGGAAAAAGGCCACAGTTATTCCCTTGCCCATAGGTGGTGCTTCCTCTGACCCCGGGAACTTTAGACCTATTAGCCTGACTAGCCTTATCTGCAAGGCCATGGATCGAATCATCATGGACCTTATCAACAAAGATATAGGTAATCTCCAAACACTTGGCCCTACTCAGTTTGGATTTGTCAAAGGGAGATCATGCCTGTTAAACCTGGTGGACGTCTTTGAGACAGCCACCAAGGCCCTGGATAAAGTGAAATCTGTGCATATGGCCTACCTAGACTTAGCCAAGGTGTTTGACCTTATCCTCCACTCAGGAATCATTGATAAACTCAGCCAGCTAGGTATTAATCCTTATATCGTTAGATGGGTCACTAAATGGCTCACTGATAGAAACCATATAGTCAAAATAGGGGAATCTACCTCCAACAGCAGATCTGTAACCAGTGGTGTTCCACAGGGATCAGTCCTGGGACCTCTACTGTTTAGAATCTATTTCTCTGAAGTACAAGCAAAAACTAAAGGTCTGTGGCTGACAAAGTTTGATGATGACTGCCAACTGGGAGCAGTCATAGAATCTCCAAATGATGTCAACATCCTACAAGAAGGTCTTGCACAAACAAATGATTGGCGTAAAAGTCATGGCCTTAAACACAATGCAAAAAAATGTATTCTCATTCCTTTCAGGAAGAGCAATACTCCTGCTAACTACCACACCAATAGCAGCACCTTAAGTACGCACTCAGTGGTGAGAGACCTGGGCACACAGGTTGATGGCAACATTGACTACCATGTCTCCACAGTGGTAAGAAGGGCATTCTATATTGGTCATCTCATAAGTAAGGGCATTGCCCCCAGAAAAAAGAAGTTATAACTTCCCTGTATTCTTCCCTCATCAGGCCAATAACTGAGTACAATGCCTCTTTTGATATTTACCTTTCCAAGCGCCTTCAGCAATTGCAGAGACCACAAAGGTCCCTCACAAGGAAAATTCAAGGTCGTCAGCATCTGTCCTATGTGGAGTCTCTGAAATCATTGTCACTTTATTCTATTTCATACAGACTACTCAAAGGTGATCTCTGCCTTGCATACAAGCCAATCTCTGACCCTGCTTTATTGGAAATGCTGCATATCTGTAAGTCAAACGGTACATGGGTTACTCGCTCTAAAGACCTTAACCTGGTATGTGACATTAACAGAACTTGCTGAAGGGACAGATGTGTCTCCTAGAGGTTACCACCCCTTTGGAACAGACTCCCAAATTCATGTCAAACAGAACACCTCATTGGCTTCTACAAACACAATCTGGAAGACTGGATGGGTAACCGTAAATTCACCGCAGGGGTTCCAACTGTGTCCCTCTTGGACAAGGGTAACAGGTGCTGAACTTGGAAATAAAGGTAGAACTTGGCTAGGCTTGTAAGGCCCTAGGGCCTTAGGGCCATTAGCCTAGTAACTTCCTATGATCGTATGAAGAGCCTGGGGGTGAGGCAAAGACTGGAAAATTAGATTACTGTTTGGTTAAATGGTAAATGACTAATGTAGTAACACAGGGGTATCTTCCTGACTGCAGCACTGTTCAGTGCGAAAGTGTTGGACATATATGATAGAACAGAGAACAGGCTCATCCTTTTCCCTGATGTCCAAGTAACAGGTAGAGCAGTAGAGGATGGGTGGAAAACTCTGGGAAGGATTTGGAAAGGCTGACCAAGTATGCAGATATGCAGTATTTGAGGTTCATTGCAAACCAATGCAAAGTACTACACCTGGGCCACGACAACCCTCAGGTGAAGTATGAACTACAGCAGTGGAACTAGTAGCAGCAGAGAAAGAAAGGGATCTGGGGTGCGGATCACTTCTTAAATTGGACCACTAGGAGAAGGATGAGAGGATACTGTCAGCAGTAAACAGAATGCTGTAGTGCATCCTCACTGGTTATTATCTCTGAAAGCAAAGTATTTTTTATTTTTATTTTAATTTATTTTATTTTGCATTTCTTTACTGGGTTTGACTGACTGGGTTTAATCACAACCCCCTTTCAGTAGAAGACTGGAGAGAAAAGCTACAACTTATTACAAACATTTTTAAATAGACATTCAGTGACATAATGAATAGGTATTAAATAATATGCATTAACAATTACACATACATTTGATAATTAATACCATTAATATTCAAAAGAAGCCACTATTACAGTGTAACAGATACTCATGCAATAGGAGATGTTTGGCACTGAGTTTTTGAAGAGGTTATTTGTGGGCATGTCAGATAGATAATGGACTGTGTGATTAGTGCTTAGAAATTAAAGGAAATAGAGGTGAGGGAAGGGACTAAGTAGGGCAGACCCATGATTTCTTTAGAGTGTACAATTCTATTGGGGAAACTGAAATGTCTGTTATTATTTTCTGACTTCAATCCTCAATAATTTTCCAGTGATTTGTCAGAAAACCAAACTTTTATGAGGAACAGACCAGAAATATGAGGCAAAAATCTGGTCATTCTGCAGAAGTCTGGACAGCTGAGAGGTATGGATGTTAGCCCAAACTGCTCTTCACAGCATCCACAATGTGTCTAGAATTTACTCCTTCTGCAATTCATATTGAGTTACATGTGTTGGTAGCATATCTAAATACAACTGTAGATTCTTTTTTAGGAGACCCGTTGCTCCTACTACTACTAAAACTGTCTGTATATCCTTCTTCCACATTGCCCTTGTTTTTGCCATCAAATCCTGGTATTTTATGACTTTGTGTCTCTCTGTACATAAGACACTATAATCACAGGATGTTGTAATTTCAGTGATCAATGCTACTTTTGTTTTCTTTTCATGGACTACTATATCTGTTTTTCTCGCATCTATTTTTTGAACTGTTGTTAATGGGTGATCCCATGTGATATAAACTTCATTTCCTACAATGCTTTGTGGCTCATGTTTCCAATGCTTCTCAGCTACTTCAGTATTGTAATGTCTGCACAGTCCCCAATGCAACAAACACTCGTCACATTATTATGCCTTTCAGTATACATGCTCTTTGCCATTAGTGTATCATACCCAGCAACAAGATGTATGACTGTTTCCAGTTCTGCTTTACAAAAACCTGCATTTGTCTATTTCTTCCACATGTTCAATGGATTTTGCAAACCAACATGAATGTAGTTCACTGTCCTAGGATGCTAATATTAACTTTTCATCTTTTGGTTTAAATTCACTTCTCCTTAACCATTCCTGCATCAAATCGTGATCAACAAGAGGTTGTGCCAGGATTTTTCTGGATTCATGTCTTTTCCACATTTCTTGCCTTCTCATCTGATCTTTCTTCTTATATACATTTTCAATTCTATTCTTTCTTTGATTTGTTTTTTGGCACATTCAGTTGCTGCCTGATTTTTGTCTACTTCTGGTTTGGTTTCAATTCCTGCTTGACGCTGATATGCTTCTGCTTAACTAAACAAGGAAGTCGTCTTAGATTTGTTCTCTTCATGTTTTAAAATTTTCACTATGTTTGGATCTGGCAAGGTCAGCAGATATGCATGCAGTCCTGTGATTTGCAGATCTATACATGTAATCAATTTCAAGGAGGCTCTTACCTCCTTCAGAATGAGGAATATATAATCTCAGTATACACTGATTTTTAGATATCATTTTTTTAAGCGTGAAGCATTTTTCTTGTTTTTCTGTTCAACTGATCCAGTACCTTTTGGGGCCAGTCAATCACCCCAAAACTGTAAGTTAGACCAGGAAGAGCAAATTGGTTAATAGCTTAGATTTTGCTTCAAGATGCCAGGGCTTTTTTTTTAGTATTAATTTTAGTCTTCTAAAATATTCCTTACAGAAATTTGTTCAAATTTTTCAAGTTTTATTGTTGATCCTTCATCAATTCCCAAATATTTATACACTCCTCCTGCTCAAGTTCCTTTATATCACATTGCAGTCCCAGATGATATTTTCTTGGTGCTGCAGTTTTCCTGCTTTTAATGTTGCTTTTATACATTATCAAGACCTAATGTCATTCTTATATCATCTGAGAAAGTTTTGACCACTATCAGTTGTGCTTTCAGCTCTTCATCTGATGAACAATACAGTTTTAAACCATCCACAAAAGAAAAGATATGAAGTCTTTGCACTTTGTTGTTTTCTGGGAGCCAAATTGTAACCATGACCTAATCTGTTAAGTAGACAGCATAATGAGTTAAGGGCAAAACAAAATAGCAGCAGTGACAATCACCCTGGAATGTGGCCTCTGAATTTTTATCCCAGGGATAATAATTTGTTCTTTATCATAGCTTAGCTGCAAAGTGGTTTGCCACTGTTTCATGGACACTGTAGTGCAATTGATCAATGTAGGGTGTATCTTAGGGTCTATATTATAACAGTGAATGCTTAAAATAGCGAACGCTGTATAATAGACCCCAAAAAAAATGAAAACACAAAATTCCGAACAAACGGAACAGCTTTTCTTTTCCCAGAGAAAAATATCGCTGGTCCACAAAAAAAAAAAAACAACCCCCCCCCCCAAAAACAAACACAAAATGAAGTGGGGGGGCTTTGCCCCCCCACACCCCCAATGTGTGCCCCCCCACTTAAATATACCAACTCCGAGATTGCACCACAGTGGAGGATACGGCAAAGTCCCGAAAACAGCCTAGTGATTTTTTTTCCCTGGGAAAAAAATTGCTGTTCCATGTCTTCGCCATTTTGACATTTCGACATTTAGCTGTCGATTAAACAGCGTTTGCTATATTAAGCATTCGCTTACATAATAAGGAACCATATCTTATACATCTGTAAGCACTCCTGTATCCATGAATGTGGGATGCTGTCAAATACTTTTTGTAATCTATCCATGCCATACTTAGATTCTTCCCCTTTTTACAATTCTCCATTATAACTTTAACAGCAAATGATCCTTTGTTCCATATGACTTTCTTTTGTTACCCTTTTGTTTTACTACTATGATTGAGTTTTTTTCTAAATGACTATAAACTCTGCCACCATCATATCCAGTATATAGTTTGTACATTGTTGGAAGGCAAGTTATTGATCTATAGTTTTAGGATAGCTTGAATGTTCACTCTTAAGGAGGAGTATCATTTTTCCTGTTGTTAACCATGCTGGTGTCTGTTCAGGGTGAGTATATAAGTATTTCTTACTCAGGGCTAAATGTTCATGTAAAGATGTTAAAACTTTTAACCAGAAGTTAGGTACTGCAGCTGGGCCTGGCATTTTCTAGGTAGGGGCTTTTCTTCATTTTGTTTCAATTCCTCTGACCATTATTTCATCCCATTTTACATCCAGTACATTTGAACTTCTTGCTGTTTCTTTTACTGTTCTATCCATTCAGCATCGTTGTTATGTTCTACATGGAGGTGTTTCTATTCCTTTTGCTTTGTTTTCCAGTTCTCTATAACACATTTTTGGGTCATCAATGAATTGCTTATTTTGTACTTTTCATTTATACTTATCCGCATATCTTCTAAGTTTTTCTGTCAGTGCTAATATCTTTAGTTTATTATTTGCAATTATATAGATCCGGGTATGTTCTAATACTGCACTTTGCTTTTATCACATCTATCTTTCTAAGTATTTTTCCGGATCTGTTCCCTGTTCTGTACTTTTCTAACAGTGACACTTCCTGCCTTAATTGCTTTTCTGGTTTTCTCTGTTTGATACTTCCATGATGACATTTGATTTCTCCCCTTCCTTTCCCTTATTGCCCTGTATTGTTGTGGTAAGACTTTATCTGTTATTAATTTCACTGTACGGTAATATATCCTATTTACTTCTGTTATATTACATGAATTTCTGTTAACAGTCTTGATTACTGTGTTTATTTATCAGACTTCTAACATTTTGGGTCTTATTGACTTTCTGTAATCTATTTCTTTCTTCAATCTTAATATGTCTCTCCATCTCTATTAAATCTAGAAATCTTCCTTGTATAATGTATGTAGTTTTTGACGATTTTTTTTAACTATGATGATGTCCAACCATTTTATGTGATTTACTGTTTCAGTCATGGTATTGTTAGCAGTGACCACAGTGAATAGTATTGTTTTGGTAGAGACATGTTTTAGTGTTTAGAAGTAGTTGTGAATTATTTAGCCATGTTTCGATCAAAAAGAAGGATTGTTGTGTAAAGTCTCAGCATTTAAAGAAAGATTTGGCAGAGCAGGTTAGGGTCAAGTCATCAGCATATTGAACAAGGGTAGCATTTTTTGTAGCAGACGCAGTGTAGAGATTATTGATGAATATGTTAAAAATATGTGGTCTAGTATAGTATAGATCCACTTGGGACACCAATACCTGCTGGCAAGAAGGTGGGGAAATCAATCTTCCATTTGAAAACCTGTGCTCTGTTTGAGAAGTAACTATGGAACCACTACAGTGAATAGTTGCTGAGCTGTAAGGAAGAGAAAGTTTGTGTAAGAAATTTTTGTGGCAGACAATATCAAAAGCTTTTGATGTCTAGGAAGAAGGTGGAGACTAGGCTTCCAGTGTTTCTTTGAATGTTGACAGTATTAACAAAATTCAACAAAGCAGCAATAGTGCTGTGATATGGATGGAAGCCATTTTGGGCTGAAGACACAAGCTGGTTATGTATTAAACAGTTGAGAAGTTGCAAGCAAATACATTTTTCTAGTATTTTTTGTGGGGGAGATAAAATGGCTATAGGCCTATAGTTTGATTCCACCCTTGTGCAGTGGAATAATGAATGATTTTTTTCTGTAGCAAGGAAACCTATTTTCAGATATGGATCAATTAATCAGAATTTAAACTGGATGTGCAGTAGCCTCAGCTGCTATTTTAAGATATTTGCCAGGCACATTATCAGGGACAGATGTAGTAGGCTTTAATTGTTTCTTGTATTTTTGAAGGTATCTGTGGGAAGTGGTTGGAAGGAGAAATGTTGAAGGCATTATCTGATTAAAGTGGGACTCAAGAGTTTGATTAATTCTGGCTGGTTAATGACCAGTTAAAGAGATTTATTGTATTAATAAAAGTACCTTCATGAAAAGTAGTATGTTTTCTTACCAGGCTGTAATAATGTGGTTTGGGACTGTTGCTTTGGTACCTTATGGTATAGATTGGCAAGTGATCATTTTGGCTGTCTGAGATAGGTCCATGAGATTATATTTTATCTAGGGGGATGGCAAAATTCAATCGAGTGTTGATTGTCCGACTGCATCTTTGTAATATCTAGCTGGTGTAGTTATAAGTTTGATGAACTTGTACAGATGAATATTATTAGTTGGATTTTAAGAATATATGGTTTGCCTGTCGATAGTAACATTACCCAATACTAGGTCCAGCAGAGAATATCTTCCAGTGTTTTAGCATTGTTTCCTGGAGGCATGTATAGATCCAGGATTCAATTTGTCTTGTGAGTCTTTGGTTTTAGAATCGTATGTTTTCTGAGTTAGAGAAAATAGGCAGGGTGTTGTTTTTGTAGAAAATAGCTCCACCATCAGCTTTTTGTTGTCTGTGCCCAATCTGACATTGTTATAGTCCGGAGGGGCATTTTATTCATTTGTTGTTTCCTGGCAGAGGCAGGTTCCTGTGATAACTATGATGTCTCGTGTGTGGTGCTATCCATTCATGTACTTCAGGGAGTTTATTATTAATACTTTGTAAGGTGGTATGGTATATATGAAGGCAGGGGTGGGACTGTGAATGAGATGGTAGCAATAAATGAGCTGACTGGGATATGCTGCCTGATGCCTGAATATATGGAGTTGGGCCTGGGTTTGAGTGGATGTCACTGCTAAGTTTTATGGTAATGGATGTATGGTGGTACTAATACAGGCATCTTACTTGATTTAAAGTGTAATATGCAATTTGTGAGTAAATGGCTGTTACTTCGGATAATTGTACTTGAATTGTAAGATATACAAGTGCTGATATAGACGGGATTATTGGGAAGATGAGATTCGGATGCTAATTGTTTGAAGGACACAGTATAAGAGTTTTGCTAGAATTGTGAGGTAATGGATGTTGGTAGGATGTTAAATGAACAAAGGGTTGGGAGGGTGGCCTAATGGTTAAGGTGTTTGCTTTACAAACACAAGGTGCATGGTTTGATTCTCACAAGAGATAATTGGCTAGGCTTAAAATGGCTCGCAAGGGCAGTTAGCTTAGTACTAACCTATGAACCTATGAACAAGTAGGAGAAGCGAGACTGCTATGAGGAATTGTAGTAGATACATGTTGCTTCTAAAATATAAGAAGTGGAAGAGTTTGAAAGGATAGAAGATGAGAATGTAGATCTAATGGTCAAGAGAAAGGACAGTGGGCAACTTGGTAAGTGGTGCTTGGAGTGCAAGGACTACTCCTTTCAGGGGAATATCACAGCCACATTTTAGCATACAGCAGGCATTTATCTGACTAGTTCAAGTTAATATACAGCAAGGCTCTGCATTTTAAACATGCTTACACTGCACAGTGGCAAAAATCTCAGTGAAAACTTTCACAAAGGTGTATTTTGTGGCAGACGTCTTGCTATTTAAAGCTCAGGGACTGATATAATGTTCACAGGCTCTGAAAAGAAAGGAATAGAAAAAGGAAAAATACACTACCAGTGAAATATTATATGGAAGCAATAAACTCAATACACAGGTAGCTCTTAGAAATGAAGGACGGAACGCAGTGAGTCTAAGCAAGACAAGATGGGCTACTGTAAGAGTGGGGAGGAGCCAATAAAGTAGTGAGTGGAATACTTATAGATAACCACTGTGATACACTGTATAGAGGAAATTAAAAGAACACAGTACTACACTGCTAAACAAATTATAAAACCATTACCTAGTATGCATACATCAAATTAATCAGTATGTCAAAAGAATGTTACATGCACGAAAGCACCAGCAACTGGTATCACATACATGAAGAGGCAAAGGCTCAACATACATAACGCTTGTCCAACTAATATATTGTCAATACAAATACAACACACCACAAGATATTTTCATTGTTCTATACTCTCTTAGAAAAAATAGATATTAAGAACAACACATGACACATACCTGCCCTGTGAAGAAAAATGGTGACTGGAGATTTATTCATTTTTGTAACCCACTCTCAGTCCAATTATTACAGAAAGCAATCCGTTTTATAGTCAGTGCTGAGCAGTTAGCGAAGAGGCACAAAGGAGAACAGGTTTCTTTCATTTTCTGAATGCAGACACCAAGAAGGTAGGGATAAAAAGTAATTGGTTTACACAGTATGAGCTAATGGCCAAGAGAAGGGACAGTGGCAGATTTGATAGGTGGTCCTTAGAGTACGAGGACTACTTGTGCTTGAGGAATGTCACAGCCACCTTCCAGCACAGGACAGGCACATATCTCGATATTTAAAGTTAACAGACAACAAGTCTCTTCATGTTAAACTTACACTGTACAATGACAAAAAACTCAGTGAAAAGGTTAAGGGACACATTGCAATGTTTTCACTTTCAATAGCTTTTGTCAGATTATACCCTGAGGACTATTTGCAAGTCGGGAGGTTATGGGAAGGGGGATCATGTGACTGGAAGGAATCCAGAGGAAAACCACCAAGAAGGTCCCTCTCATGGACAAGAAACTATAAAACTACAGATTAGAGGAGCTGGAGCACTTCTTACCTGAGATCATTAGAGATCTGGGACATCATTCTAGTCCACAAGTTCATGTCAGGGAACTGCAAGGACAGAGGGAGAAGAATGTGGCTCAGGAACAAATAGTGACTGTTTCTTGGATCAGTGAATGAACTTTTTTCACAGAGAGAATTGTGGATCCACTAAAGGTACTATGATAAGGGTAGTAGAGAAAGAATCCACAGAGACATTCAAGAAGACTTAGGGCTGATTGGGCATATGTAAATAGTTATTTGTTTGTTTTATAATAAATTTGTTTGTTCATTATGATGAAAATCAAATAAAAAAGTTTTATTAAAAAAAAAAAGACTTAGGGCAGGCAGATAAAGGTTAAGGGGAAGATAAAGGTAGAGGGGATTCGAATTGCATTATTTTTGTATTATTGAAAACGGGTTCTTCTTGGCCCAATAAACTATCCTGGTAAACCAACTGCAAATAAATAAATTTAGAACTGTTGTTTTGAGCCTTTGGGGTGTTGTTGTATATTGCAAGTATAGAGATATTTCATAATGTGGGGTCTTTATTTCTGTAGGTCAATCTGGTTTTCTTTTAAATGTCATCTGATCTAGGAAACACATAAAAAGCTTGAATTTTTTAACAAGTCACTTGTAATGAAACATTTGTAATGTGAAAGTTTTTTGTGGATCAGTACTTTATTTGCTTGTTTGCATGCTTTGTACATCATTACTTTGTTTGTTTGCTTTTGTGCTTATTGTTTTGTTCATTGTTTTTTCTTTCTTTCATTCTTTCTTTTTTTATTTGCTTACACATTTTTAACTAGGTGGGTTAATTGGTCAAATGACCCTATTCAGCCATAAACTGGGCCACATCAGAGAAATCCATAAAGTAAAGACATTTAGTTCATGTTAGCATTATTATAAGCATTTATACAAAATGCAAGGAAGTAATTGCATACCTGTATGTTGAGAGTTAAGGGTAAAACAAACTTCTACACCATTAAATAATTACAATGAAGTACCACATTCTAAAGTGTTAGAAAGGATAAGATTAATGGTAAGGTAGTTTGTTGAAGTATTTGCATTGTACTAAGTCAGATATGTGTGATGAAAGAGGATTGTTTGCAGCTATTTTATATATATATATATATATATATATATATATATATATATATATATATATACATATATTATGAAAGTGAGTTCCATATGGGAGTTTCTAGATTGTGAAAGGCCCTATCCGTGTGTTAAGGATGAGAGTGCATATTGTATGGCAACGGCATGAGATTCAGCATTTTACAGTGACTGTAAGTTATTAATGATACAGAGACTCAGAACTAGGCAAGGAGTCCAGACAGAAATTTATAGAAATTAAAGCTTATACTAGTAGAAGAAAAACTGAATTACTGTAATTGGGAGGTTATTTGTAGAAAGAAATAGGTTGTTGAATTCTTTCTGCACAATGCTGGTGAGTAAGGATGTCAGTCAGTGAGAGCATTCCAGTTTTGCAAAGAGAACATTTTTAGCAACTGAATATCTTGCATTAAGGATTAACAGACTAGTAAGCCTGCATATGATAGTGTGAGCTATTGAAGTATTTGGCGGTATTGCATTCATAGTGTAGGCTAAAAGGCAATGTTGGGGACAAATACTGCACCAGCTTACTTGTAGTAAGTATTAGGCTCAGGCTAATTACCAAGGAGATAAGAGATGGTTAAATGGACAAAACTGACAAGTCTTTGTGATATGACAAAGAATATGGCTTTAGTTGCATTTACTGTGGGATTGTGAATCGAACTCCTGTGCCAAATACTGTTGATGTTATCTTGAAGTGAGTTTTCATGAGTGATTATTTCATCAGAGGGCCTGAGCATAAGGAGGCAATATGTATAATGGCTCATATTAATGTGATGTAGGTCAGGTTTGAGGTAGTTGTCAGATAATTGGCTAATAGATCCCAGAGTGGATCCATGGCATACACTTGAGATGAAATGCACAGATGTGGAAAGTTTATTGTGGTATTTAACTTGGAAAATCGTGTTGTACAGATAGCAATTGAACTAGGAAAAAGACTTACAGACAAATCCTAAGCAGGCAAACTCTTTTATATTGAAGATGTAATCAATGAAATCATAGGCCTTTCGAAGGTGTACAAAGACAACACTTGTAATAAGCCCCTTCTTGAAGTTTGAGAAGATAGTGCCATTAGCCTTAAATAGAGCATTAAAGTATTATAAACTGGATGGAAACCATTCTTCTTAAGTGAAACACTTTACCTGTCCTGCAGGAACTGAATATTCTGCTTATTATGATGCTGTTCCAGACTTTTTGCTATAGGAGAAATAATAGCAGCATTGCAGAACTGTTCAAGATGAACAGGGCTAAAAATTTTAGGGGGTTCAATAATGCAAGTGTTTTTATTCACCAAGTAGAGTGCTGGTAGACCACACCCTAAAGACCAAGGGTATTATACATAGTGATTCAAAGCCTGCCTACTGACCACAGCCTTCATCCTGATCACAACTTAAACTCTCTGTGTACTGACCATGACCTGATTACAGCCTACACATTTAGTATAACTGACATAATGACTGACCATGACCTGTTGACTACAGCCTACACATTCAGCATAACCTACGTATTGACTGACCATGACCTGTTGACTACAGACTACACATTCAGCATAACCTACGTAATGAGTGACCATGACCTGTTGACTACAAATTCAGCATAAGCTATATAATTATCTGCAATTTGCATAGTGATAACAAACAGAACTCACCTTGTACAGAACACCACCTTTTTACTGATCCACAGCCTGCCTACTGACCACAGCTTGTACAATGACCTACAACCTGCTTATTAACCACAGCCTGAATTATGACCCAAATATTGCATACTGACCAAAACGTGTGCATTAAACAACACCTACATATTTTTTTCTGAGCACCTTTATTGAATTATCTCTTGTGTCATAGGTAAATTTATTACATATAAAAGTAATCACACTATAATTAACACATAACATTTTACTTCACATATATTGCTATATATCGTATAACCTAAGCAACATTACATAAATTATTCAATTTCTGCCTTTTTTAAAACAAGAAACATCCTTATTAAACCATCATTTACTACATAAACAATCATACATTTATACAAATGAAGACAAACCACACCGACATTTACATCACAGACCTTACTGACACACTCCCAGTTGTAAACATTATACATCACTTACACTCTAACCAATCTTTTTCAGTCAAACATTACATAGCTCATGTGAGCCCTGCTGCCTTTTAAACCTCATTCCTCCCCTGTATGTGTTGTTCCCACAATTCCCAATTTTCCATGTAGTTTGCTCCCACTCTTTTCTAAAGATCTCATTTCCAGTTGTTTTATCTCTGTTACTATATTCACTACTTCTAGTGTAGTTGGTTTAGACTGATTTCCATTTTCTAGTAATTGCTTTTTTGGCAGCCACTATTATTAGACACAGAAAGGCCTTAACATGTCTAAGCAATTACGATTCTGTATCATTGCTCATTAAAATCATCTCCCTCTTCAGACTAATCTGCCCACTTAGCATCTCCAACAGTGCATCCCACAGGGAATCCTTAAAGTCCACCAATTCACTGCAGTCTCAGAAAATATGTTCCCAATTATTTCTTTTTTCCTCATCACACCTACAACATTTGCTGTCAGTATGAGGAAAAATTCTCTGGAGTCTCCTTGGGGTATAGAAATATCTATGGAAATATTTTCTGTCAAAAATCCTAAATCTTCTAGATTTTGTTGCATATTTGGGAGACATACATCTATACTCCCGTTGTTCCTTTGTGAATTGCTTATCCAGTCTTTCTTCCTAATCCTTTCTAACCTCTTCTTACTGATTCTCATAGTTGTCATGCAATATTTTATATGCTCTACTAATTATTCCTTTTTTAATGGCAGCTTCTGATCTAGATTCCACTAAAAACTCTACCAGTGCTGTTCTTTCATTTAGGACCCACATATGTCTTACTCTTTGCATATGCTCTGATAATCCCTGATAGGGAGGACAATCTCTAACCTGAAGTCCAAATACATTCTTGGCATCTTCTCATTCTATCATCTTTCCCCTCTAGTTATTTGCTCCCAATACATTGGTTCCTTTGTTATTTTTCTCCAATAAATTCCAGCCCCCTCTTGCCTATTATCTATATCCCTAATCGCAGTCATCCCTATTGGCAGAATCTCCTTTCTCCATTCCCGTTTTGTCTTATTTCTTGGGATACTTTCTGCTACTTTATAGACATAATATTCTGCATGATTATTGTTATTCTCCTTAAAGGTCTGCATCCAAAATCCCAGTCTCTCCTTGTTTCTTTAGCCCCCCCCCCCCCGTTTCATCATCATCCCTTTCCACTTTGAAATATAGTTTTCTGCTTGTTCTATGTATAGGAGTCTTAACTGTGTAACTCTGAAATACCCCTTCAAATTGGGTAAACCTAATCCACCCTGTTCTTCTGGAAGAATAAACAAGACCTACATATTGACTAATAATGTGGCCATAGCCTGCATACTGACCACAGCCTTCATAGTGATGCACAGCTTCGACACTTACTACAACTTACATTCTGATCAGATACCTCACAATGACCTCCACTTACATAGTTAACACAACTCTTTTAATGATCCAGAACCTCTGCTCTGACAGCAACCTGCACACTGACCCTCACCCTTTGTACTAATGACATCTGACACAATGACCCACAGCAGGTACACTGACCACAATATGCACACTGAAGCACAACCTATATACTGACTATTGTCTTCTGGACTTACTGTAGTCTGCATGTTTAGCATGCAATGCAGGCTGACCTACCACTCCACACTCACCACAGTCTGCATAATGTCAGCAAAGTGAAGACTGACCTATAATCTGCATATACTTATCACTGTCTGTAGACGTACTGACAACCTGCATTCCTACCATGAAGTACTCACTGATTTTCAACCTACATATTGACCACCACCTTCATACTGACCACAGACTGTTTACTGACCACAATCTCTACATCAAGCACAATCTACACTTCAGCCAATAACCTGAGTATTGACCACACTCTGCATACTTACAGTGACCAGCACTCTGGCATACAAGCTGCATGATGGCAGCCTATATACTGATCACAACTTTTGCACTGTTTGCAACTTACATAGTGGACATTAATATGGTTACAGACCATAGTCTGCAGTTGCGTCACAACCTTCATGCTTACATCGATCTGTAAACTGGCCATGACACATATGTTGCCACATAGCTAGCATATTGACCAAAAGCTCAGTCATGACTGCAGTGTAAATACTGAACATAACATACATATGACCCTAAACTGCACATTCGTCACAGCCTGAATATTGAGGATGACCTTTATACTGACCATAATCTGCATAATGAGCTATAAACTGCATTCTGAGCTACAGCCTGGCTGTTGACTACAGCCTGCATACTGATCATACCCTGTATGTTGAACATGGTCTGCATGCTACTGATCACAGTCTGCACTTTGACTACAGCCCACAGCATGCGTGGCAATCTTAGCCTGCACACTGAGTAGAGCCCAGGCAGAATATGCACACTGTTTACTTCCTGTCCACCTAGCATGGCCCACATACTGCTAACATATCCTGCAAGCTCAAGGCTAGGTTCAGTAGTTGTGTTTTTGTTGTTCATGGAACCGCTTGGTGCAAAAGTAATGGAACAAACTGATATCTTTATAATGTAGCTAGTAAATATAATGTACAAAGATTATGTCTACAATCCATTCCTGATGTGACAATGGTATAAGTTGCTATAGACCTCATACTACAGGCCTGGAGAGGTTTACAGCAGAGCTCATAGTGAGCCCTCAGTCACTATATGCATATCCAGCACTCGGTGTCTTGTTATTATCTAAAAATAAAACAAAGGATCAAAAACTGTTGCACTGCTGTTTATAATGAAAACAAAAGGTAACACGCCTCTTATTTTCATTTTCAGGAGTTTTATCCAAAACAAAAGTCGTACGTAAAGCTGAGAATAATGACATCCCACGATTTCAGTTGGGTAATGGTGAGTTATTTAGAATATTGCAAGTTCTGGAGCTGCTTTGGTTGTTTACTATGAGCGGGCTGCTGTTTTATGGGGTTTTTGGTGATTCAGGGAAAGGCATTGCGGGGAAACAGCGTCAGTTATCATTCCTCACTTCTTTTTTGCTTTAATGCATTATAAATATAATAGTGGTAGTGGGATATATTTAACTACAGCAGTGAGAACAGAGAGTAACTGAAAGATTTAAACAAGAAGCTTTTCTGTATTGGTACAGTACAAGTAATTGTGTAGGAACACCAGTACTGCTGGGAGTGCGGGACATGATGCACCCTCACGTGAAAAGGGTAGTGTGTGTGTCTGCCTTACATGAAAGGGTTAATGTGCGTGTCTGCAATACATGAAAAAGGAAATGATGAATGATAACTGACGCTGCTTCCCTCAATGCCTTTTGCCCTGAATCACCAAGCTTTTCAGCAGCAGTTTTGTTGCATGTCTTTTAGCATAGCACTCTTACATTCCCTGCCATTTGATTATCTCATATGTAGTGAATGTTATTAGAGATTTCATTTTTTCACTTTTTCATCCATTCTTGCTCCAATCACAATTAATCTAGCATAAGGATACAGTGCCTTTGCAGCATGTCCCAGCAGTCAATAGGCACAAGGCATAAAAGCTCAACCAAAAAAGTCCAAGTGGTACCATGAAAGGAATGGTAAAACAATACAGTCTGTATTACAGTGAACCAATGTACATTTCACACTGTGTGCGCATAAAAGGTTTTGCCACACATTCTCATAATATTATGTTAATTGTATATGCCTATATACTGGAACAGCTTTCTAGTTGTGCAAACAGCAATGAATTTAAAGCAATGATTAACTTCCATGCCATCGGTATGTTTATAGGTTCATAGGAGATTACTAACTGCTTAAGAGCCCTTACAAGCCTAGCTAGTTTTATCCCGATTTTACACAATTTTCTATCCCTAGAGGAAAGATAACAAGGGTCAGCAAGTGGGGTTTTTACTATTTTCAGACTGCCTGTCATGGATTTGAACCTTGCATAAGCTATACTTCATCTATAATCTCAATGCACTTACACCTTGTGCCACAAAGAAAGTTTATACAAAGCATTTTCCTTGCATTTTTCATGTCATAAACGTATTTCCTAAAGCATTCTTTTAACTTGAAGCTGCTCTATCAATACATTGCTATGAATGGACATGGTCATTTTGCACATGCAAATATAATTAAAACTTGCAAAAACTATTACTTTTCTGCATTGTGTTTAACACCATTCACAATTCTCATCTCTACAGGTACCCTTAATATTCACTTTTTTTCTGGTCTCTATTAGTAAGCATGCCTTTGATAAAAACATTCCTCTGAAATACTACATATAATTTTTATGCTGTAATAAATCTAAAGTTCTCATAAAATAGCAAAAAAATCTAGTACTTATGTAATATATGTCATACTGTTTTATAATCACTAGTATATTCTGTTACAAAATTAATTTGAATTGATTTCTTACTATCAGGCATCTAATTTGCATGTTCCTCTACAGTCTTTGAGGCTGTTAAATTCCACACTTCAATAAAGCACTATTTATACCATCCATTTCTTAATCTGTCAGTCAAGGCTGCCGGGTTTTGATACAATTTAGTGTGTCGTTATTGCGCTCAAACTTTTCCTTTGGTATATTAATTTTACTATGTCTGGTTGGTTGCTTTTACAGTGAAGTTTATTTTTCTGTTCAGATCTCTTATAATCACATTCCTGGTGCTGAATCACTTTTGAATGATAACATCCAAAAGGGGACATTGATGGAGCTATAAAGAAAGGTGAAAGTGAAACTTAAATCACTGTTTTGCATGAAAGTCTTTAGTTATCACAGTACATCAACAAGTAAGGAGAACCAGGCCATACCCCCTTTGTGGACAAGCCCTGTTAACTTGGGGTATAGAGTCACAGCGCAATCTAACTCTACAGAAATCCTCCATTTTGTTACAGCAAAACTGTATGGCAGACAAACTGAACAGGGCAAGGGAGGACCTTCACAAATGGAAACTAAATCAGATGGTCATCTAAGATTTGACCCATCAGTGGGGAGTTCCTCAAGCAGCCCTATTTGCCTTCTTTCTGAACAATCAGCTGGAAAAATTCTGCTCCAGAACTCCATGCAAGAAGGCCTGAAGTTCAGATAAATTCAGAAGGAATACTACAGGATCACTGGGGTGACTCCCTTCTGCCCCAGGCAAAAGTGGATCTGATGCTGTCTGTTTTCATCTGATTCAATGAATGGTACTTGGAACTGACTCAGATCCAGCCTCAGCACCTCCAAAACTTTGGACCCAGGTTCTGACTCCTCCTCAACCCATAATATCCTTACCATCCTCAGATTACCTCAGATTTTGTTTGCTGCTTCAACTGAAAAGTCACAGAGGCTCTAATCTTCATATTGAGATGTGTTTTTTGTTCACTTTCTGAGAGAATTATTATATTTAAAACTCTATTATCTTTTTAGCTGTACCTTTGTATTTGTCACCTCCCCTGTCATGTACACATTACTAAAAAAAGATTATATATCTCTTCTACTTGGTACATTTTGTAGGACTTATTAGACGTTAGCTATTTAGAATAGTTTTGATAGTAGTTAAGGTTAGTAGTTGATGCTTTTTGTTATTTATTTAGTGGTTGGCTTGTCTTTTTTTTGCAGCGTATTCCTATATAGATAAATGAATGGCTGATAAGCTTTAAAAAGTGTGCTAAATGTGACCACAAAATTCCCTAGCAAGACTACCACTCCCTTTGTGTGTACTGTCTAGGAGCAGTGCATCTAGACATGGAATGTGAAGCCTGTGCATCTTTTGGCCACAAAGCCCATTACAGCAGAATAGATAAATTGATATCAAAGTGTCTTCTTCCTGCTTTAATGAATAAACCTGTATCTTCTCCTGCTTCTTCAACTTCTAAGGACAAAAAAAAAGAGGAAGAAGCTCCACAAGTGAAGGACCCTACTCTTGAAAGTAAAACTCCTGAAAAGGGCATTGAGAGACCCAGGAAATAGGCTTTGGACCCCACAGCCCCTGTGGATCTGGCACTGAAAATTCTGAAGTCTTTGGATCTGAAGCCTTGGATCCTTTCACCTTCTCTACCTCTGCTTTCTTCTCTGGAACTGATTAGTCTTTGGCTTCACTCTCCAATTTTGCAACATCAATCCAGGGTATCCTTAGTTGCTTCTTCCAGATTTGCCCATTCCTTGAGGAGCCTCACTGAAGCTGACAGCAACAGAATGATGCAGAGATTTCAACAGATGCAGATACAGTTGGGGTCCTCCTGTCTCCATCCTCCTTGGATGAGTCGGGAACATTGCCTTTGAACCCCCTCCCCCCATTATGAGTCCATTGCAGGTCTGTCCTTCAGAACTGAAACCCTAGGATCCAGTACCATCAGGGCACTAGTGTTGACTCCTATAGTGCCCTCCACTTCAGCCTCTACTATTACTCAGTCTCTCTCGGCTCTGACTTTGTTGGATTGAGATGAGAGTTGAAGCTGAAGCTTCAGGGCTGGTGTTTGGGGGGGGGTGGGCTGACTTAGAAACTGTTGAGGTTGTCCCTTCCTCTTGGAGCATCAGCTCTAGACAGCTGAGTTCTGATATCAGCCTTGGAGACAGGGTGGGTAGGAGTATTGGGATCTTCCTCTGTTCCACCCATTAGAGAGACTTCCCCTGTTTCAAAATCTGCCACAGCTTTCGAGGCTTTCCAATGGCTCATCACAATATTGAGAAAAGAAGTACTCCATCTTATTTGAATCTGATCTGACTTATAATATATTCTGCTCTGGAATCCACTTCTTCTTGTTGACAGGAACAGCCAGCTTCCAAGAACCTTGGGGAAATTCTATCCTTGAGCTCCTGGTCTGATTCAGACTCATCACCAGGTATTCCCCAACAACAGGTCCATAGAAAACAGACTTATAAACAGAAGCATTTGGATTCATCCCTGGCATCCATCACAGAAGGCATGGATTTGGATGAAGGGGAGTGCTCCTCAAGATTCCCCTTTGGAGATGCATCTTTTGTTGAATTTCTGAAACTGGTGAAACAGAGTGGAAGTGGTCTACCAATACACCTTCCCCAGAAAAATGCATGTTCCTGGAGGCTTTAGAAAATGACTCTTCTACTATCTGGGTGTTTCTAACCTTGATGCTCTCATTGATTTGGTGGCTCAGTGGGTTTGGAAGGAACCTGATAGAGCAGAGCCAATACTTAATAAAATCAAAAGATTATAGCAGCACCAAAAGACAGACCTCATTGGAGTAAAGGTCCCCCTGAAGATGCCATGGTCAAAGTGGCAGCCACGAAGAAAGAATTTGCTGAACAGAACTCCTTTGTTCATCCCCCTAACAGAGAATCTTGGGCTCTGGACAGATTTGGAAAATAAACATACTCTTCACCACCTTTTCTGTGAGAGTGCTGAACTAACTTGCCCACATTATTCAATTCCAATGAGATTTGACCAAGGAGATCAGCAATTCTATTTCAGGTAATTTGCCAGTAGATGTACAAAAGACCATGGAATCCCAGCTATCTACCTTATCTTCCATCTCTAATGTCTCATATGGGTCAAATCTTGTCATGTGCCTGCTTTGAAATGCAGCTGATGGAATAGCTAGGGAAGCAGGTACCAGCATAGTTAAATACCTCTATGACTGGATGCAGTTGTGTGATTCTGTGAAGTCTTTAAGAAGCCCTTCATTAATCCTCTCTTTGATGGTACCACCTTCTTATCGAAGGTTAAAGAAATACTCCACAAAACTGAACAGGATGGTAAAACTCTGTCTGCCATTGGAATCTACTTCTCTACTCCTTGGAGAACTTTCTCTAGGAATCAACATGGAGGGAAGAAGATGTGGTTCTAGAAATTGCAGGGGTTTAACCAGGATGCTTCTTTGGAAATCCATCCATCCATTCCCCCTCCCCGGTGGCAAAAGAACAGGTACCTTTAATGGAATTCACCATAGGGGCAGAGGCGGTCTGCAAAACTAAGGATTTTGTGGCCCTTTTTCTGAGTAATACTTTCAGTGCTCCTAAAGGGTTGCCCACCAGCTGAACTTTGGAGGCAGTTAGGGGGCACTTATCCCTACACTCTCAGTCCTGGTGGGCCGTCACTTCTGATTCTTGAGTGTTGAGGATAATAACCAGAGGATGCACAATCCCATTTTATTCATACCTCAGGTGAAAACCAAAATCCCCTTTGTGCCACTGCATCAGTTAGAATCTGCAATGGCAGAAGTAGAAAAGTTGGAAAAAAAAGACCTCCAGCAAGTCCCACCAGATCAGATAGGATCTGGTGTCTACTTCAGGTTCTTTTTAGTTCCAGAGAAGACAGAGAGCCTAAGGCCCATATTGGGCCTAAGTCATTTCAACCAATATTTAAGTGGACAAAATTCTATATGGTTATGGTTCAGCCCATTTTACCTCTACTCAGGAAGGATGACTGGATATGCTCAATAGATCTCCGGGATGCCTATTATCATGTAAAGATACACAGGCATTCCAGGAGGTTTTGCCATTTCAGGTTGGGAGCCAATAATTTTCAACTCAGTGCTCTGCCCTTCAGACTGACCACAGCCCCCCAAGTGTTTACCAAATGTATGTCAGCAGTGACAGCTTACATCAGACTGCAAGGGTTCCAGGTGTTCCTGTAATTAGACAATTGGATCCTAACCACTTCTACCAGGGATCTATTGATTTTCCAAGGGGACCTCTTACTTCAGTTACTTCGCAGCTTGGGGATTACTGTCAATCTACAAAAGAGCAACTTGACACCAACTCAATCCATGGAATTTACTGGATACCACCTGTACACCACAACATGGATAACCACCCTACCACAACTCAGGATTCTCTCCATCTAGGAGTCAGCAAGCCAAGTTCCATCAACCCCATTACTATCAGCAAGGCTAATTCTAAAACTTCTAGGGCTTATTGTCAGCCATCACAGTGGTTTCTATGTCCACATTTTACATGAGGGTTCTGCAGTTAGAATCAGTGGTCAAAGCTTTACCACCTCCTAAACACCCCAATCAGACTACTCTCAATGTGCAGAATTCACATCAAATGGTGGATCACATCCACAGACTTGTTAGCAGATCTTCCATTCTCTCCACTTCTTCCTACAGCAGTAGTTACCATAGACACTTCCTTTTTAGTGTGGCAGTGGGAGGCATTATGAAGGGAAGATGGTCCAAGGTACCTGGACACTGTTAGAGACCAACCTTCACATCAGTATCCTGGAAATGAGAGCAGTCCCTTTAGCGTTGAAGGCATTTCAAGATTCTCTTCCAGTGGGTGTGATTTCATTTCAGACGGAAAATATGTCAGTGGTCTGGTACATCAACAAGAAGGATGGAACCAGCTCTTACCCGTAATGTTGAGAGACCAAGAGGGTTTGGCAATTTGTAATGTCTTCCTGTCACTTTCTGCTGGCAATGAATATCCTGGGGACTGCCAATATTCTAGCAGACAGATCAATCAGGTGTATTCATTTGCCTCATGAGTGGTCCCTCAATCGAATGGTGGGAATGAAATCTTCAGTCGCTGAGGCCACACTTGCTGTGACCTGTTTGCCTCCTACCATTTCCCTTGATTATGAAGTTCATTCAGAAAGCCAGAAGGTACAAGCCCAAAGTGATCCTCATTGCCCCTTATTGACCTTGACAAGTCTGGTTCACAAATTTCTGGCCTCACCTTTACATACATGCATACAAATATTTCTAGCACGGGCATTAATGCCCTTCTAGCATGCTAATATACCAAAACATTTGATCCCATAAGTGTCCAGGCTGTTGTTAAAAATATCTAAACTAGTGCTTGCTTTAATGTTGTTTGGTAGTCTCTTCCGTGTATCAGCTGCTCTCGTAGAAAACTAATTAGTACACTTCTCATTCCTATAGAATTTTCTACATAGGTTGAATATGATTTTGTACTACTTTTTGATAATCCCCAAACATTCCCAGAGATAATTGTCTTTAAATGCCCTGTGTACCTGAATAAGATCTGTTAAATATCTAGAAGAGTCACTGTACAAGTTCAGATATTTTAGTCTTTCCTAATAACTTACATTTTCACATCCATGGATGCCCTTGGCATATTTCTGCTGTACTCTTTCCAGTTTACTCATGCTTGCTTTCCTATAAGATTTTCATATTGTTATTCCATACTCAAGTATGGATTTAATGTAATTAACAATGCTTTCATCATTTCTGATTTCCTAGACTTTATAAATCTTTTATACAACCTATAGTTCTGCAACTGTCATTAACCAATTGGTTGATATGATTAGAAAAAACTCAAAGCTGGATCTACCCATATACCTAGATCCTTAAATGAATCTACAGTTTCAATCACTGTATGCTGTATTAAATATTCACCTTTCAATTTATATTTACCAAAGCTCTTATGCTTAGTTTTTTTATGTATTTATCAGCATATTAAGTTGTGCATCAGGCCTAAAATCAACTGCCAATCATTAGCAGACAAGACACAGACAAACAATCAGCATATTATTATCCTGTGCCCAAATGGTCAATTTAATCAAGTTCTTCTGCAAATCTGCCTTACCTGTAACACATGTAATCAGTTTACCCAATTTCAGGTCATCTGCATATAGACTGTAGAACAGAACTTAATTGATGTTCATGGACAGCTTAGGTTTTACTTGCATAGAACTAAAAACTGCAGAAAATCAGACCAGTTATTTATTGCCTTATTCAAATCAAAACTGGGATGGGGCATCTCAAAAGTCACTCTCTCAAGATGGCTATCAAACTGTATTTCATTTGTTTATGACAAGTTGGGTTTACCCCTTTTTAAGAAACCAACAGTTAATTTAATAAGGGCAGTGGCAACTTCCAGTTTTTCAACATCATTTTCCCATTGATGAGATTTGTGCAGCTTCCACTTTTGTGTCTCATTATAAACTGGATGTACAATCCAGATCTCATTCTTTCTTTGGCTGTGCTGTTGAATTTATATAGCTAAGGATTCTGTCCCATTCTTTGAATCAGAGGAAAATGGAGAGCATTGGATATGAAAGTTATGTACTCACCATAGTGCTAGATCCATGTTGCCCTGTTTTCATCTGGTTCAACATCTCTCCAACCATCCCCCTTCCAAACTGTTGCCTACAGATCTTTGAAGAATGGGTAGTTTGTGTGGGAGTCTGTATGTCTCTAACCTCAACAGGTTGGTTCCCTCAGTATTCTTATTGCATTATGCAAATTTCATCTGAGGTAATCTGAGGATGGTAAAGGTATTATGGGCAGGGGAAGAGTCAGAGCCCTGGATCCAAAGGTTTGGAGGTGCTGAGGTCAGATCTGAGTTGGATATGAGTCCCATTTGTTTAACTAGATGAAAACAGGACAACGCAGATCTATCTTTATGGTGAGTACATAACTTTAATTTCTCCCTTCTTTCAGAAATGGCCACGGGAAATTGTCGCAAGCTTCCTCACAGACTAGGTCTACTCAAACAATGACAGGGTTGTTTGATATACCCCGCCCCAATCAACTTCAACTGATTGCCCAGATGATAGAGACTTAATTCCCCTAACTGTTTACTGAGGATGTGCAGCTGCAGCTGGTACTTATGGAGAGAAGAAAGCCTGCTACTCGAAAATCATGTATCAGTAACTGGAAAAGTTGTTCCATTTGGTGCTAACAGCATAACCAATATCCAGGGCTAGTTGTTCTCTGGTTTTCCAATATTTGTGAGAGTTACTTTCCTATGCCTTTCTTACTCCTCTATCAAGGTTAATTTATCAGCCATTTCAGCATGTTTGCCCATGGATACTCCTTTTTCAATGCATTCTCATGTCAAAATGTTTTTAAAGTAGCTTTGCATAAGAGGCCTGCAAGGAAACTGGTGACCCCGGCTTGGAATCTTAATTTTGTGTTAGAGAAGCTAACATTTTCTCCATTTGAATCAGCTAACATGGCTGACTTAAGGTTCTTAATGTGGAAAACAGTTTTACTGATTGCTTTGACCTCTGCAAGAAGGGTATCTGAGTTGCAAGCTCTTGTGGTGAGTCAACCCTATCTCATTTTCTACAGAGAGAGAGTTTCTTTGAAAACAAATTCTTTCAATGTTAAACTGGTGTCCACGTTTACTTTAAGCACAGATATCCACCTCCAATTTTTTATTTCCTAAACTTACAAAATTGGAGAGAAAGAATACTCCATACCTTGGATGTCCACAGACAGCTTAGGTACTATCTTGATAGAACTAAATCTTTCAGATCCTCAGATCAGTTGTTCATTTCTTGTGAAGGTAAGAAGAACAGACTATTTCCAAATTGTTGTCTAAGGCTATTAACATTTGTTGGACTCACCACTACAAACCTATTTCAGGCAGGGTCAAAGCCCACATTACCCAGGGTCTTGGCTTCATCTATGGCTTTTTGGAAAAGGATGGATTCTAGAAGTATTCTGGAAGCTGCAACCTGGTCCTCTGTAGATACTATTACAAAGCACTATAGGCTTGATTCCTTCTCTAGGTCTTGACCAGGCTTTGCTAGGACCATTCTCCAGGGGCAGATGTAGTAAGCTGGAGTAATCTGCCTTTATAGCAAAGGCTGCTGTAGCAATGGCCAATATAATGAACATAATACAGTTGTGTAAGTAACCTTTTCATAACAGTAGGTGTTTGAATGATCACTGCTGCAGTAGTCACGGCCTCCCCCATCTTCCTTGCTTTTTTAGTGTGTTGTTTATGCCAGGGTATGGACATTTATTTTTTGTTTTCCTAACATTGCATTTTCAGAGCTTAGCATCTCTCTCTCTCTGTCGATATGAAAGCTCTGAAGGGCTTGGCACCCAAACCTCTGTTTTTAGTAAGCTCAGCTCCAGCTGATTGACGATTTAGGCATGTGGAAGGTTCCCTGAAGCTTTGGAAGCTGGCTGGCTGTTATATCCCATTCAGGATATAACCCATATAGCTAAGGCTACTGCAGCAGTGATCATTCAAACATCTACTGCTGTGGCAAGTTTACTGACACAACTGTACTACATTATACCTCTCCATGAACACCTAAAACTAGACTCGCATGCAGGCACAGACAGCATGTCCCCTTGGTTAATATTCCAGTGTTGACAGTACATTGTTACTCCTCTGATACATATCTACAACATTTGCTTAACTCAAAACTGTATGCCCAGTATATGGACAACAGTAAAAAACATACCTATTCACCCCCCAAAAAAAAAACAAGCTACCCTGTGATTATAGTCCAATCTCTGTCCTCCTTACCCTTAAAAAAATCTTATTAAAACTGGTCAATAATTAACTCTTAAGCATCATAAGTCAATAATGCCTTCATTCTTCCAAGCAATGTGGTTAATGCTCCAGCTGCAATGCTTCCATTGTACTTTGGTCTTTCACTGATTTCACCCTTTTAGCTATGGGCAAAGGCTTGCTTATTGGAATCTTATTTATAGACTTTAGCAGAGCCTTTGACCTGGTTGACCACCCAATCATATTTAACCACTTTTCTGACATTGGGATTAGCCCTGACAATATTCCCTGGTTCCAAAATTACCTGTCTAGCCAACATTTTAATAACAGTAGATCGGCCACTTATCCTTTACATAGAGGAGTGCCGCAAGACTCTCTACTGGCTCCTCTTCTTTTCTCCATTTTTATAAATAAGGTTACACTTGACTTTAAAAACACAGAAACAAAATGCCATAGGCACCAAAGAATTCTTGAAATAATCCAAGGCACCCAGGAAACGAACTCAGCCACTGAAATAAGAATAATTCCAACTTTATTCAGCCAAAAAAATAAAAAAAATAAACTCTCTCTTTATACAGTACGTTTTCATTAATACCTTCATCAGATGTGGACTGCATGCAACCAAAATCCTTTTATACCTCTAGTTCCCATAATTTCAATTAATTAAGACACAATTAAAGTTTAAAGGTACAGTGAAAACTGAATATTCAAGCCTACTTATCTAAATAACATACTGGTACAATACATTCACCTAAAACCTATTAACAGATGTTAAAACATATTAAAAATCATATGCAGTTTCTTAAAACTTCAAAAACAATTTATAAATAGCTTAAATAGAATAAATAAAATAAATAAATCCATTCCTATTAAAACTACATATAAAATGCATGGATTGGCACTAAAAACTTGCATTTGAGCTCCATCTAGTGATCTTTTTAAGTACTACCAGTGTGCGTTCTCTAAAAAAAGTATTTTATGTTTAAGACCTCATTAACAGCATTCTGTATTAGAACCCAGATCCTTGAAACATAAAAATATATATAACACCATCTTGTTTAAAACTTATAAATAAGTTTGCATAAAAGGTACTTATATAAAAAGGTACAAGAGAATTATAACGATATTTAAAAAAACAGGTTCAAATCATGTACTTTTAACAAAATGTAACAAAAATTAATCATAACTTAGCGGATCTAATTTTTAATAAGGGAATTATGGAGATATTTTCGTTCAGTCCTGTAGGCATATTGGCCTGTAACGTGACCTGCCACCATAGTTCCCTAAATTCGATCCTTTCTTCCCATGGACCACCCTGTATATCTTTCTTTACCCTTTCTAATACAAAAAATGAATAGCGGGCTTTTTCACAAACCTGTTTGTGTTTAAACAGAGCATTAGTTTCCTTTCTTGTTTGTACATGTAGCAGTGCTCATAGAAATGCCTCTTTAACTTTCTTTCTGTCTTTCCAACATAGAATGACTGGCATTCCTGGCACACTGCTAGATATATTAAACCACTAGTGTCACAATTGTGGTATTCTTTTCCATATAACCAAACATTCCTACTCTCTAGAAACAATTTTTCTTGGTTTACTATATAACGGCACTGTGTATAATGTCCACATCTATATGTACCTACCTTCTTTCTGTTTAATTGTTGTGGCTCACATTCTTTTTCCAATGTTTGTTTTTCTTTCGGCTTTTCCCGGTTAGGGGTTGCCACAGCGGAACTCCAGTCCGCTAATGATTGGCAGCAGATTTTTTTTTTACAGTGCTGAGGTGCCAGCTTGATGCCCAACCTTCAATGAAGGCACGCCTATTTTCACGCATGTCTTTTTGAATGCCACTCGACCGCGGGGAGGACATGCAGACTCCACACAGAAGGCGCTCCAGCCAAGAATCAAACAGGAGAACATCTTGCTATGAGGCGACAACGCTGCCACTGCACCACCGCGGCTAAACACATTCTTTTTCCAATAAATTCTTTAAGTTATATAAATTTTTGTAAACTATCTTTAAATTATTCTTCAGAATTTTGTCCATATCTGTAAATCCAATAAATCTATCCCATTCTTGTTCAGTAACTTTCCTTATCATACTAGCACTCCCATTATAATCTAAAACCAGTGCTTTTTCAAATGGCTTCACATTTACAGTC